>NC_067288.1:18627500-19255000 GCF_020740795.1 Apus apus | reverse complement strand
CTCACTTTTTTACTGAAAACTGGACTTAATCTGCAGAAGGGACACTTGGCTCTGGAAACATATGCCTCAGCCATTTTCTGGGCACATCAGAAATTGAGCCAAGGCTTGACTCCAACCTTCTTTGAAACATAAATGTGCCATTGAGAGATAACTAAGGTTCTTTGAAATCCTCTCAGTGCTTTCTGGTAAAGGAACATGAACAGCTGATTACTAGGACAGGATTAGGAAGCAGAGTTAATATAAAATACTGGTGGTGTTTATTTTTTAAATCAGTGGGGCTTGAATTGTTATTGACTGTGTTTGATCCCAAAGACTCTGGGTGGGAGGAAGCCTGGATCTATGGGATCCAACCTCAGAATGCTACTGATGGAAAAATGGTGGCAAAAAGAGTTTCCTGTCCAACTTCTGAACTTTGAACACTGGAAACTGCAGTGACATGCTGCATTTTCAGTCATGTTATAAGGGACCTGAATGTGAGTTTTAACTCAGTTAAAGTGTCAGGCCAGAATAATAATATTTGTTATTTGTTGATGAAGACAAAACTTCTGATACTGTTACAGCTAAAAAAATACTGAAGTTTGTTAAGACTTCTGAAAGTTTTTAAGTAGCTACAGAGTAGAATTTAAGCAGCAAAACCACTGTGTAACATTGGTGTTAACAATAGGAGGCAGGTCATAGCTTTCATGGCTCATGCCCCTTGTGTCTTGAAAAGTAAAAATAAGGATTTTGTGAGAGATCTTTGAAGTTATTTTAATGAGACTGTGTTTAGAAACCAAATATATTTATTTGTTAGTGTCCTGAGAAGCCTGATATTGAGCTTCTCAGTTAAAGTTGAGAAGATTTCAAATTCCTTTCATCACTTCTAATTTTGCTGAACTTTTAACATCTTAAGTAAAAATTTCTCAGGTATGAGCATTGCCTGAAGTGAGATTTTTTTTTTTTTTTTAAAAAGATAAATATGAAAACATTTGGTCCTATCTGGAGTGTTGAAAAATACTCTATTGGAATAAAATTCCTGCAGTCACACATTGTGCAGCTGTTACAAGAAGCTGGTAGGGAAGCAGGGGCAACTTGGCATGGAGCTGCAGCCCTCTGAGAAACCAGTAAAGTTTTCTTCAAGTTGGCAACTATCTACTAAATGCCTTGGCAATCAGTAGTTTTTTATTCGCCTTGGGAATTGCACACTGCAAATGGAATTGTGTAAACAGGCATGTTCTGCACAGCTGGGCCACCGAGGGGATGGACACCATCCCGTGTTGCGGTGAACTGCCTGGGGAAATAAGGATATGGACTCTGGGTGACAGAGAAGGCTGGTAGCTGTGGCGTTTCTGTGTGCATGAATCTAATGAAGCAGAGTTCAGCTTTGCACATTCGTATACATCAGTGGTACAAGTTGCGTGCCAGCATCAGGAAGGATGGCTTGCGCCTTGGCCCAGGGTTTGCTGCGCAGCAATACAGGGCTGCGGACACTGGAGGTCAGCACCAAGCTGTGGAAAGCGCGCAGCCAGCGGCTCTCCTGCCCTCCCTGCGCGGAAGCCTGTTTCATTACATCAGGTGAAGCTGGGAAGGGGAATGTGCTTTAATAAATACAGCGCATTAAATATACTCCGGCAGTGCTGCGTACAGCTGCTTAATTCGGTTGAAAACGCTTATCTGAGGCTGCTGCGTTTGCAAGGCGGTGACACTGAGTCGTGCTTGACTGAGCTGAAAATTGTCCTGATTATCAAGTTTAGTGGATTTTGTTTTCAAGTTTGGTAAATCTATAGTAATCTGTTTCTAAGGTTCTATTTAATATTTTGGGAACTCAACCTTTAAAGAAAATGGCATTTGTAGTAAATTTTCTGTTAATGACAGAGTTTATTACTGTGTAATTCTGAGGTTTCAAGTAGGGCAGTTGGACTGTAATATAATGCTGTGTTGTCTTGTTTTATTGTTGCTGTCTGTGTCATATGGCTTTTTCATATGTCTCGACCAATTTGTCTTCAAACTGACTGAATTCCTTGTTCCCAGTCCTGCTAGAACACTTGTCATATCTTCACTCTGATGATGGCAACTTCTTTTTAATTTCTTGAGTAACTACATCTAGACATGTTTGCTCAGCTATTCTCCCTTTATCCGTCTTCCAGTGTCTTTATAGAGTATCTTCATGTCTTGGTTAATATCCAGGAATCTGTGAAGTTTAAATTACACCCTCATTTCATTACCTCCGGGATTGCTCCTCTGCAAATGCCTTTTTATGCCACAATGTCAGGGGACACAGGGTGGTGTTGATAGGAAAAATATTTGTCTTCTGCTTCTCAGGAGCAAGAGTTTCCTCTTTAATGCCTGTTTCCCATCCAGACTTCTCTTGAGTCAGTGTCCCAGGAACTTCACAGGGGATACAGAAAGAATTGGTGCAACAGGGATAGGGTATCTTCTGGCAGGAAGACATGTCTTGAGAGTCCTTGAGAACCACCAGTGGTTCCCAGGAAGCTGGGTTACCCTTGAACCGTCTCTGTCACAGCAGTTTGTTTGTCAAGATTCACATAAATTTTCTTTGGAATGCTTTGTGTAGCTTGGCACACTGCAATGTCTGAATGTAGTTAAAACTAAAACGTCAGATTTCTTCAGGATTATTGTTGCTGACGTCTACAATGTGGAATATGGCTCAAGTTTGCTCACAGCTTGTTACAAGTTTGCATAGCAGGAAACACTTTGCCAGGAGGTCATAACTATCAATAAAGTTGAGCTGAGTTTCAGGTCAACAATACTATTAAATGCATGTAATAAAACTTAAGAGCGGGGGAAGTTTCTTTTCCATTTTTATCAGAGAGATATTGCCAAGTACATAACTCCTAATGAATCCTAAATTCACTAGGTAAGATCTACATCTCCCTAAGCTGACCTTACTTGTTTTTGAAAATAGACATTCAAAAACTATCTTGACTGTGTATGTTAGCTGTCACTTTTATGGTAATTATATTACTCTGTTTTGTTGCTTTTTAGCTGCAACAATGGTGGAAGCTGGAAGAGACAAGAAAAACCCAGATGAATTTGCTGTGGCATTGGATGAAACTCTTGGAGACTTTGCATTTCCAGATGAGTTTGTGTTTGATGTATGGGGAGCAATAGGTGATGCTAAGCTAGGACGACTGTAATGAGAGCTGTGAGGTTTATAATCTCCATTTGAAAGTACAAAATTATGTTCAAACATGATATATCAGAATTTTAATACTTTCATTGATAAGAATCCAGGATGCTCTGTGTAAGTATTCTTATCTGAATCTTTTGCAAAAGAGGTTTCTAGTAGAATGAGGAAGATAAACCCAAAGTTCTCACAACTGCACATTTAAAACAAACCTTTAATTTATATGTGGAAATCACTGTGAGGAGTGCATCAAGGAGAACTATTTATACAGACATTTTATGAAAAGTAGGTATTTTTTATTGTACATAAACTTTGAGATCGATATTCTGAAGACTGTTAGACGTGCAAAAAAGGGTTTGGGTTACTTTATCTCTTATTTCAAAAGGTTTATAAACTTGTTGAAAAACTACCTAGCTACATGCTGAAGTTCCCTGTTCTTCTGTTGTCCTTATGTATTCCCATACACAAATTGCTGTAGAAAACCTAAAAATCTTAGGTTTTCTTACAGGTTGGCTTTGATGTAATGTTTTTTTGTAGACAGAGTTGGGAAGAAGCTACCCTATTTCTGAGGAACCTAAGTTCAGGAAAAAAAAGTATTTCCTCTGAAACATTCTTCTGAATTAAGATCTTTGCATGAAAAGACTTGTTTCATTTGTGTCATAACACTCAATGTCTAGGTATTACTGGGATGACTAAGAACAGTAGAAATGCTTAACCGAGGAAGCTGCTGCATTATTCAGATGCCATATTGTTGCAAAAGGAACTTCATAGGAAGAAACAAATGTTGATTTTGGTTACTATTTGAATAATATCTGTGATCTGGCACTGGAGACCAGAGTGTATGACTACATGCGTAATTGATCTTTGCAAATGCTAAATTATTTGCTGAGATCCTATGGGCATTCCTATGTCTGCTTTTTTTCAACATGACAACACAGGACAGACATTGAAGGTGTTTATACCTGGAAGATATTATTGTAACGTCACAAGCAATCACAGTTTGGATAGAAATGCCTGTCTAAACCCTGAAAAAAACAATACACTAATTTTAGATGTTATTATTTCATTATATTCATTATTATATTGTACATAAAAAATCATTTTAACTGATTATATTTTACTAATAAATCTCAGATTATTAAAAGTGAACTGTCTCTTTTAACACATCTGCTATCCCTGCATTTTTCCTGTTCACTCTGTATTTAATGAAGAGCAACGCAAAATTTTGTTTCTACCCTTAATAAGACTTTTTCAGTTTTTGCTCTTCCTAGTTTTAATTAAGACAGATATTTTCTCATTTGGTTAGAAAAAGCTACTTTCAAGTGATTTTTTTATAGCCTAATAACCTGTCATGAGTATCCTTGAAAGTGAAATTGAACAACAATGTGGGGCCTCACCTGGGTAGGTGTCATAGCTTTTTAGTATTTTTGTATTTGCATAAGCATATAAAATAATAGGTTTTACAATTATTTTTTTTTTCTAAATAATTGCCTAGTTACTTTTCTTCTGAGGAGAATGTCTTTCACTGTCTTGCAGAGATCTCTTTGAAATAAAGACTATGCCAATAATTTTACGTGTTCTATGTCAATGATTTTTTTGGTCTAAAACCATGACACTTTGAAGTCCTCAATTGGTCCTCATTCTCTTACTGTGTTGTTTAGGAAGGCTCCTGAACTCCAGTCTTCTGCAATGTTAAAACATGTGAATATTTTTTCAAATTATGGAATATTGAATGAAGTTTATAAATATACAGTATAAATACTGGTCAGTGGTCTTTCAACAGGGATAATTTTATAAATGCTGTTGTGAATATCTTGTGCTTGTATCTCTGATCTAAAGAAAAGATTTCACATAAAGATATTTTTTTTTAATGGAAAGAGTAGTACAGGGCAATATGGAGATCATCTGTTTTATTGTATTTATTGAGAAGTTTAAAGGTGTCAAAGTTTCTCTTTGTTATACTAGTGCCTCATATTACCAGTGTGGGATGAAATGCAAATGTATCTTCAAAAAGGTTTGATAACTATCAGTTTCTGTATGTAGAAATGCATATAGATGATTGATTAAAAAAAAGGCTGTTTTCAAGTTATGAGGAGTAAACACATATAATTTTACAAGAAAGTTTGAGTTTTAGTAAGACTTGAAAATAAATTGAAGAAACTTTGTAAGAAGGTGGTTGAATTTTATACATCCCTTTTATCGACTGAAGCCTCAAGGATTTTTTATTCTGAGAAAGGAGTATAATTTTAGGATGGAGAGCACAAGGTGGGTGGTATTTAATAATTGGAAGTCTGAACTCAGTCTTCTGTTGCAATTGAAGGTACTCTGTCTTGCACAGGGCTACTTTAACTAATGTACTCTTGGTAATGAAGAGTTAAAGGATCACAGGCCATATAATTGATTCCTTTAGGTGAAAAGGAAAAATGAAATGTCAAGAATTCCCTGTTGGTTTTAAATTGTTTCAATAAAACTCAGCTGTCAGAATTTGTGAAAATGTTTATATACACTAATGTTAGTAACCAATGTGTCACTGATTATAAAATCAATTCAAGTTAAGAGTTCCTTCTTAAATGGTAAAAAAGTACTACAGAAGAGCTGTATTATAAAACAATACATTAAATTGTACCTGTGGCAGATAATCTCTTGTGTTTTAGCTTTTTGTTTTGAGAAATTAATGTTTTTCAATCAATTTATCCTCAGAGAATAATTTGTCCTATCACACTGATAAAGTAGTGAGATGAAAATGATCTCTGAGGCTGTAATTCTACACAGAGGTGTCTCTTGTCATAGGGGCCTCTCTTTGCAGAGTTTATATCAGAACTAAGATTTGAATAGTGATTGTATTTTTACTATCTTTTATTTCAATAAACTATGTTGCTCTATCTTAATTTTTCCAAGTTCTCATTTAAGCATACTCTACTTCTAGCACATAAGACATAAGGTACCACTACCCAATTTAGTAATTACTTGTGTTTTCCAGCTATGCATGAATAAGTTGTCATACCAAAATCACTCTACCTTAGAAACCATCATAAATACTTCTTGCTCTTTGTAATTGTGTAGTAAAGTAATGTTGTCTTACTAATGAAATACTGCCTGCAGATCCTTTAAAATCTAGTCATTAATATCATTAAATGTCACTACAAAAATCACCCAGATTCATCTGAAGTGCTAGTTCTAGTTAGCATAGGTACTGATCAGAGTAGGACTCTAAACATCTTGTTAATAGTGTGTGTTGCAAGTGGAGGTGGATGTGGGTGAGTAGTATTAAAAAAACCTGAGGTGTAATGAGACAAGGTAGTAACTCAGCCTGAATGATATTCCAAATGTAACTGAGCTCTTATAATTTGGTGCACAATTTGCAGGGAGCTGTCAAATATATGCAATTGTTTGTGCCTTTCCTTCCAGACTTGGTGCTGTATTCAAGATGATGGAAAACACACCACTATTTTTCTCTGTAACCAATAGACTTTAGATGCAACAAGGGGATTTAATGACATCTGGTTTTTATAAAGTTCTGACCTCATAATCTCAAAAATATGGTGAGAGATGAGTATTTTACACTTTTAAAGGAACTATTTTTGCAAATTACAGATGTATCTTTTGCAACACTTTTAGTATGTCAGGTGTTGCTTCAGTTAGCTTTGATTTTATGCAACCCTGCTCATAGTACAGTTGGTATTCAAATAGCTATTAATATAATCAGTGTGTTTGGGAAAATCTTGTCTGCTATTCAGATTTGCACCTTGATTTGAATAATGAATACATTCTTATCTGTATATGTTTTTTCTTCACAATTACTTTTTTTTAGAGAAATGTAATATAAAGCTTTTAAAAATCTTGTTCTTTGCATTTGAGAGTGAAATATTACTGTTAAGCTTATTTATAATATTTTTTTAAGGAAAAGCTATCAGACAAGATGTAAAGCAGGATATAAGTTCTTTAAAGTGCTGTCTGTGATGACAAAGCAAATGGTATATCTTTTTTTTGCCCTGCTTTTTAATGTGAACTTCAGCTACTTTTCAAATTGCATATTGTTTTTCATGGAAACATCTCTGATAATTTCTATTCCAAAGTCTGAATATTGCAGTAAAATGATATATTACTCTTAGTTTTCTTTCTGGTATGTCAGAACAATTAGAAGCCTGGGTGTTGAGTATTTGCCCTTTTGAAATCAAATGTGTGCTTGCCATGAACTTCAGAACTCAACTCTAGCAGTGAGAGCTTAATCTGAAATTTATATTCGGTATTGTTTTCTTTTGCAGTTCTCTGGCTCCCCATGTTTGTAAAGCATTTGGCCTTTACATATTATGTTTTGAAAGATCTGTGAAAATATGAAAATATGAACAAATTTACAGGCTTGGAAGTTTGAGATAGGGAAAATCTTCAGCATTTCTTGAAGATACCTGTAAATAGTAAGAGTCTGATTAAAAAATATGTGGCCTCCATTATAGGCTTTGTACTCAGAAAAGATATATTCAATGTGTGGGATTCAAGGAATGACAACTAAAAAAAAAAAGCAAAGATTGAGACAGCAAAAATGTAAGGGAAATACATGTTTTTGAAAAACATTAACGCCATGCACTGGCTTTAAGTAGAACAACACAACATCTGTAGATTGAACAGAAGCAACATCCTTATGTATTTAGGCTGCCTTATCTCTCAGCTCCATGTTGCTTGTAAGCAGAGAGGTTGTGAACGGCTTTTTCAGTTCTAACTAATTGCACTCCTTACCTACATCTCTATTGCTATGGCAGAACTCTTACAGAAAAAATATAGCTGTTGGATCATAAATCTGTGGGGTTCTCCCAACTCCCTGAGAACTAATGCAGATTGTCAAGTTGTCACAAACTTAATTTTACTATGTAGTATCTGAAAGAGGAAAAAATTGGGGAGAAATAACTGTCTACTTTTCTTTGAAATGTAAGGGCATCTTGCTTCCACCTTTTAGAATCATTACTGCAGCTCTTCTGCTGCAGTGACCTGTGTGTAGGATGCTGAAGAGTAACAGAGATGATGATATCTGGTCAAATTGTGTGTGACAATCACACCAAAACAATCACCATATAGTAAGAATGCTTTGTAAATTCATTAGGAAGTTGTCATTGTGGAAAAAAAGAGTAACTGATATTCAAAACTTCAACAGGCAGCCTCAGCTTGTGGCATAAGATAGAACTATTCCAAGAGCTCAGATGAAGAAAATGACTGACCATGGGTACAAATCCAAACCTGATTCCCAAATCTTAGACTAACTTCCTTTAATCTTGCTATCCTGGTCACGTTTGCTGAGTGTGCTCTCTGGAAATTGATCCATAAACCTATGTGCAAAACAGAGGAGCTCACAGCAGGGCAGACAGGGTAGTGGATCAGCAAAGGAAAGTGAGCTGCTTTGCACAGGATCAATTCTGAGCCATTGTGGTTATGAGGATAATAATTTGTTGGTACATGTGAGGAACTGGCCCTGTCTTCCTTCTCCCCAGTTTCCCAACAAACCCATCAGACTGGTTGGGGTATAAAACAGTGAGTAAATATGGCAGAACACTTGCTGGATACTTCAGCTTCTGACCTTTCCACCTGCTAAGGGGTCAGATCAGAGCTAGTTCAAGATAAGCCCCTGACACAGGATTAGTGTGGATGTTGGGTGCTTGGCTTCAGTGGTTTTGGTTAGTATGTTTCTGTTGTTCCTTGACTGCTTGACAAGGTGCACCTACTACCCTACCCTGTTAATGCTTACTAGGAATGTGTGCTCATAAGTAGCGTATAAATTAATACTTAATTACTTTTGTAAGCCTTGGTATTTTATCTTGGAAATTAACTGTATTTTTTTTTCTCTTTGGAGGGCAGATGGGTTTGTCTGAACATAAAGGCTACAAATAATAGTCCTCAAAGCTTTGCTGTTGTATTTTTCTAGTCATCTCATGTCTGGACTTTTAATGGAGGCAGAGAGAATGAAAACAAAAGTCACTAAAATATTCAAATTTTTTATTGTTAAATATGCTTTCTATTGACTTGTTTTTTCCTGCCTTCTTTTGGGATGAATAGTTAAATATTTTATTATTAATGTTTCTTTTGGAGCATGAACTGCATTAATTAATTACTTAAAAGAAATAATGAATTTGAATTTCAAAGTTCTAATTGGAGAAGCATATTGCACCACAATACATGGTAGTATCTAAGAATGCAAGTTGCTGGTTACTAAAAAGTTCATTTTATTAAATATTCCCAATATTTTTCTTTGTCCTTTTAGTAAGAAAATGAGTTTACAGAATGGTGAATAAGCAGGGAGGAAAACTTTTAGCTTAGCGGAAAAAGCTGTTAATGACAAACTTAGTTATAAGTTGTACTTTTAATGCAGATGAACTTACAACAATTTTTCTAATATTTTCAGTTGACAACTCTTTCAGTAAAGGCACTAATTTGTACTTCAGACATACAAACTCTCTCTGGCTTGAAAGGGGGGAAAAAAGCATGGTGAAACCATTGCAAATCATATTCTCCAGTCATTCATAATACTGAGATCTCTATCAAAACTCATCACACATCCTTTCCAAACATACTCATTTTCACAATGTAGATTTTGTTTCCAATGAGTATGTTTACAAGTAATTTTAATTGCTGAGCTTAAGTTTGATATTGTCAGCAAACTTGCTGAGGATACACTCATTCTCACTGTCCACGTTTCCAAGAAAGATGTTAAACAGCCCTGGTCCCAATACTGACCCCTAAGGGACACCACTCATCACCTGCCTCCATTTGGACACAACTCTCTGGGTGCAGCCATCCAGCCACTTACTTATCCACCGAGTGGTTCATCTGTCAAATCCATGTCTTGTCAGTTTGGAGAATAGGATGTTGTGTGGGACAGTATCAAAAGCTTTGTACAAATCCAGGTAGGTAAAAGTTGTTCTGCCACTATCCACCATCTCTATTCAAATATAGTGAACTGTGTTTTATCTGTTGAATGTGCAGCTTCTCTGCCAAGGTTCTTGGCTGGAGTGAATTACCACTAAGGAAGGATTTATGAAATTCAGCTTAGATTGATGGTGTGGTCCATAAGGTCTGAAGCAGCTAAAGCATTCCCTGAGAATGAAACAAATCTTGTCGCAAGTTGTGCTAATCCTCAAAAAGGACTTTCTCAACAATTGGTCTTGGGACTGATTTCTTCTTTCTTTTTAAAAAAGAAAGACCTTGGCACAAAGAATAGTCTTAGGTTAATGAAATTGCTGATGACACAAACTGGGAAAGACAATATGACTAAAAAGAATAGTGGAATATTATCCAAGAAAATGGCCTTTAAAACTTGACTAATAGCATGTTAATAGGATAAAATAAAAGGTCAAAACTTCAGGGGTTAGTAGCTGAAGGAAGATCTTAATTTGAGATCATAGATGACAAATACTTTGATACACTAGTTATTCACAGAATGACTGTAAGCCACCAGAGGACTGCATCTTGGGAAAAAATGACCATGGTGTGCACCACTGTGAGGAAATCCAGGAGAGTCTGAGAGGTAAGGTTGTTATCCAGGGAAATGTGCTCAGTGCAAGCTTCCCCTGTTTGTTGAAACATGGGACAGATTTAGAAAAAAGGCTGAGTAAGGTGACACAAGAATCTTCAAAAGATCAACTGATGAACCTGCACTTTTTGGCACAGTAAAAACAACAAAAAAGTGTGCTAGGATGGCAAAAATCTTAGAGAGAACTTTTCAAGCTATCCAACTGCATTGCCAGAAGTACAGGTGTGTAATCCAGGCCTTGAACTGCCTTCAGTCTGGAAACAATTAGGAGGATTTCTGACCAAAAATGGAACAGCTCAATGGAAGAGTATGGGGGTACAAAATAGGTTGGTTTTAGGGCAGAACTGTTACCTTTATGCAGAGATGTATACATGATGTATTGCTGGAGTACCAGCAAACAGGATGGTTTCTTCCAATCCCAAGAATTGTTTTGGCTGTGTTGAATTACTCAGTGTTTTGAACTTCCCCAGGCTCATTTATACATGGACAGATTTGGAAAAAGCAGGTAGGATTACAGTCGAAATTTCAAGACTGGACTGAAAGAACTTGTTTTTTTTTTGACTGAAGTGCAATGCCAAGTCCAGTTGAGGTCCCTCAGCAGGGCAGGTGATTTGGGATTTTGCTGCTCCAAAGGTCTGAAGGCTTCCCTACTGTGTACCAAGAGAAGGGGAGCGCTGTCAGGGAAGGGAAGGTGTTATCTCTGGAGTGTTGAGCTTGCTGCTCCTGCTGGAGCTCAGGATGAATCACCGTAGCTACTGGTGCTACTGACTTTTCCTTTGATGCTAGCAGCTGGATCCTAATTTTTGTATGGATTTGGTGCACTGCAGTCGGTTTGCTGAGTGCAAAGAAGCATGAGAGTTTTTGAGTGCTGAGAAGTTTACTAAGGTTTCATCCTATCCCCAGGAAGCGCTGAGAGAAGATCTGGTTTTCAACAACATTTAGGTGTAGGCACTGAATTGCCCATAGCATATGAGGAAAAGCCAAGTTTTGGTTAGCTTCTAGCTATGGTTGGATGAAGGAAGGGTGCAGACAACACAGTGTGTGCTGATTATGCTGTACACTCTTGCTCAGAACTCTTGTTGTCTACATTTCTAGTCCCTAGTAAATTCAGAAATGTTAAAGATTTCCACCCTGCTAAACTCACTACAATATGTTCTTCCCCTGTATTTCTGGCCTTTCAAATTTGTGGCTAGTCTCTTCAATGATCAGGGGAAAAGGAACTAATAAATAGCTTTGGCTGTAATCTGTATTCAGTTCTGTGTTGAACATCTGTTATTTTTATGGATATAATAAAACGAATAGCAGTGTAACAGCTGCCTTGGGTTTTCAATTAAATGCATTAATGCATATGCAAGAAAATAGCCTGTCTCAATAATATTTATAGGGAAGAGAATATTTTTCAAGATTTGTTGGAAATCATTTTGTCTTATTTACATGGCATTTGGAGATGTGAGAGTGGAGTTGCAGGCATGCTGCTTTATTACTTGCAGGTGGAAAGTGTGATAATCAGCCTAACCGCTTTGCAGTATTTTGTAATGATGACAATTTTCTTTGCATAAAAATATGGCTTTATAAGCTTGATGAACAAGCCTTTAGTCAGGGCTGGTTTTAGTAAGAAGGTGGTTAACATTCACAGAAGGGCCTGAATGCTTATTTACTGCTTTGCTGCATTATTTGTAAAAGAAATGTTGATGGCATGAGTGAAGTGTGTAAATTCCTTTTTGATTTCGATGGTTTGAGGGCAAGGGGTGGTTGCTTTCTTATTGTTTCCAAACTGTGGTCTCCAACATGCTTTGTTTTCCTCCTCTTTGCTCCATGTCAGAATCGTGCTTTTGACGGTTTCATTTACTTACAGCTTTAATTCTTCTCCATTGTTCCTCTAAGCTTGCCAAAGAGCACTGAACAATAAGGCAGTCTTGTCCGCCCAGCTCAGCTTTTGCCAGACTTTGCACTACAGCTGGTTTTTCTGTTCTTTCCAGCTGCATCTCCCTGTTTCCTCCAATGAGTCTGAAACTATGATCTTATCACACTATTTTTACAGATGTTATTCCTCATATGTGAACAACTGACTACCTAATATCTATTGATATTTCCACCATAAAAAAACACAATGGCAAAACTCATCTTGATACCAGAACTTGGAATTTAGCTGATTAAAAAAATAATAATTACCATTCTGCTGTATTATCTGCTTCAGCTTGACAGCAACTAGTAGCTTGGGAAGTGTTTTATTGAATATTCATTCCCATATTCAAAGTAATAAGGCCTGATGTTTAGCAAAAATGCCATCTAGGATTAGTATGAGAGAGGTAACGTTATGTGCGTAATTCAGTCATTTTACTCTTAGCACTAAACTCCTTTAATGGAATTGGTTTACTGCAGAAAGAACTGAATCTTCTGTTACTGAGAATGCTTGAATAAATGAGTGAATTAAATAATGAATAACCTTGAACCATTGGGACTGTGAAATTGATAGCAGGATTGCAATCTTCTTCCTAGTGCCATTCCATCTTCTGTGAACTCATATCCAAGATCCCTTGGCTTTCCTGTTTGCCAAACTGATGCTTGCTTGTTTACATAGAAACAGAGGTGGGTAACAGAAATGTGTTTATTGTAATTAATTAGGATTTCATACTGTTTCTTTATGCATCTTCTAACATTGTTAATTTCTTAAATCCCATAATGTAGAAAAGATTGCAAAAAAATTAAGCTGGAAAGGAATGCTGTTGCAAGAGGTCCTCATCTGTTATAAATAGTTCTCAAAACATGCTCAAAAATAATTACAGAACCTACTTTAGAATCCATGGCAAGTGAGTCAAAAACAGCATAAAACAAACTAAAATTATTTATACCTGATATTGTCAATGTGCAGATAGAAAACAAGTCCTGTGATACATTTAAGTGGACAGATAATGTAGATTTTATGAATTTGAGATGTTTATTTCCTACAGTGCATCACCTTGAATTGTTTATACAGGGGTGACTGATGACAGGGTTAAATTGGTAGAAAATAAAAATTCTATTTAAATACTTCCATTTATGGAACATTAATTTATTTACTTTACCTGTCAAAAGAAATCTTTATTGTTTGCTGTGTAGTAAACCTCGATTTTCATATCAGGTTTCCATTGTCTGAGGAAGTACATAAATTTGCTCTCAAGCGTGTATCCTGAAAAGCATAAAATCTAAGCCAAGACTAGCTCTATGTAGACAAAAGCATAATGCAAAATAGCTAGGGAACTGAAAAACTGAGGTTAATGGCAGATTTTTTTCCAAATTCCTCAGAGAATAAAGATTTTCAGCATTTTACCCATGTTTCACAGAACATGATTAACAGAGTGAGATGCAGGACTCAGATCTGGGTGATTTTCTCCCTATCTATTTTCCCTCACTTCTTAGCCAGTATGATTTACAAGAAAAAACAAAACATGCTATTTGCTTTCAGACATATGGGAACAAAGAAATGAGGTCTGCTTTGTCAGAGTTCATGGAGATGCACTTAAGATCATTTCCCTGGAAATAAATGGAGTGACACCCTCTTCACTGTCAAGATTAAAACAACCTTTTTAGCAGTTTCTACTTTGTGCCTCTTCCCTCAGATTCCTTGCAGCCAGCTTCTTCTAATTACCTCCTCATTATGTTATGTGGGATGGGAGTTTAAAAGATGACATCACTCAGCCACATATTGTGATATGTATGAGTAATCGGTAGTTAACAATGCAACAATTAATTCCTCTGTGGCATTTTATTTGTCACTTGGAAGTATGCCTTTGACTCACGGAATAACTCATACCCTGCAGGAAAATATCTCAGCTCATTAGAGCTGATCTGCAGTTATCACTTGGCTAATATCTGATGTTGCTGGGCCTCATTTCTTTTAACCTTGATCTGAAACATCTTTTTTTCACAGTGGAATATCTGTCTCACATCCAGGCAGAGCAAAGCAGTAGAACAACATTGTTAAAAGCAAAGAAAAAAATAGAATAACTGTAGGCCTTTCTTTTTTTCAACAGGCCTGTGTGACCAAGCACAAAACCAGCTAAAATAAGGTATGCCACTGTATGAATGTTTCCTCTGAGCTTTAGTCTCAGTACAAGAAGCATCAGTGCCTTCTGTGGTGTCCTGATTTGCACTTACTTGCCTTTTGTGAAGATCAGTCCTCCTAGTTTCTCTCTAACTTTACTTATTACTTTTAGAGTTCATGCTTGCAAGAGTAGAACTTTTTAACCTCTTTGCCTAAATCTGTTTTAAATGTGGCTGATGAAACTGAAAAGCCAATGAGATCTGTCATGAGGCAGCATTATAAAGCCTTGCCCTGAGCTCCTGGGGAACAATGCTGTTGTGCAGGTGGAGTGTGTGCCCAGCAGCATACTGAAGGTTTCAGTGACTCCTCTGTCTTGCCACTCCCTCTTGCCAGGATCTTGGAGGAATGGCAAGAAGGGCTGGCTTCTGTAAAAAATTATCAAATGTATTTGATTCTCCTCGATGTTTTTGAGTGAAAATGTAAATGTGGCAAACCCAGGGTGAATGTTGAGCTTCTGCAACCATGTGAGGCTTCTGTCTAGGTTTCCTGCTTGAAGCACAGCGCTGGATGAAGGACCATGCAGCCAAATCACCATTCATGTGGTGAATGTATTGCATCTAGGAGTCAAAAGCAGGCTGGGAGTGCAGTCAGCTAGAGAGGAGGCTTGTGTCCTGTTTACTGTTCACCAGCACCAGAAAGCTGTGCACAGGGGGTGCAAAGGGGGACTAGATAGCTGATGCAGCAGTTGACATGAAAAGGCACTCTGGGAGCCTGGGGACACCACTTTGGGACCCACTGCCTCAGTGTGGTGGTGAGCTCCAGGAGGTGCTACCTTGCATCCCTGGAGCGTCTGGCTTGTACACCTTGCACTTGCTCCTGGGAGAGGGCAGGACTGTAGGGAGTGCCCGGTGATTGAGGATGTGGGGAAGGCTGAGGTGCTCCCTGTACTCTTCATGTCAGTCTTTTCTAGTGCAGTCTGCTCTCTGGCAGTGCCTTGTGGCAGTGGAGGAACAGGACTTCTCAACTCAAGTTCAAAAAAGCATTTTTGGTGTTGTGGGAAATGCTTTCTCGTCTACCTCTTGAATGACTGCAGTATCAATCAAATATTTCTTATTCTGTAGCCAAATGCATCATTTAACAATAGCTTTTGTAAATTCACACCCCATATAATTTGCCCTCTCAAATGTTTTCTCTATTAAATCTTGAAGTATTTTTTTTGTATAGTAAACCTCACTATACACTAGCGTTATTCTACAGATCGTGCATCTCAGGCAGTGATGGAGTAAATGACCTACTAGCAGTCTCACAGAGGCAATCAGAGTGAAACAGGCAAAGCCACTTTTACTCTATTGAGGTAAAACATGAATTTTTACTGCTGAATTATTACGACATTGCTAGAAATAAGAAAACAAAATGAGTTATAAATGGATTATAAATGTGAAGGCAGCTGAATATTTAAAACATATGCAGATATCTACTGTGTACTGTACATCAAATTCCCCATGTTCCTAAGTGGCAATAGCTATCAAGAAAGATATCTGAAATATGCTTAAGTGCTGCAATGCATCCTATTTGAAATTATAATGGGTGAGATGATTGCAGGCAAACTAGATTTATTCTATTGATATATCTCTTCTGATAGACTATTTTTTTAAGCTGAAAAATCCGGTTTGTCAAAATCACAAGTATTTCTAAAAGCACTCAGTTTGATAGCTGAATAATTCTGGTTTTGCAGGGATTCATGCACTCCTTCTGCTGGAGAATATCCAATCACGTCATTTCAGGGTACACAGTCAACCTGATTAAGTATTTTATTACTTGTAAAAAGCTGAATAACTCAGTCTATCTAGAAGGTCTAAGGGCTTAAGATAGAAAAATGAGGTTTAGTTCCCTAATAATAATAACAGAAGAGAGGGTCTGGAGGCAGGTTGGTTGCATTCCTGGCAAACACTTTCCAGCAAGTTAGCATAAGATCTTGGGATCTTGGGGTTGTTTCAATTTGGAGTAGGAATAATATTAAAATTTAAAGTTTCTTTCTTTCTCTCTCTATTTTATTTTTTTTTTTTTAGCATAGTTTCATGCCCAGCTCTTGTTCTAAAGCCTGGTGAGCAGACTACATGGGCAAAACCCCAGGAGTATATCAGGATATCTTCCGAGAAACGGCTTTGGGAACATGCTGCAGCCAGAGGCTGGGACCCAAACCATTGACAAAGGAAAATAGGAGAGAGATTAAAAAGATATGAAGCATCAGAAACACAAAGGACTATTAGAAAAATATGCTCTGGAAAAAGGACAAATTGCCAAATGTGTGAAGGCGAACCACATACAAATTTAATAACAGGGCTGGATAAGTTGAACAAAGGCCATACAGAGTAATTTGTGTTACTCTCTGAGAGAGTAATGTTTGTTAAAAGGTGTGTTTTTTATTAGAGCAGAGAGTGTGCCAAAATGTAAAGAAAAAAAGAATGGAAAAAAATTAATTTTTCCAGTTGGGTTCATTGACTGTGCTAACTTAACAGAGATACCATCAAGGATCCAGTCAGAGTAATAAAATGACTTTTTCAGTCATTTTTGAAAGTTGGGCAATTCTAGCCTCTTAACACCTTAGGACTGATCTGCTAATTCCAGCATCCATCTCATAATTTGTCTGAGCTCTTAGCATATCTGCAATGTGTGGTAAAAAGAGATTCAGGAGATCAAGGTTCCAACTATGTTGCCAGGTAAGGGATTTCAATGGATCAATTATCTTCAGTTAAAAAAAAACAAACCAAAGCAAAATCTCCACTTCTTCACGAAACTACAAGCTTCCTTGTGACTCTTTCTATTATGAGAAGTGTCTTTTCCAGCTTGTTTTTTCCTTTGTGAGCTGGTGTAAGTCTCATAATTTAAAGATAATAGTGTTTCTATATTGGAGCATTAAATTTCTATATACCTGATCCTGGATCCTAGAAGTATAACTACAACTGCTTTCAACAGAACATGTGAACTGAATTTTCTAACTACATCTGTGATGGTTATATTATGTTTTTATGTTTAAATAAAACAAGATCAGATTTACTACTCAAAACAAATTCAAAACTAAAAAAAATCAAGTGATTCTTAGGGGAAGCTTTTGATTCAGCCATCACTGCTAAACAGAAGTTTAGCTTGAATATATTCAGATCCTCTTTTTTTTACAGTCATTAGTCAATATATTCTTCTGACAAGATGGGATTTATGTCTCTGAAGAGTTTAAGTACATGGATCTCCCTTTCTCTTTTGCTGTGAGAATATACTTGGGAAAAATGACTGATGCTAAATCTGAATATTCCCCTTTATTCCCTCTGGTGCTGAGGAAAACAGGAGGTGCTCTGCATCCAAGGGATGTGTAGTGGGAGATTCTGGAGAGCTGGAGATCAATGTGGTTGCAGACAGTGCTGTTTAGCAATTAAACAGCCTCCTTGTGCTCTGGAGACTTGCTGGAGGATGTGTGTTCTGATGGACAGGTTTGTGTGATCATTTGAAGGCCAGAGCTGCTCTCTTTACTATGGGTATGAACCCTCCTCCCTGTCCTCACAAGAAATACTCACATGCTTTACTCACATGCTTATCCCTGGTGTTTGTGGGTTTTTTGTTGTTGTTGTTGTTGGTTTTTTTTCTTCGAGACTATAAGTGTAAAAACTAGAAAGTATTTTGAATGACTGAAGATTTAAAATCTTTTGAAGATTTTAACTCAGAATCATCACTGAAAGAATTTGAAGAACAGTAAAATATTATTTGAGCTGTATTTCTATTCCAGATAATGACTTCCATTACTTATGAAAAGTGTTTTTGATCTCAGTGTTTGTCAGACCTTAAAAATTATCTACAACATAATGAATATATATATAATCTAAGGGGTAGTGGAAAGTGAGAGTGTTCATGTTCCATGCATTTTAATCTACAAAGATTTCTATTTACTTTTTAGGCCTACTTTACATATCCCTCATCTATGTTTAAAGACAATAAAACTTGTTTTTTCTATTTTCAATCTTTTTCCTTTTTTTTTTTAGGATACATTAATAGGCAAACATACATATAAGTGCATGAATGTGCAATGCAGATTTACATTTGGCAGCAAGTATACTGACCATTAATTAAATTGAAAGACCTGGGTATTTAGCTATTTCATAAATACATCATGATCTCTGTTCTAATTCATTAATCAGAATAAATTTGAAGCTCTGAAACAAGCTGAGATTTAGTGACTAATTAACAAAAATATCAGCCAGTATATGCTGCAGATACTTCAATTTCTTTCCAAACTCTTCCCCTCACTCCCCATAGTTCTTCCTGCATTTGCAGAAGTGTATTTCAGTTGACTATTACATTTTAAAGACTGTAATTCTGAAGACAAAACATGCTTTAGTTATTAATTTGTTTTGGCTTTATCTGAAATAAATGGTTTGCAGCTGTTTCCAAATAATCTTGTATCAGTGTAACATTGTCAGGACAATAACTTCTGCTTAGGAATGGCTGTGTAAGATACTGTTTCCAGTCATGAATTACACTCATCTTGCTCATTATATTAATCACAGAGTTTTCCAACCCCTGAACTTTCCCTTCTGCCAGGGTTACACCAAAGTGTTTGGGAAAGAACTAGGAGAAGTGTGTTTTCACCAGCCATAGCATGTCAAAGCCTGCTGTTCCCCTGCTCACCCGGAGCTCCCCTCTTCTCCCCAGCAGGCTGCTGGGCCCCTGGGTGCAGAGTTCTGAAGCTGCAGGTCTGACCTGGAGTGGGATCGGCAAACAGAAGACATGCTTCTCAAGTAATTTCTGGTGTATGCCTTGCTCTTCTCGTGCAGCCACAAGGAGAAAGCAAGGTGTGGCCTAGGAGATGAAGAGCTGGCTGGTTGCTCCCACTGTGTGCTTGGTATTGGTTACTGCCAGCAACTGACTGTGATTCCAAAAATGCTTCTTAGTCCTTGGCTCTAACACTCCTGGAGTGATTAGGTAGAAAACATAACAAATAATGAACAGAGGTTACACAAAGATTTGGAGTATGGTGAGCACTGAAGAGGTGGGTGTTTGGGATGACGTGGATTGTTTGTTGATTTGATTTTATATTTGCATGGCTTATCTGAGGAGCTTCTTTGTGATCTACTGTAGGTGATCCTGTACTAGCAAGGGGATTGAACTAGATGATTGGCAGAGATCCCTTCCAACCCCAGCCACTGATTCTCCAGAGCACAACATGAGGTGCACTCCCAGATAATGGGTAACATGTATGTGGTTGTACAGCTGGGACTGTGGCTGCCTTACAGCTACGTAGGGATTGCGTTTTGCCCTGCATATAGCTAAAGAATAGGTGTTTTAATATGGTTAGAGCCAACATAGTGCTGCTGGAAACAGAACAAGGAAATGTTTTTTTCTATGAGGGGTGCCTGTCTTGGGAAGCAATGACTCAGAAAAGGACTCTGGGGGAGGGGGAGCTCCTAGTGCAACATTATGGTGTTTTGTTTTTTTTTTTCTGTCTGAACAAAGGAATAGGAAATTCTTCAGTCTGTAATTGCTCTCAGTACCACGGTTACTGGAATATCACATGAAGGTCTTGGAAATTTATTAATCAGGGAGGTGTCAGAGAGGAGCTCCAAGATTTTGAAACCTTTATTTGCAGTGGGAAAGAGCAAAGTTTATTAAGGAGAAGATGAAGGAGCAGCTTGACCATATGTGAAGCAGAGATTTTATAACAGCAGCTCTCCTGTCTGGCTGGCAGAGGTATAATGAGATCCGTGCAATTAAATTTAAGTCTAGGCAATTTAGATGCCAAGCAGGCACATCTTAAACAGTGTGAATATTTTGCCAGTGGAATGATTTAATAAAGATTGTAATAAATTCCCCCTTATTGGGCACTTTAAAAATCTGAACTGGGTGCTTTTCTGAAGGAAATTCTCCAATTCAAACAAGATGAATACATAAAAGTCTTATGACCCAATTTATTCAGGAGGTCAGACTGGAAGATTATAATGATCTTTTCTATCCTTCTACTGTGCAAAAATTGCTCAGTGGTTGGTCTGTGCACTTCCAGCATGTGAAAAGACTATTTCTTTAGGAGACCCAAGGTACTTCAATTTAACAGAGAGTACTCAAGTCCTCTTTCAAGATTCTAACTTTTGTACTAAAAGGAATCGTGGACCTAACCTTTTGTTTTTATTCATTCAATTGGTTAGTAAGATTAAGAGCTGATAATGTATTAATGTTGCTCATCCATCATGAGCCAGCATGAGACAATAATGAAAAAGGCAATCACTAGATTCATTTTGCAATTTTAAAAATCCATGTCAGTGGCATCAGTGTGCTTTTGACTTAAGGCAATACAAAAGTGGCTTCATAAAGCTGATTTCTGAGTAATGGTAACTGCTGGTCTGAGACCTCTTCCTGTGCAAGCTACGTCTGGATGCTGCTAAGAATGGAGAAAACAGAGGTCAATGCTGGGGGTTATCTAGCAGAATGCAAATGGTCAGTGTATTTCACCCTTCATTAATATATTATTGCTCCTCACTGCTTGGTTTCTCTGCTCTTTTAGAATATAAATACTAGGAAAAAAACTACTCTATGGCAGAGTTCAAATGAAGATGAAATTAAGAGAAACATCCTCAAACCCGAGAAAATGGTAATAAATTTTAAAAAAGAGATTGTTATGCTAAACAAATGTTAAAAACAATTTAATTTGAGACATAATTTAGAATAGGTTAATTAATGGTTCAAAATGCACATAATGTAGTTACTTGAAATATCTTCCATTGGATACTCCAAGCCTAGCATAGTGCGATTCTTAGAGACAACTATTATCCTGTGTTGTCTTAAGAGCTAGTAATCAGTCTTAATGACTCTCACCCATTTGCATATTCCTAGACATTCTGAATTAGGCATGTTTCAGCATGCAGGAGACATTGCTGCCAGGTATTTCACAACTAGAGGGAATTCCCTTAATTTCTCCCACAAGAAAACTGCTTTCTTCCTGTTCGCTGTTTTGCAGTTTTAGTACAAGAAGACTGTTATCTTCTCTGCACCCTTTAAGTCCTTCAGATGAAGATTACTTTTTTCTGCAGCTGCTGGACATATTGCTACTTTCAGGTTTATTGCAACGAGATGCCCTGTTTCTTTATTCCTGACTGCTGCTTTTGTCCTTGATTAGGTTAATTTCTTACCTCTTTTTTCCATAACATTTATTTAGATCCAAACTTAACCATCTTGTAAAGAATAAAGGAATATCAGCTGTGACTCTGACATTGATTTGATTGACCAGTTCTACAATTAGCTAATTTTGGTACACATCAAAGTTGAGAGCTGGTACTCTGTAAATGAAGCAGGCTGCTAACCCTGGGTGCTGACGTACCTAGAGCACATTGTGTGACTGCACTCTTCATCAGCTTTTCATCCAATGTCTCTTAGCTCCATTTCCTTGAAATGGATTGGAAGATCTGTCCTATGGTGTTCCGTGAAGTCAGGTCCAGTCCAAGATTGAAACTACCTAGTTCCTCTAGATGGCCTCGAACACTGCTGGAGTAGTCACCTGCCCCTTAAATTTTGACTGTCCTAATTGAGCAGCAGAAGTAGTTGCTGTGTATATTGGAACCACACGAGATTATATTGATCCAGTTGCTTCCATTGCATCTGATATGAAATGCTCACATTTTTTGTGTTGTTGTTATACTAGTTGTGTGTAAACCTATAAAGACTACAGGGTGTGAGTGCTTGAAGAGATAAGTTCTTAATGAGTTCAGAATAATGCTGCCTGTTTTGATCTAAGTGTTCGTGTTACCATAAGCTCACAAGTTTTCTGGGAATCAAATGCATGTGTGTGCTGTAGTTGTGTAATATTTGCAATTGCTGATAAATTTTTCATTAAGTAATTTATTTCTATTTTTGTAAACTGTAGCTAATTTTGAGAATAAATGTTAAATTATTCATGGGCTACAGGTTTAATTTTCTCAATACTTTAGAGATTGGCAAACATCTGAGAAGAGAAGAGAGTGTCTGTCTTCCATTACACTTTTAAAAGGTGTAGGAACTCATGCTCAGCAAATCAAAGAGGAAGTAAAGACCTTTTAATTTGATCACAAAGAAAACAGAGACTTGATAGTCTAGTTTTGATAAAACATACATAGAAGTTATCAATGAGAGAAGAATAAAGTTAATAAAAGTGAATTCAGATTAAAGGAAACATGTATATTGGCAGTTTTGAGGTTAATTAACCACTTATGTTATAGAAAAAGTTGGTGGATTCTCCCTTCTACATTTAAAAATCAAGACTGGATTTTAAAACCACTGTTTAAAATACATATTCTGGGTCAAACAATACTAAATGCAGAGGCATCTTGTTGCTTTGTAGAGATTGCTTTGCAACTGGTCTCTGGTAGTTCTTATGAAACAGTTTATTTAGCAGACATAAGGTATGTAAGTTGTAATATGGAGCTTTTGAACATTTGTCAAGCTGTAACTCTAGTTTTCATTATAAAAAGCAGCAGGAATCCTAACTTGGATTTCTAGAAATATATTCAGTTTATTTTAATTGTGTTTCATGTGAATTAGCTAATAAATCCAATGCATAATAATGTGTTTTAATGTTTCACATACATCTTAAAGGTAATTATAGCTCAATAAGAAGGAAAAAGCAATTTCTGACCTCTTTTAGCTAGTTTTATAGTCAATAAAAATGATTGTATGCCTCCTGAGTGAGCTGAGGCAATCTGAAATGTGAATTGAATTAGAAAGCAAAATGTTCTGGAATTACACTGTATCAGCATATCTGAGTCACTGTTTTAATGGCATCACTGTAGGATCTGCCCCTTGTCCCTTTACTTACTAAGTATGATTGTCATACATGTGGTTTGGTTAGAAATACTGGGTATTTGCTAATTTTATTTCAGCTAGCTCCAAGTGAAAAACAATGCTGTAGTGAAAAGCACAGCAGTTAGAGGTAGAATTAATAAAAACTGTTAGACATTCAAACAAACAAAAGAAAAAATGAGAAAATTATCCATTTCCTTTTGGTATCGTAATGTTACTTTTATTTTGGTGTAGAGTTTGTTTTTTTTTTTTTGTTGATCTGAGTGAAGATGATGAACATTTTCTGGTAAATGTGGATTTTAACAATAATTCTGTTAAGTAAAATTGTTCTCAGTAATTTGTTCACACATTGACAAGGAGCGTTTAATTTGTTTTATTACAAATTATATTTTTTTCTCAGCTGGTGTGGAGATTTGAGAATTTTGGGGCTTGCCTACTTTACCAGATTAAGTGGGCCAGAAAGTGACAATATTCAGCTTGTGCATATTGATCCTTTTCAGACTTCATACCTCTGATATGATAGATCAAAAATTTGAAGAAAATTGCATGATATTCATTGCAGATTTATACAGCACTGATAAATTACTTCAACCTGCAATCAGGTAATGACCAGAACTGAAAAGATAATTTTGAAATATTTTATTATTGCTACTTATACTGGAGCTGCAGCTATTCAGATTATTTTTGGTTCACTAAGGGAGGTGGCATGAGCATGGGTGCTCTGTCTTTCCCAGGGAACTTTCTGACATGATCAAACTGGCAGAGGCTCTGGTATGTGAATGTGCCCTGGGTGTGTAGTTTCTTTTGGGGCAGCAGTTAACATTTGATTGAAATTCTTTAAATGGTATTCCCTAGAGGGTTGTGAGGGTTTTTTTCCCCTTAGAAATGTTTCTAATTTTCCATCAATCAAATTTAAAGGTAATCAGTGGGAATAATCTTTATTATAACATTTCTGTAGATTATTTCTTGGTTAGAGACAGGACAGACTGAACAATGTGGTTACTTCACCACAAGCTCGAATAAAAGTCTTAGTCTTGAATATGGGTTGAAATTTTTATTTATTCATAGATGGAATCAGTAATTTGAAACACAGTGTTGTTTACTGGATCACATAAATACCATAATTTGCCCTGTATTTTCTTTTAAAAAACTTAAATACAAGCAAGGGATAATGAACAACAGGTGACATTGCTTTTGGGTAGGGCCAACGGCCTAGGCTTTTGCAGAGCAAGAGAGTTTTCCTGTAGTTTGTTTATAGTTTCCCTATATCCTATTATGCTGGGGTCTCAGAGGCCTTGTGTTGAGGACATGTGTTCTCCTACGTGGTTATAGCCAGTAGACTCTGTGCCCTCCATGTCCAATTGAAATTTATTTCTCCTAGGCAATGCTAAATTCTCTGTCCCTGTGCATTGTCCTGCCTTTAATTCACAATGCATTGCATGTTACGGAAAAATATCAGGAAACCACATGTTTAGATTTTACATTCTTTCCATTTCAAGGTAAGTAGGAATTGCATTTTGAAATGGGTGAGTCACAGGCATAATAATTCCAATTTGGCAATTATTTTGAATCATAGCATGACATCCTTTATATACAGCACAAAATTTGCTAGTATAAAGAAGATGGCCTTGCTCATATTCTTGTAACTTTTTCAGTTTTATTATAGCTCTTCTTTTCTTAACTTTCTTAGTTTCCTCTTCTAATGGTGCTACATATTCATGAAGCAACAAAATCAATAAATCAGACCTTTCTATTTAGTCAGGAGTGCAAACATACTTTTCTTAAGCAATATCTGAAAAGCAAAGAGAAGAACGATTTATAATCTAAATAATTAAAGTGAGACAAAGAGGTTGATTGGCTGACCAACTGCAATTAGCTGAAAGAGCACTTCCAAATGGAGGATATAAATTGAGGAATATAAAATTGAGGGTTTAAGAGGCCCTCTTGCCCTTGCTGAATGGACTTCACTTCAATGGGATTTTTAGCAGTGGGTTTCTTATTTTTCAGCTGAGGCTTGGCAAAGCCTCAATGTTTTTATTCATTGCCTCAGTGGTTTTAAATGATTTTTGCTACTAGAAAAAATGGAAAGCTTCATATTTGCACGGGTACTTACAGACTCATTTTACATAGATATGGTTTTGAAACTAGTCCAAAGAAGCACAAGCCCACGTAAATCTCCTACCCATTACTCAGATAAGATCTCATTGCTAATTAGTCAAACTAAATGGCTGTCACATTTAGCGCTCTTAATAGTATGAAATGACAAGAAACTGCCTGTGTAAGTGTGACTTGGCTGGGTACTTTTTTCTTATCTGTCTTTACCCATACAGATACAGTAAGAAATCAGTATCATGAGATGAACTCACTTGAAAGAGCCAAGTCCTCCATTTGTTTATTGCTGGAATACTTCCATGTTTCCCCCCCACAGCACCCTGGAGGATCTGCTGCTGGAGCATCTGCTGCTGTGCATTTAATATCCCACAGCCCTAGTGGATCTTTTTCCTTCCCTCTGGAGATGTCAATGCAACACACCACACTCAAGACTCTGGGAAAAGCTGTCAGCAGCCTGCTGTCCTGCCCTGTGACCTCTTGAGTGAAAAGTACTATGCTTACCATGTGCAGGCACAGTGCCGCACCTCACCTGGCTCTCATTTACAGTCAGTGGGCTGATCAGTCCATACCAGATCAGTAACCAATAGAACTACTGACTGTTTAGAACAGTAGAAGTAATTTTTCCTTGATTTTTTTGCCTCCATGCAATGGCAGAATTACCTCTTATTTAATTCCTGCAAGAGCAGAGCATACCCACAAATTCTTGTCTAGTATGCTTCCGACTTCAAATTCTCTCAGTTACATTTTCTTTATTTATTCCATTCCTTTGATTTATTGATAAGATATAAAGTTTCAGAACTGCAAAAGGCAAATGAGCCATTTAGCTTCCAGAGAATACCAGCTTCTGTCATTGCTTCATCCTGCGTGAACCGTGAAAAAATCAGAACTTGGCAGGTGGCATAACTACCTGAAGGCTTATTTTTTTTCCCTGTAAAGGCTTAATACACTAGTATTTAATTGCTTCTCCTAAGCTTTTTTAAGGGGAAATGTAGGATGACTCTCAAAATGATGGATAGAGACAGGATGTAATGTGCTTTTTCAGGAGAGAGATGCATTGATGCTTCATCCTCTGGCTCCACCTTCTGCAGCATTTCATCAGCTGGGCTGTTCTCTGCCAGAAGCACTAGATAACAAATGACTAATATTGACTCTTTTCCTGCTTCTTCAGGCTTTGTCTTTAAAGGCTACAGAGATTTAAATGTTGACAGTACAAAGCTTTGTTCAAGATTTGCTGCATTTGATTGTTGGAAAAAGAAAAAAGAAATTCAAAATTTCAACTGAAAAGCAGCATGGTTTCTGTTCTATTACAGGGCCATTCGGTCTGCCTAAAAAACACTTGTTAAACTTGCCTGGTACTTCAGACCTGTCACTTTTCTGACAAAACAGTGGGGAAGGAGCACTCAGATGCCAGCCACTAGACAAAACTAATGATGTTACTTCATGCTGGGAAAGCAGCTTTTATATGTCTCTCTTAAAAACAAGATAATATGGTTTCTCTTTCAGAAATGTGAAAAAAAAAAAAAAAATCAATAGCAGCACAGATTACAACTTTCATTTCCTTAAGTCCCCAAATACTCTGACCTTCCTTGTTTTGTTGTTTGTTTTTTTTTTTTTAAGAAAAACATTATTTAATTTTGAGCTGCCTATTTTACTTTCTGAAATGTCTATTTATTTACTTGTTTAAATTCCTGCTTATTACAAGTGAAATAACTTTACAGGTCTGGCTCTTGCTGCTTAACCTCTCTGCTTTCCTTCCTTAATGTTTTTGTCATTGTAAAATGACCTCTCTCCTTTTACAGTGCAGTGTAAATTATTTCATTGAACATTTGAGGGCCCTTATAGTTGAGTAACGTCATGAAGCAAGATGTTGGGAAAAAAGTCTAAAAAAGAATATTGAAGACATTCTGACAGAAGAAGTATCCTTCTTGTGCAGTGCATGAGGTCTGGGAAAAAAATGCAATTGCAAGGCTAAAACTTGTATCTTAATACAGAAGCTGCATTAGGCAACCTTAAATCTGGCATTTCTTAACTTTTGAGTTTGGCTTTGCAGTAATGTTTTTTTCTGTGTGTGTAGCTCTTCTGCTGTTGTCACCTAACAAGGAAGATAATTATGGTACAACAGATGTTTGTCTTGAATGAAGTTCAGGTTTCTTTCCTGTAAATCTAAGTGAAGTAAAGATCTAAATTACAAGAGCACCCAGCATAAAATGTTTATGTCTATATTATCCTATTTCTTATCCATATTTTGTGTTTCCTGTTTTCCTTCCCATGCTTTTGGCTAATTTCTGTCTTGATGTTTCTTCTAGCAAACATATTCTGAAAATTAAATGCACGCTAACGCATCTGAATTCTCCATTAGCTAAACTGCTCCATCTCCATTTTTAGGTTAAGGTTTGTGTGAGCACCAGTGGAGAGTCTGCACGATATTTTAAACTTCAGACCTTACCGTTGCCTGATCCAAACAAAACACTGGGGCAGTGCTTGCCTGAGTTGCTTGGTAGCTGTATTAGGAACGTCACACACAGAGGTAAGAGAAGAGAAGGTGGGCTAAGGCAGGGGATGGGTTCAACCTGTGTCATGTAAGATTGTTTCCAGAGGCAAAATTCTATTCTGTACATCAGCGTGGTTGAGCTGCTTCTGAAAGCAAGTGGCTTCACAAAGGCTGTAACCCAGAACTTCTGCACAGTTTTATTGCTCTGCCCTTTTGTAATATGAGCTGAGATTTCTCACTATTTCTAAAATTACTCATTTGTTTCTGAAATACTGTAAGTTATTGTGTTAAGGAGAATTGTTTACTTTTTTCTTTATTAATAACTGAGAGAAAGCTTTTTCTTTATCTGCCTTTGGTTGGAAAACAAATCTAAACCAAAACTCCTGGCCTGCACTGGAAGTCCTATGAGAAAATAACTTGGACAGGTTTGTATACTCTGTCTAGCATTCTTGGTCCAGAAAGAACTGTTTCCCTGTTCTAGGAAGTCAGTCTAGGCTGTTCTTTCTCTAATCCCCCAGACAGTTTTGTCCTGCTGTTTTCAAGCCTCCAGACTCAAAAAAAATTCCATTTTATCTGTTGCTTTTCTTTAATTAGAGACAGCTTTTTATTTTTATTTGGAAGTCTACTTAGTACAACCATGTGATTTGTATTCATCTATTTTTCTTTTCAACTTGCTTACAAACTGGGGAAGAGAAGTCCAGGGACAAGTTAAATTGACTAAAGTGAGCAGGACCCTTTTCATTGGCTTTAAATGATTTGGACTGGACCATTGTCCTTCATGAAGATGACACTAATTTAGTGCATATGCACTGAAATCTGGCTACATCCTTTTGAGGAAGAACAATGACTCATTTTAGCTGTGTAACTAATTAGGTGTCTACCACTGTGACGAAATACTTCCAGTAGCTTGTTCAATTAAATGGCTAAGCTCTTGTGTAGTTTTTGTCTTTCTTTCTTACCATGCTTTTGAGTGATAATATCTAAAGTTTTAAAATATAACTTCTGCTGAGTGTTTTTTAGAGAATGTGGGTTGGACATGTGTACTCTGCACTGGAGTAAGAAATGGTGGGATTTGTGACATGTTTGTTCCAGATACAGACTGGCCTTAGGAAAGGGTAATTTTCTTCTAAGGAATATCTTAAAATGAAGAGCTGAAGTAAGGTTTTTCAAACATCTTTTCAAATATGTTCAGTGATCTTTTAATTGTGCTGTTTTGGAAACTTAGTGCCGGGAGTAGAAGAGCTCAGGTCTGGAATTTTTCTCTGGTCTATGACAAATGACTGCAGGTTGTGAAGAGTAGGTTGCTGTTGCTTCTGTTGTTGAGGACACCAGCTGCAGTGTCCTGTGCTAGCTAGAGTTTGCTAACAGTGATGGCTTTATGCCCAAGTAAATGGCATTGTTTGAATTCACTTAGGATATGACTAAGGGGCTTAATACTTAGGCATGGTAATAATTCATAAAGACGGGATAGTTATGTTAGCTCTGCTGAAACGGTGAATGTTGTTCTTGAGAAAGACAAAAATAAGAGTACAGATGCTGCTGTAGGTGGAAGTAAGGTATAAATTTAATGTACGGAACTAATGCATTCAAAGGGAACAAACAGTCTCCTTTCACAGAATTACTTCTGTGGCTCAGTCTCATTTTGCAGAATGTTTCCGTCCCCCATTATAAATGTAGCTCTGGACTTTAGTTTTTTCAGCCTGAACTCTAAACTGATTTACAGGCCAGGGACCACACTCTACAAGAGATTAAATACTGCTCAAAGGAAATAGTAGCATCACCCCTTAGTTTGCTCTGAGTTGAACTTTATAACTACCTACTTTCTCCTAACCCTAACCTCATTTATAGGAAAGGCATAATGATTCCAGCTCTTCCCCAGCACATAGGAAAAACTGACCTGTTCAGGTGTACATCTGCTGGTTTTCAAATAAATCTGTAAGCTAGAGTTAAAATATAGCAATGACCTATGGTCTACAAGGACAGAAGGTACCTATGACAACCCCTGATACATTTATGTTATTTTAATACACTTTTTGAAATTAGTTTTGAGCGCCAAGAGAAGTTAGAAAGACATAAAAGATGCATAACACAGTAGCAATATTATGAAAGAATACCTGGTTGTCCTTTAGCATGGGGACAGTAAAGACAGGAAGAAATCTAATTAAGCAAAGCAAAAGTCTGTGTACTTGATTGTCTTCTGTAAAGTGGGACTAGCTGGACACACTCATGCAAGAGCAAAATGAAAACTTGATGGTTCCTGACTCACAAAGTGCCTCAACCAAGAATGTAATACAGCCATGAAAAAGCAAAAGTCTTTCTTGGAAATATCAAGTGAAGTATTACTGGTGAAGGCAAGGAAATATTCAAGTTGCTATACACGTAATTTAATACAAAATAATATCTGCTGCTTTTATATTGTTGCTTAAGAAGATTCATTCAATCTGGGATGGGATTACTGGAAAAGAGATAATATTTCATGAGTTATACTTAAAGACTTGAAGTTGTTTAGATAGCAAGTGATGATGAAGTGGGGACATGACTGCTCTGTTCAAGTGTTTCAGAACAGTTTCAGTTCCAGGATGGGAGAACAGCTGAAACAAAATAAACCAAAAAAATCCGTGCAGGAAAAGATAGCTGAAACCTCCTCCTGGGTGCAGGGATGGTGAAGGTAGGTAATAATTGAGGTGTTGACTGAGGCTTCAGAGCAGAATATGGGGACCAATTGTGGAGACAGAGCTTGATTTTATGAGCAGAATTATGTTATTTCAGTGATTAACTGTTTAAAGCAGGTACCACAGAGACTCTGTTGGTAGGGCTGAAGAGAATGAAAATACTCCAGAAAGAAATATAACTTTCTTATGATTAGAAGTAAAATGTGTGTTTGATTATGGGAAGAAACTTTATTTTCTATAAACTGCTCCTACTGAGCTTGTTTTTGAGGCATGGGACTAGGTTTCTAGCTCTGCTGATTGTATTATATTTGATAATCTATACAGTCACTATTTCTCTGCCATTTAGGAATAAGAATTTAAAATGAAACTAAATTCTTATTTTAAAATGCTTTTACCTCTTAAAGGAACTCTTATAAATACTGGATATTCCAATTATTATTAATCCTGAATTCAAGGGAGTGTCTTCTTTCTGTGGTATCTTTGCAGCATATAGACTGATCTATATTTTTAGTGCTACCCTGAAATACAACTTATATTTTAATATCCTATTGAAAATACGTTTATTTGATCTCACACACACAGTCCCTCACTCTCTAAAAGCAACAGAAATTTTACTGAGGTAATAAGCTTCTTTTCCACTGTTCATATATGCACAAGCTTGATAGACAATATTGCCCAGATCAGAAACTGTGGGGTTCTTACTGCAGTGAGTTTTTAAGAGCTGGATTCCGAGGAAGAAAGTTTTTCTTTGCACCTCATGACAGCAGCACAGACATGTGTTGTATGGAAATCATGTCTGTACTGTGGAGGAACCAGGTGAGATCTGTACTCACAGCTGGAAGGGCTGTACTCTATGTATAATGGCAAATCTGTTACTAGAGAAGGTGAGGAGGCATCATTGCTAAGGCATGAAAGCTTAGCAGCAAAGACATGATATTATTAGCAGTGGTGGAGATTAATTCTCTCTGTCATGTGCTATGCTTTGCTGCTGGCAAAATGAGTAACAAGCTTTACAGCTGGGTGAAGCCTGGAAAGACTGGTTTCTCCCACACAAGTGGTAGAAAGAAATGGATCCTAAGGATTTTCCTAGCATCTTTGGTTCTAGGGAATAACATCATTCTCTAAGGCTCCATCCTTTCTTCACCTGGTCTCTTCAGTGATAGCTGCTCATCTTTCACTGACATCAGAAAACCTGTGTGAACAGCAAATACCAAAACTCAACTTCTTTCACTGTGCCATTGAGGAGGCTTCGCTGTTGTGCCTCCTCCCACTGTTTTGCCCTGAGACTGGAGGAAAAGAGAAGTGGTACAGTGTTACGAATGTAAAGTGAATTTTTGTGAGGTTTTTTTCAAAGGCAGTCTACTGCCTGCCCAGGATTTTGCTGAGTGTAGTGAAAACAATGGATGACTCAGAGAGAATGGATTGTGGGAGGTGGCCTGAAGATACCTGAGAGCCCGAGTTGAGTTGTGTTAAATTATTTGTGTACAAGGAGAATTTGCTTTGTTTTGGAGCTATTTTTACAGGAAAGTGGTTGACTTGGCTCAATCCAAGCATCTCAAGCTGAGATTCATTCACATGGAGGTAGTGAAAATACATTTGTGTTGTGTTATAAAATGTGGCAGGTTCCAAGTTGTTTCATAAGATTTTTTGAATATTTTGAAAAGAAACACTTCTGCTGTGGAGGAAGGCACAGATATCAGCAGCACCTGTGCAGGATGACTGAGTTTTCAGACAAAATAATTTTCAGTTGAAAACTGAGGGCACAGCTACTGTGCATGCTGATAAGGATTAGATAATTCCCAGCAGGCACCTTCCTTTGCTCCACATTTTGAGAGGGAAACATCATTATCAATATTCACTATTAAAGAAAGGAGGAGGCTGAAGAAAGCAAAACTAAGAAAGGAGATGAGTCCTCCAGGTGATGAAGAGGTAAAGGAGGGAGAGAATTGACAGAGAGAAGGTAATGGTCCTTTCAAGGACAAGGGGAAACAAGCTCTTTTGCTCAGTGGAGAGGTTCTATTCCTATTTTTAGCTGCTATAAATAATATACACAATCAATGTCTTGCTTTTCTCTAAGACCTCAAAACCCCCTCTTTTTTACAGCTGGATAACTGAAGCTGTCAAGTTCTCATTATTTGCAAAAGAGGAAACTGAAGTTAAGGCGTAGCATCTTGGTTTCCTGGCTACAAGCTGAATGTCCTCTCTAATGAAATTATTCCAATTGGAAAAGATCTCAACAAGACAGATGCTAAAAATAGAGTGTCTGAAGATAGTTCCTGAGATAAAGAGGATCCTATTCCCTTCATAGCAAAAGGTCAGTAGATGGAAATTAATTATGAAGCTACAGAATTATTTCCCACTTTAACATCTAAAAGCATTATTTTACCTTCCACTTAAGCTATAGATTTGTGGGTTTTTTTGCCAGTGCTGTTTGCTGTATCTCTTGGCTTACCTGGCATGTCCTGATGAAAATTTCCTCAGTTCAAAGCACATGGTTTTCCGAATGTGCTAAAAGATGCATTAGCTTGATTTCTAAGTCTATAACAACTTGTCTATTTGTAATGGTATTTGGTTTGTGTGCCAGATTCAGCATCTTACAGGAGAAGGCTTCTTGTTAAGATTGTTACATTTTATATTTTGAAATTATGGTTTGCTGAACTGCTTTATATGTACTTGCATTTTTATTTTAAAAGACAACCCTGTGTGCGTTTACTTTGTCTTTTCATAATGTTAGGAACAAAATGGACACTGAGAAACATTCATGAGAAGAGGTGATAGCAGGTTAGGTGTGAAGTTGGATCTGTTGATTCCACTGGAGCATGTGAATTAGTAAAATAACATTTCTAAGCCAGAGAATTTGGCTGCATCTAGAGAAGATAGCCAGTGTTCTTTGCCAGATTTCTCATCTTAAATTAGTAATATGAAACTAGATATGGCATAGAAAAAGCTATTTGGTCAAACAAAGCTTTTAAAATTATTAATATTATTTTATTTATTTATCTGCTTCAGGAAGAGAGTCCCAGTGAATCATTTAATTAACAGTAAATGAAGGTTTGAAGATAATTTTTTGCTAACTACTTTAATTTTAACTTGCTCTTTGAATCTTCTCTCCTCTCTAGCTTTCATGCAATAATATTGTCTTTAGTCCTGTTACTTTAAATCTCTAACATATTTTCTCTCAACCTAAGTAAAAGATCATTGAAACAAAGCAGAAAACTCAAGATATTACCTTGCTACCTTTTGGGTAAAACTCTGCAAAAGTTTTTGGTTCCTGTCTGCTTGCTTTTTGCTTTGGAGACAAGAACTGTCTGATCTACATCTACCTGCAGGTACCAGTGCACTGTATTTTGTGTCTGGCCTCAGCTGAGAGAAAAGCTCATCCTGTGCTTTCTGACATATTTTCTCTCATGACCCTTTTTTGTTGTATTTTTGTTGCATTTGGCAAAAAAAAGAAAAAAAGGCTCTGGAGGTTTATTCTGACATTGAATTTTTTGATGTTGTTGCTTTCATATCCTTACAAATTTTCAGGCTGCTTGTAGTTTTGTGAGCCTTTTTACTTTTACAACAGCGCTATTATGCAGCAACTTTTCATCCTTGCTAGAGCGCCAAGTGTTTCAATTTTAAGCACAATACATGTGTTCTGCCACAAAAGGCTGATCAATAACTGCCTGCCAACTTTGCAGAGAGTCCTTGTAAAGTTGAGCTTTTAAAAAATAGTTGGGATGTTTTAAACCCCTTTTTATATTTACTAAGCTAAAATACTTTTATAATTAGAGAGCCAACCAGGAAAAGGGATACACTGGTAAAGGGTATTCCAGTTAAAAAAAAAAAAAAAAAAAAAAAAAGGGAAAAAAACCCCTGTCTTCTTTTAGGCTGCTTAAGTTTGATCTGGGAGCTTATCCAAAAGGAATCAGGAAACATCTGGCCAGTTGACTTGAGTGCCCATAGTGCTGAAATCTGAAACATCCATCTTAGCCTGAGATGTCATAACAGTGGAGGAGTACTGGCATTGCTTTGTGGCTGTGTTACCATGATCTCATGGTGTGATAATTCTTCCTTCTTGTACTAGGAAAGGCCTGGCTGCAATGACTGAGAGTGGAACATTATGGGTGTGATGGAAACAATCTGGGGAGGTCCTCATATAGGGTTGATAGAACTCTACTGTGACAGTAATACCAGGATCATGTGGGTCATGTAATTAAAACACTAACAGAGCCAACAGGGGGCTCTTATATTCTTATAAACCACTTATTTACTCTGTTTCCAATATACTCTTCCTGGGGAAGACATCAAGCGAATACAGTGTGTCCTTGCTTCTCCAGTTAGATAACTTTTTAGACCTGGTAATGGTTTTCTTCCATGATATAAGTTTTGATAAGTACCGTTCTCTCCCTTTTCCTCATCCTTACATAGTCTTCACAATTAAATCTTGTTTGTCAGTGCTGAGTCCTGGAATGTTCAGTATTTAGCCTATTCTTAGCCAGATCTGTGACCAGCTCATGGTAGTAAGTCAATGAAGCAGTACTGTGATTTCCAAGATGATGATATTGACGACTTCCAAGATTGATTCTTGCTTTTGTAGCAGTTGATGCAGTAGATGTCAACTGACCTAGTGAGTAAGGCAATAATGAATAGGTTGGAAATATTTTTATAAAAAGTTCGTTCCCAGAATGGATCCAATGACTACAGCATTCCTGATTAGAATTAGAATGATGCAATATTTGGTTACTGATAATTTTTCAAAAAATCCAGAAAACAAATCCAAACCAAAAATGAAAAAAACTCTGAATAGGAGTATGGAGCCTCTTGCTGGAATGTTTAAGATGGAAATTTTTGTGATGTCCAGGAGATTGAATAGATTTGGCATCTTACAGGAGAAGGCTTCTTGTTAAGATTGTTACATTTTATATTTTGAAATTATGGTTTGCTGAACTGCCTTATATGTACTTGCATTTTTATTTTAAAAGACAACCCTGTGTGCGTTTACTTTGTCTTTTCATAATGTTAGGAACAAAATGGACACTGAGAAACATTCATGAGAAGAGGTGATAGCAGGTTAGGTGTGAAGTTGGATCTGTTGATTCCACTGCAGCATGTGAATTAGTAAAATAACATTTCTAAGCCAGAGAATTTGGCTGCATCTAGAGAAGATGGCCAGTGTTCTTTGCCAGATTTCTCATCTTAAATTAGTAATATGAAGCTAGATATGGCATAGAAAAAGCTATTTGGTCAAACAAAGCTTTTATAATAATAATAACAACAACAACAATTATTATTATTATTATTTTATTTATTTATCTGCTTCAGGGAGAGTCCCAGTGAGTCATTTAATTGTTGCACAAAACCAGTCACAATGTAGCCTATAGAGAAATTGAGTCTACTGCAGTCTGTTGGTCAAAACAAGAAACATATTGATAAAATTACCACACTAATTTAAGTAATGTTGTTTTATTATCAGCATGATGGTGGCAGTCATAGTACAAATCAGGAACATAACACAGTGTAATGGTTGTATTGAAGGTTTGAGTGATACAAAATTGCAACTACCGTTGCTTTGTTTTATCCTCTATTTCCTCTTAGAAAATGTAATTTGGAACACTTATGTGATTTTTTTTTTTCTAAAAAAAAACCCCCACCTCTTTTATGTTAGGTAAGAGTATTTACAAGTACTGCAGATATATATAAAAATATATAAATATATATTTAAGCTATAGGCAATCACAGCATGTTTAAGTTCCATGATTTTATAACCACGTTAGTTTTCTTAGCCTTGAAGAAACATGAACTGTGATTCATACAACATACATACATTAATTAGTTGAATGAAATGTAGGAACTTCCCAGCTAGAACTGAAGACTGAACATTTAAACTGGCATGATGAATGCTTGCATATAACTTCTGCACGGTGATGTGCTCTAATCCTGAGAAAGAAGTTGAGCTCTGACTAAAAGGAAAAATAAACTGTCCAAGCAAAAGGGTGGAAAGTGGTTACTCAATGTAAATAAAATACAATTGAAGATGAAGCAGTAGAAGAGGGGGTCTGAGGCTGTGAGAGTTATTTTCTTTCACTGAATTATATACCATGCACTAGAGAGGAGAAGGAGGTTTCTTCAGAATAAATGCAGCCTGTCATGTTTGTGAAGCTTTCAGCTACAAAATGATTACAAGGAAGAAATTCTAGACATTGTCTGCTTATAGTTTACCTCAAACTGTTTCCTCCTTTCAAATAATTTTTCTGCCTTTAACAAGAAAGGGTAATTGCATTTATGCAAAGAGTGATTCTGTAAATTATTCTGTATTTCTGGCTCTTATTTGCATAAGAGAATAAACAACACCATTAACTTTAGAAGAAGGCTTGTGTCAAATTAAGTATTGCTTTTTTAGAATGAGACCCAGTTATCAATTTTTATCATAGTTCTGATCTGTATGATTGAACACAAGTACTTTGCAAAGAATCTGTGGTAATGGGTAAACATGAATTATACCTAAAATACAGGACAATTCTAGAATGGTTTCAAGAATAAATTCTTATCTTTTTGATTTAAATCAGTAGGGTAATAGTATATGCCAACACATGCATTTGATTTGGGTATATTTTCCATTCTGGACCACCTCATACTCTTTCTTAAGAGCTGAGAGTGAGTGATCTCATATTGTGGCTTTCCAAATGGTGCTAATTAAGGACTCTTTCCTGCCAGGTGCTCAGCATGCGCTGCTCCTATTGCTTTCAGTTGTGGTTGAGGGCATGATGCATTCTCTGGGATACAGCTCCATTGTTTATGAGTTAAGTCAGCCTTGCCAAGAGAAATATAGTGTTTGAAAATAAATTCAGGATCCTCTAAATTAGCTGGGTTTTTTTCTTGCGAATATCAAAGTCTACATCTGGAAAATATCAGTGTGATGTATAAATACTGTCTGACCACCAATTTCACAGAAAAGTCTTCATATACAGCTTGTGGGAAATAAGTTTTATGTTAAAGTAATAACGATCTAAAGTCTCCTACTGGCTTAAGAGCTCTCTGGAGCATTAACTAACTCTGCCTTCCTTGTTGTAACATGATCCAGCCTCTGTTTCAAAACTCACTGTTGTGGCCAATTAATTATTGTGTAGTTTCCTGATAAAGCCTCAAATAGGCTAATCCTTGGATATAATACTGTGCATGGTTATTACTGGCAGCTTCCTTTGTTCCTGAAAGGCACAGTATGTGCCTTTTACTTTATTTTAAGAAAAAAAAGATGAGAAATGTGAAATGTAGTAGGCTGTTGAACTTTTTCATTAAACTGTGTATATGAGGTGTATGGGGAAGAAGAAGGGGACATGTTTCCTGCTTTAAAATTTTCAGGAAGACAACAACTTGAAGAAAGTGTAATCACAAGGGAAATATTTTCTCTTATGTTCTGGGGACCCAGTCAGCATCCAGAGTCCAAGTCCCTTGTAGGACAGAGGTGGGTAAGAGAGAGGAAAGACTAAGGTTCCCTGGTATTCATGCTCAGGTGTGCCAGAGTCTGGCACTTGGGTTCTTCCTGTGGCTGTGGGTTGGCCAGCAGAAGCCGGAGGTGGGATCAGCAGAGCTAAGGGATTTGGTGAACTCGGTGCTGCAACTTTTTGGGTAGATTATTCCTTTCATTCTCGAGTATCTCTGTAGGGAAGAGACTTCCTACCTGTTAGTGAATACTGGAAGATAGAGCTCTTTATTTCCATCTGGTTTTGTAAGTGCCAGCCCTCTCTGGTTCAGCAGTTTGAATGTCTTCAGAGTGATGCTGGTAAATATAATGGGGTGCTTTTTTCCTCAGATAGTTCAGAAAGAACAGTACATCACTTAACATGTTTATTTTCTACTGTCCAGGTGAAACTGCATCTACATAATCAACTGACTTTGAACAGAGCATCTACCCATCTGCAAAGCTTTTACTAATCCTCCAGGACTTCACCCATTTTTTAGGATGTATCTTTTACCCTTTTGTCATGAACTGTGATAAAGCCAAAGCTCACAAGTTAAATGTTCTTGAGGTGAAATAAAGTGCTTTGAAGAATGGTTGTGCAGGAAGTGGTTTCTTGTGGTGTAAGGGCAACCTTGCTTTATTTTGGACAGTTCACTTGCTAAAGCAAAAAGATTAGAGGAAGTACAGGACTTGTTGAGATCCAGTTGTTTTGGCTCAGATGTAGAAGAGCAAAATCCTTGGACAACAGACTTAATTTAAGATCTGATGATGCTTCTGAAAAATAATGGTGTCAATCCTTCATCTGCAGTGGTTAAGGGCAGACATCTGTACAATTACCAAAGAGAACTAATACTCTATATTCAAAATGCAAGCTTTACTTACAAAAAAGATGTCTATGTGCTTATCTTTTAATTTAACACAGTGAATTCTAGCTACATTATGCCTACCCTACAGGAATGTGCAAACACAGGTGCTCATAAATAGCAGATCTTTGCTATTTTCTTGCAACTTGATTGACAATTTTTCTAAAAGTTTTCCCAAGATGTTGGGTGTTTCAAATTCAAAGCTTCTTCACTCTGTGGAGCCATGATTGGTTCTGCAAAAATGGTATTTGAATTTCCAGCCTTACTTAACCCAGGCTATAATGAGAGTGCTCTGCAGTTCAGTGTAGGCTGGTGTGAGACATGGCTACTGCAGTCCTTGTTAATAAGTCCTTGTTAGACTATTCCAATGGGGAAAAAATTGTTTATTTGTTGTAATGGTAGCTTAGAATGATCTTATATCTTATGATGTTGTGCTTCTCTAAGTAGGTTTGTCCCATTGTTCCTAGTCATTACCGTTTTGTACAGCTAAAAAATGTTTTATCCAAAGAATTTATCCAAATTTCTAGGTATCAAGCTGCGAGTAGGTGAGCATGATAATGGCTTTGTGAATGCCCCAATAATATATGAAAAGTAAGTTCCCATTAAATGTTCAGACCAAAACCTAACTGTGTATTGAAAATGACAGAGTAGCCGAGCTGCAGAATTCTCACAAAGCACAGGGACAATTCACAATGACAGATGTATAAGATGAGTTGCAATGAATTTCTAACTAGTGAGTATACAATGAGTTCAGCTGAGCTAACAAAGACAGCAGCAGACAGACAACACTGTAAAATCAGGAAAACGAAAGAATATTTGTAGTGGCTCTATCACTGAACTGCTAGAACTGTTGTTAAATACCCTTTTCATGTCACTGAGTAGTAAGCTTCACACAACAAAGGAAATAAAATTGATGTAGCTGGTCTCTGTCAGTATCTCCAAGCAAGATAAATTACTAAAAATACCATGATGAGAATTTTTCCATTTAATTTTTTTTCAGCTCTTAGCAAAAAAAAATTACTAAAACCTGATCCATCTCAAACTGGATTTTACTCAGTCATTTCTTTAGTCTTGAGACCTGCTTCAGAAAGAAAATGCATTGCTGAATGAAGGTAGACAAGTTATTCTTGAGATGTAGCTTTTTCAGCATAACATGTAAAAAAAATAATATTTTAGAGTCATAATTAAAATACACTTCTGGACTTACACTCTATTTGAAGCCAGCATGGAGAACTTCAATGAGAAAACAAGGATTTCTATCAGCTATGACCTCAGTGATGTTGCAACATTCCTGCTGTAAAATCCAGATGCTATCTTAGGTGATAAATAAGTCTGAGTAGTAGGGAAAGATTAAAGTTGTCTGGGGAAGAGCAGCTTAGCCAAAATGTTGAGTAATTAAATAGGGCAATCCCTGATTTCCTGGAACAAGGTATGGTGGTGCATTTTCTTAGCCACCATGTTGTAGTCTGAGAAGCTCAGAGCTGCTGCAGCTTGATCTAGTTCAACAGCTGTTGTGAGAGGGAGATCACTGCTGTTGTCCTGTGCCTAGGTGAGCCTGGGTTTAGCTCCAAGAAGTTGTCACTGGCCTGTCTCGCAAGTACTGTGTTTGTTTGAATGTGAAAACTTTAGGATTCAGTAAAGCATTTCCAGAAAATTTTTTCTCTAGAGCCTTTCAGTTTAAAGTAGTGTTTTACGGTCATGAGTCCGCTTTCTTTGAGACAAACAATAGTATTTCTGGTAATTTTGTGGCTTATTGGAAACTGGTCCCAGGTTAGTATGCATGTTGTCCTGCTGCAGAACAGTTTATTAGCCAAGCTCTGCTGAAAGAAAATGTGTAAAACCAGTGTTTTTGTAAAGGACTGTTTAGGATGCAGAAATACCAGGATGTTGTGTCAATATTTTCATGTATCTGAACAAGGGTCACATTCTACCTGCATCTGCAGTGTACTGATTTGGAGGGAAGACTGCAAATGTGTTCAATGTTTTCATACTTCCAGATGAGGATGGTTGGCTTTTGTCTGGGAGAAACTCGACTGAACATTCCAACTGAGCCAGCTGGTGCTGGGGAATATCATGTATATTTAATGATCTATTAGGGAACACAGAGAAGTCCCCACAGAGATTTGTCTTCCTAAATTGGGACTGTGGTGGAATATAGGTGCCTACTTCAGAACCCTACAGTTGTTTATATCTGCATCTTTTAATTTTCTCTCTTCCCAGGTTTGTTGATCAGAGAGGAGTCATTGGCCACCCTGTACTAGACCCATTTCTGGTGGCCACCATTTCTGGAACTGATTTGCTTGATTAATCACAGGTAAAGTAGCACTATTTCTCCTCTGGGATACGAAACTCGATAGATAACATGTGGAGTAACTTTAGGCATGATTCCAAGGGACCTTGGCTGCATAAAGTGCAGGACATTACTGATGTGTCCAGGAATTTGATTTAGGACAGCTTCTGGAATAATTTACCAAAGCAAATGTCTAACAGAAGACTGAGTGAGTCTGTACAAAAGGACTATGCACCTCATGCACTGTTCTCGGGCCAGCCTTCACCTCCTGTTCCTCTTCTCCTCAGTGTGCAACAGTTTCTGTTTTCTCCACACAGTTTACTCCTTTGCAGTCACTGCCTGCACAGAGTCCTGACACAGCCCATTATGGTTATGCCTTGTCCTCAGCTACACTGTTGGAGGAGAGAAAAGGGTGTTCTGAAAGGAGAAGGATCTGTCTGCTTTTCCTTATTCTGTTTTCCAAAGGTCTTAATGGCTCTTAGTACCATCAGTTGCTAGGAATTCTTTTTCCTTTGAATAAATTTTTATTATCCAGCCCATGTGTGGGGAGGACTTAGGGATGATTTTGAAATGTTTTTTATTCTCTTTGGCAGTAGCTGTTCTTAAGACTTTCACTTCATGTACCTTATAAAAGTACCCGTGTGCCTCGCTCATCTCTTTATGATGCCTTACAGAAGTTAGTTACACCAGATAATTGCCATGTGTAAAATAAAAGTTGGAGCTCATTTTGAGGTTAGGTTATGAGTAGCAGCAGGGTAGAGGTGGTTTCTCTGCATTACATATCCTAACCACCTTGTTTTTCTCTTGCAGGATTTTCTTTTTTTGCTTTTTCTTTAATATGTGCATTAATGTAAATTCCCTGTTTTCATATCTATATGTGTTGAATTGAGAGGAAGTGATCTCCTTTCACTCATCCAATTTATTATTGGTTGCAGGTACTTAGCTTTGCTTTTACCCAGGTTTGTGGCAATGGTTCAATTTTGGAGAAGACATATGGAGAGGTCAGCAGGATATCAGAGAATTACATTGTTGTGTATTAGATTTCCTTTTATTCAAAAGAAAATCAGTGCCAGGCATCTAGATTTCATTTTGTTGCTTTGTGTGAAGAAAAGGAATTTGGAACAAAATTATTAACAAGAAATTATTGTGTTGGCCTGTCCTTTTGCAGTCTTAAGAACCTAGTAATTCTCTTGAAGGTCAAGCCATAAAAGAAAAAGAAAGAGAACAGTCAGGACAACTGTCTATCTGTTTTCAAGGGGGAATTCTACAACAACTGTTGTTGGAATGAGTGGATGAAGAACAATGTAAATAACTGTACTCTTCAGGTTAGAATCTAAATAACAATGTCAGTCATCACTGGACACACCTGTGAATCAATAAAATAAGAGGAGTGCCCCTTTCTGTAGTCTCCCTTAGCCATGTAGAGCAAATACTTTGCTTTTTATAGTCTGTGCAACTTAAGAACTTGAAATTTCCAGCATGGAGACTGAAAGAGGCACAGCTGGCTAGTCTGGGGATGAGAAGGGACCTCCTGCTTCAAGTGTACAGGTGGACCAGCTCAAAGTAGGGGTCAATGTGTAACTGCCTGGAATTAATTCTCTACTGCTGACATGGCTTGGTAACACTTTCCTCAAAAGATGCATGGAAACCTTTGCCTCCCCCTAGAACTCACGAGATGGGTTATCTGAGGCCACTAAGCCATGGGGCTGAGTTGGATGTAGACCTGAAGTGTCCCAGCATCAGCTGCCTGCTGTCCCTGGGCTCCAGCAGCCTGGGTTCCACAGAAATACTTGATTTACTTTCATAACCCTTTTTCAGGGCCAAATTTATTTTAAAGCTCTGATTCAAGGGAACGTCCTCACTGTACCTTAACAACACTTAAACTGAGATTTAAGTCCTTTTAAAATAATATTTAGACTGGGGAATTAAACTTTTTTAGGCTGGATTTTATTCTTATATCTTCACTTAATTAGTCATTATGGCCTTCATTTTGCTAAGTCCTTATGCAAACTGCACAAAAAGGATTTAAAAAAACCCAAACCTAATTTGAAGCTTTCAAAACAATTCTGAGTAAGAATTTTATTGGTAGCTTGAAAATACAAAATAATTTCTTCTTGCTTTCTCAACAAACTTTTCAAAAATATGTACTCAATTTATTCCAGTGTTTCAAGATTTCCCCTAGAGAAAATTTCCACAGATTTAAGTGACAATTTTTCTTGAGAAGAGAATATAGTTGCAATTCTTTATTTTGTTACTTTTAGTTACTATTGTGGTTTGAAATATTGTTCTTTTTGCAGTTCCTGCAAAATAAATTGGTTGGTAGCTTCTATAACTTATTCAAAGACTCTTGTTCTTTCCTTGCATAGATTTTATGACCACACTTATTTTTATGCTTTGAGAGAGGTACTATTTTAATCTGTCTTTTCTGTTGGCTAGACTTCCAGTTTGTGGTAATCAACATACACTGTCAATATCCCTTGTACAGTCCAATATTTCATTTTATTCTGCCTCTGACGTAATTTAAGGCTATTATTATTATAAGATAAACTAGTTATATAGGTGAAGTTCTCAACTGATGAAAGCTAGCATAACTTCTGAGGCTTTCTTTATAACAGTCTTTGTTTGAAAATATTCTGCATGAAAAGATGGTGCAGGTCTGTAACGTCAGCCACTTAAAAATACTATGCAAATGCTATTTGAATTGCTCATTTACCTTTTCTGAGCATGTATAGTGCATCCTGCTACTGCTGATGCTGAAAATGTACTTTAGTACAGTGGCAAACACTTAAATCTAGGCTTTATTTATTTATTTATTTTTAATTAAGTTCTTCTCCTGACTAACAAGACTTGAATACGCAGCTTCCTAGGAAAGAAGTTCTAAGAAAATTAGTTTTTCTATAAAGATGAGCAACCTTTTGGAAAACAAAATGAAATTAATGTATCAGAGAAGCATAAATTATAGTTACTAATACAACTAAGAAGGCTCTGTGCTTTCATCTTAATGTGATGCTTGTCTTCATTTTCTAGTCTAAGTCAATTTTCCAACAGTTCACAGAAAAAAAAAAAAACCTTTGCAAAGAAAAATAAATGTACTATTCCTTTATTATAAATAAGGATAAAATAATTCTTAGTATCTGTGTTAACATACAGAAGATATTATAATGTCTTGTATTATTCATCCACTGCATTTTTATAGTATGACAATTTTGAGACTTACAGACAAGATGTGCATAGTCCAATTGTTGTGTTAATAAACTTGTGGCTATGATTCTATTTTTGTTAAGCACTTCCCTTAAAAACAGGTCATTTATTATTTCCGTAATTAAAATGTACTGATTTACTGTTAAAAACTGGGAAGAAAGCCAACCAAAACCTCTTAATGGCCTTTAATTATATTCTAAACATTAGTGTGTTACCTAGTTGCTTTATTCTGCGGCTACTGTCAGTGCAGAATTGGGAGTGGGGTGATGGGGTGGAGGTGGGAAAGGAGGTTATTTGCTCAGTGTTTGAATGATTTCCCCAGATCTCAAATCAAAAGGGCCTGGAATAAAAAAGTTCTATGGAAAGAGGAAATGATGGAACAGAAGGAGAAGCAGAGACAGGAGAAGATCAAGCTATGAAATACAAGTGGTGACAAACGAAATATTTTCCATTGTCCATGGCATCAAAGGTATTAAGGAGGGGGAAATGCAGAGTCTCTAAAACTTGCATTAAATGAGAAGTTCAAAGAAGGTTGGGGGGGAGTGGAACACAAGCAATTCAAGAAGTGCCACAGAAATAATTGTTGAATCATTAAGGAACTTGATGGCAAAATGAAGTAGTAGTAAGAGGCTGAGAGAGATGATAAAGAGGCCACACTGAGCTTTTGTGGGGAATGCTTTAGACCAGTCATGAAGCACATTTTGACTATGGTTTCAAGGAGCCATTAGGATTAGAAAAAAGAAAAAAGGTATTGCAATATGCAATAATTTAAATATGAATCATAACCCAAAAGAGGTTAAGCACTTCTCTTACTATTTGGAGAAAAGGGAGGGACTGAGGAAGAAATGAGAATGAGGCTTCAGGAATTACTTAGGAAACCTGGCATACAGTGTTTCCAATAGTCATGTAAGGTAAATTAATTGAAATAATGGCAGGAATGATCTAGTGACAACAGGAAATGGAGATCTGGAGCTTCCTTGGTCTGAGAGAGAAAGCAGCTGGTTTAAAACTTTCCATAGAGTTTCCACAGCTTCTATCCTTGGTCTGCCAGAATCCAGATCTGTAAACTCTTTTATTTTAATTTAATTTTATTTTTTATAATAGGAGTTTCAGGTGGAGATGCCTGGCTACGAGATATGGTCTACACTGATATCAGAGAGCCAACAGGCTTATACGAAATGCTGGTAACTGGTGAACAGTAGAATTATTCAATACAATTTAATTACAAAGACTTTGCAACATAATGGGAAGGTGGAGATTTTGGTTGAGTATTTAATATGCCATGAAAATACTATTTATATTTTAGCACGAACAGCTGTGTCAAAATATTTTTAATGAAGCAAGAAGGTGGGCTTTTTAAAAATTTAAATTACTTCCAAAGTCAGATTACAATTGTTGAAAAGATCTTAGGGCCCATTACAGAAACCAGGGCATAGTCTCCTAAAGATACCTGTAGTGGTAGCTGTTTAGCTGCTAATGGACTTCATGGAACATATATTAGCCTAGTGATTGCATTTCCATCATTTTTTTTCTGTTACAGGAGACGGCATCTGTGCAAAGCAAATGTCTCTATTATCATCCTTCTCCCAGAGACATTATAAAGTGGTAAAACTGCTCCTGTTCTATTTCCAGAATATCACTTGCAGGTGGAAGCTGAATGTGTTACTAAAGACTAGTTAATATGATCAATCTGTGATGTGTAAAATCCTTATCTCTTGTTGTCTTTGCTCCAAGTGTTGTGGAGTAAGTTGTCCAGAAGGACTAAGCTGCTCTGATCAGATGGTAGTTCTGGGTAGAGTCTGCAAACCTCTTTTGATTTGCTGGCATCCACACTCAGGCATAAAGCAAATTAATGGCTTCTCATGTTTGGATCAGGCCAAGGCCATTCCCATTTTTTTTTTTTTTTTTGCAACCAAATTAGAACCAAGTCCTTGTTGACATACAACAGTAAACAACTTGTTTGTTTTCCACTGTCCTTACTCATCCTGCAGATGGTGTCCTCCTTGTGGTTGTTAGCAGGGGCAACATTAATGATACCACGAGTATACCTGGGATCTGTTACAGGCAAAAAGAAAGAGCATCCAATGGTGTGACTGCTTCAGGCAGTGTAACCACAGAAAATAATTCTGAGGAGCTGTCTGCCCAGTAAAACAATTGTATGAGGTAAACCAGCTTTGTGTTCACAAAGTAGTTTCATCTAATTAGCATGTCTTACACAATAAAAGCAGAGATGTGGTAACACATGGTTTGCCATGTGTCAGTGCCAAGGTTATGGATTCAGTGCTCTTGGAGAGCTTATATTGTCTAAGAGTGGCAGCACATGTTGATTTCTGTGACTACATCTTTAGGGATGTGACAGATAAAGCAATTCTAAGAAATTCAGCTATGTTTTTCTGAGTAGTAATGAAGCCAGTAAAAGAGTTTGGTATTTTATTTTTTTATATGATGTATGATCTATTGTGGTTTGTTCCTGTGATTTCAAATGGCTTGAATTATATTTCATTGCTGTGCTGGCTTCGTGCTAATATTTTGGAGTGATTGTGTGATGTTTTTGTTATAATGTATGATTGAAGATCCAGTCAGTGGCTTTTTCCATAACCATTGTAGCACTCCAACTTATTTCTGCCATTTTAAAATATACTTAAATTTATATTAATCACTTAAGTTTCAAGCAAAGACAGACACTATCTGTGATAAAAGGTACAAGTTACCAACTGAATTGAAAAGGTTAAGCCTTTGTGATCTGAGGCATTAGGCCAAAACCCACTGGACTCCTAGTCCTAGACTTGTTATAAACACATGGCAGGTAGGAAAATGCAATTTTCTACTGCTCTGACCAAGGACCAAATAATGAAACAAACTCTAGTCTCCTGCTCCAAACAAACTGAGCTCTGTTTATTCCTGAAACCACCATGGGATTCTAGTCACAGTAGGCAGGACAAACATGAAGGGCTTGTTCCTCTCCTTTTTAAAGAAAGAAACCATTTTGCTGCTGAAACTGAACTGAGGAGCTAGTCTTGAATCATTGTTTCAGGTCTACCTTATTATTTGCATTTCTTGGTGTCCCTTCTGCAAACAAAACACTTCCAGCACCATTTATTTATTTATTTATTATCCACAAACTTCTAAAATATAAAAAGCATGTTTATATGTATTTTTTTTCTTTTTCATTTGAATACCCTTCCTTTAAATTCCTTTTTGAAAATGTATTTATCTTGCACAGTTTATCAGGTACGTTTGCAAGTTACATACTGAGGTATCCATCCAGGTACCCTGAAAGGTGGCATAGGTGCTATATCACCAGCCACTAATCTATTCACGAGTAATTCACTTCTGAGTAGATCCACGGATCACTATGGGAATACAGACAGTGCATGCAGAAAGGACTGCACCTGCTTTTATAGTTTACATAACACAAATAGTATTTGGTGTTGACAGATGGAATAGAGTGCTCAGGACTTGGTAATAAAGAAGAAGAGCACAACAGATAAGAGAACACTGAGTGTAGAGGGCATAACTCTGTAACGGACACACACTGTTTAGAAGATGAACAATATAACAAACTAATTATGTTTCAGTACAAACAGTGCCTGAGCAGGAGATGTGGTCTGAGCCAAGCTCTTGGTACATGTGGCTCACACAGCCCAATTTATATCACACTTTTTTAGTAGAGCTGTTCAGCTCTTGTATAATTTCCATGAGCAGTCACCATATATATGCAAACACAGAAGCTGCACAATCTATTCAGAGGTGCAGATAATGAGGTATTTTTGTATTTACTATATGCAATTAAAAATGCAGTGGCACTCACATTTTGAAGTGTAGACTGCTTGCCACCTTTTTAACACTTTTGAAATGGAAATTCTAGATTTGTTAAGAGGAATAGAATTTATTACCAAGTATAAATAGTTGAAAGTGAAATTGAAAATTTTAGATCAAACCACAAGATTAAAATATTGTTGTGCAAAATAATACAATTGTTTTATCTCTTTTCATCAACCATTGGCTTATCTCCACAAATTGGCATGAAAGCTTTACCTTCCCTGGCCCTTAGAAATTTTTCACCAAAAAACTGCCCAATAAAGCTTAATTTGAGGATTCATCTCAGATCAGTAAGGACCATCTGCCTTTTTAAAGTATGCCTCATTACATTAACTTTCCTGTATGTGCCTTTGGTTGTGTTCATTTAAGTGCACATGCAGCAGCAATTCTTTCCCCTTGCTATGCGTTGACTTCTTTCAGGAAATGGCATGTCTTGCATTTAAAAAAATATTTGTTTTTTCTTCTCCTTTCATATGCCCTGTGAGAATTTACTTCAGAAATCAGGAAACTAAAATTGCCAAAATATGTTTCTTCTGAATATAACTAAACAATTGAGAGAAATCACATTCCTAAATTTCCACAAACTGAAGGAGCAGGATATATGAGTTACTAGAGGTTTGGCTTATTTTTTAACATGCACAGGAAGTTCTTTTCTCAGAAACAATAACATTTACTTTGTGATGTCCCTAATAGGAGGCTTCCTTAATCTGAACTTGAAACTGAATGGAAAATACATTTTGAATTGTTGGTTCAAGCCATCTGCTTCCTTTTTAGGTGGATGAAGCCTACATGGAAGCAGTGGGTTCAATTTTTGTTACTGTGGATATGATAGAATATGGTATAGATCTGAAACTCCAGTAACTTTTTTTTTTCTGTGCACTGTGGTGTTTTTATACTCAAAATATGATGTAAAAATAGTCAAGAAAAAAAAAATCAGGTTTTATTGCAAAGAAGAAAAAAATGACACTCCAACAAGTCATATATAATATATCTGATTTCTTCTAAATTTACTAGCGGCTTGTGTGTAGAAAGGGAATGCTGATAGAGGTGAGATGAATCATTAAGGAAAATGTAATTTACTCTTTCTTTGCATGCATATTCTGTTGCTGTGCTTTTTACCTTGTTCGATTTCTCCTGGTTCCTTGGGCAACCTTTGGAGTGCAGGAACATGGAGTGGTTTAGTCTTAAGCAAAGGGAATTCCGTTCCATCCCCACCAGCTCCTTTAGTTGGAAGATTGAATGGCTTAATATTCTGACATACTGACAAAGCTCTTTTTGCTGATGTTACTCACCTGGCATTGGGGTCACAGTGGTATACCTTGCTTTGATGCCCAACAGTAAGTGAGAACTCCCTGTGTGAAAAAGCTAGTTTTAAGTCAGAAACTCTTCTGAAATTATATTAATTTGATGTGTTCTCTATGTATCATTCTTCCTTCATGTGAGAGACACTGGTGGAAGAGACTGTATAATGCAACTGTATTATTGAGAAATCTCTATTTTTCATGTCCTTGCCTAATAGCTTGTTACAGAAATAATTATTTCCAACCAGTTATCCCTATATTGCCTTTAGGACCAACAGTTACGTGAAAGTTACTTCAGATGATAGGATATTTTGTGTGCCAACATAATTAAATGCAGACAGAAGCCTTTGTTAAAACAAATAAATCCTACAACTAGGGCCTTGTGCTCCACTCTATGAGAGAAGTTCAACAATGATGCATTCATGGGGGAACAGAAATTAGAGATTTAATGGAGCTAACTGTCAACGCAGTCCCTTTCCAAACTGTTGCTGTTTTGCCACAGAAATCTTAGGGTTCCTCCAGCAGTGATTTTTCTGGGTGCCCTTTTCAAGCTCTTAACCAAGATAACTGGGATAACCCCTTGGCTCTTATGTTTATGTAATATGAGAATGGGAGCCACGTTGTTTAAAGAAAAGAAGTAAAGAGAAAATTAAAAGAGAAAAATGCAAAAAATTCCCATTGTGAATCTCACAGGATTCTTTCTTTTGGTGTTGAAATTTTGATTTTGCTCAACAGTTTCAAATAGTTGCTTGACTTCCAAGCTTCAAAATCACAGAGAATAGCCAATAAGATTTCTTGCATTTTCTGTGTAGGGAATCATTACTTGCATTTACAGCATGTCCAATGGCCTCATATTTGTGGGTTGTCATTGTCTCTTCTGAGGACTGGATGACTTTACCTCCAAAGTTTTTGAGTATCCTCCAATCTGGAGTGTATTTAGTTTTTTAATGTGTGTATGTGTGATTAACTGAGATATCTGTTGACATGTCTGAATGTCATACTTACTGATTTCCATTAAACTCATCAGGACTGAGCACTTCTGGAAACAAATGATAAATAGTCATGCAGAGCACTCCAGTATTCAGATACCCCATGGATGTGAGCTACTGAAAATTGGTGACAATATTAAGTTTCAGATTTGCTAGAAGCAAGAGCCATTAGAAATGTTGTAAAGGTTACTGCTCTATTGCTCTTTGCTTCCTGTTTTTTTGTTTGTTTGCTTGTTTTTGTTTGTTTTAATCCAGATTTCTAGCATGTTTTTTAAAGATATCTCTACCCCGAATTCTATATGTTAACTGAGTTGAAATCCTAAGACTGTGGAGCTTAAACGCAACAAATAAAAATTAGTAAGAAATGGGAAAAAGTCCTGAAATTCATTCATGGTATTGTGTGTTGCCTGTTTTTTTAATAAGTAAAATCTTCTCTACATAGTTTTCTTTGTTTATGTAGGAAAGAAGAATTGCCAAAGGAAATGCAGAAGAATTTCTTTAGAGAAGAAGCAGCTTTCTAACTACCCACATAATCATGGGAATGACTAAATGAATAAGGCTATTATCTGGTGAAGGGTAAATGCGTTAGAAATCACTATCTGAAAGCTCAGTTCCCATTCTAATACATGTCAATGACACACCTAGGAACAAAAGAAAATGGAGACTGGCTTTGGTGATATAAAAATGGTAGCTGATAAAATGACAACACTTGGAGCTATGTAACCAACAAATCTCATCCCAGTTTCCCCACCTCTTGCTTTCTGCTTATCTGTAAGGCTGAGCTCTTAGCTCTGCATACTCTGACTTTATCCAGAATCTCAAACAATGGGAGAGCAAGGAAGAATCAAGCAACTTACTGCAACTACCAGAGTGACAGCAGCAGAAGGAAAAGATAAGGCCAAGCAAAAGAAGCTGATGCTAACAACAGTGCCATCTAACAACCATCTGACATTGTCTAGAGCCTGCTCTGCCTGCCAGCATATTGATTTTAAACTGCACGGCACCCAGATGCTACAGTGATGGGCAATAAATAAATAACATTGTTTTGTTCACAATGAAGATGACTCAGGATTCTCAAGAGACAGGGAATGATTCATATGCAGCCTTCAGACCCCCATCAGCTGTAAGCTATTTTGCTTACCCTCAGGAATTCGGTAACTGGGACAGGGAAACATAGTTTTTAGTGTTACTGCTGTGCTTGGCTACTATACATTAATTTACAATTGTTCCATGTACAAATAAGTTGTTATTTATTCCCCTAGTGGCTGTAGTGAGGAAACTGTGAGAAGCTGTATGTACTGCAGTGTGTGCCTGTTGGAATAAATCCTTTCTTCTACCATTACAAGCCATGGAACTGAGCAGCACAAGGCAAAGTAAAGGAACTGCAGTCTGGCTTCTCCTCTGCTACAGGTGCCTTTCTGAAGAAATATCACCATGCTTTTTTCTCAGTCCTGCATGTGATAATTGAATTGCCTTTACAGAATTGTGTGCATTTTTTTTCTTTTTTTTTCTTCCTAGAGGATGGCAGAATGGCAAGGTCCCATGCTGCACTTACACCATTTTTTAAAAATTTGAATGTTCTCATCATTTCTGCTAGAAATACTACATCCGAGCATGTGATCCACTGAAATCTCTAGTAGCAGCCCTGAATTGAATGGGTCTATCTGAAATCCCTGAAATAACCTGGAATTATGTGATTCCATAGTTCCCAACTGCCAAATGGCACTAAGAGCAGTTTGAAATATACCAATTACTGCTCAGTATGAACTGTTGTAATTGCTCTAGGACTGTGAGCAGCTGTCCGGAAGACTATTTACCTGACATAGAATGAGTGAAAATGAGAATTATAACTCTTGCTCTGTCAATATTGCTGTTTATATAAAAAAATGTATCAAAGCACACCTGAGTATGGTGCAAGATACTACTGAGCTTGATATATATTTGACTTGAAGAGTGTCACACATTTAAGGTCTTTGACTGAGACTTAAAGACCTGACTTGTAATACAAAACGTTCTCAGAAAAGATTTTTTTATCCAAAAGGTTAATTCTAAAACACACTCAATTTTTTTATTCCTTCTCAAGTTGCATTTGGATGAGGTGTTTACTGGCTTACAAGTAGCATAGTGTTACAGTTTTTTTGTAATGCAAGACAAAACACAGGAAGAGCATGGAAAAAAGAAATCAAAGGCTTGTTAGTGGTGAGTAGAATAACAAAAATAATTATATGGAAAATGAATTGAAAATTAATTACATGGAGGAGCTGGAAAGTGAAATATCTGGAGATTTGGTGGTCAGGAAAGGGGAAAGTGACAGAGACATGCAGAAGGGAAGTAATTTTGCCTTTCATCTGGGTAATGGTTAATATGAACTGATGCACAATGAGCTGGAAATGGTTATTTTAAAGCATACCGACATTTATTTTCTTCATCTCTTCCTTTTCTGCACACATCTCCAATGAGTCTGACCACTCTTGTGTACTGGCTGTTTTTTGGAGGATTCCACTACTATCAGGTAATGATATTTATGAAGGATGCATAGCCTTGTCTGCTTGAAGAGTACATCCAAAGGTGTGTTTAAGACACTCCAATATATCTCTCAAATAGTAAGTATTTTGACTAAATCTGATTGTTTCAGTTTTGCATATTTCATGACATTTACAGGTAGATAGAGTGAGCCCAATGCAATGCTTATGTTCTGATTTTTGTCTGTGGAGAAAATGTTTAGTACAGACATTAGATATTGATGCTTTTTGATTTTTTTGGGCATGTATGAGAAACTTTTTGATTAGTTAACAGTTATTAGTGAATGACTTCTTAATTTAAATTTATTCAGATGTCATTTTCTGTTGATGTCTAATTGTTCAGTTACAAAGTTGGTTGGTACACCATGTATCTGAATCTTGCACAGACTTTGGGCTCCATTTGCACTTTGATAACTCACAGCAGCATTGCAAGTCCTTCTGGATCCCTCATGTGCCACGGGCAGTGAATTTACAAGTTGGACAAATGTTTTGTATCTGTGGAAGTAAATGACGTGTTCTGTGTCTTTTTTACTCTGCCTCAGGGAAAGTGATGAAGAAATTGTTGTATTTTGCAGAGAACGAGAGAAGTTTTGCAGAAAATGGCTGGAGAAAGGTCAAATTTGTCACTATGGTATGTTGTGAAATGTACATTGTGAAACTAATGAAAAGCTTATGAAATTGGTTCTTATTGAGTAGAGTGAAGGCAGAATCTGGCCCATAGGGAGAAGCAATAACTATGGAATAGGAACAGTACAATAGTTTTATTTACATAAAGACTTAGTAAAACAAGCTGTGTTATTTTAGCTGAGTCTGCCCGATTTACTATCCAAGAAAAATTCTTAATGATACGTAATTGGCATCTGATCAGTACCACATTAAGTGGAATGTTGTTGTGCAATGTTCTGTGTTTGGAGCAGTTTCCTTTCTTGGTGCATCACCGCTAAGGTCTGCTACGCAGCACAGAGAGTGTGCCAGGCAGCAGTAGCCCCAGATATGCTTTTGGAGGAGGTGGGATAATCCTCTGCTGTAACAATAAAATCACAGTACTTCTGACTGCATGTGTTCTGCTCCAGAGGCTGCTGCAGCCTTTGGTGGGGGTTAGGTGAAGGCTCAGCCTGGGACTGCTGAGAGGCCTTGAATTGCTGCTGTTGCAGGGTGCTTGGTCAGTTCCCATCACTCCCACCTTTGCCTTCTGCTGCTTTGTGCTGGCTGAGTAATACTTTGTATTAAATAATACTTTAAATTAAATAATATTTTAAAAAATACTTCAAATTAAGATTAATTTTGATAACAAAAGGCCTCTTCTGTTTTATATGAAAATTCATAGAAGCCTTTCCCAGAACCTTGACATTGAAGAGGAAAATAACTACGTAAACATTCATTCTGTTTTGAGAGGAATTCAACTTCTCCTTGTTTAAGTTAGAAATTAATAACAAGTCTTCTTTCTGCTCTTTGAGAGTGGTGTGCTCTAATAACATACGGCAGCTTGACAGCCAGTGCTGGCTGTTTATTCCTTTGTAAGTCACAAGCTGCTGTATCAGACTTATTTCACTGGTAGAACCCTCTTCAACTTTATAAAGCACAGTTTTGCACTGACAAGTTAACCCTGAAAACTTCACTGCAAATATATTTACGTCCTTAATACAACATATTTTACCCATTTGAGAGGGATAAAAATGTTATTTTTGAACAGCTGGTGTGGCTTCTGGACACAGACATCACCTGCATCTGGAATTATCTCCTCTTTGCCTGTCAACAACAACCACTTTGGTCTGGCTGAGGCGTGTTGCATGTTGTAGCCATCAGATGGGTCAGGTAGTTTACATATTTTAATACTTGAGTTTATATGCATTGAAATAAGTACAGCTAACAGATAGAACTGTAATTTATTTGCAATTAATTTCAGTCTGTGCTTTTCTACAGGCATGTTGTCATTTTTCTGTGCGTTAGTTACCTTTGAGTGAGTTCTATATCTCCACACAAGTTGGGAAAAGGCAGTTCTTTATACCTAAAGCCACATATGAAAGTCTGCATCCTATTGACTTTTTTTTGATATTTAAAGATATTTTGCTGCATTTAAATTTATTAATACTAGATTTATTACTAGAGAAAGTAATTACCTAGAAAGAAACATATATTCTGAGCCTTGAAACTAAATGGAAAGTTTTGTGAAAGCTTCTATATAAGTGGAGTAGAATGGTGATGGAGAAAAATTTTCATGTCCAGGGTAAAATATTCCCCTGACTTTAACCTAATACCTCCAAGTCACTCTCTGTACCTTTGCTCCTTTTTGTAGCCACAGGCTGTTCCACAGCTTTGGCCATTCTATTTTGGCTTGTTACCATTGTCTGTAGCATTTCTGTTTCATTTCTAACCTGTGTGCCACAGCTTCTCCATCAGTGACATAAGGGTTAATATACTGCATTTTATAGCTTCATGAGTGAAATAAAAACATCCTGATCAAATGGACTATAAGCTTGGCAGAGTATATATATGTATAGGTAACCTGTGTTTATGTACTATCAAACACAAGCACCTCCACTACTGATTAGATTTTGGCACTAGCTTTATATATATATATATATATATATATATATATATATAAAATAAGATTAATAAAACTGGTTCCATGATATTCCAGGCATGCTGGAAAGGTAGCTTTGAACTGCTTTCTTTTGAACTGCCAGGAAATGGTATAAATAGTTTTATACACTGAATGAGGTTAACTTGTCCTCCTGCTGATTTTTGATGCAAAAGATGTACTGGGTGGCCATATGTGCCTACATTTAATCAGTGTCAATTTTACCTTAGCTAGCTAACTAGGATTTATGTACCACATATATGTATCTTTCTAGGTGAATCAGAGTTACCTGCTGGGGCAGGGATGGACAATGTCTTGCTAAAGGCTGAGTGGAAAATATTCTGCACCTTGAGCATGAAAAGACATATTTTATCTCTGTATTGTGGTATTCCAGTTGCAGATGGTGTGGACAGAGGAATTATCACAGAATCTCAAGAAACCACAGCTTTGTTGCAATAATTTATTTTTTTTATCTCTTCTGCTATTTATCAAAGGACTGCCAAGGAACGGGAGGCTGTTGTGTTGATTTCTTACAGAAATGAAGAGTAGTTTTGGGTACATCTTCCTGAACACTTTCTGAAACACTCCAGCTGGCATGATAATTTGTGATCTGTATTCATTCAGCTCTAAATTGTTTGTAAACTGTATTCCTTGCATTGATTGTGCTCTGGTGTCCTAAATGAAGCAGCTGTGGATATATTTACAGTTTGAGAAAGCTGGACCAGTAATAGAAGCTTGTCGTTTTAGTCACTGCTCATCAGCTGACTTAAAGGTAAAGCCAATGGGAAGCACGTGCTCTCGCTCTTGTCTCTCATTCTGCCCACGTGTTGCCACTTAAGTTGGGTGGATCAGAGAAGTCAACATTCTAGACTTTTGATAATTCTGGTCTGTGAGTGCATATTAAGTTCAAAACATCATAAGAACAGGTTGGTAAAGACTTCAGAAAATTCAGCTATATATTAATGGAAATTTGAAAACCAGAATAGTTTTATAAAGTGAAGACTGAAATTCAAAACAAAGGATCACAAGTAATTACGGTGAGATGTAATAATAATAATAATAATAAATAATCTACAATCTATTGTTTGCTTTTGTGTCCTGAAATTCTGTTGTCTCCAGCAGGCCTTCCTATAGAACCTTGTATAAATTCACTAGTGTTGCTTCTGAAACTTCAGTGACCACAGAGAAAATGTTCCCGGGATTGTATTTATTTCGCTTTGTTACAACAAACTCACAAATGTCTTGAGACTACTTTATTCCTGTGTTTGGTTTAGGAAACAACTTCTAGTTGATGGCAAATATGGTAGAGTATAACCAAAAGACGGCAACACTCCAATTTTATTTTTTTTCCTACCAAGTAGATGAGGCTGTTTGTTTATTTTTTATGAGCTCTACTGTGTGATTGGAAAGGAAGGATTCTATTGAAAAGGAAGTGATTAAAGAAATTTGAGAGGTAAAAAATACTTAACAATTTTTGTATAAACATAACTGCACACTTTAATTAAATTGCTGTTAATGGGACACTGGCTCTAGGGTGCAGCAAGCATAGAATAAACCACATTGAGGGGAGACACTTGCCAGAACAAGTAGAACTGTGTTCATTTAACCATTTCCATGCTGGATGATACCCAGAAGGGACTTTACCCTATAGTCACAAAAAAGAACCAACCAAACTCACAAAAAAATAATTAGTTTCCCAAAATATGAAGAACTGGACTGTTTCCTTACCTTCCAGTTTGTTAGTTGTTGTAACACTAAACCAGTAATTTCTAGGACCCTTATGGAATCAAAGGTGGTTAATAGCTACGTGTTTCAACTTTCCTGGTGACACGAACAGGGGAAATTACTAGATTAATGAAATTATTTTCACAGGCCTTCCCAAAGATCTTTGAGGTCAGGGAAATATTCCCAATGACTTAATTTTTTTCTGGATCAGTTGAAGTCTGGTGGCATCCCAAAAGTGCCTGAAATTGTGCAATGTACAAATAGGCACCTTATGCTGGGTTTTGGATTATCAGTGCAGTCAAGGAGGCCATCACAACACAGGAGCTACCTCTCCATGTGGAAAAAATATTAGGGAAATAACTATTTATTGGACTTTCAGTACAGAAAAGTTCCCAAACAACACAAACAAAAATAACCAAGCACACAAACAAAAAAGCCTTTACCCCCACACCCAAGCATTTTCAAGTTCAAACACCTCGCTAATCAAAGCGCATAGCATCTTCCAAAACATAGAAAATCCCTTAGGAAAAGGTTTCTCATAATCACAGATTTCCTTACAGGAGATTGCTCAACAACTCTTAAGCAACATTTCCATTATGTGCAAAGCAAAACCAAAAGCTTGTAGTGTTCCAGCGTGTATTTGCCTGCTGCTGTAACTGAGAGTCTGTCTTTAGTCTGCTTTGCTCTCAGCTCCTTTGCAAGGTGAATATGAATTAGGAACATAATCCTGTTAACTGATCTTCACAACTGTGAGGTGGCATTATCACCTTGTTGATATTTTTCATGTATTTCAACAGAATTAATGCCTGATACTCAAAAAGTGTGGTACACCAGTGCAGAAACAGGGGGTAGTTGAAGGCTTTCCTGATCAGGCACCATTTATTAATTTATTTTAACTGATGAAAATCCCACTGCCGTTTTTCTCTGACTTACTATTTATTTTTGATAGCTCAGGGTTCCAGGCTGAAGAAAGACATGAGGAATAAATAAAAGAAACAAGTACAATGGGTGATTCACATACTTTTGGCCTCAGAACAGAAGCAGTTTGTCCAAAGGAAGCAGAGTGAATAGGATTTGCTTTTTCCTACATAAGATTTTTAAGAGAAAAACTACAGGAAAAAAGGGTCACATGGACCCTGGTAGGTGAAATGTGACAGAAAAATTGCCTGCCTTTTTCATAACTGTCACCTTTTTTAATGGTTTTTGACATACCCTGCTATTGGGTAATTCTACTTACGCAGCTCTGAATTGCTACTGAATTTTATTTTGGAAGGAGAAAAAGTTGTTATTTCTTTGTACCACCAAAAAGAGATTTAACTTCCTGCAGGAATTCTGATTCTCCATCTGCCTGCTGTTATTTTTCAGGCAACTGTGGATGTGAAAACATGCCTTTTTTTATTCACAGGCCTGCAACCTCATCTTCCTCTGAATTAGTGCAGCACAGTTAATGTCAAGCCAAACTTACCAGCCAGGAGAGTTTGACATCAGCAGGAGTTGTCTCAGAAAGCAGCATACAACACAGCTCCAGAAGAGGCACATGAACTCCTCAAGCTCCTTGTTAAATAAACAAAATGTTGATATTTGTGGTGAGTTAAACATCTGCATTTCACTTTGAGAGCGAACATTGAAAATGCAATTTCCGCTGTTTTATTAAATTCAACAATTTGTCAAAACTTGGCCGTCAGAAGCACTTCTGAAAGGAGTGACCAATAAAGAATGGTGTCTTTTACTGTATTGAAAAAACAGCTGTACTTTTTTTTTTGGTGGCTCACACATGTATACTTCCTATGGATGGTAGTTCCATTACTGGTCTTACTAAAAGCCTTTACTTTTTGTCTGTGTGGTCATTAATTTATATGTTCAAATTAAAGGCTTTTCTGCTCAAGAAAAAGTTTTCTATGAAGAGGAAAGAATAAGATCAGTCTCATAGTTATGCTTAAACCTTAGTGATTGTTTTTATTTCTCAGGAGGAGTTTTCGTGATAATCCAGTTTGTTTATTTTTTTAAAAAAGCAAAAGCATGAACTTGTTTAGAAATATAAATATTATCTGGAAAACATTTGAGAAATCCTGGACTACCACGTTAGTTTACATTAAACCGTAGCAGAACTGAAGTGTGCATGATTTAATTTTTTTTTTTACATTGATTTGAATAATTTTGTGGTGAACAACTTGCTTCTCAAAATGTAGTATTTCAGACAATACAAGATGAAGAACAGTATGTCCCAGGAAAGTATTGTGATATTTCCAAAGAACATCTGATATCTGAATTTGATTAATGAAGAGATTTGGATGCCATTCGTAAAACTGAAATCCTCTGAACAGGTTTTGGCCTCATGACATACTGATCCACAGTCCCAGTCTACTTGTGGAATGAAGACCTATGATGAAATTTCTTCTTGGAATGAACAGGGCAGTAGTAATTTTCAAGTAACCCATATTTTGGATGATTTTCCAACAGAACAAGGTGAAGCTTGTTGTTGTTCTGAGCTATGTTCTGTATTTCATAAAATCAAGGACCAAAAGGCTGTAACTCAAAAGCTGAGGAGAGGAAGCTCTGAAAGAAGTTCACAGGCAGGAGCTGACAAGAGTTCCGTGAGGCTGAACATGTCACTTGTCACTGATCCAGGCAAGCAGTGTTGGCCACAGCTGGCTCCTTTCATCTGCCAGAGAAAGGTTCAGAGGAGGCAGCCAACACTTTCCCACAAAAGCCAGCCCTGTTCCTTCACATACCCAGGCCTGGCACGGGAGTGATCCCTGGACAGCCTGCAGGTCATCTGTGATCCAAGATCAACAGGACCACCACCTTTGGTAAGCAGGGTCAGGGACATGAAGTGTGGTTCACTGTGTGTGTCTGTTGGTTTGTTTTATTTTTCCTTTATAGCTTTCTGACTCTGGTTTACTGTCATTATTAAGTATGTCTGACTTGTTTCTGCCTGAATGAAGTGTTTTGTTTAATCTCAAATGATCTGTCTTAATTGGCTGAGTATGTGGAAACATTTCAGTTTGGGATTGACCCAAAATAATAACCACTAACTTTTTTTTTTCCCCGTTGGCTACCGAACCAAAATTATAAATTATTTACATGGTTTCTGTTTTAACATCAGCTGCTGAGGTTTTTACTTGCTTTCTTTGAACCTGGAAAATCAATGTGAAATATGAAGTCATGGGTCAAAATCAAAGCAAGCTCAGAGAAGCAACCACGGTAGAGAAGGTAGTTTACTAATTTAGATGTATTTCTATTTCTGATACACTTGAATGCAATCTGAATTAATGTCAGAGTCTCTTTAAAGTTGATATTATTTGGGATTCAGGTTTACCCTTGACTATGTACAGAAATAAAGCTATAGAATGTCAGTTCTGGGTATGGAACATAATATGGATTTGGGTGATGCACACATTCTGGTTCAGGATAATATTCACTTGCCATTAAATAATGTGAGCAGCTGGTTTAGGTCAGAACATTATGACAGGTTTTAAACGTCTTAAAATTCAGCAGTTTTTTGGACCAGGGCTTCATATTTTAAGTCAGCATCAGAGTTACAACTTCCAGTCAATGTGAGCTTCAGTGTCTTCAACTGGGATTTCTAGATCAAATACATCTTCAGTCAAGGTAAAATATAATTTGGAGGAGGAGGAGACAGGTTTAAAGATAGACAAATAGTTTTTCATGCTTGTCTTACAATCATGTAGTAGAGAATAGGAAAGGAAATAGCATTGTTAGAAACTATCTAACAAAAATATGATTTAGAGAGATGAATGAGAGCTTTGGCTGTTGCAGAGAGGAGTCAGATGCATAATGGAAACCCCATGTTGCCTCTCCTGTAGAGCCAAGCAGAGACTGTGGTTCCTTCTGCCCCTTATGGTACATTTACTTCTGAAGTGAATGATTCTCAGATGGAAAAAAGGAATAATAAAAAAAAAATCTACTTTCCTTTGTCCAAACACAAATTATATAACTGCAATTTGATATATCTGCTGTGGCAATGAAGAGATGGAAATAGCTTGCATGGATGCTGGTTATGGATGCACTCACTCCCCCTTGTTTCTCCTCTTCTTCAACCCTCCACTATCTCAAGCTGTCACTTGAAGGCTACACTGGGAAACTAACAGTCTAAATTACACTTTTGAACTATTGCAAGATATAATATGGACTTCCCATCAGACCCACATAGGTCCATCTCAAAGTTCAGAGTGTCAGATTGTGTTCAGGTTTCTCAACAGCAAGGAGGGCTTGGAATGTAATGGAAAAAATAGAAAACCTGATGCACAAGTTCTGTGGAAAAAAGAGAGTGAGCCAGTAGCCATGCTTTCTGGGAAACCTTTCATAAAAAAACCCAAACCAAACCAAAGCTAAAAAACAAAGGAAAAATTAGTCAGCTAAGAGAATCTTATACTGTAGAGAAATGAAGTTTCTCTAAACAAGAGGGTCTTTGTGGTGCTGATTTGATGATCATATTGAAATGTTTGAAGATCCTGCTGGTGGCCAACACTTGCTCCCCGTGCTAGACTATGTCCTAACGCCCTGCACTGGTTGTGCTGCTGGGTTTGCTAATCTGGGTACTGAGCTGAAACCCTTTTGCAAGCATTGGTTTCAGAGCATTAACTCCAGCTTTGTATATACTACCTAGTCTGTAAGATATGAGGTCCTGACACAGCATTATCCACTTTCCATCTGCCTTCCCGTTCCCATACTTTTGCTACAAAGTGGTGCTGCAGGAATGGGGAGAGGAAACTAACCTCTTTTTCTCTTCCAAAAACTGCCTGCAAACTAATCCCCACTTAAACTTTATACTGCAAGCTATTTATTACAGAGAAAAGGTTGTTGTAAGAGCTTGCTTTAATAATTTTTCTCCAAGTTTTCTGTTAGCTTCTCCTGTGAAAACAGTTTTACATCTTGGTAGATGAGATATCATTATGGTAGGAGAAGCAAAGCAAAGAAATGATTGGCAAAAAGAAGGGTCACTAAATTGTGAAGTTGTGGAGACTTTTCTCCACTGTCAACAGTTAAATTGATTTTATAACGACAATGCCAAAACTAATTGAGATTATATCAATACCAATTGAGATATGAGTGCAACATATTGGACTCCATTTGATTATTGTACCATGGTTTTCAGTTGCCAATAATCTTCGCTAGTATTAGTTCTCCCTAACCCCTTTACTGTTATTTTTACAAAAGATAGCAAAGGTTGGACTGAGCTCCCCTCTCTACAGGTGATCAGATCAGGATTTGAACACACTGGCAGGGTGATGTGGTAATACCAACTCATCACCTGTTACTTAGTTATGATTTACTTAGTCTTAAATCCCAAAATTTCTACCCTCAAATTAAATCCCATAATTAGTTTATAATTTTTATTATTTTTTTCCCCCTACAGTCATGTTACTGTAACTCAATTGAATTCCCTTCATTTCTGCTTTTTTTCTATTTTTGCTGCTAAACAAAATTGAAATCATGACTAGGAGGCCACAAACGATGCAGCGCGAATAAATACATGGAATTTTTTCATTATACTTGTAGTATCTTTTCTTTAAGCACTCAAAGTACATATTTTTGACAAAAGGCAAGAGAATAATTTGACTAGCATAACTTTTCCACCTTGTGAGTGGGGTTATTCTTAGCATATAGAACAGAAGACAGAATAAATTGCTGGCATCATACTTAGTCTCATTACTTGTTGTCTAAAATAGGTAACATCTTGGAAGGCAAGCAATATAAATAATTGCCTAATACTTGACTATGGGTAGTTTCCTTTAAAAACTTTGCCTCCTGCAGCAAACATTGAATCCTATACCAAAGTAGAAACTGAGTGTAAACATCGCTTTGAGTAGAATAATGTGGAACCAAATATAAATGTTCTGCCTGTGCAGAATATTCACAATGAGACTTTGGGCAGGAAAATGAGAGATTAATGAAGTTGATGTATCTTTGCAGAGGGAATAATCAGAGACTCTTTCTTATGTGTGTTTAATCACTTCAGGTAAGTCAGCTGAAATTGTTCTTTTCCATGTCGATTCAATTAAACATCTTGATTTAGGATCTTTGGGAGGTTTTTTTTTGAATGGCATTGCATGCTGAATCAGATATACCAAAAATGGATTAGTGATGATGTTCAACAGATTACTAACTTAGACTTCAAAGAGGAAACACAGAATTATTACATATGCAAGTCTTACAGAAAATGTAACATGAAAACTCAGTGTATCCTTACACACAATGCAGGCAAATAAGAATGTTAATACTGTAACAGACTCTTAGTGAACTATGTTTATTTATATTCACACCTCTAAATATAACCGTTGAAACTCTGGAAGGCATTATCCTTAAATTTTCTCTGCATATTTTTCATCAGGACTATATTGTAAAAATAATTTGATCATCTTGACAAGAACAGTTAGAATACATTAATCTGTCAGATATATTAACCATTGGTCTGAGTCATTGCTTTCCAGTATAATTCTGAGCTCCACTGGCTGTAACCACACATACAGCCTTTGGTGCACACTTCGTTAACAGACCTAACAGATGCAACAACTTTGAAGCTGGGATTATGAGTGTAAAAAACACTCCAAAAACTCATCATACATAGACATAGATCAAAGTCTAGAATAGAAAAAAATGTGTCTCTTGATTCTGGTTTTCCATTCGTTTTTTTACAAAGTAGGTGATTTTATTTCCCTAGTAATCTCAGAATGAATGTAGCCAGGTTGATGAAGAATAGCCTCACGTTTGGTTACAATGTTAATATTAATTTCATTTATTTATTTATTTATTTATTTATTTATTTTAAAAGAAGTCAATAGTTTGGTTTTCAGTAGTTTGAATTGTCAAGGTCCTTTGATGTATCTTGAAGAATACTTTTGAAAGTACTAATTGCTCCAGATATTTCTTCTGTGCTCTTCTGGTGGGGACATTATATGAAATCTTTTAATGTCATATTATAACATGTGCTATATTTATGTATGGTTAATAGTGTTTAAAAGAAATTGCTCTAAAGTGCAAAAGTACTGTGGTTTATTTTTTATCACAGCACATTGTGAGCTGCACGTTTCCAAGCACTATGTCCAGTGCTGTCTTTGGAAGAACAACCTGCTCCTAGCATCTAGGATTAAATCTGCTTTGGGTTATGTAGAATTTATGAGTGGTTTAAAGGGTTTAATTTTATCTTATATATGTTATGGCTTCCAGAATCTTATGAAGCTTGTTACCTGGTTTTGTACTTGAGAACAGGTGGTTAATGATGGGTGCTGGTTGGGGATGAAAGAAGACATGTGGAACAAGCAGGAATAAGGCAGCCAAGGATGTATAGAGAGCAGTGGAAACACAGGAAAATATTAGTGGGGTGAAAAAAGGACAGAAAAGGCATTTGCTAAATGATTGAAGGTTTATTCATACAAGAAAACTGCAGATAGAGATAAGGTGGCAATGTGAGCAAATCCTCATTCTGAATAAGAATTACTCAACTAGGCTGACTGACACTGAGCTCTTTTCAGCTGTGTTCCATTTTCCTTCATCTGTTAACCAGGAAACAGGTATTATTTCATTTTACACATGGGGATCAGAGGCAGAGAGAGATTTAAGGCCATCCAGGAAGTTTACAGCAGAACAGGGAACTAAACCAGGAATTTCTGAGTTCCAGACCAGTACACTGACCATGGGACAGCTCATTTCCTCTCTATGGGAGTTCCTGTTGCCAAATTGCATTAGATGAGAACAAATCCCTCTTGTTTACTTTTCTTTAAAACAAACATTCATTAGGACTGGAGTCAATACATCACAAATACGTTATCAAGATTACCATGAAATCTTTAATAAATCTCTAAATCCTAATGATAGGATTGGCTGGTGATATAAAAGAAAATGAAATAATAAGATTCAGGCAAAAAAAGCAAATAGGAGTTATCTGAGGAGAAAAGTAAGGTTATTTTCTGATGCAAGGAAAAATAATTGAAAAAACTCTAGGGAGTTTTTCTGAATTGGGAAAAACTTGTTTTTGTGATTGAATATGCCAGAATAATTTAAGAGTTCATTTATTATGAAACAAAATCTGCTTGTCTGAATTCTGTGTCCCAACAAATCCCCTGAGGCTGTTTACAGTCTGCCAGTGTTAAAAATTTTTACTCACTTCCCTCATTTCCCAGTTCTTAAGGAAAAAAAATAGAATCAGAAAAAAAAGGAAAAGCAATAAGAAAAAAACTTCTGTGCAATGGTCTTAAACTTATGGAGATCATAGTGTTGCAAGAGCTAACTGTTGTCTAGCTGCTAATCTCCACAAAGGATGTTGCTCAAGTCATTAATGGAAAAAAACCTGTGCTTTAAAACCAAAGAAAGGAAAACTGTTTATGCTGAGCATTATGGATCCTTACTAGACTGTAAGTATCCCTTAACTCCTTGATTACACTGAGGTGCTGCTCTTCATTTTTAGGGAGACAGTGCATTCCACACACCAGCTCCAGGACAAACAGCTCTGTGTTTCTGTGCCTATTAGTGGACTTAAGTCAGGTTGTGGTTTAGGTATGGTAACTGTACACTCACATTCAATCTGTCTTTTATCTTCTTTTTTTTTCTTAGGTACTTAGAATCCAGTGATCATCATGTCCCTTTCAAAATGTTTTCTGCCCTTTCCCCCACTTTTTAATGAAGTTTATTCCTACCTGCTCTAAATTTATGTTTCAGTATTGCTGATACTACCTTTCCATGGCTTTTGCTCTAATGACAGCCAGTTTGGTCTGTATTTTGACTGTGAGTGAACAGCTGTTCATTTCTGTGGCTGAGGGCAGTCCTGGTCCTGCTGAAGTTGAAGAGGGTTCTGTCTTTGACTTCCATGTGGTTTGACTTTCGGCCTATGCCTCCAATGAGTGTCAGGAAGTTCCCAGTGACAGCAGCTAAAGCCGGGGGATTTGGCTGTGTTTGCAGAGCTGGTGTCACTGGTGATAGAGCCAGCTCTGCCTATGTGACAGGACAGGTGTTTCTGCCTTGTGGATGTTTCATGGCTGGTGCATATACTTGTCTCCTAATGCAGAATTTTTTCTTAAATTGATGACAATGGAAGGTAATACTCCTCATTCAAACATTTCACAGATTTTCTTGTTTTTTTTTTTTTTCCCCCTTTTTTTTTTTTTCCTTTAGGACTAGTATCCAGTAGTCAAAATCTAAGTATAGAGAAACGGGTGAAAATACTTTGTCTTGGCTTTTTCTGCTCTTATAGCCAGGCTTTGGGCTTCATACAAATTTTTATTATTTTTTCATGTTTCAACAGAACACACCACAGGGGAACAGCATCCTAAAGCTGTTCTCACAAGTCCTTTGGGGAAGACAGGGTGGTGTACTGGGCCAAGGAATACAGTGTTTTGTCTTTTGGCAAGTAAGAAGTGATTATCAAAGGCCAGCTGTTATCCCTGCTTCTTTATCCACAGTTTTGGTACTTGCACAATTTCTCTCAGCCCTTTATAAAAGAATAAGAATTCTGGACATGCATCATCAGTCTCCAAGAAGACAACAGGCTCCAACACCAGAATATTCTTTCTTAGTTTTATCCATCATCTTGTTTTATATCAATCTTCCCAACAATTTACAATGTTGCTGCATTTGTCAAGATGCATCTTCTCCTATGTTTAAAGGTGATAATTTTAATAGCTGAGTGGAAACGGTGTGCTTTTGCCAGTGGAAAAATAAATAGAGGCCAAAACTAAGTCCAGTCTCAACCTTTTTTCTTAGATCTCCTCTATGTTGTTAATAAGGGCAAAAACTGTCCTCTTTGAGAGAATGGTGATGTTGCAAGGCATAGTCTGTTTTCCCCTGTGGTAGGAAACCTCAGCACATACAAGAGTTCTGCTGTATGGCAGGAAAACCTGTGAAGCAACACTGGCTGCAAACAGGTTGGACTGGAATTGGAAACCTACAATTTTTGTTGGATAGTGAAGTATCTTGCCACCATTAACCTCTCCCATGCTCTTCAGACCAGCGGGTTCCCATACAATGTATTGCAATCTGACTTCTTAGAATTGGAAATCAGGTGAATGTGGGCACACAATTCAAACTCTGTTTAGACAAATAGGCATGATTAAGTTCCCTAGAAGGAAACTGGTAAAATAGTAGCTAGTTTTAAAGTGTTTAAATATCCACTGCTTTATGGCTATCAATTATGATGAAAGCCAGGTCCTTGGTCTACTTGACCACTTCTAAAAATCAGCCTGCTTTTGATCCTTCTGGTAAGACTGGTTTGGAGATTTTGTGTTTTTTCATTGGTGCTGTGGTACTGATGGAGAAATGGAGATTCAGTTCAGGTATAATAAAAGTTAGGTCTGGCTCATGGCTAATCTTTCAGAATGTGCAGTGCACAGCTTTCAGGAAAATAGTGAGCAGTTAGTTTGGATTATATCCTTCTGGAAGAGCCAGTAGTTTTTCCTTAAGTTTAATGTTTTTCTATCTGAATTTTTAAAAAGAACATTGTCCCATAACCTGTTACTGTTTGCTTTGTTTTGTGTTTGTTTGCTTTTTCTTGTTTTTTTTTTTTTTTTTTTTTTAATGTCGGCTCAGTTAGAAAAACTTTTCTCTTTTTTTGATTTAGCTACAGATTGTAAGTTCCCCCAAAAGGTAACATACATCTTACAGAGATATTAATAGCTTATGGGTATTGATGGATTCCATCCACAGTCAACCCTGAATACAGCTGAATTGCTGTATAGCTAAATAGGTCCTCAGCAATAATATGTAAAATGTGAGTGTCAGGAGGATCCATGTAAATATCAGGAAAACCTTTTTCACTGTGAAGGTGACAAAACACTGGAACATGCTGCCCAGAGAAGCTGTGGAGTCTCCTTCTCTGGAGACATTCAAACCCCACCTGAACATGTTCCTGTGAGAGCTACTCTAGGGGATCCTGCTCTGGCAGTGGTTGGACTAGATGATCTTTCAAGGTCTCTTCCAACCTCTAACATTCTGTGATTCTGTGATTTAACTGCAGTTGATTGTTCTGTTGTCAATATACCTCAGCAAACAGAAGGACACACAAGTCGTGTAAAACATTAAATATTACTTGCTGTACCCAGCTGAGAACAAGTACCTGATCACACTGAATTTCATCAGAGTGGATTGTGACAAAGAAAGGATCCTGTGCTCGGTACTCTTACAAAACTCTGAGTCAGTTTGACCTATTCTTTTTAAATACTGTATATTGCTTCTGATATGTGCTCCTCTGCCTGTGACATTTACTGGGGCTGCTGGGATATGCTCTTTTCACATTCACGTTACAAAAAAAGTATTTTCAAAGTAAAACATGTAAACAAGAGATTTAATGCCAGTAACTTTTTCTGACCTTCTGACTCTGAAGGTGCCATGAATCAGACAGTGATTTCATGAACCCACAATTTCCTAATTTTTATTTTTTCATTCAGGTATAGGATTTTAAAAAAATAATTATCGATCTTTGTTTTATATAAAGTGTGATGTTATCAGGGGATGTACAGTCCTAGAGTAACTCAGGATGTTAATGCTGCAGTAAAAATACAAAACATTATTTCATTAATTTTGATCAACACATTTGAAAAATGTAGCTGCTAAAGGAAAAATAATACTCAGAGTATACTTAATAAAGAATAAATAGTCAATTTTAAATTTATGTTCTCATAAAAAAAGAAGCTCTGAAATCAGTCTAAAAGGGTAGTATCATTATTGGTGACTTTAAGTTCCAAATGAAGGTGTACTTGTGCCTGTGCACTCTGTATTTTTCATTTACAATGTAGCTGTTATTATTTAAGATGTAGACCTCTAAAAAATGGATAGTGTTTATTATTAGGAAGTGAGAAATGTTAAGCAAAAATATAAATTGCCTTTTCTTTTTTTCAAGCACTGAAATTTCTTGTCTTTTGTAGCTTGCTAGTATTTTTTCCAAAAACCTGGTGTCCTGTCTTATTGCCGTGAACCATACTTTTTTTTAACAAGTGTTTCCTTTCCATTCTTTTATAAAAACAATCTACCCACACAACTCTTGCCTGCAATGATTCATAATCCTTTTACTGGCCTTTAATATGAAAGCAGTCGTATAAAGGAAAAACAAAACTATATGAAAAAAAGCCTCTTCAAATATACAAAGTATATGTATCATAATAAGCATTATTATTTCTACTACTACTATTACTACTATTATTACTGTTACTAAGATCTCCTGAATGAAATGTTTGTGGTTGAACCTGACTGTCAGGTTTGACTGTCCTGTTCATGGTTTCACCAGCGCCCTTACCAGAACACTTCACAACCACCCACCTCTCACCTTTAGCACATTCTTCTGATGTTCTCCATTGCCCAATCTAGTTCAGTCAGCACTAGTTGCATCACTTTGGGCTCCACCCTAAACAGTTCCTTCTCCTAATTTTTGTTTTTGGTATTTATACTCTTGCAGAAGACAATCACATCTCCTGTTTAATTTCTGTTTAGCCAGCCTGTGTTGATTTACTTACAGTATTTCCTCAAAACTCACATTTGTCATTCCAAGCCCTTAATCCTTCCACTTAATTATTCCAGACCCTTGGTGATCCATGGTAGCAAGGTACAGCCCATGAGGAAACAGTAGCATCTTTTCTTAGATAATTCCTCTGCCTCAGCTTTTATCAGACATCACAGAAGATTTTCAGAGGACCTCAGAAGAGAGTGAATAATAAGTTATGAAAGCTAAGAAAAAATAGTAGGAAAGACTGATCCTCTTGAAAAAGAGATCAAAGGGCTAGGAGCCATTCAAAATGGAAACATGGAGATTCACTGTCCAGGTTTTACTCTCTAAGTACAGCTCAAGTGCACCAGGACCTGCACTGATAGGAGCTCAGTGTTTGCCCTTCATCCTACATAATTCTGTATTTCTGGGAAGAAATCTGATATAAGACCAGCCAGTTACTTAATGTTAAAAATGAAAGGAAAAGAGTCAAAGCTGTTATTCAGGGTGAGATGAAATGTCCTCTTAAAAATGTCCTGATGTTTGATCAGTTAGTCAAATTTCATTGGACACAGTACTTCTCCAGGAGCTTTGCAGACTGCTTAGCCCTTTTCTAACCCAAATCAGGCTGCTCAAAGGCTGTCTTGTTTCTACTGCAGGGCTGCACAGTGCTAGCATTATGGATTAATTTTGTACCTTTTTTTTTTCCATTTCCTTAATTTCTTACGTTTTGTTTTTACTAAGTAAACAGCTCTGTGCTTCAGTTTCCCAAACTAGAAAGTAAAAGTCTTATACATAATTTTGAGTTTACTATTAACTACCTATGACCTAAGGCAATCAGGACTTTAAAATGCTACTAATTGTTGTGTTACTAATTAATGTAAAGAATTTAAAAAAAAAATCCTTATCATGTGTGAATCTGTGTACATATCACATTTCTAAGCAGATTCAACTTTTCTTTCTCCAGATGTATGCCAGATGTTTTCTTTTTTATGTGCTGTTGTAAATCCAGGTCAGTCCATTTTAAAGTCAATTGCTGTTCCTCATGCATAGAAACTACTTTCAGAATTACTCTAACCTGAGGTAAAACCTAGTAAAATTAAATCCCAAGCAGTGACAACGTGAGGTTGAAATTTGGTTTTACAACTTGTACCATTACTAATGAAGTCACAACTTGCTGAAGAAAGCCCAGAGTTTTTAACTCTTCAAACTTCAGAAGTCAGACTCACTCTATCTGTGCTTGCACTCAACTTACATATGTGACCTGCTGTATCTAATATCTATACAGAAATGTGTGTGGCTGGCCTCTGAGAACCTTTATGACATTTCTGGACATGCTTCTGTTTTGAATAAGTAAAACTAAACTTTCTTTTCAAGCTTCAGTACCTGGAGAATATGGTTACAAAACTAATTCACTGATGTTTTACCTCTGTTTCTGTATCTTAGATGCATGTGGGCCCATCTGATTACTGAATCCTTGCATCTGAGATTCGTCTGGTCATGCAGATTGAACACTTCATTTGTTTTAGAAACATGACCCTCTGCCCTTCAGAAAACAAAGCCAAAGATTATCAGTGTATAGACACGTACTAGATGTGAATTCCTCTTTGCTCTCTTGTTAATATGCTGTTAGGCTTTGATGGTCCACTTCCTATCTGAACACCTTCTTGTTCTTCTCTCTTCCCTCCAGTGAAACGCCACTAATGTTATTACTGGAAATATAATTATCTTTCATTAGCCCACTGTTTATCAAATCCTACTGTTTATCAAGTGCAACTGGTTTATTGAGATTTCAGAGGCAAATTGTCTTCTTGTCTTAAGGCTTTAACTTAGCTGATTGTATTAACTTAGTAAGAGCTGAATGGTTACACGGCTGCTTATCACACTGGAAATTAAATTTCTTCTAATTAGGGATGTGAACTTGTTTACCACCTTTCTTTAGCACAAGTATTACTTGAAGTAAGCCAACACTGTCAGAATTACTAATGTAACTAAAATTAGATCATTCTTAATTAAATATCTTCACAGAGAGACCTCTTCACATCATAAATGAGTGCTTTTTCTTTTCATTGCGTTGTATTTATTTCTCCATCAAGAATTGTAAGCTGCCGGGAAACCCAACCACTTTCACTTATTTGGAGGCCTTGAGGCTGAGTTCCCGCTCCTGCTTGTGGTTTGTTGTTGAGTCTAAAGTTTAAAGATCAAACTTTGCCTTAAGATACTTAGGATTCAAGGAAAAAAGTGTTGTGAAAACATGAAGCTTATTCTAAAATTAGATTAGCTTGCCTAAGCTGTTGTCTTATTCTAATTTAGTTTACTTTGTTGTATATTAAATAAAACTCATTTGTCTCCACTTTTAGATGAGAAGATATAGAGATAACTTTTCATCATTTATCAGCACCAATCACATATTTCTGCATCTCTATTGATCTCTAGCTATAGTGGCATGGCCTTGGGAGAGAACGGTGTCTCTCAAATGCAATAGTTGGCCATTCTAAGGCTGCTTTTTCTGCTAATCAGCTGGCATTTTTATTGTTTGTAACCCAAAGCCCCTGAGGTTACTTGGAATCTTCCTATTGTTTTTCACTGGACTTTGGATTTGTATTTTACGATATACTTAAAAATAACACTGAAGTATTTTTACTTCACAACATGAAAAATTATAAAGGAAGAATCAGAGGAAAAAAAAAACCAAAATAAAAATGAACCTGCCTGCTTCCTAGTATGTATTCTTGTTTTGGGGAAGCTTCATGGACAATTAGAAGCTTCTTTGAAGCATTTAATATTTGTAGTGAAATGTATTCTTCTCTGTTACAACAGAGAAAAGGTTCTGATTATGCCACTACGTGGATAATGTTTGGTAACAACATCCTGACTTTGCTGAGTTAATTTTATAATTGAAGGGATTATGTTAACATCTTTGATAAAAAAATCCACCAAACTGCTACTGCATAGTTAATTTAAAATTGCCTTGGTGAGAACTTAGATCAGTTAAGAAACCATATTTTTGGGTTGCTAACATCTTTCTATTTCCTTAAAGAAAGTAAAATTGTCAAAGCCTCTTGACCGAAGTTTTCAGAAACTAGTTTTGCCAAGCCTATGCTGCCAGAAAGCTCAATGTGCACTGTGAAACAGATGGGTAACAATTACTTCAATAAAATATTTTCCCCCATTTTAAAATATAAATAACTAATTATCATTCCAAATATTTCTTAAAGTTGAATTTTGGAAGAAGAGGATAAAGCAATTCAGCTGATGGTTTAAAAATGTAAAGGCTATGATCTTGATTGGCTCCAGATTAATCTCTTCCATAATTTTCATAGATTTTTATAAGAGTTTTCCAGTTATGACCACAATTCTATTTTCTCTATCTAGAAAGTGACTTTACAACTGGATGACCATTTTCAGAAATGTTTGTTTTACGCTGATTTATTTTCACCCATTACATTACCCCCCAAAAAATTATAAAATGATTTAATAATTTGCAATGTTAGATTTGCAACTGTCAGCTTTACATTATGTCTCAGAAATGAAAACCAATTACTGTATTCAAAATTACAAGTAATTTAAAATTCTCTTTCACATCTGTTGCCTTAAGTGGAAGGTCTCTCAAACGTTTGACTTTTCTTTGATGTGGAGAAAATGGTAACACATTTCTAAAGCATAAATTCAAAGGTAAAATATTTGAATACAAGATACAGCATTCCAAGATAACAGATAGCAGATGAAAAAGTTGGAAACTCTTTATGCACTATGAAATGTATGATTAGAAAGCTATTATGAGAAGTACTGAAAGTACTGACCCACAGAACTCCATCAGTTTTTCTCCTTTTTTGCAAAAGCAAAAGTTTTCTATGTTGAAAAGGTACTTTTGTTTTTGTTCTTAAATGCAGCTGTGTTCTGTTTCCTGATACTTTTGATAATCAAGTGCAACTAATATTAATCTGACTGTGATTTTGTCACAGAACCGGAGACTGGAACGTTTGGCGAACAGCAGCATTAATTACAAGTTATTAAACAGAAAGGAAGAATTTTACTTAGTCACAGCTTTGATTGTCCTATCTTGTTGCTCACAAGAAACAATGAATCACCTTTTACATATCTTCGGTGAGTTATCAGTTTCAATTGTCTTTTTAATTATTGTATTAATTGGAATAGATGCATCTGAAACAGAAAGAAATGTATTCATCTCAACTGCCTGAAAGAAATTCTTGTTAGGGCTCAGCATGGCATGTTGGAAGATGACACTCAAGAGTGGGTCAAGTGCATGGGTTACTTTTATATTTCTGGGGCCAAGATCACATCAGCTTCTTCTATCTATTTATGTATGTAGACTGTAAATCCTTCAGGAGCAGGGTCAGTCCTGTGGCTGTTCATACCATCCTGTCTATGCCCTGGCTGAGAAAGAAGACCATAATAAATATGACTAGCTTTCTCTTGCTACCTGCTTTGTTCCCCTAGCTCCTCCCCCCAAATGCTTCAGCTTCTTTCCAGTAGCAACCAGTGATGAACTTTGGATAGGGTGTTATACAGACTGCAACATGTAAACTGCTTCACATGAATGTAGGTATGGGGCAGGATCACAGCTCTGATCATAGCATGATCATAGTCATACAGGCCTTTTATGACCCTCAGCCATGCCTTCTGTGGGGCTGAGGCTGCTAAAACCCTTGTGGAGCTGCTGCAGGTCACTAAACCCCCCTAGTAGTAGTTTGTCAGGTTTTTCCTTCCACCTTTCTGCCAAAGTTAATGGGCCACAGAAATGGTTTGGAATTCCCTCTTTTACAGAAAAATAAATAAAATAGTAAAATAGTATTTCAAATGTGATTTATCTCTCTCCTTCATTAACTTCTTAATTAAAAGTCTCCTGGATTAGTAACTAATTTGATGAATCACCTTTATCAAGAACATCACCTGTTAGCATATCCCTTAAATGAAAAGTTGTTCCATTAACAGAATTTCAACCTTCTTTTGCGCCACAGCTAAAAGCAATACTTAGACCCCACCCCTACCATACAAAGTCATTCAGAATTGCATGGTTCAAAGGAGAAATGGAGAATCTGCTGATCAAAACTAGTGCATTTATTGTTTCGTGGTTTTATTCTGCAATGATTTATTGAAATTTTGAGAGAATATAGGTTTTTTTATTTGTGAAATGGATACATTCTGAAGAGTTAGTGCTCTACTTGTTGCCCAGACCAGAAACTAAGTGGAGAAGTAATATGGTATGACTATTAGAACTCGTAAGGAAATTGGTGAACTATGGATCTTTGATTTTAAGTAAATTATTTCTTTTAAGTCACTGTGGAAATTCTGTTTGCAATCAACAGAATATGACCACTTAGTTTCAAAATGCCCTTTAAGAAGTGTTTAATCTATTAAGCCTTCACGTACTAAATGCTTAGCATGTGTACAAGCAAAGAAACCAAATAAATATTACGACATAACCTGAAGGCATACAGCAGGCACACCCTTAATGAGATTTATTTGTGTGATGGACTTATTTTGGTCATTATGTCACATGGTGTAAATATAATAGGTTAGGACAATTTGAAGGAAATTATTTCTTTATTTAATTTGACATGAGCAGAATGACTGAAAAGAATAGCTGATGAAAGATCTCTTCTGACTTGGTTTTGCAGTGTCTCCTTTCTGGAGAACAGAAGAGAAAAGAAGTTATCATGGCTCTGCATTTAATATCACTTTGTAGATTGTTTGTTCTTATGTGCCAGAATATTAAAGAGGTGAGTCATAAGAGAGAACATTTTGTCCCACATATTTAAAATGAACAAAAGAAAATTATACTGCTCTTGTTATGGGTAGAACAGCACTTCCAGTCTTGATTAAGCCCATTCCTACAAATTATCCCAGCCTGAACAGGCAAGTTTCATGTCAGTAGTGAACTTACATGTCTCCTTAGGCCATTTAAAGTTTTGGGTCTATGGTAGCACAAAAAATGGATATAGATATATATAATTTATATATTTATGTACAATTTACATAATCATAGAGGAGACAACCCTTGATTCTAAAATTTCACACTGAACTTAAAAAAAATTATTTCTTACTGTTCAATCTACTATTGATTAAAGCTGGCCAAATGGGTACAGAATTACCATATGAATCTTCCTAGAAATTCTTGAAGGAAATACTTGAAAATTTGTGGATTTATAGGAAGAGTATCCTCAGATTATATTGTAGTCAATATTTAAAAAGTAGTTAGTAGATGTTTCAGTGGCACACATACTATATAATCATCTTGTTATTATTCTGTTCTTTTCCCCTCATTTCAAAGGGCAATACTTGTACAAAGTAATACATAAAACTATATATAAGAAAGAAGCAAAAGACACACAGAAGGATCTTGACCATCTCCCATCTATGCCTTGAAGTGACATAATAGGAAAAAAAGGCATCAGGAAAGTACCAGATACACAGGGCTTGAAAATGAAGACGAAAGGAGGGAATCAAATAACTTCAGAGAGTATGTGATTAAGATGTAAGTGTATCTCTAAGTAGGAACGAATGCAAATCAATAAGCTGATGTAATGAAAGGTTTCCATAGCCACTTCTAATATTTAACACTTGTTGGCATGATCTGTTAGTGAATCATTTGACCAATAAGCAGCATCTTCTTTTTTTTTGTTTATGCAAACATAGCTGAAAACAAATGTAAGACAGTAAAGAATAATTTATTTATTTATTTTTACTTATTGCATATCCTGGAATATTGCAAATATTCTGCTTTAGACTGGAAACTTCAGGGTTTAGTAATTTTTTTCCACTTGGATTTTGTCTTCATGTTTGATACTTGGGTGACGAATGCTTGAGATCTCTCCCCCTCTGCTACAATGGTTTGGTCATGATGAGGTCAAATTCAGCTATTTCAGAAGTTTAGCTGATGTTTACGGTCTGCTCATCATAGAATTGCTTTGTAGGTCTGCTGATATGTCAGAAATAATCTATATATTTGGTAGCAATAGACCCATCAGCCATTCAATGGATAAATTCCTTGGCTAAAGGTATGCCCCTGAATAGACTTCCTGGACAGGAACTGTAACAGAACCAAGATCTAGATTCAAACAGAAAATCTGTCTGCTATTCCTAGTGGAAAGCACTACAGTGCAAATACAAACATCAAAAATCATAGCAAATCTCTGTGCCCCCCTTATCGTTTCCCTCCCTTCAAATTTCACCAGGGAAACGGAATATTTCTCCTTTGTTCTGTCTACATCAACTCTTACCTCATTTTCCAGGAGGTATATCTCATTATCAAGAAGCAAAGAACTGAGCTTCTTTGCTGTAGGGATGTTTTAAAAAAATAAAAAAACCACAGCTGTACTTCCAGTAAGAGCAAACAGTCCTTTTTTATATATATCAGCAGGTGGAAATCTCAGCAGAATTACGTATGTTTGTTGTTATGATTCCTGATGACCTTCCTTGTTTTTATTTGGCTTTGATAGTGAGTGCCTACTGGCTTGTTGGTGTTTTTAACCTCCTGAACTGATCTGTGACTTGTTAGAAAACATGGTTAATTTATGTTTAACTACCTAGGAATTTCCTCCTTCAGCTGCATTGGCCAGCTTCCCAATTCAGGCAGTACTTCTGTCAGAATTTGTGACTGCTTTACCAATTACTTCATGGTGAGGCATGAAGGTCAGAGTGGCAGTTATCTGAATGACAAAGCCATGGATGAGCTGTTCAGCACATTCTGCTGAACCATACTTTTTTAATCAGAGAAGTGTTTTAACATTTTGAGTATTTTGAATATTCCACGATGCTAGTAGTATGTATTTTATCCACCCTCCTCAAGCATCAAGCAAAACTGAGGCCCTGAGACAAGATTTTGAGGAGACATATTGCAACTTCCATTACACACCAACATGACCATGCATGTATTCTTACAAAACATCTGTTTTCTAGCTTGGACAGAAACTTAGTTCTTTGTCTTAACACTATCAAGCCAGGGTCTAAGCAAGAAATCATACCTGGTTTTGAAAGGGAATGTAACAGTCATGTAAGAAAGCCTGATTTGTTAAGTTTATACTGGACTTCAAAATCTTAAGAAAAGGTAACAACCTTTACTTTGTACTTACTGCCATTTTACTACGTACATCATTACCTTCCATATTACCAGAATCATTTTCTACCTACATTTTACAGACATGAGGTATAATTAATTCCTAAAGCAAAATAAGCTTGATCAGTCTTAATGAAATTATTCATGAAATGATACTGTGAATTCTCCTTCACTTACATTTGATTTAAAATCCCAATTTCTTTGAAAATCTGTTGTAAAACCAAGTTAACAACCTCCAGAAATGTAAATTATTCCTCATTTTCTAATAATGAGAATACTAATGTTGGTGTTCTTAAGGAGTGACTCAGACTTTCAAGACTCTAATTTTTCACCCCCAAGTTTCTGTTGTCTGCCTATTGCTAGCTTCAGAACAGAGCAAGAATCTTGAGCAGTAGTCTTGCCTCTGCCCAGTTCACCTCTCAGAATTGTTCATTGGACTATCAAAGCTCCTAATTTGTATTATTTTAATTTTTTTCTCAGCCCTTAAATATTTAGAATGGTGTGTATGCATAAAAAATGTACAATATTGCCTGATGTAGAGGCCGTCTACTCTAAACCTTCATTCTTACTTTCATCTGCATATCTGCTTTTTTATTTGAATGCCTCATTCATCCTATAAAGTCGGATCTTTGACAGAAGTTGCTACATTGGATGGCAGGAATTACACTAATTCCAGAGAAGAAGGAAGTCCTGAACGAATGCTGGTTTAGAAGCGGAAGCCAATAACTCTAACCTTTCATGGCAATGGGTGCTGTAGGACTTGCTGTCAATGTCTGTGACCTCAGAAGTCTTTTTTTGTCCCAAACAATTATGGGCTGAACAATATGGCATTTAATTGAAGGATTTTCACTGACAGTTTCATTTGACTGAGATACCCCAAATCTGATCCTATTTTGTTAATTTCCATCTATAGTTATTTTGATTTACTACTTTTGTCTTCTAAGTAGAAAGACTTTTACATCACTGATATATTTCACTAAATGTGATTAGTTGGAAAGATGACATTTACTGTTGTCATGAACAAGAAAAAAAGGGTCCCAATGTTTTGCAGCAAGAACTGCAAATAGTGTATTAAAAGTATATAGTAATAGTCATTGAAGGCTACACAAGGATATTAAGAAGACAAAAAAGGAAGAGACATTGCTTTTATTTGCCTTCTACCACCTTTGATGGTGCTACTGAAATATCTACTTTAGTTACAGCATAGTTGTCTGGAGTTAGTCTTAAAAAAAAAAAGTATTACGACAGCTGAGTATGCTTCTGGATTTATGGTAAGAGGCTTTGAGGATTTAGGGTTTGGTTTTTTTACCTTTTCTTTTCACTGTTTGATAAATTTGATAACCAACAGGTGGATTGCCATTATCACGGCACATGGAGATACAAACTGTTTTTTTTTTTTATCTCAGTGTACATGTCATACCAGTGTTTCTGAATGTATACCCCTTGAACATGAGCAGGGAATGCTGATTACTTATGCAGGTTGAAACTTGGGGCAAAAAGGGTATTTAACTTACTGATTCTTGGAGTGTGCGGGAATCCAGGGTTTTACAAAAAACTCAAGCTCCAAAACATTCAGAAATGCTGAATTCAGTGAGCCAAGCCAAAGGCAATACTTGAGTTCTTCAGTCTCTTTCAGCCTTTCAACAAAAAGCAACAAAGAGCCTGTAAGCAACACTCCCATGTGACTCCTGCACCTGTAGCTTTTACTTTTAGTCACAAAGGGACTCTATCAAGCCCAGCTCCATATTGGTTGACTGGCAAACTGTGGGTGAAAGGAAGAGCTGCTGTTCCTATGTAGATGACATTAATCCTTCCTCTTCCTACCTGCAGCTCTGGCTCAGGGCTACAGGATGTGAAGACACTGCTCACTGCTGAGAAAGCAGAGGCTCCCCAGCCAGGACTTAGCTCTGCTGGTGTCATTTTGCTCCTCCAGCAACTTCTGAATTCACCATCCTACCTAGCCATGACCTCACAAAACCACATCATGCCACAGAAGCCACTATTTCAGTTTCTTGTACTGGGAGAACACAAATGTGTACAGAGTTGGGCTGCAGACATCTCTGCCCTGCTCCTGGCAATGCTTAACATCTCTGCAGTAAAGCAGAAGGCTAACACTAAAAAAATTACAAGGCACTTCATGTCCTTTGAGTTGTATAGATGTAGGAGCACTCATCTATGCCTGTTGTTGGAAAAAAGTGATAGAAATTTATATATTTACTTTCCTAACACAATTTCTTGCCCTCTTAACCTCATCTCTCTCCCTTTGGCAGACCAGTGCTTTTCTCAGGATGCACTCTACAAGCCTTTGCTTTCCTTCCTCACTTCTAACCACATTTTTACAAGCTCACTGAAACATCTGTCTTGAGACTTTTCTGTTCCTCACTTTGGCTTGATCTACCTGATAATGGCATTTTAGCTTCTACCTCCCAGACTGCAGGGTTTTGGAGTACCAGCTTCATAGCTTCTTTTCAAACAGACTTTCTCTCCCCCTACCCTGCCCCAATTCAGGAGGGATGGGTGAAGAAATCTGGCTAGAAAAAAAGTTCATGGTGCAAGCTGTTTGTAGTTTTAGCTGTCCATTTATTTCAAGGCAGGGAAACATAAAGTAAACTCTTTTCCTCTGAACTTTAATAGGCAATAATGTACCCAGAGATGTTTTTATATTTTATTCTTGTCTTAAAATATGCATTTCTGGGAATTTATAGGTCCAAATCAGACCAAACTGGCAATTTTTGCTCATTGTATGAGAAGAAGCCAAAATCTGCCAAGCATTTTGAGGAAGGTCATCACATGGTGCTTTTAAGTGTTTGTGTATTTGACTGGAGACCCTATTTAAAAGGACGGATTTAGCTGGCCTGTATTACCTCTCTGGTGGATAAGGGAGAGGCAAATCGTATCCTCAGTATTCAAGATATGAAGGTAAGCAAAAATTGTAACATGCTTGAGAATACTAATTCTTAAATAATTGCCTTGTGGAGCTAGGAGTAACACAACTCAAGGCTGTGTCTCAGTGGAAACAAATACAAGTTCTCCATCATTCTTGCCCATAACAAATCCTGTAGTGCTTTAGCTTGAATTTGTATTTTCACCTTGATTTAATATTTTGCCTTATTTCTGTAGTAAGTTTTAATAAAACTTCCCATTCAGGTCTGTTTGGTAGTCCTGAACATTGATGGATGTGGCAACTTAAAAGTTATCTGTAACTTCAAGTTGTAACAGGCTGAGTAAAGTGATGGGAAATGAAGAACCTCTGGATCTCCAGCCTTGACCATAGTATCACTGACTCACTGTCTGGCCATGTTCTCATCACATTGCTCCAGTGCAGAAATGGTCCAAGGAGCACCGTCAGCTCTACACGACCCGGTAGGTGCAAGGGGCGTGTGTCTAGTGCTGTGCACTGTGGCATCACCTGGCAGCATTCCTGGGGGCTACCCCTCCCTAGGTCCCTGTGCGCTGGTGAAGGGGGTGGGTGGGCAGATGCACGTGGGAAGTGAAGGGACGAGGCTGCGGCAGAGCATGGATCTGGTCTCTTGGTTGCCCCAAGAGCTGCTATTGCCGTGGCTTAAAGCCGGACAAGAACTCGTCCTGCCTACCTCGATGGCCTTGTCGTCTGGCGCCGTGATGTGACAAGGCAGCCCGGCCCTCCTTGCCGAACATCTGCACCCCTGGCACAGCGAGGCAGGGGGCTCAGCGCCCTGCACCCCTCCCGGACCTCTCCCCACCTTCCCCGCACCTCTCCCTGCTCCCGCGGCGGGGAAGGCTGAGCTCAGGGTCTTAACCTCCTTGGGACAGAGCCGGGCGCCTCCGCGGCTGCCCCAATTGTCCCGCAGCCCCTCGAGAAGGGCCCGGCACAGGGACGCTGGATGGAGGGCGGGAGGGGGAGGCAGGTGCAGCGTCCCCGGGCGCACTGGGAGTCCCCCGGGCGCCCCGCACAACGACCGCCGCGGAGAGACGGCGAGGCGGGATGGGACTGGGCAGCGTCACCGCCTCGGGCACTGCGGGGTGGCCGGGCACCGGTCCGGGCGGAGAGGGCGGGAGGGAAGGCGGCGGGCGGGAAGGAGGCGGGCGGTGCCGGCGAGCGGGGGGGCAGCGAGCCGAGCGGCGCGGCCGGCGGGTCAGCGCGCTGCTCCGCCGCGCCTCGTCCCGGGGCCGCGGAGCGAGGCGGAGGAGAGCGGCGGGCCGGGCCGGACCGGACCCGGGGCGGGGAAGGAGCGGTGTGCGCCGTCCGGTAAGAGCCGTGGGAGCCCGGCGGGGCGCGAAGGCGCGGGGACGGGGCGCGGAGCCGGGACCGGTGGCACTTGTGCCCGGTGTAGCGGGCTTGCCCCGCCCCCGGCGGCAGCGGCGGGCACTTAAGGGCGCTGCGGGAGGTGTGCGGAGCAGTGCGGGGCTGAGCGGAGCTGCCCATGTGCGTGCGGCTGCCGCTCTTGCAGGGGTCAGGAGCGGCCGGTGCCGCGGTGAGGAGTTTGCCGGCTGCGCTCCCGTTCTAGACCTGACCGCTAGAAATGCCTCTGGCTCCGGCGTGCCCGGTTTCTGATCAGCTCAGAAACTGAGCGACTTCACCGCCTCTTTGTACTGGGCAAGATTAAAGGCCGCTCTCTTCTTTCTTTCCTTTTTTTTTTTTTTTTTTTTTTTTTCCTTTCCCTGCACGGGAAGTTTTTTGCCAGTAGGAATGTCCTGAGAGGAGGGATGGGAGATAAAGTGTAACTTGCAGACTGGCCTCTGAATAAGGGAGCGTCTAAAATACAAGTTTGTGCTTTAGTGAGGGGGGTACAGGGAGGTTGGAGACTCCAGTGTTGGTTAGGTTAAAGCTTTAAAACATTGACTTATGAGAGCAGAATTACTTGGAAGATGTTAGGATATTGTTTTGAAAATAAATGCTTAACAGTGAGAAGTAAAATTCAATGTGGTTATCATCTCAAAATATTCCAGTTTGAGTATTTAACTTTTGACTGTGGTTGGGATGAGAAATACTTTCATTCTATAACTATGTTGCAGAAACATTTGTTTATATATGTAGCTTAGCCACAAGAATGTTTTATATGGTTTCTCTGAATATATGTACATGACCATTATATATTTTATACATAATTTTGTGTATTTTATAAGTGCAGAGACTATGAAGATACTGTACACTATATCTGCATTGTATAATGCATGCAGCTAATTGTTTTATCCTGTGACTAATGCACTTAAGATATGATGCCATATCATATCACTCAGAAAATGGAAAATGAGATTTGTACCACAGATTAGTATTATGGAATTTCAACTTCAAATGTCATTTGAACACTGGTTTGCCTTTTACAGTGTGTGTATATTTGGTTTTAATATTGCAGATGCCTTTCGAATGCAAGACTGCTGACATGCTTTGAGGGCTGCCTCTGCTTTCCTAACCATGAACAGTTCGAAATCACCAGGGCTCGCTGGATTTGGAATCTTAAAAAACACAACCTGCCACACAGAGAAGAAGATTTCAGTTTTCTTTTCAATCATCTTCATGACAGTGGGAATTCTGTCCAACAGCCTTGCAATAGCAATTCTCCTGAAGGCGTATCAGCGCTTTAGACAGAAATCGAAAGCCTCCTTTTTGCTTCTTGCCAGTGGTTTGGTTGTCACAGATCTCTTTGGCCACCTCATCAATGGAGCCATCGCCGTGTTTGTGTATGCATCAGATAAGGACTGGATTCGCTTTAACCAGTCCAACATTCTTTGCAGTGTTTTTGGCATCTGCATGGTTTTCTTTGGTTTGTGCCCACTCTTCCTGGGCAGCGTGATGGCCGTTGAACGGTGCATTGGAGTCACTAAGCCAATATTTCACTCTACAAAAATGACTTCTAAACATGTGAAAATGATGTTGACTATGGTATGTCTGTTTGCTGTTCTTATAGCTTTGCTGCCTATTCTTAGGTTTAGAGCCTATCAAATTCAAGCATCGAGGACCTGGTGCTTCTATAAAACAGAACATGTTGAGGACTGGGAAGACAGATTTTATCTCTTACTTTTTTCTTGCCTTGGGTTACTGGCCCTTGCTATTTCATTCTTGTGCAATGCTGTCACAGGAATTACCCTCTTAAGAGTCAAATTTAAAAGTCAACAAAGACAAGGCAGATCTCATCATTTTGAAATGATCATTCAGCTCTTGGCTATAATGTGTGTTTCTTGCATTTGCTGGAGTCCATTCCTGGTAAGAGTCTATTGTGTTTGCCAATTTTTAATGCACATCACTGTATAAAAGTTACACTTTTTTATCTCCATGTTTTAAGGCACTTTAGCTATGATAACAGCTCCATTCATTCTTCAGTCTATTAATTTTGCAGCATGTTGTCCATAATGTTATGTACCTTGCATCTATAACAAAAATGGTAATTATTCTCCACTTCTGATCATAAGCAAAACAGATTGATTAAGGAAAATGTATAGGGACTGTGAGGAATTTCTTTTCCAGTGCTGTTAAGCAGACAGTGGTAGCAGAAGAGTGCCTATAATAAATCAGAGCAAATACTGAGCTTGACCAAAAATTCATTGAAATCTTGGAGCAGCGAGTCTGTTTAGTCTGTACTGTGGTTCCTATAATTTTTTCTTTATGTTAGCCTGTTCCTTGTTATTACTACGGTTTACTGCTACTTGCAAACTGTGTTACGGAAGAACAGTTAGGAACATAAAAACTCTCCACTCCATTAGCAGAGTATTGGGTGCTTAGCTTTAGAGTCATGTTAAAAAACAGCGGTTGGTAGTGGGTCAAAATAAAAATGTGGTTTAGACCTGACCAAGCTGGCTTTGTAAGCTTGACAGATGACCAGCTAAGCTGCTCTGTGCAGTCGGTGTGCTTTCTCAGCTGTCTTGGCTGTACCTTAACACTGCTTGCTGTTAACTACTGCCACCCTTCCAAGCGGGAAGTGTGCTCATGTCAGTGTGTGCCCTGCCAGAGGGCTCGGTCACAGGAAGTGGGATTAGGATATGGGAAAGGGGTACAACAGCTCCTATTGTATGATGACATTATAAAGCTGGTATTAACTGTCACTAGTTTTACTGTAGTAAATGTGAGTGAAGAAAAGTTATGTTTTTACTAGAGTGAGAGAGGTTAAGTCACAAGTAATATGAAATGGGATTTTTTTTTCCTAGAAACAAGGTCCCGTAATTTTCCACTGATATGAATGAGGAGCAATTTAGGTTTGAGCTTATAAATATAGAAATTTAAATCTGAAATCTGAATCAGATCCAACTATATCTCATCTACGCAGACTTCAAGGAGAGAGTCTGGATATAAATCTCTGCATCACTGAAAAGCACAAAAGCTCTTTCAGTTTTGTTCAACACACAGAGAATTGTCCCTTGCTTCTCTAATGATTTTCTAGACTTGCTCTGCAGCATAGTTTAAATTCATGTTGACTTGTCAGTGTCCTGGCTGTAGCGTATAGAGAACAAAGACGTGAGAAGAGTATAGCAAGCTTTTGTAGTGAACTTGTTTTGAGTTCTAGACACCCGGTCACCTATTGAAATTTGTCCAGGGCAAGCCACAGAATGGTTTTCATAAAAAGTAGTTCAAATAATGATTTTATTTTTCATGAAAAAACAGCATACTATCCTCTGCTGATGTTTATTTTCAACTAAAATAACTGTCCTTAAAGGTTGGAATGATTTTATTTTTATTTAAAGCCCTTGGGTGTCAAAAGAGCTATAGACTTTTTCAATTCAAAAGAGACATTTATTTTATTCAACATATAACATTAATTTGCTACTACTGTGGTTGTTTTTTCAGTGTTGATTATTTTGTTACGCCTTTTCATTTTTACTAATGATAAAAAACATAGTTTAAAAAGTCTTTACAATCTAATGAAATCACAACACTACGTTTGTTTCATCTAAGTTGTAGTTGAAAATGAATTATTATTCCAGCTGCATTTTTTTTTCCCCAGTCCTTGTCAGAGCTTGGCATTTTCATCAGCTGGTGGTAAAGAGCAGTGAATGACTTCTTGCTTAATTTTCTGCTGGGCAGTTTAGGGGAACGTGTTGCAGTGGGAGCTGGTACACAGCAATTCTGGTTCATCGGGCGGGAAATCTGCCAGTGTGTTCTGGGCTCGCGATGCTTTGCTTCTGGATCTCTTTTGAAATAAGATGAGCCAAACTATCATGGAAATTAGCCTGGCAGCATGGAAAATAGTTCTGCAGTATGGACAAATGTACATTAGAAATGAGAAGCTAAAAAAAAGTTAATGTAAAGTAGGGCCTAGCTCTTGAAACAAAATATCAAGGAAGTGAACAATGACTGTTCTAAACAGAGAGTTCCACTGTTTGGGAAATGCAATAGGACGAGGTTGTTGGTGGGTAGTACCTTTCTTAGCTTTTAGGATCCTGGAGTTTATCCTCAAAGTTAATTCTCTGAAGTACCCAGAAATTCTTTTGATAGCATTGTGTTCACTGAATACAAACAGAATGATAAGCACAGCATTGATTTAGCAAGCTTTGTCAGACTGCAGTGGAGCATAGAGATGCAGTGGACCAAAGCCCTGCCAGGAACGTACTGCTAAAGTGCTACAATGAAGAGATCCAGGGTTTATCAAGATGTATAATTTACTATGAATTGCTGATCCAGATCTACTCATCTAATTTGTCTGCAACCTCTCAGGGCTTTTAATTTGTGAAATTAGTTGTTTAGATTCTATAATCAGCATATTAAAAAAAAAATAATCTTGAAGTAAATCTGAGCAGGTATTCATAGGTGAAATTATTTAGCAAAGTAACTATATACATACTTGTTTTGCACTCATTTGCTTTTTAAACATTTTCTCAAAGCAAAATCTAGAAGTTAGTGTCAATCTTTGAATTGCAAACTTTACTCATGTTCTCTATCCCAAAGAGTATGCAGAACAAAATGTTATGCGAGAGTGAATTGCCTCAATATAAACCAAAGGGATTAGAAACCAAACAAGCCTTTGGAAGACAAAGCATAGGAAGGTAATGCAGTTTGTACCACATGTGGTTTGCATATACACGAGTTTGGATTTATTTGGTGTGACTCTCCATCTGAGGGTGGGTTAGCATTGTTTATTTTTCTTATGTTTTTAATCTAGTCTGGTGTTACGTCAATTGTCATACATGCCTGGCTACCAAAATCAAGTCTATCTAATACTGTAATCCAACTGCAGCTTTACTTCACTGTTAGATTGCAATTTATTTTTTTTCTGAATGGAGTGACTTATTCAGTTACTGTCCTGTGCTAAGATCACCTTTATATAACGTTAGAGGCACAACACCCTGGGTTGTTCTTTATGGTGTCTGATGGGGAACTGAACTTGACTTCTGCACCTGCTCGATGATAGTGAATTTGTTTTGGTGCCTTTATGTATCAGTGTATATGTGTGTGTATATATATATATATAGTGTTTAATATTCTGTATAATAATATAGAATATTATCATCAAGCATCACCTCTGTTTTAAGGACCCTGGAGATCTGGAGCATTTTTCAGAAGCAGGGCCCATGGTTTGGCTCATGTGAAGATCTGCCTGGGGCTGTTGGACAGGGACTTCCTTTGGATTTCTTGTCTTCCTTCTGATTTCCTTCCTGAAGGTCCATCCCATTTGTTCATAGAAGATGAGCAGGTTTTTCAAGTTTTCTGCCACTGTGTGTGGGAATCTAATCTACCAGAATGAGGGGTATTCCCTGTTTCACCCCTCATGAGGGAACATTTATTTCCTTTTGAGGAGTTGAGAGCAGGAAGGAATTCACCAAAAAAGCAACAAGTGGAATTTGTAAGTTTTCTGATATGTAGTCGATGATTTGCAGAGGCACATTTGTTCTGGAAGTCCAAATAACTTTGCTTTGATAAGGGTAATTCCAGGAAAACGTTACAAAGATAGTAACATCAACTTCTCTGTGTAGTAAGGAATCATTTTTCATCCTTGCTGTAGTCAGCCCTTTGTGAAGGATATGTTTGGCTGCATAAATTTGGTCCCTAGGGATTGGATTCCCCAAGCTAATGGTAGGGCTGGAGTATTTTGTGGCAAGCATCTCTGATGAAACAGATTGTTATATAAAACTGGTTTTGGTTGTGACTTAACATCTGGCCTGTCATGAAACAGCTTGTTTATGGAGCTCTGTTCATATGAGCAAGTTCTGACTTCAGTATTCTGTGGGGCTCAAGGGATAAACGTACTTTAAATTTTGGTTTTGGAGTAGCGAAGTGAACTCACTGTAATTATAGACCGGAGGGGTTTATTTCTGAGTGAATTTATCTACAGGGACAAATTATGATATGGAGAAACGTCTAATCTTTTTCATGTGCAGAACACAGCCTGGGAAAAATACTTTTACATTTAAATTATTTCTGTTAAGATCTTGTTTCCATGCTGTTATCTGATTGCTTTCATTCTGGTTTTACCTCCCCTCTATTGCAGAAAATAGCTGCTCCTTCTGGTGGTTTTTTGTTTGTTTATTTTTTGTGTGTGTGGTTTGTTTTTTTTTTTAAATACCTCAGTTCTTTATTTTATATAATTAAATCAGCTGCTATTCACTTGCTTTTTTACTGCCTTAGATTAATTTCTAGCAGTCTCTTCTCTTGTCATCTCTTCCTTTTCCAATTTGTTAGGCGAATTGTGTCTCTCTGAACTCACTCTGACTTCTTGTCCTCAGATTGTCTCTTACTATGAGGTTTGGTGGTTGGTTTTCTTGCACCTAGGGCTGCATTTAGGTTGCAGTTCGCTGAATCACCCCAACCTCTAGGAGCTGCCAGAGCTGGCCTGAGTGGTTCTTCAGTGAATCTGCTGCTGGGGGTGTCAAGAAGGGCAGAGCTGAGCTGACAGAGATGCTCTCAGTAGAACACCCCTGCCCCAGAGCCCATCCTGCTCTGGTTGCTCCACCAGGCATTTTCAGTGCTGGGACAGGCTCAAGGTTGGTATGTGCTGGAGGAGGTCAGTGGGTTGCAGATCTTAAACTAAGTTCTAGGCCATGTAATTGAATACAGTAACAAGTACTTTGTTGTACAAGGCAGTCCTCTGTGCATCTCATCTTAGTGTTTTTTGTATGTGTAGTCATGTATATACTTGCACAGTGAGACTTTACCAGGAGTTCATACCTATTAACCTTGAAATGTCTCCCTCTGTTCCTGTTTTCTGTATACAAGTTTAAATTTCTTTTATACTACCTTATGCTTATATGTGCAATGGGGATAGTTTATTTGAGCTTAATGCTTTATTAATGGTGTCTGTATGCCTTCAAAAGTTGCTGGTTATATTTTCCCTACAACAAAATAGTTACTGAAAAATTTGTCCCTTCTCTTGCGCTGGTAATTTTCATAATTGAAAAATGCAGCTGAGGAGAAGCAGACACAAGATTTCCCAAGGTGCAGGTCTGTGTTTTGCCAGTGAGGCTGGTGTCAGCCTGTGTCCCCACCCCAGATCTCACGGGAGCTTCTCTGCAGAGAGTAGTCTCTGTGGTCAAAATATGTTTAATGCTGCAGCCTCAGTGAGCAACTTGTGTGTGCATAGGCACCATCAACAAGAAGAGTGATCTTTTCCTTTGAAAAATAATAAATTAGGCTTTCAATTTCCTGCCATCCATTTCTGAAGACTGGAGGAGATACTCTAAAATGTGTTTAGCTAACCTTGCAGCTCTGAATGCTGTTGTAAAAGTTACTTTTGCAGGGTAAAAATACACTTTGCTTGTCTCAAAATTCAGATTTTTAAGAAGATAATGAGAGGTGATGACTATGTTTGTGCTGCCTTTTGTAATTGAATTACTTTCATGTTTTGCTAGAAGGGTTGTCTGTTGACACCATACAAAGACAGGCTGTAGTGCCAGAGTGAAGGAGATGTGGTTGGAACTGGGTCTGGGCTGCACTTCCCACCTTGCCTGCAGCAGGTTGATGGGCACAGGGGAGGTGACCTGCTGCAGGACCTCCACAGGACACCTGTTGGATGCTCTCATTGCATCTCTTGGGTTCAAGCCCACCTCAAGAGCCCACTTCTGCCACAATGATTTTAAATAAATGAACCAGTTTCATAAGGAATGGCAGAAAGCTTTTTGCTAGCAGAAGGCCTGCTAGATACACCTCTTTATTTCTAGTCTGAAGCATCAATGCAGTCATGCTTATTGTCACCTGCAGGTTGTTACTCCTCTTCCCGGGCCTTGGTGTATCAGAAGAAATCAGAACAGGAGCAGCTTTTTGACTGAATAAAATGCTTCCTGAGTTGCTCGGGAATTAATAGTAATAAAACAATCTCATATGAGTTCGCTTGTCTTTCAAGCTACACTAGAAAAAATGGCTCTCACTCCATCAAATCATGGCCATTTTAGGGCTTAAGAGGAAAGAGAATGCTCATTTTGATTAAGTTCTTGTTAGTTTCAAGACAGAAGTGTCTTTTTAGCTTAGTCTCCTGTGGAATAAGGTTTAAGCAGCAACTCAGACAGTTCAAGTGTGCTTTTGTATGTCACCATGAAAATACTCCATGGAAATAAGTTGTCGTGGTTACAGAAAGACAGTAACAAAGTTTAATACAGTGCATTAAAAAATTCAATCCACCTGTTCAGATGTGTTTCTATGATACTAGAAACCCTTGGATATGATGTTAATGCCTTTTTTTTTAGTATTGATTGTAGAGATCTTTCATTTTTTTTTTTCTTAAAAGGCGCAGCTGCCAAATTTCTACCAAGTTATATGAGAAATGGAATGAGCATTGTTATAGAGTATACTCAGCTAAAATTATATGGATTTCAAAGGTACTGTTTCAGTGTTTAGAACTGGTCTGTTCCTATTTTCATCTTTTACAATTTGTAGAGATCTTTCAGGCCTTAGCCTTTCTGAGAAATATGAATAATTTAAAAAAATGTTTTGAAGTGTGGGCCAGGACATAGTTGATCATAGTGCTTAGAAACTCTATTAATTGTGGCTATATTTGTAACTCAAGTGTTTGCCTCCCTGTCCCAGAAGTCAGGGAGTAGAGCAGCTGAGATACTCTCTCAACGGGAAAAAAGTTCAGCAGAAGAAATGGTCAGTGGTCAGCATATTGTCCTGCAGTAGTGATATAAACCAGGGGAGGAAGAAGACTTGAGATTCATAGATTGTCCTTTTGTCCTTTTCCAGAGGCTTCTAGGGAAGCATAATTATAGTTTTTGTTATCTATATTTACTTCTGTTTGGAAAAACTTATGTAAAGCCTTTTCCTGAAAGTGCAGTGCTGTCAGAATACAATGAGGTTGGTTTGTTTTGGAGAGAAAAAGTAAAGGCATATTTCCAGTCAGGAGAGAACATTGCATTTTCATAACAGCCTGGCACCGTTTTTCTTTCAAACTTGCTTGCCATTTGATTTTTTAAATTTATATTATATACACAGAATTAAACCATAAAGATACGTAAATTCAAACCCAATGGTTTGTTCCAAACAGATGTCAATGACTTTCACAGAAAATTTTAGGTTTTTTTGTCAAATTTGAAGTTGGCATCTCAAAAACAAAATAATTCTGAGAACTTCAGCCAGATAAATTTCCTCTCATTTATTTATTTGGTAAAGTTTTTGAATCCTATGCTGGAAGTCAATTTGACACACATTCCAATTTTGTTTGGTAAAAGTGGATTCTTTTTCTTGCCTAGATATTACACTTATTCAGGCCTTTTTTACTTGAAAATATCATACACTCCATAGCCATTTTTGGAGAACATCATGCATGACATAACCATTTTTGGATGGTTATTTTAGGAAAGCTCTTTTTCCTGATTATCTAACATCTTTAAATGGTAAACTCATTGCTGAAAAATCTCCAGGACAAATACACTAACATGGAACAACTCCAGAAACTCCTCCATCCTCACCAGGTTTAACGTGACAGACGTCAGTGTATGATATACGTTTGTATGCTCTGTGAGATATTTATTTTGTTGTTATGGTGTTAATTCATGATCTTAAGTTTTGCATGGCGATTTTAAAGGTTTCTAGCAGAAGTTATTTGTCTTAATAGCAGGGTAGAATCAGTTCATGCCTGAGAGCACACATTGTTTGGATCCTCTTCTGAGAAATATGGTGTTTAGGTTTAAAACAGAGCAATAATTCTTATTTCATGTGCTTTTAAGACTTAAATTTTACATTAAAATATTCAGCAATTGCTGACTTGCAGCTGGTTACTTGGGTTAGAAGGTCCCTGAGGATGGAAGGTGCCTGTTTACTGTAAACGTGCACAGTGCTTGGGAGGACAGGACCCTCTGGGGTCCTGTGTGTGTGCTCTTAAAAAAGGAATGGTCAGGTAGCAGAACATTGCTGAAAAGGTTTACACCAGGAGCTGCAGTGAAGTTTTAGTAATTGTGAATAATTCTTTCATATTCATTCTCGTATAGGATGAGGTGAAATAGCTGAGTGCCTGAATGTACCTGAGTGGTGCTGTAGGTGATAGACTCTCTTGCTGGACTGCTTGTGTCTACTCCAGACAGAGCAGGGAGTGGAGGGCAGCTCATCACCTTGCTCTTAAGTCCTGATCTTATTGAGCTGTGTGAAGGCCTCATCCAGAGACACATTCCAAGGGATGGGTTTGAATGACATTGGAATTGTGTTCCTGCATCAGTTAATCAATTAAATTGTGAGAATAATTACATTACTAGTTGAACCAAAGTATTTCTAAGACGATGGAAAGGAAAAGGAAAAAAGAATACCAATCCAAGGTAGAAATACCTGGATTCTTTCAGAGAAACACAGAGAGGTGACCTGGAATATTGCATTTGAGCCCAATCAGAATTCAAGTTACTGCAAACCAGATGCAAATAGGTAGTGTCTAGGAGGAAAACGGACAGAAAAGCAAACCTTCAGTTTCAGTTGATGTTTTAAGTTTAAGCACACAGAGAAATCCTTCTGTTCATGAGGTTTACTTTGTAATTGCATTCTTGCCTTATATAGAGTAGGATAATGCCAGAGACAGTTAATAAAATATAAATAGTGAGTATAATGGCACTTTATATTTAATATTTGTTTTACACTTTACACTTTACATTGCAGTAATTTTGACTTCTTTAAATAAAAATAAAAATGTAATTTCAAATGATGTTTCCACAAGTTCATTCACAAAGTATATTGGCATAATATTTAGTATAAAGCTGTAAAAACGCAGATGGTTAAAATGTTACACTTTGACAGCACCATAATGGAGTGCAATAGATTGTTTACTTCTCTGCAGACCTGAGCCTGCATGAGAGGAACAGAAAGCTCACGAGAACTGAGTGGCCTCAGGGAGGAGTGATCATACAGCGAGGCTGTGGAGTGGAGCCGCTTGCGGCGAACACCCACAGAGCCTTAATTTAATGTCATGGCTGCTGTGTTATATATATGCTGCTACACTACAGTCCTTTCTTTGGCATTCAGCTGACATGAGATCTGCCCTGCCAATTCAGATAGGTGCTTGGACACACCATTTCCAGGCTTTGATCTTGCCAACATGAGAAAAAGGCACATGAGTGGCCTGAGTGGTACCATGGTCATGAAGCACCAGCATTGGCTTGTGAGAAATTAACAGGTTACAGAATCAGCTGTGTCTGAGGAAGTTGTATTAGAAACAGTTTGCATTTGCTTTGTGGGAATTGTTGTGTTTTCTCTATACTTTTTGACTTTCATCACAGCAGTGGTGCTTTAGGAACACCTCTGAGCTCTTCATGCCTTCAGCTTCACGATACCTCCAAAAGGTTAAAGCAGCTCCATTTTAAGGTGGGTGAATATGGAGCACATGGAGGCTAAATAAACTTCTACTAAATATTTTTGCAAGCTCAGCTACCTTTGATCATCTGAATCTTTTCTGTCTCTTTCTTATTTGGATTCTGTGTTTTCTGAGAGAGACTGTGACCTTGAGAGGGGAAATATCTTTCTCAGATGCAGCCTTTAATGGGATAATCAGTAAACTTGCTTGTTTAAGGATGTGTATCATGGCAGGTGGTAGTTACCATCCTTGATTTATGTGTTTTGGACTAGGACTTGATTTTAGGAGGTAGATACAGATTTTTCCACAACTGAATTAGTGGGCAAGTGGATTAGTTATTAATTTTTACTTGCATTTTTATTTTTTCACAGAAATGTAAATGAGAGAAAAAGGGACTCCCTGACTTTGCTGCTACTTGTCAAGAGCTGACCTGCAAAACTTTACACATGGAAGTATTACATATGCCCGTAAAAGTACCCTCTGGACCTTAATGTTGAGGGAAATGTAGTAGTGCATTTTGCTTTCTCCAATTCCTTTTAAAATATACATATTTTACAGAATCGCTACGCTTAGTTAAAATTTACTTGCTAGGCTAAGTGATCATCTCATGTATAAAAACTGAAGGTATAGTTGATGTTTTTCCTCTAAAAGGGAAAGGAAAACATTATGGGAAAAAACATGTTGCAGAACTAGAAGATAAAAAGCATTATGCAGCATAAGTAGTACGGTGTGTGTACTAACGTTTTGATGGCAGAAGTTGTGTGCTACATGTTTTTCTTAGAAGCCCTTGCTTTTCAGCTGACATATAGAATCAAATAAAAAATAAAATGAAGCATACTCAGCTTTGTTGCAGCAAAGGCTTGGTTTATGGACTGTGATACCTATATAGTAATGATACAGGCAATTTGCTGTGTTTCTTTTCTAGCAGCTGTTCCTACAATATATAAAATGGTACATAAAATGTGAAGATAGATACATTTTTGTTTCTCTCTCCCTCTGTTTTGCATATTTTTTCCTTAAAATCTGTGTTTATAGAATACTACAAAGCATAATCTTTTAATCAGCTCTTGCTTATAGCAAGCTGCAACTTCTTTGTAGCACGGGGGAATAATAGAAGTTCCAAAAATTTCTGGAAATTCAAAGTAATTATATCTATTTTGTTTCCATGGAGTGGGACATAGCCAGTAGAATATCACCTTGAGTCCCATGTGGTTTAGGAGCAAGGGATATGCACCTCTGAGTTCAACATAGGTATTGGTGACAAAATGTAAGTACTCTGCAAATACTGAAAAAAATGTGGATTTTCTTCCATTAATGGAAATTTTTAGAACTGCTTGTACTAAAATCTAAAGGAAGAGGAGGAGGTTTGGGAGTGTCTGCAAAGTTTCCACAGGGAAATGGAGCCTGAAGGTTGAGGCACAGAGGAAGAGAATTTAGGATTTTTGTTTGCATGTAACAAAAATCAGCCTGTCTGCTCTGCTGTGTCAGTCTCTTGGTGACTGCTTTTTATCCAGTTTCCTGAAGTCAAGGATGGAATCTGGATTAAGAGCCTATGTGCTGAAATGCATCAAAATGGTATTACTATTTGCCTTATTTCCTAACTAGCTGTAAAGTCAGCTTCTTGTATTGACTTGCTGTCCTTCAGTGCTAACAGGAATGTGACTAAGCAGCACTGCCATTTAGCTTGTTAGTTGTTCCCATATAATTGAGATCCAGTCGGAAGGGAAATAAAAGACATTCTCTTTATATTTGGAGAGTGGTGTGCAGCTTTGGAGGAATTTTTTTCAGTTTGTTGCACTGAGATCTGTCCCTAAGGGAGACTGCCATTCTCGGATGCTATCTGCTAAATGTAAAATTCTAGAAGTCAGCGATTTCAAAATGTTTTTAATACTTTTCCATCAGACTTTCTGGATCTTGCAAAGTGAGCTAGTGAAGCCTAAAATTGGACAAAAAGGCTGGAGAAGTTTAGTGTATTATATCAAGCTTGACACAAATTTGATTTCTCTGTATGTATTTTTAGGGCTAGGGAATTCTCAGGTCTTTCCCTAAACTAACAAGGACTAATATAAGTCAGAGCAACTTTGTATCTTACAAGCAGGTAGCCTTGGTTTATAAAGCACATTTACAGTTATGCTTTTATAGTTACATTCCTAAAGAAAGTTTGAATTGTACTTGTTACATCATGTGGCCCTTTAATTTTTTTTTCAAACCAGGGAGACATACTGTAGCTCTGTCCATATAAACGTTGGATAACTCAGCAAAATGCTACTTGGATTTTTATATAAGCTTTTCTTGCTACTTGTGGGAAAAGGTAACTTAAATGTTCCAGATGAAGCTTCTCCAAGTATCAGACTCCATAAAATTATGTATCAGATCTCCTTTTTGTCCTGATGTAATTTATGAAAAGCCATAATTGAAACACAAGTACTTTATGTTGAGCCAGCAAGTTGAACAGCAAATGAATGGATTTACTTAGAGGTGATTACTATTAAACAGAAAGGAATCTCACAAGTTTGCTACATGACATGTGAGAAAATAAAAAAAATTTACAAAGTCTGGAGAAACGAAGTTTTGAAGTACATGAAGAAAGCAGGTTAGGAAGCTGTATGAAGTCAAGCATAGGATATATCAGAGAAGACCATTGGTCTGTGAGCTCTGGTGGTCTGTTGTTTGTTGCCTGGTCCTATTTGCATGAGTAAGGAGTAAGGAGCACTGCCTCAGAGTTCGGCTTGTAGCATTGGACCTTGAATAAATAAAATACAGGACTGTCCTGAGAAAACATCCTGTGCAGTAGCTGAAGGAGTTGTCCAAGTTTGGGTGGACTGATGATGTCAGAGAGGAATGCGCCCTACGGTTGTGGGGTGAAAGGCAGATTCAGGGAACTGATTTGTAAGTGTTTCTGTTGGCTTGGTGCTCAGACATTCCTCCTCCTCCTTGCACCAGTTCCCAGCTGTACTTCTGCCAGTTTTACCAGCTTCTTTAGGAATGTTCCTGTGGGCTCTCTCTGCTGCTCCCATAGGTGTCCATACAAAAATGCTTGATCAAAGGCTTAATCAAGCAAGTACAGTCTCCTTTTATGCTTTCACTCTGTTCCACCTAAGTTTATACTCAGCTGTGGTGACCTGCAAGCTATAGGTGGGGTGTAGGAATACAGAGAAGCATTTAAAAAGTAGTAAAATAGGTTTGGTGGAATATTGAATAATTTCTGTCTTAATTAATTGTTTTCTTTTTTATGATGTGTTTTTGTGAAAATTTGACCCTCTGCACTCAGACAGACTGACCCTACCTCTCATCACCCAATAAATAAGTTTACTTGTAGCATCAGTTGTAAAATGTTCTGTTCCTTAGTTAAATAACTGTATCACTTTAAAGGCTTTGGAAATGAAAGCCTTGGTGTTTCATTGTTCTACCAAAAAAGTCTTCATGTGCTTTTAACATTAATAACAGAGAGAGATAATTTAGTGTCTTCTGGCAGATTCCTGGCGTTGCGGGGTCAGGCTTTCTTCACACAGGAACTCGGGTTACTAAGGCTCGGTGGCAGAAGCCTGTGCAGGAGGGCTCTACAGGGCAGGAGCCCCAGCAGTGGATCGGTCACTGGGGCTGCTGTGTCAAAGGCAAGGCTGGAGCTCTGTAGAGCTGGGGTGCCAGACACAACTTGCTGGACTGATGTAGCTCTGCCAGCAGCAGTCCTGCTGAGCTGGACTGGAAGACTAAAGCCTCCACTCATGTGAAACTGTTTGCTCTAGCAGTGGTGTTTCATGGTGGTCCATGTGCAGTATCACCTCAGGGGAATGAAACCCTCTGTGTCTTCTTTGGCAAGAGGAGGGGTATTGGTGGCTGTTGTCACTATGGCTTAAATTTTCCAATAAACCTCTAAACCCTCTGGTGTCCATAAATTGTGTTCTGTTGCAGCTTAAAATGTGTGGATCTTCTTGATGAAATCAAGGTGCTATATTCCTTATGCAGATTTTATTTGGAAAATGTGAAAAAGTAAAGACTCTTCATAAAATGTTCTGATCTACCAGTGGCCTCTACCCCCCCAAAAAAATCCATCACTGGAATGGTCTTGGGATGCTTTGTTAGCTCAGATTCTGCAGAAGTTTTTATTCCTTACTCAAATCAGTCCTGTATTTTGGAGGCTATTCTGTAGCTGGTTGCCATCCTCTGCTCAAGGTTCAGCACACACAGGCACATGAATCTCCTGTGTTTTGAGGGTTTTTAGGCTGATAAATGTTACATGACTGAAAGTATTTTCTTTGCAACTGGGATGCATTGATGCTGTGAAGGTGTGATTAGCGATAATGTTGAAACTATTTCACTCATACACATGCTGTCTTGGTGTATTTTCCTGATGGATAATTTTAAAATGTTCCATTTTCAGGTGACAATGGCCAGAATCGGGATAAATGAGAATCGTTCAAAGGAGACCTGTGAAACAATACTTTTTGCTCTCCGAATGGCAACATGGAATCAGATTTTAGATCCCTGGGTGTACATTCTTCTCCGGAAAGCTGTACTTAAAAACCTGTACAAGATCACAAGGGGATGTTGTGGCGCACACATCATAAACTTACACATGTTGGAACTCAGCTCCATCAAGAATTCTTTGAAGGTTGCAGCAATATCTGAGTCACCAGTAAGTTCCAAACAGATAAACCTACAGCCACTCAGCTCTACAGGGCACTAAAGTTATCATGGTGTATGAAGAGGTGATGGAGGCAATGCTCATTCATGGGCAATACCTTAAAGTGAATTCCAAGGCTCAGTGGTTTAGCATTTGTTTCAAATTGTGAGTGGTTTGCTCTTGTTGCTTACTGGTCTGATATTGCTACTCCAAAAAAATGCACTTGAATGTTTTAATTCCCTTTAGAATGCATCCTGTCCAAAACTGGTAGTAGGATGATAAATTATTCTGTATTTTTCCTTGCAGGTACTGAAGTGAACAGGGTTCCATATAATTGTTCCCACCAAATTCTCAGCAGGCACAGCAGGCATCTTGAGAACACATGCAAGTGCAAAAGTGATCTCCAAGGTGATTTTTAAAAGGGGTAGATTTATCTCCCAGTGATACTCCCACATTTTTGCAGAGTCACTGTTTCCTAGGGTAAAGTCCACCATCCTTTCCATAAGGGTATTCTTTACTTCTGTGCATTGCATTTTCCAACAGGATGCATAAAAGACATTTTGTTTGTGCCCAGCTTATTAAATGATCCAGTTTGCTTGGTTAATTGATTTGACTTCTCAATTATTTCTTGTTCCATTAAGTTTTGGGAGAGCTGCAATCTTCATCAGTGTAAGTGTTCCTTTTCTGTGGGAACAGAGAAGTGGGTCAGCTTGCTTCCTTACAATTACATTTTTAGATCTATCAGTCAGTATTTAGTACTTTCAACAAATTTTGTTGAAATTAACAGACATAAAGCTGTGGTTAGTCTGTAAAAAAAGTAGTTCCCTTGCAAAATGCATATATTGAACGCCTCATGAGGTACCTCTTCTTTTGTGAAAGGTCACACTGTGTGTGACCAAAGGAGCACCTCTGTAGGGAGCTGCCCGGTGAGCCTGGTTGTGTTTGTGAAAGCAAACTTCATGGTCAATTTTTGCAGTGTCTGTGTTAGAAGAGCTAAAAACATTCAGTATAATTCAAAGTACCAGAAAGTTTGCAGGACATTACAGAGGAGGCCCTTTGCCTTTAATGCTGCTAAATGAAGCTTTGGGTTTTGTGACTGTATTCTGTTCAAAATCAAAATGAGAGTATCAGAGACTTTGTAGTGGAGGAACTTCAAATAACTACATTAGTGTATTTGGACAAAGTAGTTAAGAACTGATTCGCAAAGAAGACAGTCTGAGGGACCAAAACTCTTCACAAACTAGATTTATGTTGTATGTCAGAGGAGTTTAAAGTCAGAAAATAAAAAACCCAAAAGGTTTAAATATTTCAGTTTTTTGTTTTAAAAGCTATTTCCTTTTTGTTTTAAAAAGGTTGATAAATAAATGGGTTAAATAACCCTGTAATGAAATGAAATGACTTTGTTTACCCTAAAGAATTTCTGTATGTGATTTATTTCTTTAGTCACAGAACTGATAAACTGTGGACAGATTTTATTCTGATAGAAGCTCTGCAGTGTTGCTTCACATGGGTTCTGCTGAAATCTGGAAGCATTCTGTCAGTGCTCAGTTTGGCTTTTTCATTTCTTAGAATGTGATACCAATATATCTGTTGACATAAATTATTTGTTCTTTATGAAAGATAGTTGTTTTAGCAGCTGCAAAAAGTGTTGGTCCATAAATTGTTGAGATATTTGATCAGTAAATGAAGCTCATCACTGTTCCATTTTGTTATGTGAATAAATGTAGCTTGTGTAGTTCATACTGGTTGTAAAACAAACAAACAAAAGCTTATATGTATATGTGATTTCTTATATTTTGTGTACTAATACGTATTGAGTGTAAATTGCAGAGCCTCATTAAAAGTTATCAAACTGTATCTTGAGACTTATGGTATTTCTGTGTAGCAAAAGAGATCTGAAATTGCTAAAAAAATCCTTATGACAAAAAAACCTTACTGTGGGTTGAAGCAAGCCTCTGCCCTTCACGTGTGTGATGGCAGTTGTGAAGGTAGAGAGGAGAACTGTGAGAATTCAGATAGGAGGTGCCAGTGTTCCTGTACTTCATTGTCACATGAGCAGCCCAGTGCAGCTGATTGTGTAAGATGGGCAAGGTCAAGTTCTGATGATCCATGCCTAGAAAATGCAAATAAAAGTGGAGCTGGGGGAGTTCTGTGTTTGGATTTAAGGTGTTTTTATTCAAATACCTGCCAACATGTTACACTAGCTATGATTAGTTTCACTTACACTATGAATCCTGAAAAAATTGTGAGTTTTACTGTTGGTATCTTGTTTTGTCCAGTGGTGTGGCAGCCTGCAGGGGCACCTCAGGATACAGCCACCAAGGATCTGATTTATTATTGCATTTCATTGCACAGAAAAGCCAGTGATGTGCTGTATGATTATCAAATTATCTGTTTTATGGAAGATGAGATTGTAAAAAAATCAATAGAACAGCTTCACACTAGGATCTGAGTATTGCCTGGGCAGGGGGAAAAGGGCAGTATGCTTAGTACTGTGCTGATGACTTCTTCGGAGGTTGGCTAACGATTGAGCAGTCACGAGCTGCCTGTTTACTGCTAAGCAGTAATTAGTGTCTCTGGAGCAGGCAGAGGCAGTAAGTGTTCTGGTGGGAAGAAAGTGAATCTCATTTCTGACTAATGACTGAGGAAATCCTTAGGGTGGGAGAATATTTTAATCTAATTGGGATCTTAAGCCATGGCAGGCTGTATAAGGAAGCACGTTATCCGAAACCAAGGTCCTAGCCTGGGCTGAATCAACCTGCTGAAGTGAAGAAAGCAGCAGTAACAAGTTGTTCATCCTGGGGATTAGACAAATGTCTGGGGTTTGTTACCTAGATACAAGGATGGAGAGCAAGGTTCAAGGTCTTTTTCGTCTGGTACTTGAGTCAGAGTGTCTGCCTTGTGTGTTTGTATGTAAGATATTTGTATATGCATTTTTATTACTTCAGTCTGATGTATTAGGAATTATTTCAGGAACAGCAGCATGTACCAGTTCTGTAGCCATGGTGATCCTTTAGGACAAAGTGTTCGGACCTTTGAGATGTGCCTCGCCTGCTGATATGCTCCTCCAGGATGTTACTGGTAACACAGCACACCTCAAATTAGCTGTATAGATTGGTATGAGGTTTAATTCTCAACACTTGGGTCCTGGGAGAAGTGCTTGAATCCGAAGGGAATTTATAATAAGTATTGTGACTTTTGTTGCTTCCTAAAAAAAACCACAGATGCTTTCACTTTAAACTTCTGTCATCTGCCAGCATTAAAAACGGCAAAACTGTCCTTTGATTTCAGTAAACAATGAATTTCAGTTCAGCTCTGCTGCATTACATTGAGGAAGGTATTAACTCCTTGAACAGACAATGTTTTTCTGCTGGCTGTGAGTTAGTTCTCATACTTACTAGGCAATGTTAAATACTAAGAGTCTAATTATGTTCCAGAGCTGAGATAAAAGAGCAGCTGTTTAGTATGAGTCATTGCATTTTGTGTTCTTGAGATAACCCTGTATTTACTACTTTGTGATGAGGAATAGCTGCAAGGAGGAAAACCAATTATGAGTTCCAGTAGCCTTTGGCCATCAGATAGTTTGAGCATGTATTTCAGAAAACATTGCACATTAGTGCTATGTTGATTGATTCAGTAACATAATGCTTTTTATTCTCATATAACTTACTTTTCAAAGGTGGGTTGCTCCTTACCAGTGGGTGCATCTCATGGCTTCTTGTCCCAGGCAATGGGGCTGGGTAAACAATGGGGAAAATATAGTATTTGATTATCTACATGGAATAACCTCTATCACAGCTCACTTTCCTGTGACCGTTAGTACACTCAGTTAGATGTTTTGGAAGAAGACCTTTCGCTACAGCTCAGACTGTCAAGTAAAAGGTCCCCTCTACTCCAAAATATTTGCCAGGCTCCTGTTCCAGCAGCTTCTCAGGCACTTACGGAATGAGCTGGCTGGACCACAGCTGAGAGGACATGGGGTCTGACCATGTGCTTTTGTTGCTGCCTTCTCACTGCTTTGGGCATTTGAATGCCCTGGGAGTTGGCTGAACTTGCAAAGATGGCAAAAAAAAATTAAAGAAAAAAGAAAAAGCAGCAAAAGGGAGAGTAACTGTTTAGAGGCATAATTAATTTAAGAGCTCTGTGTTGCTGTGCCAGAAATTTTGCAAGGATGAAGCAAAGGGAGCGTGGGGGGAAGCACATCAGCAAAGGGAGGCATTCCCTGCTGAGAAGCTGTTCATCTTACTCCACTGTTTTGTAAACCTGTGCCCTTGGTGTGGGGAGATGAAGGCTGGTGAGCAGGACCTATACTTGCTTATCATTATAGGATTCTTATATGTAACCCACAGATTCATTAACTCATTTCTTGTTCAGGCTTTTCCAAGCTTTCCTGGTTATTTAAACTAATTAGGCCACACTTAATTTCTTTTTGTGAGGGCTGAAAAGGCAATAGCTGTTGCAGGTTTTTATCTATCATCTCTTGTTTCTTCTTCCCTGGTGAGTAATAATCTCTAGTTCTTGCTTTTATTTCACTTCAGTAGTGTCTGGAAAATCAAAACAGGTTTGCAGTCTGACCCTTAGTGTAGCTGGTGCTCTGCTGTTATGCAGATAGGTACAATTGGACAATAGGTACAATTGGGCTTGATGATCTTGAAAGTGCTTTCCAACCTTGATGATTCTGTTTCTGTAATACACATCTGTGGCTGACACAAGTACCCTAAATGCTGCTGCAGGGTACAAATTCTTACTAGGAGGCTTCTCTTTTTCTCTTTTTTAGAGCTGAGGTAGAGAGTGTGCAGAAAGGATCTAACCCTAGCAGAGCAGCAGAACTTAAGTGTGAGTATTTTGCTCTTTTGTAGCAAAAGAAAAATCTTCCTTTTTTTTTTTTTTTTTTTTTTTTTTTTTTTTTTTTTTTAAAGGAGAGAAATGCCATAGGAAAAAGTCCCTTCCAACTCTGGAGAAACGTGGAAGTCTGATGGCTTTGTAGAGGTGATTTATGTTTAAAAAGGGTAGGCAGTGCAATCAAGGTATGTAGCTATTGATGGAAAGTTAGGGATCTGATCAGAGAGTCTGAATAATTTGCAAAACATAAACATGATGTCTTGCTCAGTACAGTTTATTTGTAAGAATCAAAACCCCAACATTTTCAGCAGGCTACAGGAGGAATGAATAACACAAAAATACCAAATATCTTGTCAGTCACAACTGACTCTCCTTGTGTGGGTAGAAAAGGCTTCTTGTGAACATTTCAGCAACTCCAAATTATGATTCTTTAAGAACAAATCTGTTTACCTCATTTGTCCCTTTTTTCCATTTCCTCCTGTGAACAAGATGACGTCTGAAGTGATTGGACAAGTGGATGAATATTAACAATATAATTCAAATGCAATTAAATATTGTTTATAATTATGATAGTGATAAAATAATTATGAGTGACATAGATATTCTAAGTGCTTTACTTCTTAGCAACACATTCATGGAGTTAAAATAAAAGTCCTGTGATTGCAGGAATATAAATATGCATCTATCTAGCTGTTTAATTTCAGCACCATGGTTGCAAAATAAATACTTGGTACAGAAGTTTTGAAAAATAAATTAATTTTATTAAAAAAAAAACCAAACAACTACTGCCAGTAGTAGGTTAACAAGTAAAAATACTTGAGACCAAAAATTGTCATCACTAAAACATTGCTACCAAGTAGCTACCACTCCCAGCAAAAGTTTGTCATTGTTTGTGTATATTTATTTTCTTTTTAAGCCAGCAGAAGAAAAATATTTAAATTCCATTATCAGTTATAAATTCAGATACTTGTAATCTGGAACAATTTCTTAATTGGATAAATTGTTTTTTGCCTTAGACACACTGAAGGTAAAGCTGTGTGGAAGTGAGGTACAACTTGGCCCATGCCGAAGCAGCCTAGTAGCCTAGAGCAAAACTTGTGCAATGTCACTAGGACAAGTGGTAAAGTCTAAATTCCATTTCAGGATTCAGAATTCCTGTTTTTATAATCCCTGACAAACAGTGACTTCCAGTAAAGTCTAGGGTGCCTTAATTTTAATCCGTTAAATTCCCCAGATACCTGAATTACCATGTGCATTCTGCTTCTCCTTCTAGTCTATGTAACACAGTCATGAGAAGAAGATGAAGAAGGCAGGACTTTAATCCATGACTGCCTGAAGCAATTCATCCCCTGCTTCTTAAAACAGTAATTTGACATCTGTTGTATGGGTTGAAGATATTCTGGTTTGCAAAACCCAGTGTGCCTGACCCCTCAGCAGGGAAGAGACATGACTCTGCACTGTGTGTTTGGAGTGCTCACCCTCAAAAAAAACTGTGCTGAGCCCTGGGGTCCAATTATTGCTTAACTCATGACAACCACGTCGCTTTGTGAGTATGAGACCTTGAACTTGATGCATTCATCTGGTATGTGGGTGATGTGACCTTCTCTGTTGTTTTTTCTTTCTCTGGTATTTTTCCATGGTGGTGGCAACAACATCTGAGGCCCTTGGCTGTTCCCAGCCCCTCTGTGGAGGGCAAGATTTCTCTTTCCATGGTGACAAACTCCATGAAATAGTACTATCAAGTTTCAAAAGTGCAAGGTGATACCCACCTTCAAAGCTTGTCTTGCTGTGAACATAGAATTGGACATGATGACCTCCAGGTTCACTTCCAACCCAAATTATTTCATGTTTCTTGTGCAATTTCTCAGCCATGTGTCCCCAGTCAGGCGTGTCATTTTACAGCTTATTCTCTCATCTGTATTTGTGGCTGATGAAACAGGATTTCTGGACTTACTCTGTCAACAGACTTATGCCTTCTGAAGAAATCTTTGTTGTGCTTTGTTCTTCTGATGTCTGAAGTTCTTTGTAATAAGCCTTTGTCCAATGCATGTTGCCTGCTACTGTGGAAGATCAGCAGTGATCCTCTTTAATTTCAGCTTTAAGCAATCAAAATTGCTCATCCTGGCTCTTAAATATTAACAGAGCACATTAAAATTGCTCATTTTACATAATATCCCAGAAGAAAAGGGGTGATTTTGAAGAGAATGCCATGTCAGTATAAAATTTGACATGATGTAAAATAAAATGTCTCCTTCAGATTTAGCTCCTCCAGATGCACCCACGTTACATGATTCTCTGCAAATATGTTTAAATGGGAGATCATTACTGTTCTACAGTCCACAGAATCAGAAATTCTGGATGATAGCTGGACTAATAGCACATGGAAGGGCAATAGTAAGAGCGCTTTTTTTTTTTGAAAAAAGCTCTTATTGTGGAGAGATTTAGAAAATAACCATAAAAAATTTCCTCTGCCACTTTATTTGAGAAGTCTAAGGTGTCTGAATCTGACATGATATAAATAATGCCTTGCTGCTTCAGTGATCCTCTGCCTCCTGCTTTTATACAACTGTCATGCGAAGCCTCACACTGTGCAAATGGCAAGGAGTCTTGGGAAATGTAGAAAAATACACAAAGAAATGCATTCACTTTGAAAGTTAAATTATCTAATTAAAAATAATCCTAAAAATAAACTATATGAGATATATGAGATATATAAAATATATGCTGTCTCTTTGAGGTCTGCAGAATCAAAGCAAGATAACTGCAGCTCAGTTTCATGTGGCACACCAGCATCTCCTCTGCACCTATCTTTGTGTGAGCCTTCTGTTGTGTGTGTGTGGGGGGCAATGGCCAGAAGGAAGAATGGTGGTTTTGATAATTTAGCCTTTAAAGCTGCCTAAGTTATTCTAATGTATGTAAGAAGTGTTTATAGTTTTATAGAGAAATACCACTCTTTGTACATCCCTTTTCAGTAATCTCTTCTGAGAAACCATTAATCTGCTTTAGTGAGAGACTGTCATTCTTGAGCTGTGGTGTTTTATTGGTTCAGTACAAGAGTGTTTTTTAAAGTGTTTGCAATGTTTAATAGTACATTTTATTTGATGCGCTTAGTGCAAGCCTGTTCCCCTTGAATTCATTGGCAGAGTTCACATTGACTTTGACAGAACAGTTTTCAGTTCTAGAAGATTTGACAGACTTATAGTAAATAATTTAGTGCATGAAGAAATACTGATATATTTTAAAATTACTTCCTTCTACCAAATAACTTGCCACTTAACACGAGTGAATCCCACAAAATAACACTCAGTGCTTCATTTCACTCCCAAATAAATGTTCACAAGAAGATGTTTACAAGAAGGGCAAGAAGGAGGACCCGGGTAACTATAGACCGGTCAGCCTCACCTCCATCCCTGGAAAGGTGATGGAACAACTTATTCTTGTCTCTATCTCTAGGACATGGGGGCCCATATCAAGGACATGGGGGTCATCAAGAGCAGTCAGCATGGTTTTATCAAGGGTAAATCATGTTTGACTAACCTCATAGCCTTCTATGAGGAAATTACTAGGTGGATAGATGATGGTAGAGCGGTAGATGTGGTTTATCTTGATTTCAGTAAGGCATTTGACACCGTCTCCCACAGCATCCTTGTAGATAAGTTGATCAGGTATGGGTTTGGTGATCAGGTAGTGAGGTGGATTAGGAACTGGTTGATGGGAAGGAGTCAGAGAGTTGTAGTCATGGGGCAGAATCTGGTTGGAGGTGTGTGAATAGTGGAGTCCCTCAGGGGTCGGTACTGGGACCGGTGTTGTTCAACATCTTCATCAACGACCTGGATGAGGGTATAGAATGTACCCTCAGCAAGTTTGCTGATGACACTAAGCTGGGAGGAGTGGCTGACACACCAGAAGGCTGTGCTGCCATTCAGAGAGACTTAGACAGGCTGGAGAGTTGGGCGGGGAGAAACATGATGAAATTCAACAAGGGGAAGTGTAGAGTTTTGCATTTGGGGAAGAACAACATGATGTCCCAGTATAGGTTGGGGGCTGACCTGCTGGAGAGCAGTGTAGGTGAAAGAGACCTGGGGGTCCTGGTAGACAGGAGGATGACCATGAGCCAGCAATGTGCCCTTGTGGCCAAGAAGGCCAATGGCATCCTGGGGTGCATTAGAAAGGGTGTGGTTAGTCGGTCAAGAGAGGTTCTCCTCCCCCTCTATTCTGCATTGGTGAGGCCGCATCTGGAGTATTGTGTCCAGTTCTGGGCCCCTCAGTTCAAGAAGGACAGGCAACTGCTGGAAAGAGTCCAGCGCAGAGCCACAAAGATGATTAAGGGAGTGGAACATCTCCCTTATGAGGAAAGGTTGAGGGAGCTGGGTCTCGTTAGCTTGGAGAAAAGGAGGCTGAGGGGTGACCTCATCAATGTTTACAAATATGTAAGGAGTGAGTGTCAGGGAGATGGAGTTAGGCTCTTCTCAGTGATGACCAGTGATAGGACAAGGGGTAATGGGTGTAAATTGGAGCATAGGAGGTTCAAGGTGAATATCCGAAAAAATTTTTTTACTGTAAGAGTGACAGAGCACTGGAACAGGCTGCCCAGGGAGGTTGTGGAGTCTCCTTCACTGGAGACATTCAAAACCCACCTGGATGCGTTCCTATGTGATGTACTCTAGGTGACCCTGCTCTGGCAGGGGGGGTTGGACTAGATGATCTTTCGAGGTCCCTTCCAACCCCTGGGATTCTATGATTCTATGATTCACATTTCAGCATGTTTGGGTGGTGTATTCGTGCACGCTTGAATGTCTGCTTGGGAAACAGTTTATTTCCCAAGAAATAGTTTATATGCTTTCAGTGATCTGAAAGGAATGCATTAGATGATTTGCAAATATATAAATAGGAGAAACAGGTTGCTCCCCTGGACTTTTGTAAACTTTTTTTTCAAATATTTCTATTTTCAAACAAAGGAAAGGCAATTGTCAGGTGAATGTTAGCATCATTCATATACGAAGTTACCTTCCTTTTTAAAACACTTAAGGTCATCAAGCAGGAACTATGCTTTTTTTTCTGTAATTAAGCAGGGATGAGTCTTCCAACTTGCCTGTCTGTTATTTACTAAGAATCATCCAGCTCACTGTAACTAATTTAAGAAGATGGTATTTTGATGAAGGGAATTATTATTGTAATACTGATATCCCGGTCATACCTACTACCTACCTTCAATAAACTATACACTCATTTTTGTTCTGCAGTTTGTGCTGTAAATAGCCCTGCTAGTGCTAAAATGTCAGTAGTTTGTGAAAATGGACTGAGTTTAGTGATAATGTGTAGAAAAATAACATTCTGAGTCAAAGCCTTGTTAAGGTTATATATGAGTGCTGGTGGTTCCTGCCAGGGATGTAATTAGTGTTGTATGGTCATATATACTGCCATGCTTTGCATAGTCCATTTTGCTTTCTCAGCTATGAAAATTAGAAAAGCCACTTTAATTTCAGAGCTGTGGGGTGGATCAGGCTGTATGTGTCTGTGCACTGCATGGTCTTTTTTGTAGGTGAATTTAGGTTATGATTGGACTTGATGATCTTCAAGGTCCTTTCCAACCAGGATGATTCTGTTCTATGATTCTATGATAGAAATACAGAATTAGTCATTTTGCATTGTAATTGTTCAGCAGTGAAATATAATAAAGTAGTAATTTTAAATAGGTTATTAGGAGTCAGTGATGATATTAAAAGTTGTTATGTGAATGCATATTTTATTTTCTTTCATAGAGAAGGCTTATGAGATGTAAATAATATAAAATCAAGAATTCTGTTGGACTATTGTAAGTGCTTGTCTCAGTCTGACCTCAGTGCTAGTGGGAGGCTTGAGTCCTGGCTATGCTAATTTGTAAGTGGGATCACAGAACATCTGGAAAAATCCTGAACGAAAAAACAACCTAATATAAATTCATAAAAGGTAAAAATACCAAGTGTGATGTTCTCTGGTATACTTATTTTCAGGGAAATTATGCAAAAAACAGATGGGGAAAATTACAGATGTAACCTTCATGGATTTCAGAACAGCTTTTGACAGAGTCCAGTACCATGGCCTGAATGGATGAGCTCAGTGCATATCTCCATATCTTAATCCATATCTCTAAACAAGGGAAAAACTTGGCTGGAGACAAGGAAAAGTCTATGAAGTGGGTTAAATGATAGTGTCATACACACGCCAGCAGAATCCCAGCCAAAAGAGTCACTCTTTGGGATCGTGCTCTCGCCAGAAGTCAAGACTATGTGGCAATACTGCCCTGTCTGTTTTACACTGGAGGTTGCTTGGAGAGACCCCAGAGAAGTCCCACTTGTCAGCACTCCCTGTGGTCTTCTGCGAGGTGCTCCTGTGGTGGTTGTGTGATGCTGCAGCAGTGGCAGTGACCAGGCCATGGAAGCCCTTTGCAGGTGGGGGACATTGGTGAGTCCTGGGACCAGAAGGAGAAGGTGTTGTTGGGAGGCTGAGGGGAGTGACCAAAAGCCCTGCAAGCCTCCAGCACCAGCAGAGCAGCTACACAGTTTCCAAGGTGGGTGAAATCTCTTGCTTATACTCTTAGGGAAATGTTCATGCTCCTTTACTTTGTACTGGTGAGGCTGCATCTTGAGTACTGTGGTAAGTTCTGGGTCCCTGACTACAAGAAGGACATTGAGTTGCTAGAGTGAGTTCAGAGAAGGGCAACCAAGCAAGTGAAGGGCCTAGACAACAAGTCCTATGAGGAGTGACTGAGGGAACTGGGATTGAGTAGTTTGGAGAAGAGGAAGCTGAGGGGAGACCTCATTGCTCTCTACAACTCCCAGAGAGGAGGTTGTATGGAGGCAGGCACTGGCTTCTTCTCCCAAGTGAGTAACAGTAGGACCAGAGGAAATGGCCTGATGTTGTGCCAGGGAAGATTTAGACTAGGTATTAGGAAGAATTTCTGTCTGGAAAGAGTGGTCAGACACTGGAATGTGCTGCCCAGGGTGGTGGTGAAGTCACCATCCCTGGAGGTATTAAAAAAATGTGTAGACTTGGCACTTCAGGATATGCTCTAGTGGGAATGGTCAGTGTTGTTTGTTTGGTGTGTTGTTTTTTGGTTTTGTGTGGTTTTTTGGTTTTGTTTTGTTTTATTTTCCTCCTGGGTGGATGGTTGGACTCGGTGATCTTAGAGGTCTTTTCCAGCTGTAATGATGCTGTGAATCTGTGTCCAGTACAAGAAAGGTTGGTCTGAAGCCAGGATGGTGAGATGAATATGGATTCTTTGCACTGTGAAAAAGAAGAAAAAAATCAGTCCTGTAGTAGATTGTTTTTTTTAAATAATAAAACATTTCACCTGAAATACAGTTCTTTGAGGACATGCTACTTGGAGGGCAGCTCCAATAATCTCAATACAGTAACAGTGCTCCTTCACATTCAGATTTATTACATTCAAATGGTGCCCACATTAAGACTGAATCCATTATTTTTACTCACATGGAAAAATAACTTAATCTTTAATCCTAGCCTACTACAGAAGAAGCTATTAGGAAAACAAACCAATAGAGAGAAGAAAAGCTGCCTCATTTTAATCGGCACTCTTATTGATAAACTCTTGTAATTTCTGATTTTTCATCTTTCCTCTAGATTTTCTGCCTCTTTCTTGCCCTTTCTAATGGCTTTGTATTTTCTGTGTTGGTGATTTATGGTACAAGCAGTGAGATCTTAGCCTGTTACCATTCTGGTATGCTTTTGTGTCACAGGTTCTCCCCCCATTTTGTCTCCTCCACTGTTCATAAGTAGTTCACAGCAAAATTAATTTATAATGTCTCACAGAATGAGAAGTGATGCAAAAATACTGAGTTCCAACAGAACAGGCAAAGTGAGAACCTCTGCATATGGCAGAGGACCGAGTATAATGCAATAGGCTTTGTTCTTAGTACTGCAGATTCACAGTTGCCATCCTCTCAGCCTGTCTGCTGTGCAAATCAATGAGTATAAAGACAGGCATTCCAACTGTCACCTTTTTGATAAAATTTCTTATTGGAGGGCACATGCTGAACAAAACTCTCTGCTAGGTGACATGAAAGGCACCTGCAGCCCCCTCCCTCTCTGTGAGGGTCTGCTTGGCCAGGGCAATCAGAGCAGCTTTGCTGGGTTTTACCAGCTTTCTCTGCAAGGAACAACAGTGAGAACTTGAAGGGAACCTAGGACTGTGCTACTGATCTAATGACTTTTATGCACTGCACTTGTTAATTCCACCCCCCACCCCAGATATGAACAAATATTTCTTACTGCTTGCAAAGGAATTGAGAAATGGTAGAGGTCACTCCTTAAGTTGTTTCTCCAATGTCTTTTTGAATTGCCATAAACTCTGCTACTACTTTAGAGTGGTTTGTTCTGATCTGGGGATGAGTTGTACTTTGAGTTGCTGTGAATGATTCCACTGCTGCTAAGCAATCATGATTCACGTTGCAGTTTTTAATGAGTGCAGTGTGTCTCCTAGTCCTACTTTAATGCCTGAAGTAAGTAGGACAGTCCACACCACTTAGCCTGCGTAAGATAAAAATAGACATGTGAGTAGGGTTAAAACAATGATGCTCAGTAATGCCACTTGTGCTGGAGACAGTGTGTTCAAGTTCTGCCACCAAGAGAAAAGGGGGGACTGGGTGATTCCACTTGCATGAGAGGTACTCATCCTTACAAGTTAGGATTCCATTCCAGCTATGGTTAGGAGGAAACCTACTTATCTGGTGAAGATGAATAAGTAGGTCCCTCCCCACCTCCCCCGGATACATTAATTTATGCAAACTTGTTCACTGTTAGCTAATAACTTTGTACATGTTAGGCAATATATGTGAGGCAACATGTGACTGTTTAACAAACTATTTACCAAAACAGTGCAGAGGAAAAAATGTCACAGTGCACAGGATCCATGCTTTTCTGGCTGTTTCTTCTTGCACCATTAAAAATGCACATTTGCAGTTGAAGCTCTGACCCTTTGACTCTGGCCAGTTTGTTTGATAGAATTAAATTTATTTATACTTAACATGATTTTTTTATTTTAAAATTCCCTATAGTCACAGAGACCTGAAAAATATTTATCAAAATCTTTGCAGTTACTCTAAATTTATTAATAAGTAAAAAATAATAAATCCCTGATGCATTAAAGGACTAACCTGACAAATGTCTTCCTGAGACATCATAACAATACATAAAAATAGCTGCTTGGTTATTTAAAAACATCCCAAGACTATAAATTAGTCCATCAGAAGGCTTTGTGGTCTTTCACCCAACACAGAAACACAGATGCCTTCTTCAGTGTCAAAACTAGATGTTGTTATGCCAACATCCAAAGCTTGCAGCCAGCTCCTTTGCTCCAGACTGCACATCTTTCCACTTCATTTGAAACTCTGCGTGATAAATATAACCAACTTTAGTCTTTCTAGTTAAAAGTGTTATGGTACTCCAAGCAGGAGGGAAAAGCTGGGATTGTGGAATGGTTGGACAAAGTAAGACAGAATAAAGATTTTATTTTTTTAGGCAGCCTTTAGACAACTAGGGAACCAAACTCTGTTTATTTTTGAAATATTAGTAGTGGGCATAAGTTGTTATTCAGTCGCAATTTAGTTGTGCATAAAAAGTTTCTGTGTTCACAAGAAGCTGAAACTTTTATTTATTATTGCTTTTAATGGTCATGTAACCTGTTCAGTGCATCACTGTATCACTCAGGGTAAAATGCCAAGAGCAGGACGTTCTCTAACTCTCCACATTGTTGGTTTTTTTTTTTTCCTTGTGGAATCAGTAGATGTTGAATGAGGCACAGACTTCAGAATGCACTTAATTCCTTTAAACTATTCCATTTTATGAACACCTAGTTCTCATTTCTTTATACACCACTATTTCAATAGAAAAAAGTTTCCTGAAATAACCTGAAAAGTGTGGTAAAGATTAATGCAAAGTTACTGTTTATTCTATTTTTCCACTTATTGTTTAATGTGGAAATTCAAGCTCTGTCCTATATGCTAATGCAATGCCTTTTTTTTTTTTTTTTTTTTTAATGTGCAAAGAAGCAGGACTTTTGATTCTCTTAATGTTCAGGAATATATTTGGGCACTGAACCCATAGAGATCTTTAATGATGGTCACCTCAGCTCTCAGCTTAATGTCGTTATTCCTGGTGTGAAGATAAAGGGATTTGCTTTCAGTTATATGTCACTAAACCCACTTACGACAATCTACAGATGTTTAATGGTACAGCAGTAAAAATAGAAAAAGAGGCTCACATGGTTTTCATTTTTAAAATATGATTCAAACTTAGCCACAAAAGGCCTTATGAACTTTTATAGCTGAAATGCAAAAGCCCTCAGAGAATGGAGGGCTGTATATTTAAGGCTCCAAAGGCCAGATATCTCCTTTGACATTGAACTCCCACCACAACAAGCTAACCTCTTTGCTACCATAGCAAGTTGTGGCAGTTGGGTACTACACAGTAGGCGTGTTTGGTGACTAGGGCAATATTCATTTCTCATGCCTTGAAGGTAAGACTCTAAAATATATTTCAGTGCTGTATCTCCATTGCTTAAGTTGTGGTTTCTTGGGCTGGAGAGCCCAGCTTGTGTAACAGCAGTTCATAAAAGTTCAGAGTCCAAATTGTCAGCACCATAAGGAGCTAAAAGAGAATCCTTTATCTGAATGTCATTAGCAAATGCTGTCTGACTGCTGCCAGCAGCATGCACACACCTCAGCCACAGCTGTGCTTTCTAAAGCATTGGCTTACACTTTTTTCATCTGCTTTGAAACAATTTGTTGAAAGCAAAATTACTTAATTTGAGCTGGTACAATAAAGATAGGTATGTAGATAGGTATTAATATGCTTTAAAATTGCAATTAAAATCAGGGAAGCATGATTAAATTTGACTCTGTTTTCACAATGATGGAAATAAAAAGCGTTTAGTGGAAAAAGAAACCCACCTCAAACAATTGAAGAATATGTCAACACGTTGTGCTCTGGTGTGCAGTGGAGTGAGACCTTATCTAGCTTCAAATAAAGTCGGGAGTATCAGAAACAATGTCATTGCCAGGCAGGCATGTTGGAATGGGATTCAACATGAATTTGGCTCATAACAAGTTTACACTGTTCATATGGACATGAAATAAAAAAACATACAGTGAAACTGGCCAATTTGTTTCTGTTTTCTAGTAGAATGAAAATGCTGGAGTTATATGTTATCACACATCAAAGTCGTATTATATAAATGATACATAATTGTATTACTTAGTAGTAGATTTAATAATTGCAAGAGAGATAAGATTTGCTTGCAAGTCCTTTTTGTGTAATCTAATACAGACCCCTTGTTATGCTGTGTTACATGAGGCAGGAATTTAGATCATGTTCATAGCTCAAATGGCTGAAGAAACCTGCCTGTCTTTGGTTATTAGTTTGCTATGAACATGAGACAGTCGTATAGTGTGGAATGCTCAACCTGGAAGGAAAGAGCAAGCAGAAACACAGAGTATAAATCAGGGGCAGATGGGCTTGCTGAGCAGATACACATATTTTGTCTTGAGATGAGGCAGGAAATAGGACACTGTGAGACAGGTCAGCACAACCACGTGGGGATTCATAGCATCTGAGGCAGATCTCCAAATGAGCAGGTAGGGTAATAATCATTCATGATGTCATGAGCATCTGCATGAATCATGTTCATTGAACACAATCTCAGTCCAGAAATAAATTTGTGGCTCAAGAGTGATGTTCATAATCACCTCTCCCATCCCTTTCTTTCTCCTTGCATGGCAGTGGAGGGTAGGTGAGTTGTGCAATGGCCAGAGCCTTTTCTAATGAATTCTGTGTCCTTGAATCCTCACAAAGGATCTTTATTGACTATATATATTTTTGCAAAGAGGTGGCAGCTTGGTTGATGGGACCATCTGTGAGACACCGTAAGAACTCAAAGTATGACCGGTTGCATTTGCTGAAGTTAGAAACATTAACCTTTTGCTTGAAAAAGTCATGCTGGGTGGCTTCCTGAAGGGAGTCTTTTTGGAAAAATTCAACTGAAGCAGCTCAGCTGTCTGTGGAGATGGGACTCTGGAATGATATGGTATTTGGCTCACAGCCGGTGGGAAAAATAGCTAAGAATTGTTTTGTGGTGCATATGTTCATGCAGTGTAAACTTTGGCTGCAAAGGAAACACTAATTTAGGCATTTTCTAACTTCTGAGTGCTTAACTTTGAAACCTTCATTTCTTTAATGAAAATTTGTATTAATTCTCTATGTCATAGAGGTGCTTGCTTTAAAAAAACCTCAATTAATATAAAATCCCATCAGAAATAAATTGAGATGTTCACCAGACAGTAGATAGTCTTTCTTCTGGTTGTATCCATTCTCAGTTTCCCTGGAATTGCAACATATTCATGCCTTTGACAAAGGGACCTTTATGTGAAGTTCCTGTGAAAGGAGGAAGTTGTGGGAGAAAGCACAAAGGTGTCATGGGACATGAGGTGGTGTGGAGCACAGGTTAAAGAGCTGCTGGTCCTTGGAGCACTACTTGTTTGAAGCCTGAATTTCCAGAGTGTGGTGTAAAAATACCTTTTCTTACAGCACTGAAAAATGATAGCAACTAACAGGAGAGCCTCTGTCACTGAGTTGCTTTACTGATGCAAAAACAATGAAGAGGTAAGCTGGTTTCTGTCTTTTAGGAGTAAGAAAAAATTAAGTAAAAAATGCAATTTGTTCTTTTAAAAAGAAGACTTACTTTTGAGCACAAAAGACCATAACAAGTTTATAAAAACCTTTATTCCTCCACCTTCCTGAAGAGCACCCATACCACCAGGGAAAATGTTTGGGTCTGCTCAGGCAGAGAAGGGAGTGAAGATGGGTTTCCCTCACCTAAGCTGAAGGCTGCACTATGGAGGTGTTTGCGTAATGGAATATGGGCTAAGAGAAGAAGCATCTCTTACTTCAAGTTGTATCAAGAGAGCTGAAGCAGGCACTGATACTTGTGTGGTGCTTGGTCCTGTACCTCTGAATTGAGTGTACTGTAAAACTGCACAGGAGATCAGAGAGGAGCATGGGTAGAAAAATGCCTGAGTTTTGAAACTTGATCAGGTTCATCCATCAGATGGAGGCCAATGAGATCTTTCTGCCAAAGCTGAGATGCTTCTGTGTATTCTTTATGTAATGAGGTGCTTGTGAAGTGAAGTGTTTTTCAGGATTGTGACACTGGATTTGTGTGAATGAAATCCATTTTTGGATCTCTATGTAGTCTTTCAGGATACACCTGAAAATCATTGTCCCTCTGTAAGGACAAACATGACACATTCCAAGAGCAGACAGATGCATTTCTTGGCCAGGATTGCACTCTGCCCAGCAACAGAAAGCAGAGGTGTGTAAAACTACTGTCAAGTACCACTCTCTTTCCTGTCTGCACCTGTATGTTCATGGGCCATACTGATGTTACAGGTCTCTGCTCATAGGACAGAGAAAAATGCTTCTCAAAATGATGCAAGTACTCTGCAGAGAGCCTGTGTGCTGGTTTACCTTCCTGTCCTGCTCCAATAAAATGATCCTTGCTCCCATACCATTTACTCTGTGGAGGAAAGCTTTAAACCTAAGCTGCTGCTCTTCTTTCCCTCTGCATGTACCTGAAGCTCTTGGGGCTTGGTGTATAATCAAAATCACCAAACAGGACACTTTGCACCAGACTTTTTTTTTTTTCTTCTATGATGGCTTATGAAAATGTTACACTGTAAAATGTGTCGCAAAGTACATTCCTGAAAAGTACTTTGTGTTGTGGCTGGAACTGGTTTATGTCCATAAAGGAATAGAATTATTAATGATTTTCAATAGTACTTTTATTAGAGTTTCTACAATTACAAGACTTGATTCATTATTTAAGAGATTTATTCAGATTTATTAACTAATTTTAAAGTTCTGGCTGAGTGAGAAAGTGAGGGTGCAATTCTGGTGACCTAGACAGTAACTGAGCTGTCTTAGCAATGGACTGGTCATACCAATAATGACATTTCTTTCATCGATGTCAGAACTTTGTTTATTAAATCTAAAGGATTTTGTTTATAGACATGAGGAAAAAAATTACATAGTACATACACTTATGAGATATCTTTTGGCTCATCTATTTTACTTACTACATATTTGTTATAGCTTTTATCCACTAATGGCTTACACCATTTTCCCTTTCAAATTCTACATCGCAAGACTCTCATAAGTGGATTATCTCCTTAGATTTCTTTGACCTAGGTAGCAATTGTTTTGCTGTATCTTCTTGCTTTGCGTTTTTTCTTTTGGCCCTTAGTGTTGTTTTGTATCTCAGCTTCCAGGAGGCTGTACAGATAAAAAAACCAACAACCCCAAACCCAAAACAATTGAGTGTAATTTTCTTCCCCATTTAAAAGCTCAGCAGGAAGAAATTCATAGCTGAACAGATGGAGTCAGTGCAAACTAATCACTACATCTGTTAGATTCTGAAATTATGACAGGGTGCTTAAAGCCCAGCTCTGTGCAAGGAAGACACAAGGGCTTATGAAGCCAGACCTTGATGGATAATCATGGAGTGGGAGAGGAAACTTATTACCCATGAAGGTAGATCAAATCACAACACTTGTGGGGGCATCAGTTCATCGTGTTCGTTTTGCTTCAGTGGTAAAATTCCTCATATGGAGAGGAGCAGCCCAAGTCTGCCTGCGTGATGCCAGGAACAGCTGGAGATGTGTGCTGTGTCTCAGATATTTAAAAAGAGAAAATAAGCTTCTTTTTCCAAAGTTCTGAAAGAGTCTGGAGCAGAACAATAAAACAAGCTGTTGGTCATATTTTCCATCTGAACCACAGGTTTAATGTGTAAAACAGGAAATTCCCTCTTTGTGAAATTATCCTTGATTGTGCCTTAAGCACATCATATCATTTTTAGGATGACTGAAAATTTCAGAATTAAATAAAACCAACCAACCACATGTTTATGTAAAACAAAACACAAAAAAATATTTAGGCCTGGTTAACGATCCAGAATATTTCACTGGAGACTCTGTCAACAACTCAAATGAAGGGAGGTTTGGAAACTTGACATAATATGTAAACAGAGCTGTAACAGGATAGCTGTAAGGAAATGTTCTTCCTTTTTGAAAGAAAATGGGAAAACCCAATGTGAAATTGCTTTGCCCTAATTGTATTCTGGGATTCATTTGCATAGTCTGGAAACTATGTATCCAATATAATGTTGTCTTTGTATAGTATTTGTACAATAATATTATTGAGAAATACCAAACAGATAGGGTGTGGGTATTAATGTAATACCTAAAACTTTGCTGACTGTATACCTCTTCAAGTTTGACATTTTACGGGAAAATTCCAGTCACAAATATTATTAAGCAAATCTGACTAGGAAATGTCACATACCTTTTATTTTGTCTGTCTCTCTCTAATTTCTTGAATGTGTACGTTCCCTGTGGTATTTGAAGGCCAGGTGTATTGGTCCAAAAGCTGGGCATTTGGAAATGCTGTGCAGCTGAGTATCAATTTAATCTCTATAATAATTTGTGAAATAAAGTAGAAAAGGTTCCTCTTTGAAGCATGTTCAGGTATCCTCTATTAATTGCACATGCACATGGGAATTTTATAATCTTGGAGCTGCCTGCTTGATTTTGTTCACAAACTAGGTAGTTTACATTTTTAAGTGTCAATTTAAATATATTAGTAGGTGTATTAGAAAGTATTGGAACAATGCAGCCATTACATTGCTCTGTCAGTGCGCATACATTGCTGTACAAATAGCTTTTAATTTCCTAGCTTATTATATACTTATAAATGAGCAACCTTAATTGTTCATGTTCTTAAAATAAACAGTTTTATTATGGATTTTTAACATAATGTTATAAAGGAGGAGAAGAGGTAGAATAAGTTTGAATTCTTTACTAGCAAAGAAAAGATACTAAAACGGTGATTTAAATTAATTTCTGTCTTAAACCCAGTACCTTTTAATGATCAAGTTTCACATGTAGTATCTTTAATTCACTGAAGAACAATGAAGAATAGGAATGAAAAGTAAATATTAAACAAATAAAAGAGTTATTAACTCTATGAATTCCTGTATAATTCATGTAGTATGGTGACTGATATTTCTGCGTATTGGCAATAGGAGTTAAGAAAGACCATGTTGTGTTACTGACTTTTAATACCTCTTCCTCTTTTAAGGATAATGAGATCCATAAGTTGATGTGTGATATGGGTTTGTAAAGCCAATAGTTCACCACAAGAAAGGATATAAATTTTTGTAGTTTGATGAATATGAAACATATGCAAAAATATTTCACTTGGAACTCCCAAATGGACTTTTACCACTTAAACCATTTGTTAATTTAAAGAAGCTCCATGGCATTCAAAGGAATAGTTTCAGATTTCTGTTTCTTTTTTTCAAGTGGTATTTATTTTCCTTGCAGATGTTATGAGTAAAAATTCTTCATAGAAGTAAATACTTTTAAAATGTAGTTAAAAAACCTAATTTTTAGTTTAAAAAACAATTTTTTTTTTAAAAAAAGTTTATTTTCCTCTCTTGCACCTTTTCTAATGAGTAAGTGTCCTGGTTTGAGCCAGGATGAAGCCAATTTTCTTTTTACTGATTTTTTTTTCCTTTCAGTGAGATCCCTTTTAACTAGAAACAAGTTTTCCTCCCTAAAATTTATTGTCACTGGTTCAGTTGCTGATCCTGAGTCAAACCATGGCAGTACTGCTGGTGGATGGTGCTCAGCCATGGGAGGAAGTGTGATGTTCCTAAAACAGCCTCACAGCTGTCAAGGAGAAGATAAATACACTAGTTCTTCTGCTCAGTTGTTTTACTGTGCTGTATGTTTGTTCTCCTTTGAGATCATCACCTCCAAAGCAGTATCCATTCCTTCCTTCTTTCTCAGTTCTGAGAATAAAACTCATAATTTTGTGCTGCTTATGTCTCTCTGGACCCTATGCTACCATCTGTGTTGACAGTGTTTGCTATTGTATATCCAGTACAGTATTATTAGTGTAAAGTGTGGACCCCTGTAATTTGGATTTTTATTTTTGCATTCCTTGTCCTCTCTATTTACATTTTCTCAGTAATGCTATCAGGGCTTTTCAAACAGTGCATTCCTGTTATAAGTTTTCAGCTAAATAAGACTTTAACCAATGACATTGTTTGCTTTAGAACAAAGCTTAGTAGTCTTTGCAATTTGTAAAGCTGTGGGCTTTAGCACGTTGAGAAAGATGCTTCAACTAATTCTGTCAGAGAACTGGAGCAGCACATCTCAAATCCAACTTTGCTGTAAACTGCTTAAATCCATGCCACTACATGATGGTGTGCTATCAGATCTGGCAAGTACTTCATTGCACTGTCTTCCAGGTTTGAATCTGTTTCTAACTGAGGCTTTAAAGTGGTTTAAAAAAAACATCTCCTAAAATGCAAATAACTTAATTGTTTATATTTATTGTGCAGAAATAATATTATGAATTCAAGATAACCAGAGCTGGTAGAAATGTGCAAAGGACACCTATGAGATGGAAACATTTGACACTTTAGAATATTGCTTTGGCTTGGGCATTTGAATCCACTTAATGTGAAGCCGAGAATGTATGCCTTTAAATTTCAGTGTGGTGCTGTCTCTCAGAAGTGGTCAATTTATCTTCTGCTGCAATATTATTTGCCAGTTCTCTGAAGAATTCCTTGGAATTACTGTTACTCTTGTTATCCTTTCTGTTTATGCTGTGAAAACTCTGTTGATATTCCAAAATTCCTGCAAAGTGATAGAATCCTTTGAAGTTTTTAATCTTTCCCCAAATATAGAGGTTTGTTTAGTGATATCTTACCCTTCTGTTTTATTTTACAGTCTTAAAGATTGAAATTCACATTTCTGTCTTTATCTCTCACATTATTTTGAATTTTTTCTTGTCCTTGGTATCAGGTTATAATTCAGCCTTCAAACTTGACTCTTGCTTGCAAACAAATAATTCCTAAGTTTTCCAGTCCTTCTGAACGTCCTTTTCTAGACCCAAACTGTAATATAATCTAGAAAACCTCAGCTCCACAAAGATTAACTCTTCATTTTTAAAGGTGACAGACTATACCTCCTTTTCACACCTTGCCTAAAATTCTTTTTTAATTTTGAGTGTGGTAGGTCTCAGTATACAATACTGTAATTACTTGTTCATCTAACCAGACCAATATCTATTGAAAAGTGTTTTAAAACTAGCAATATCCAGAAATAAAATTACCTTCCTGCTTGTCTTCCTTCTCCCTCACACCCATTGCTTGCTGATATAATCTCTGATTTGCTCTCATATTTCCTGGTAAGTTAATGCTGTGCTTAGTTTGCTTCATGGTTTCACACAGCTCTGATGGAGTTTTGCTTCAAAGGGTCTTTTAAGTTCCTGCATCACTTGACCAGCAGAGTTTTCTTCGTAGCAGGTCCCAGCTGCCTCATGCCACTTTCTCTTACCAATCTTTTTTTTAGTAATTTGTCTTAACAAAGAATCTGAACATCTGGCTTATCCCATTACCAAGATGGCATATGCCATTCTCTTATCCATTGCATAGTGCCAGATATAGAGACAGTCTTTTGAGTGTATTAATTTGCCAACTCTCAATTTCCCCTCTCACAGAAGCTTTATGTAAAAGAATGAAAAAAAAAAGAAAATTGCATTCTAATTGCAATCTCTGATAACCATTCTATACTCCATAGAAGTTCGATCAGATGGATCACAAGCTGTACTTTATTTTTGTGAATAAATAGGCAGTTCAAACTGTAAGAAACTGAGTAGTGCTCTTCTGCCATGTTTGCTCAGGTCATGACAAGATGAGATCCAGTTGCCTGGTGTGCTAGCAGGGGCAGAAGGCAAAGTTTAGTCCTATCTCTGTTTCCAAATCCCTGTCCCATCTAAGAAGAGAACTTGCAACTTGCTGCTCCATGAATGGTGACCCTTAGTTATTGCTCTCTTTCTTCTGCTGCTGCTTTCTTCTTCTGTTTTGCTTCCTGCCTGTGATTTTTTTTTTGTTCAGTGTGCAGATGAGGTGATGTGACATGGGCTGACAGATGGGGAGAGAACTTGTTCTTTAAGGTAGAAATTTACACCAACCTCCAAGTCTGTGACTGGTCCATGCAAATCAGAGCAAATGCCCACCCCAAGCAAGCCATCCTAAGCACGAATAATCTGCTCTTGAGAAAAGGTCAACAATGGAACTAGAGGAGGTCATCAGACACATCTGTGAAAGTGTTTACGTGACAAAATGAATTCGTAAAGCCATAACACAGCAAGTCCAACAGGAAATTACTGAGTCTGAACTTACTTGTTGCCTCCTTCTGAGGTTAGAGGAGAAAGGTGGCCTGTAAAAGCAAGGGCAAAGGCTCAAAACTCACAAATTTGTGCCATATGTTTAGTAATGCATGAATATAACACTAACACATTTGGGTGTGGAGGTATTATTGCTTAACGAAAGGCTGTAATGGAAATCATCAGGTTTCTAACAAAATTGAATCACAAGGGTGTGATCAGCGAACTGATGAGCAGGACGCAGGTGTTTGGAACAATTGTCCTTTGCTTGCTTTGTTATGGTGATGGGAGTGATATTTTGCGTAAGTACTTTCATAGATTTCTCCTGAGAGCTACTCTATGCCAGTAGTTCCACTCTGTGCCTCTTCTCAATACTAAATTTCACGTGTTGGGCGTGGCTGGTCCAGCAAGTGTATTTGCTCCTCTTTGTAAACTAAAACTGGCCAATGCTTCTTCCAATCAGCTGTGAACATCCTATCTTCCCTACTTCTCTCCTCAGCTAGCATCTCTCTATGCTAGGGATCAGAATGAAATGAAACTAAAGTGACAAAAGCATCAAGACAAACTGGTTGTTTTGTTTATTTTTTTTTTCCCCTTCTGTTTATCTCTTTTTCTTGCCTTTCTCTTCTTTCATACTGTCCTCTTTCTCAACTTTTCCCACTTCATTTTTATTTCTCCTTCTCCTTAGGTGTTACACTAGAAGATACGAAGGTATTGACCTTCAGGACCAAAGGACAACCCCAGAAGAAGGAGGGAAAAGATGCTATAACTGTTTTACTTATAGATACACAAATATTCATATATAAATTTTTAATTTTTCACTTTTTATAGTATCTTCTTCAGTAACAGAACAGGAGAAAAAAGTAGTAATGTATATACTATATAGATACAAAAGACAGAGAGGGCTTTCAGTAATTTAATAGCACATGTTTGTGTTTACTACACACACTCACTGGTCAGATACTGTCTTCCTCTGTAAACATGGGAGCCTGATGGTCAGTTCTTGCTCTCACTCTGCTCTGATTCAGGTTCATATGTATTAGAGTGCACTCAGAGTCTTAGTGTTCACAACAGGTTACTTTTTTCTTTAGTGATATGTGGTTTTCATTTCTTTATGCTATTTGGGCGTAATTCCTGTGCATTATGTCTTATAATTAATAATATATTGATTATAATTAATTAGTTACTGGTGTGTTTGTTATTCTTAATAGAGATGATGGGTAACGGTAATAATATGGGGCAATATGGTGTTGTGCTGAAATAATGTCCTGAAACAATGCCAACACCTGCTTCCTTCTAATTATGAAAAAAACAAGTTATTTTGTTTTTAAGTCTTTGATTTCAGTGCTCTAGCCTGGCAGTGATTCAATATGTTATAGTAGCTACTTCTAAAATGAGTGAAAGTTGCTTCAAAATGTCTCCAAGAATATGGAGTGATCTTTTCTGTATGAATCAAAAAGAATTGGAAGAAATTCAGGATTACATAGGCAAAAAAATTGTTTGGAAAAAACTTCCAGATCTGCTAGCAATCTGCTTGATCTGCTTGTAAGATAAGTAGGGAGAAAATACAAAAAACAGTGTAGACCATTCTGGTGTCTGCCTGTTACAGTGATGAAAAATAGACTAAAATGTGAGGAGAAACCTATTAATTGCTGAGAATTCAAATACCCAATATAAATATAATAATGATTTTTTTCTCCTTGCCAGCTGTTTCTGTCCTTACCAATTATGATCTGAGGCAGGAGAAGGACTAGGGAAGAGAAGAAAAACCATAGGAGGGGCAGGACTGAGTGAGCTTCCACTGTGGCCCTGTGCTGGCTGACCTGAGGAGGTGGGGAAAGCAAAAGCATTAGAAGGAACATTTATTTTGGAATTAAAAAGTTACTCTTCTCAGTCCTGGCTACCATACCATCATATGAATATCTCTTGCTTACTTAGAACCAAAGGAGCAGCCTATTTCTCATACGCAATTTCCTGAACATATAATCTCAAGATGAGAAGAAATTAAATTATATCTCTTGTTCCTTGAAGTTTCTCACAAACCATGTATTTTAACACCATGAATAGCATATCTGATGCCCAATTTAAATAGTGAATACTTTCATTAAGGACATTCAGCTGCAGGATACTATTTTTCACTTTATATTCTCTTCCTCAGGATCACAACAGGGGAAAAATTAGTAGGAGAAAAAATTTAAAACAGAGTTTCAGAAAGGATTCAGAGAATTCTTAGTAAAGAGACTAGGCTCATTTACTGTATTCTCTGTTTTCTTACTTGCTTGAGAAAGGGAAATGGGATTTATTATGGCTGAAGACACCTGTACTCTGTCAATGAATTGAGATAACGAGGTTCACATGTCTTGTCTCTGAAAGAGCTAATTGGATGCAGATTAAATTAGGCTTTCTGGAACTTCAGGCTACATCATAGAATCACAGAATGCCAGGTTGGAAGGAACCTCAGGGATCATGTGGTCCACCCTTTTTAAGTAATACTATAGTTTATATGAGATGGCTCAGCACCCTGTCAAGCTGAGACTTAAAAATGTCCCATGTGGGGGAATCTACCACTTCTCTTGTGAGACTATTCCAGTGTTTGACATGGTGAAAAATTTATCTCTTGTGTCCAATCAGAATCGCTCCAGGAGCAACCTGTGCCCATTACCCCTTATATATGTGAAGCCTCTGTTTTGCGGCCTTACATACACACTTTCAATGGCTGTAAGAAAACACTGTATTATTCATCTTGTGGAAGTGGTCTATTCAATAAAGCTATTAGGACAAACCAATTTAACACATAAAACCCTAATGAGCGAGAAGACCTAACCAATTATTCTATCACTAACTAGTAAGGATTGAACTAAGAGGTGATAAAGTGCTTTTCATGTGCTTATCGCAAAGCATTTTGTAAGTCAACATCTCTGGGCCACAGAGAGAGAACAACGTGCTGAAGGTCAGTAATGAGAAATAAGATGCAGTTCTACAGTGCCCAGTCTTGTGCCCTGGGCAGAAATAGCCCAGACTGACCTTTCCTGGAAACATAACTGAAACTAATATCGTGGATTGATGCTGACAAATGTTTTGTCTTAATAAGAAATTCTGTTTTTAATTCTTTTTCTTTTTGCAAGTACTGTAAAATTACTGTTCAGCCTTGGTCAAAGTATTCAGCAGTGGAAAAATAATTTTTCATTTATTTCAGAATAGTCTGAAGATGTCATGAGTTGACATGGGAAACCCAGATGTTTTTAATTCTGAAAACTGAGAAATAGATTTTGAACAGGAAAGCTATCTTGTTTGATGTGCATCCTCAGGAAGGAGGATAACAGAACATTCCCCAGTTCTCTGCTATGCTGTCATTTGTATAAAAAGATGGAGCAGAAACAGTTTCTGGGCATCTGTACAGAGCCTTAGGAAGATCTCGAAAGAGTCAAAAGAAAATCAATAGCCCTTGGAGCCCCTGCAGATTGATCAACTATTAACTCCTCTATCAAACCTCTCAGAGTAAATCTGATAATTTGTACTTTTCTTATCCTTAAATAAACATAAGGAGAGCTGAAAAAGTAGCTTATCAAGATATGATCTCAAAATTTAACACAATAGAGTCAGGAAATGCAACTTCATTTTCTCTAAACATTTTTTTTTTTTTTTTCTTTCTTTCTTTGTTTTGTTTGTTTTTCTTTTAACCAGCTATGTGTTCAGTGATGCTCAGCAAACAAAATAGTAGGATTTTGACACAAGTGTAGAGGAGCGGGCTTTGGTGGTAGTTGGCATAATGGTCCACACAGGATCTGAAGCAGAAAACTTCTTTGGAGGACAGGCTGTGCATTGGCATCATCTCACAGTTCTTCTGAAGTCAGCATGAGCCACTGTGGACTGCAGGAGACAGAGAGAGCTCTGCCCTGCTGTGATGCAGCTGTTCCTCCAGAAAGCAAACCTGTTTACAAAGGAATCGCATCGTTTTTTATCTGACTACTTAACTCAAACAAGGTATGTGACGTTTCTCTCATAAATTTGAGCGGGAGTCTGGTGTCTATAAATGCTTTTGAATGCATGCACAGTTTTTGAGGATGGCTTGTTAAAACAATCCCACTTGTGAGTCACACAGTATGGACAGGCACAGGTAGCTTCTCACCTGCTCTCTTGGTGACTTCTTTACATTCTCTCTTCCGTAACGGGGCCTAATGTGTAACCTGATAGTTTTCAGTGAGTTGACTCTTCTCTGTACATCACACAGAGCAGCAGTCTGTAAATACAGATTCAACTATAGGTAAGGCCAAAGACTGTGTCTGTGGAATACATTTCTCTCTTTGTATAAAATCCCTTAGGGCTTAAGGTTGAAAAAATAACCAGTGTGGTACTGGGATTGCCTATTGTACTGCTGAAGGGTTTGGAATACTGCCTACAGTGGAACCAGGGGAATGCTGTAGCTCATATGTTGTGTTCAGGAGCTGACAGCAAGATGTGGGAAAATGAGTAAGAGAAAAAAAAAACAGGTTGCTACAAACTCTGACTGTAGAATCCTGATGAAACAGGTTTGATCTGATTTTGCTGTAGGGACATATGCTCTCTTTTGACTGATATTATCACCAAACTTGATCTTGATAAATGGCATATGTTATTTTCCTCTTTCTAACATCTGAAAGTTTAGTGAACTCATAAACCAGAGCAGTCTCTTATGTTATTTGGGAAATTAATTCCCTTTAAACCTGAAAATGTTTTTAGAAACCTGCTTTAAGTGCATGATTAAAAGTGGTGGTATTGTAGTATCTTCAAATGGATTTTTGATGAGGAGGGCCAGTTTAGCAACAATTCTGTGACTGTCCTGAGGATCAGGCTGGTACGTTGGAAATGTAGTAGAGCACAGAAAAACAAAGAGAAGAGGTCAAAAAACAGTCTTATTTGTTGTCATTCAATAATTTACATCTAAAACAAGCTGGGCTTTTTTCTTCGGCCTATCAGTGTGAGTTGTTTTTATTTTTTTTTTTTTTACTTCTTTCTCAAATGGTGGTGGATGTCTAACAGATGGCAAGATTTGATCTTGTAAGTGGCGTGAGACCTGTTCATAATCCTATTCCCTCATTCTGCTGCTTAGCCAACAGCATTTGCAGGAGGGAGTGGTAGTGGAGGGCTGTTAGTTCAAGTACATCTGGTACAGTGACCCTGGGTATAATAATGTGCCCTGGGAGAGACTTGTTTCTCAGAAAACAGAAAAAACCAAGGACCATGGAGCTAAAACTCGTGTTCATTTGTTTGACCAAACTAATAGGTAAAAGAACTGTGTTTAATGAACATGGCTTTGAAAGATATTTGTAATATTCTCTTCACTGGTGCAACTGCAGTGGTTTCCCATGTACAAGACAGCAGTTGGTTTAGACAGTTGGTGTTGTGCTATCTCCTGTTTTTCACCTTTTTTTCACCACAATGTCCTTTTGCCTTTTACTGTACTGTAGAAGCAAACTGATCTGCTGACCTTAGTCTCACATGACAGTTTGAATTTATTTCTTGACAGTAAACATGCACCACAGTGTTCAGGAAATTGCATGTAGTTGCAAATGAAAAAAAACATTTTGAAGGCTGAATTCAACTTTCATGCATCTCAAGTGTTTTAGGCTTTGCTTCCCTTGTCTTGGTAATTGGATTCTACATCAAGATCAATGTCTGAACATCAAATCTCAGTGTCACAGAACGGAGCATGAAAAAATCAACTAGTTCAAACTTTCTAAGAATCAGGAAACTACTTTGACCCAAAATAGCAAAAAAAGTTGCCAAAAGGGAAAGGTGAAAGTAAAGTTCTCTTTTTCATCTTATATTCTCAATTCAAGCTTATCTTTCATTCCATAAGAGCTGGATTTCTGTGGAAAAATCCAACTTTCTGCCTGTCTCTATCATCATAACTTCCACAATACAATTTAATTTCCCAATTACTGCCAGTTGTTTTCTGTTAGTTCACTTCTAAGTCTTCAGTCTTCAATAGTTTTGGGTTTTGGTGGGTTTTGTGGGTTTTTTGATTTATTTCTTCTTAAAATTATTTTATTTTTTTCATAAGTAAAATTCTTGCTGGAAACTCCTGAAAAAATGTTGCTCTTATACTGACAAGCAAAGTTTTCTATAATTATGTACTTCAGAGCTCAATGTTTCCTGCTTGCAGCCATTTTAATGTTTTCTGCTTTGAGGCTTGCAGGTGTTTGCCTGTGAAAAAGTGCATTTTACAGTTTGTTTTACGTGTCAGTGGAAGTGCCAAGAGTGACATATCTGAACCAGAAGTTTCCATGTGCTTTCCTTACCATTCCCTTGTAAGCTTGGAATTTTCAGTTCATCCCTTGAATGGTTGCACAAGTCCTAGTGCTGAGCTACGAGTGAGAGGTACTTAGTCTGTCCTTTCAGCACCACCTGAGTTCGAGGTGTTTGTGATGTACCCTTGAAATGCTTTGCTGTTTGATCAAAACAAAACAAATAATTAAAGAAAAAGAAGTTAACGTACTCAGATAATCTGAGTAGTCTTTTCACCCGTATCTGTGGAAAGGGAGAAAATAGAACATTCCAAACAGCTGATTTAAAATGCTGGAGAAGGCAGAGGATTTATGTCTATAAAGCCTGTGTTATCATGTGCCTTGAAAGGCTCACTTGACTATTTTAAGTAACTCTTGAGTAACTCCTCAACAAAATATCTTTCAGCTGTTATTTCTGTCTCTTCACTTCAAAACCTTGTTTCCAGCAACAGTTCTGTTGTAGTTGCTGGGAAGACCTCTCATGTTCTGCTTCTGCAGTTTTTCGTTTTTTCTACTGATTTTTTTTGTCTAGGGAATTACAGAATAATTTAGGTAGGAAGAGACCGCAGGAGGTCATTTGATCCAAGACACCAGTGTAAGTAGGTCTAACTTTGTATCAGGTTGCTCAGGGCTTGGCACAGTCAAATTCTAATTATCCTCAAGGATGGAAATTTTAACGTCTTTGGTAAAATGCCTGTTTGGATTTCTGTGGTTCAGGACTTGTGGATACTGTGTTTTAGCTTAAACACTGTAATAGTCAACATTCAGGTGGTCACCAAAGTTGACATTTCTGTGATGAATCTGTGGCTTGGGACAACTCTCAGAAACTAGTTGGATTTTCATGACTGTAAAGCCTCAAATTACATGATGACAAAGTAGTACTCGGGACTGAAACAAAGAATGTCTTTCTATAAAGGAACAACCAGTGTTGAATCAGTCCATCACTAATAAATAGTTCACCAGTATTGCTGCTGTGTCATCCACTAATACCAGATTATTGTGACATGTCACTTTGGAAGTACTTCTCAATACAAACATACATTGTATTTCATATTTGAACTTTGATGACTTCAGTTTGAATGGGATCTTACTATAATTTTGATTCATTTCAGAGCATCCTAATTTCTACGTCTTTATTCACTAACAGAAGTTTACCTCATAAATAAGGTTAAATAGATTGAATAGTAGGACACTGCCATATACTACATATATAATGCTTTAAACCCCACTAGGCTGTGACTTTTTTTTTTTTTTCATTTTTTTTGTATCATCTATACTGGTTGTGCATGTGTTTGTCAAGATTTCAGTGCAGCTAATTTAATTCCTGAAAAAAAAGAATCTAGCCCAACTGAATAGTCTGTTCAGAGCCTGTTTCTGCTGGCTAAATTTACATATCTAAATTTGCTTTAATGTACTTTTTATCAATACAAATTCTAGTGTATATGGAAGCTGTATATAGCATCTTTGGATTAAATATGTCTATTTCTACTAAGTTACTTTAGATTTGCATTAATGCATATAGTTCTCCTAAATTAAGCTACGATAATATTCTTATTACAGAAGAACTAAGGCAAATGATTACACCTTAGAAAAGATGGGACACGGCTTTGATGTTGCCATAAAGGAAGAGATGACAGAACAGCTTCAGACGGTGAACTTAATTTAAAAAGAAAAAACAGCAAACAACAACTTTATATATATTTGTGACAGCTCTATTCTTTCAAACTTAGAAGCTATATCTGAAGGAAAAAAAAGTGAGGTTCAAAGGTAAAACATAAATTTTGTTTTCTCATGTCTTTTTTGGAGGTCTTTGCTTTTAGATGCTCTTTTTAGCAGTGGACTTGGTTTTGTGGAAACAATCTTCTTTCTCCACATTTTTCCTACTGGGAGGGTTTTACATCATCAGAGTGCAGTAAGGAATGGGACTGAGCATCTAATATCAGGAAGATCATTCAATTTTATTGTGACCTGTGTTGTGGGAAATGTTTAGTCATATTGCTTTTCTAATTTCTCTTTCATGCTGGCTCACTCCCAAACAAGATTTAGGAAGAGCAGATTCATCTGGAAATGTACTTTTTGGTTGTTGTTCTTGTTTCTGCCAAATTTTCAATTAAAAGTGTTCAGTAAGCCAAGAAACCTGCCTCTCCTCTCTGCTGTTTGGAATATTTTTGTACATATATAGCCTCACTTTATGTGTATACATACGGATATGCTTGATAGGAGTAGTCCATAATTTTTAGAGAGCAGAGGGAGATGCCAAAGTTCCTCTGACGTGGCCAGCTATGTAGTTTATGAAAGAACGAGATTTCAGTCCTAAAGAGCAGAGCAAGCCCTTAAACATGGGTATCTTGCACTCTATATAAAAAAATTACCACATGGATTATAGAAATCTGTCTTACAAGGAATCTCTCTTTCAGGAAATGGAAATTGACAACATTAAAGGTCAAAACCTCAAAATCCTTAGTGAATTATATTCTTGCCACTGGCCAGCTGTACTTTTTTCTTTCCTGCTTTTCCTCCCATAATTTGTTTGGCCCTTCCTAGGAAAATGGAAAAGTTTTTTTGAGGTGGTTTGGTTTCACAGTATTAAAAGCACTGCTCTAAACCTACAGAATGTAATAATAGCCTCAGTAACAGCCTGGGACTGATGACTTTCTCTGTTAAATGAAAAAGGGAAAATGGGATCCTTCACAGACAAAAGAAAGCTGCATTAGTTAGACCCTGTCTGGTAAGATTCACTTTGAGAACTGAAATGCTATTCGGGTGTTCTGTGATCATTTACTTGCTAGTTTTCAAGGCAGAATTAAGTCATATGAGCCATTGTGCTTCCTGCAGGAACCAGAGCATTTCCAAAGAAAACACCTTAATGTGAATGTGACCTATGGCCCTTCTTAAAATGTTTAAATTAGAAAAAAGAAACCATAAACTCTCCTGTCATCTTGAAAATGTTTGGGGCTGAGATGTGCTCATGAAGCACGTCCTCTCTGCACCTTGAGGAGAAAGTGTGAATGGGCTCTTCATGTTCTCTCTGAGTGAGAAGCGAAGAGAATTGAATCTACTGCTGAAATGCACCTGGAGCAGGGAGTAGGGATGACATCCCTCATGTGTGATGGGCGACACATTGGCTGACATCAGGGAACTCACCACAAAGAAGAAGAGCTAGGAAAATGAAAGTAAACAGGAAAACCAACTTGCTGAGACATTGTAATGCTCACTGGTGGGTGCGCAAAGGAAAAGTAATGCCTAAGATATCAGATGCAAGTGAGGAACTGCTGCTCTACTTGAACACTCCTCCAAAACAAAGCTTATGTGAGGGCTTAGGGCAAAAGCAAGCAGCTTCATTAAAATTTGTGTACTGTCTTATGTAGAAATAATTCAAAAGGGAATCAAACTAAAACCATTCACCCAGAATTAGGCAAAGTTTCATTTTTTACTATAAATTAAGCTGTTAAATTGCCCATGTGACCAGAAAACACACAGCTTCTGCAAAACAGGTTGCTACCTGATATGTCAGTGCCAGACAGTAAAAGCAATATTAACACTGGAAGCAAGATGCCAGCTATATTGTGTTGGTGTTTGACATTGCTCTGGGTAAATGTGTAGGTCACACAGTTTAGTTTAAAAGATTAAGACCTCTGAGTTTAAATAGGTTTGTGCAGTTGTCTTTGTTCTAGGTAATAGGTAGTTGAATGGGTCTCTTGTCTGAAGTTCCTGTGAGCTCTCCGTAGGGAAATGCCCTAAAAAACTCTGCTGTTCTGAAGTCACTTGCTTTCTGTCACTAGAAAGCCTACCAGTCCTTGAGGAGGTGATGAAGAACTGGAACTTAGGCTACAGTCTAGCTAGACTATCCTTTATAAAAAGTTTTCCTATTAGGTAGTTGGGAAGTTCAGGAAGGAATCTGTGGAATTAGCATTTAGTGGTATACATGAAAATACTTAGAAGAAACTTTGAGAACTTCTAACATTCCCAAATTCTTCATTCCATAAGATAACTGGAAAGTATATGTTTTTGAAACCAGTGATTAAATAGATGTAATGATGATCCTTCTTGGGCAGCTGTTTAGTTGTAGGGGATGGTACAATATCTATTGAAAAGTGAGCCAGGAGCAGAGGCATGTGCTTCTCCAAATATGGACCCTAAGATATTTCCCTGTAGGACTGTGGTCCCTAACTAAAAGTAAGTCAGAACTGGAAATAGCAGCTGCATGTTTCAAGCTATTGGATCTTCTAAGTGCTTTTTGTTCTTCTGGCATAATTAAGTCATATTTCTGGACAAGTGAGAAGCTTCCTTTCTAGAGAGGAATCATACAGTTAAGTGCTGTGCATTTTACTGTGAATACTGGATGTCAGCTAAGTAAAACATGGCTTTCCAGCTTTCCTAATATGATTAATAATGTGAGATCCCTTTTTTTAAAAAATAGTGTGGCGTTATTCTCTGATGTCTTGTTCAAGTTCAGCTTTATTCAGTCTTCTTGACTATGAATTTATTGGACAGAATAAAAAGCAGTCTGAAACTGAACCTCATGTTTGGCAAGGGGAATAATTTTTCCATTAATTTTTCCCTTATTCCTGTCAGTTAATCGTTGCCTTCATTCTCAGAGATGAACAAATAGTGTCCTTTTATGTATAGCTAGGTCTCAGGGAGCTCCCACAACCTCATCAAACAGATTTAACACCAGACATGAGTTTCAAGCATCAGGGATGAAGCCTCACTCTTTTAGCCACACCAATTCAGAGTATCCAAGAAGTCACCCTGAGCCAACTTTTGACATGTTTTCTTCACTGCTCAATCGAGCTCGTTCATCTTCTCTCTTCTCAATATTGGCAAACAAAGTGGCATGGTGTTAAGCAGGGACACTGATTCCCTCAATTGCAAGGAAGTGCTTTAGCATGCCTAAGGAAGACCTGCTGTGATGAAGCAGAGTGTGCTGCCCTTGGACTCTGAGCTCTACAGGGTTTTACTTTCACCTTTCTCAGAGTGCTTGGCAAAGGAGATTGCTCAAGAAGCTTGTTAAATTGAACATTCACAGAAAAATGGTGCCTTTTATCTAATCACTGGCTGAGGGGAGGCTAAATAGGTTAATGCAAGAACCCTGAGGATTAGTCTGGAAAGAGAGTAAGGACATTTATTGCAATTTAGGAAGGATATCTTTGAAATATTAAAACCAGAAGGTTCCCTGCCTCTCGTATTTGATCCACATTAAAAACTAATTTCAACCTCAAATGTGTTTCAAGGGTCTATTCAAACTGTGTGCCAGGAACTAAAGACAAACAACTTCAGTATATAAATGAAGATTTTTTTTTTTTCCCTGTAAGTACCAGCCTAGCAAATTATTTTTTATCCCTGGAAGTCGAATCATGTTATTTTTTTCTATTTTGTTACCAGTAATAAGTGGTCAGCCAGTCAAATTACACTCCCAAAAAAGTACATAATCCATTCTGATGGCCTGGTAGCAAAAAAGCAGGAGCAGAACTGGTGTGTCACCAGGCAGCACCTCTGAGAGCACTGGAGATTTGCTGGAGCAGCAAAAGGCTGATGATCAGTGAAACAGAAAATGGTGTTAGGGCTGCAGTGAAGTTGTATGGCTACATTTCTAAGGGAGAGATTAGGAAAATTCCTACTACTGGTACCTTTATGGATACTAGTGTCAAAGAAAGCTGAAGTGATTTAATTGCATCTTTTCTTTCTAAAGCCATGTAAGAATTATTTGGCAGCAGTTTTCACCCCATGTTACACTTTCCTGTGGTTTTCTTTAGTTTATTGTTCAGTTTGGACACTATAGTTCACAGAGACAGACTCATACCTATATTAATTTTGCTGAAGTACTTTTATATAACATTATCTTCCCAGCCCTACTGCTTAGTTTTGCATACTGAGATTGAGCCCGTTTATTTTGCCTCTTAACAGATGGCTGGGAAATATCAAAGAGCTGATAAAGCCAAAGGTTCTGTCTTTAACACACCTGCCTCTGCAGCCAAGCAGCAGTGGCAGTGCAGTGTCACAAACTGGTCTGAGTATATTTAACAGGGACTTATTGTGCATAAGAGCAGTGGGGAAGTGTGCAGTCAGCAGAAGTCTTTTCCAGTGACATCCAGGCTCTTCTGCTGTGTTATGGAGACTGCAATGTTGCTCCATTAATATCAAAAGAAAAAAACCCACTCTGATTTCTGCATCCAGCATATCAATGATTTGAAGAGTTCAAATCCCTTCCTTTGAAGACTTTTGTGCTTTTCAGTCTCTTTTCTTTGGTCTTATTCTGGGTAGAAGATAAACAATATTTTATAAGGTGTTTTTTATGTTTTTTTTTTCTTTTGTTTTTGTTTAGTTTTTGTTTTTTTTTCTTTCATGAAAAAGCTGTTAACCACATTTTTCAGCATGTTCCTGGAAAAGCTTCTAATTATTTGTTTATTTTGGGAGTCTTAAAGCTGCCAGACACTTTACCTTCTTTCTCCTCCTATCCCTTCTGGGTTGCCAAGAGCAGTTGGGTTGCTTCTACCCAGCTACTTCATAGCCTGCAAGCTCCTTGACACATCAGTAGCAGGTTTCCACAGCCCTAAGCAGAGGATCACCATTGATTTATAGAATGCAAAATCGCCCAGGAAACCTGGAAATTTCCCTTGCTTTCATGACAAATCTGAGAATTAGTCTCAAGCCTCTTTCATTGTTTTTCTAAATAAAAAAAAAAAAAAAATTAAAAATCCTCGGAAGCTCTTGCATGGATTTCTAAGTCACTAGTCACACTGATGTGTGTGTGTTCACTAATTATGCTAAGAGAAAAACGCAGGCTTTGGTTTTAGAGTTCAGTGCCAGAAGAGTTCAGTAGGTTCAGCAACAGGACTAATAGTGCTGAGAGAGAACTGCAGGACCTTTCCTCCACCCCTTGCTGGATAGTCTCTAACTCAGGGGACAATACTGAGCTAAACTGACTTTGGTCTGATATACGGTTGTTGTTTAGTTCTTTTGCTTCTTTTGGTATTCCAAACTCTTGTATAGGTCAGAAATTTAAAAGCTGATATGCCATGAAAATATCACGGATTGATTCCTCAAAGATTCCTTCTTTTTTAATTAATTTTTTAATTATTATTTTCTTAGGGAAGGAGGGAATTAGAGATTTCATTCCTTTTGCAGGAGACCTAATCTGCATTACTGGCATCAGTCAACATCTTCAGCAATTTAAAGAGGATATAAAGTACACTGATTGAATGAAATGATAACTGCTACTTATCTGGAACTGATTTTGGCAGGTTCTCTATCTACAAAGAATTATTTGTTTTTACAGATCAAGAATTAATTGCTCTTTAATGGAATACAGTATTTTCCATTTGTATTCAAATTATGCGTTGGGGTGATAATCAAGAAATAATTGTTTCAGTGTGTCTTTGATACTTTTCTGGAACTGCTCAAGGATGCATCTTTCATCCTTTAAAGAATTGCCTCATTATTGGGCCTTTTCTAATACCTCACATAAGCTTTTTATTGTACCGAATGATATATGATCAGTAAACAGCTACACAGACGTTGCTAACAAATATATTTCTTAAGATTAATATTGCTGGATCAATTATCTGCACTTTAGCTTGCAAGCTCAGGTCAGAGGTGAGTGACAGACTGAAGCTGGAAAGGGTGAAGCTGGCAAGTTTGGTGCCCCTGAAACCTCAATGCTCATGTTAATTTCCCCAGTTAAGCCCTATACACATAGAAAGGATGGAAAGACCTTCATCTTCTTTCCTTGCCATGGGAAACAGAGAAGTCCTAGAGTTTGCCCACACAAAGTGTTACTGTAATTTGTAATTTTTTTTTTCTGTTTGTTTGTTTGTTTCTTTCTAAATCATGTTTGTTGTCACCATGTTGGGGCATGGGAAATAGGCATACTAGACTAATATTTAAACCATAACTCTTTGCTGCATTTTTATTCAAGAGAAGTTTGAAGTGTGATTGATACCCTGCCATGTTCTGGGATAGCCCCACACTTTACTAAATCATTATTGTAATAAAATGTTTCCATGTTTTCATGATTTTAGGAAGTAGCTCAGCTGGACTGAGACATGGCTGTCCTTCCTCCTACTGGCTCTCCTTGTTATAGGACTTCCATTTTGAAATTTTGAACTTGTTCAAGCAGGAAACTAGAAGGTTTCTAGGCAGAAGACTATATAGGTCTTTAATTCCTTGGTCTACTTTAAATAAACTTGAGCTAAACTTTTGGAAGTACTCTTATGAAATTCCCCAATTCTAGATGGTATCAGCCTTTAAAGAGAAGTGCCTGAGCCCTGTCACTGCCGCTAAAGATTGCAGAGGGGTCAGTGTACCCACAGACAGAAAGAAACAATTACTTTCCTTATTTGATGTCACTGTGTCTGATCATATGGCTACTGGGGAAAAAACACAGGAAATGAAACAATGCCAGGTGGAATATGCCTGCAGAAGGAATACCAAGAATCCTTGAGAAAACAATGGCATACAGGAGATGCAGAACATCCTGATGGGAGAGCGAGGCGAGCTCTGCCCCTCTGGCATCTGACCTGGCAGCAGCCAGCCCTTGCTATGGGGAAAAGACCTTTATCCAGATACACACAGCTGACTTTCACGGTGGCCATAGGTGTGCAGGAATTATGCTGTGCGATGTGTGGCCTTGAGGGGGTTGCAACAGGCAGTGACAGTGTGTGCTGGTGGCTGGGCTGGGGCCAGTGCACGAGGTTCTGTGGCCAGAGGCAGAGAATTAATCTGACAGATTCAGGAGTTTTGCTTTGTCTTCTGCTAACAAATGTGTAACAGAGGAGAAAGAGAATTTATAAAAGTGAAACCAGAGTATTACAAGCTATGTATTTTAAACAAGGCAAGGAAGTTGCATGCCATAGCACAGACAATATACTATGAGGGCCATCTTGTGGTAAGAGAAAGTTTATTCTCTGTGAGTACAGGAAAAAAAAAAAATCTCAGAAATTTATTCTATACCTGAAGATACTGTCAGCCAGATTGTAACTCTTAGAAACTGACTCTGATCTGTTGTACAGAATGAAGCTGCTCTGCTGCTGAGCATTAGTTGGGTCATTAATCCTTATCTGACTGACTGCAGGGTTAGCTGTGATCTTATACCAATGAACAAAATAATGTGTTCCATGGATTGGAAGGCTGTTGTAGACGAATAACTGGAGTCAGAGTCTTCCTTTGATGAATATTTTATGCCTATTTGTTTTGGAAATTCCTTTCATTCTCTATATTGTAGAAAAACTCTTTGAAACCCATGCACTAAATACCATTGTTATGCTAGAGTTAAGAACACTATTAGCTATTGTCAACTAGCAGTTCAATCCAAGAATCAACATCCTTTTCATGCTTACCAGCCATGAACCCTCTCTGTGCGAGGCAGGTTTTTCAGCTGCACAGCCCTTTGGCATTATATGCCCACGTTCTTGGTGAAAGACTGAAATTATTGAATGAAAAGTGAAGCCTGCCCATTCAAATAAAACATATTCTCCATCACAGACATGGAAAGTTGAATACGATCTTTTCTGTATCATCTGATCCACAGTCAGAATTGCCCCATTTCCCTTTTTTTTTTTTTTTTTTTTTTTTTGTGTGTTTTTTTTTTTGTTGTGGCTTTGTGGGGAATCCAAATGCTTCCCAAAGAACTCGGGAACTTTCCTCTAATGCTTCCCTAAGGGGATCTGTCAGCCAACAGTGCTGGACAGACACAGCTTTGCTTAGTTTATAGGACTATGATCCATGGTTGATTAACGGGTTTTTCTGGTTCTAGAAGAAGTATGTTTACAAAAAACCAGCCCCACCATCTGGTACCATTGGCTATAGGTCTGCTGTAGATCAGTCACAGTGAACAAATATTTTTCTCATTTGTCAGCCAGCCTTTGTCCACACACAACTGATTTTTCTAATAACATTAAGTTTTCCATACTGTACCATTTTACTGCTACTTATGGATTATTTAGTTCTTTTAATGGCTCTGCAATGGCTCATTTGCTTTCTAATATTATTTTTTAAAGTTCTTGTGCAGGGGGAGAAAGACAGGCTTGATGCCTCCTGCAAGGAGCTGTTGGCAGATTCAGAGATGCTGGCTGCTGAGCACTGCTGTAAATATTCACTATCTCAGCTCTGCAGGTTTAGCCTCTTTATAGGGTGTTTGGGAATATCTGATAGTGCAAAATATAAAAGCACAGCAGCAGAGAACTGCCTTCAGCTTTCAAACGACAATGACTGATTATAAACCCCATATTTTAATGGCATTTTGACAGTTAAGCCAGTGAACTCACAAACAGACTTAATGGACCAGGCATATCCATGGGATATACAGGCACATGTCAGTCACTGGTGCTGTGTGTTCTGATCCCCAGTGTCACAGTTTATAGCCCTCCATCCATCTCCTCGGTGCTACCAGCTGCAGGAGCTGGAGAGATGGGCTGTCTACACTAGTTGTGAGCCACCCCATGAGAGTTTACTTGAAAGGAGGTTTCACTGACAGCAGCTATTCAGTAAAGAATTGGCTGGCTTTGTTGTTTGAACCTGATGTGGCAAACCAGCCTGCCTCCTGGATGCTTGCTCAGAGGGGGAGCCACTGTCACCCTTCCAGGTGAAATGGAGAAGCATCAGGAATGAGGCATTTATGTGCCCTGGTTGGAATGTCCCATTTCCCTTTCCAGCTCTTTCTGTGCAGGACTCTAGCATATGGTGCTTCCACAGTGCCCTCTGCTGCGGGCTCATGCTTTAAATCACAGCAGAGCTCTGTCTGCTGTACATCACTCGGGAAACTACGTATTTCTCAATAGATCAGTCCCCCACATTGAAGTATGTCTGTGCATAAAGAAATCCTTGACACAGTAGAGAGATTGTGGGCTGAGTGAGTTGTGGCATTGAAGTGCTTACCTCCATCTGTCAGAGTACACAAGTATTAGGATCTTTGTTGGAGATAGTGGTGCATTTTCTTGTGATGCTGAAACACTGAGGCTCTCTGTGAGAGATAGAATACACAGCCTGGTGGAAAGCATACCAGATGTACGTGTTTCATTAGTGTACACTGCACAGTGTCTTACGTTCTTAATGGTCTGGTAAGAAGTAATAATTAAAAATTCTCTTAAATTGAGATTAGAATTGGTTCAAGTAAGTTCAAATTGAAGCATGCACATATATAAAAAAATATATACGCATATATGAAGCCTGTTATTAATTCCTTGCTTGCCACCTGAAACAATCAAGATCTTTGAACTACAGAATGCCTGGGTCCAAGCTCAGCTGGACTCTGTCAGCATAGGTGTGTGACAGGACTAGAGAGCATTTTGACATAATTCTGCAGCTTTTGAAGGGGTAAAGATACTTGAATCCAAGGTCAATCTACAGGACTAGGCTGACTTTTGTCTATCTACTCAGATTTTTTCTGACAGATGCAGAAAACCTGATTTCAGTTTCCTCAGGGAACCTGTGAATGGAGGGATCAGTGTCCTGGTGTAGGGCAGTAGCCACCTCTGAAACACTTTGGGTATGGAGGGACCCTGGTGTGGATGTGCTGTGCTGCTGAGGCTTCTGTCTTGGACAGGAGAGGGACAAGGCAAGAGGCTGAGTCCCCTTTCTGGCTGTGCCAGCAGGATTATTTACTCCCTTCTGCTTTTTTGTTTTGCTGGAAGGATGGCAGGATTTCTCCAACTTGTTCATTTCCATTTCTGACAGCATTTGTAGTAAGTGGTGAGCGCACAAAATTATAGCTCTTTAGTGGGTGAGAAAGCTGCTTGCTGCAATTGAAATGAGACAATTAAGACACTTGACAACAGCTTTTGGTTCTTGCACAGAAAAACAGAATAAATGAGACATGTCAGGAATGATTCTGATGCCATACCGAAAGCGTTGGGTGAGTCTTGCCAGACTTCAGGCCAGATGTTTAACCCTTGCATCTTCTGTCATTACCACTTGTTAATAAAATGTCACCACTTCAGGAAAAAATAATATTTTTTCCATCTGTGACTGTGCTAAATGCTGTGTCCTATGCTGAGATGTTTCAGAGGGATTAGAGTATTCTTTGGAGGGATTGTAGCTGCATCGCCTTCCTTCTTGTAGGGAATAATCATTCCTTTGCAAAAAAATATGGTCAAACATCCATCTACTACACTCTGTAACAAAAGCCTCAGCATATCTTCTTATTAATAACAAAAAACAGTGAGCACTGACATGCTACTTAGTATTAAAATCTTAGCAAAGATAGGAAAAATTAACACTGATCAATTCATGAACCAGGCCTCATCAAAGGAACTATTAAAATCTGGTTAATACTCATTGACATTTCTGACCATGCCACAGCTGGCTTGTATTTTACATAAGGATATGATAATGTGTATTTCAGATATGGTTAATATAAGTGATTCGTTATTAATAGTTATTTTCTTAAAAGCAGACCCCTGTGTTATTTATTACAAATATACCAGCAGATCAGTATCAACAGTATGTGTCTCTAGGTAGTAGTTTCTACTGATTTACTTTGAGTTCTCCAGACCTTAATAGTATTAATATATAAAGCATGCTCTTCACTTTTTATTTAATTAGTTTATCTAAACTGGTAATATAAAGCAGAATCCTGTGGCACTGATGCTATCTTGTTTATTACCAACCTGCTGCCTTTTTGGCAAACAACATACAAATTTATCTCGGTAAGAACTCCCTTTGGATATACTAAGGAGCAAGAGAAGGGAAAAAGAGAGAGGATGAGAGGATGTAGCATAAGAATGCTATATTTGCAGCTTGTGCTCATTTTCTGCCCCCTGTGACAGTATAGGTTTGATGTAATATTTAAATACAAGCAAAGCAAAGTCATTGATACAATTTCTTTCTTGTGCCATGATCTATTTAGGCTGAATTCAGTTGACAGCTGCATAACACTGTTACCTGCCAGTATGATTACAGCAGTGTCCGCCTTTATTTTGAAATCCAATTTGCATTTAATAAAATGAAAGATGAAAGCAACCTGGCTGAAAGTGCATCATCAGCACTGACTTGCTGAATAATGGATTTGAAAAACTAGAAAGAAGTCACCAAACTAGTTACAATGATGGAGTGAATCTAGGGCAGGGAAATTTCACCATGACTTAGTGCAAGCTGATGACATAAATCATCCAGGAGAGGCCAGTGAAGACCAGCTACTAAGTGTATTTATTGTAGAGAAGACTGGCATTAATGAGCTGGAGAAGCAGAATGCATTCTTCTGGGATCAAAATATTGACGTGTCCTTCGAAGTAATGGTGACTATCCAGAAAATGCTATAGCCTAAGTTTCCAGAAAGACCCCTTGCTCCAAAACACAGGAGTGTGCTGCTGACTGCAGTGTCATACCAACAGGTGACATTGACCCTCTGTGCAGCACTGGGAACTACAAGAGCTGGAGATGGTGCAGCAGTGATAGCCTGGGTTAAGCCATTGCACTGGCCAGGATAACAAGCCTGTCTGGGGAGTGGAAAAGGGGGGGATGAATGTTGTATCTGTTGCTACTTTTACAGCCTGGCTTTCCTGGGTTCAACTGATGTTACATTTCTGCACTGCTGCTGAGAGTTTGGGGGCTGTGAGGTGGCAAAGTTACACACAGTAAACCAAAAATCAATCCCCAGTGAAAAATGCTGGGTGTCTCTCACTGTGATTCTTCTTTTGGACAGAGGCAGAGAAAATACTGCAGCTTTGATTCATGCAGGTTAAATTATTACAATTTGCTGCCTTTGAGCAGAGGGGATTGAAAGTTTGTAGTTTTGGGACTAGTCTTGATTAAGGCCTTTTTTCCTTCTCTGGGAAATAAATATTCAGTGCTTGGTTGGACTGAGATATTTTCCAGCGCAGTTCAGTTTTCAGCTGTGATTTCCATTTAGCTTCCATTTCTAAATAAAAAACCTTCACAATGATGATTTTGGACACAAAAAAATGGAAGTAGTTAGGTTGGACTGTGAGGGATTGGATGTAAAGCACCTTCCCTGACAACCTGTGTATTTTACTTTCTTTCCATTATCTGCTGTACTTGTAAGGTCTATTACCTAACTGTTATTTTCCTGGCTGGATTTCCTGTTTTGTGTTCTTGCACAGGAGTATTTATTGCTCTTCTGTCTACACCTGGTGCTCCTAAGTGTCTTAATTTTGTTTTTCCCCTGCCATGCTTTATTTTATAAAAGAGGGGACCTGGCAGGGAAGCCTTGTTTAGCCCATCAGTTCCCAAGACTGCTTATTGAATCAAAGAAGTTCCTGATGTTTCTGAAGGCGTAAATGAGTTTGGCTGCATCTAACATTGAGTTCTAAGTTATTTTAGAAGTGGTCTTCTTTTGCAAGAAAGATAATTACACAACAGTAATTTCTTTCAAGTTTTAGTATCACATGGGTGGCAGGGCATGGGGGAAGCTGTTTGGTTTCAAAAATCCAAGTATCTTAAATGGGATATGACTTTGGATGTTACTGCCAGCATGGTCCCTAAAATGCTTGTCATTTTAACAAGCTGAAGTAAATATCTAAAAGATAAGCTATATAAAACATACTTCTGAAGCAAGGAAGGAGGACTGGAATATACCTAACCAGTAAAACTGAGCAGAAAAACTGTATAAATCTTACTCTGAGAGCTGATGTAACTGCAAGCAGTATGTCAAACTTTTCAAGGGCCTGACAGCTATCAGCAGGACCTTAAGTGAGGGGAAGCTTTTGTTCAGTGGAGCTGATGAGCAGCTCACTGATGTTAATAGGATATTTTCTATGTGCTTCGAATTTTTGGACTTTGAATCAGGTCTCACATTCTCACTCAATGTGTGATATTGCACTCCCTCTGTAGTCAGAAGAACGACACCTTCTTCAGAGGAGATTATTTTCTTTTGGAAAGGGAGGGACCCATGAAGGAAATAATTGATAGTCTGAAATCCTGTACTTTGGAAATTGAAGTTCTTTTTTATAATCCTCACAGAATAGGAAAAAATGACTAGCAAATTCACAATACTTAAAGCACACCTGATAATGGCGTAATTATTTTACAGAAGAGCACACTCTTTATTGCAAAGATGAGCATTTAGTTCTATCTATACACAGCTTTGTAATAAAGGTAATAATTTCCACCAGGACATGATGATTAACTGAGCGAGTCAGTAGAGAGTTGTCAATCCTCTGGGTTCTGGTAGCAAGGAAGGAACAAGGACACCTTGTCTCTGATTAGTGTTATTGGGGTAGGTAGAAAGATCTTATGAATGTGTCCACTCACCTTAGGTGTATCCATTATATCCACAAAATACAGAATATAACAGAGAATGGAGGATAAGGGGAATAAAGGAGCTATAAGGAGTGCCTGCTTGCTGCTGAACAAAGCTGTCCCTAGAAAAATCAAACTTGAAGTAGAGGCAAAAGATGGGGGAAATGCTTGATCTGTACCTGAGGAAAAAAACCCAAAACATTTTCTAAACTAAAACTATAGAGCCTTGAAGATAATACAGATATTTTAGACCATCATTTCCCCCATTGTGTTTTTTTTTTCTTCAAATAAGTAAGTCAGAAAAGTGAAGTTCTAAGCCATTTTGTTAAAAGATGCAGGAAGCAATATTATTCTTCCTAATTATACATCTGAATTGATTAGTATAATTTTTTTTAAATTTTTTTTTTTTCATGCTGCGTAAGCTGGTAATTGCATTAATGGTTTGTAATCTACTAATGGCAATGTTACTTTGATGTATTTTGGATAAAAGACACATTCCAAAAAAAAAAAAAAACACATTACAGATGTGCACTACAATCCTCAATGTGCTGGTAAAATCCTAAAAAAATTGAACATAGTGGAAATTAAAGTGATTTTTTTAGGAACAAACATTTGTAATTTACAATTTATATAAATTGCATGTTTTTAGAGAGCTGTGGATCACAGCAGTAGGAACTACTTGTGCCTGTTCAAACCACTGACCCAGGAACATCTATGGGAGGTGACAACTGCAGCGCAGTTTAGGCTAAGTGGCTTTCTTGTGCCAAGCACTGCACCTATCACCACAATACAGGAAAAAAAAGAAACCTCATTTTCTCATCCCTGGGATTTTATATTGTGTGGCTTGAATTCAGACTAGTTTTTTTCTAGCATTTGTGTAACTATTTGCAGTATTTCAGTTTGTTTATGACCTGTGGCATTGAATTTCACAGACTGCATTCGCATGAAGTGGTTTTATTGTTTGTTTCTTCTTTGTTCGATTGTTTTGGGATTTTTTCACTTCTGACTTTCCTGTTATTTCTCACTTTGAACATTAGTTTGAGAAGACAAAGGAGTGTGACCTCTGTTCCTTGAGCCCTGTTGCAATGGGAGTTGTTTTATGGGAACAAAGCACCAGCAGAGGACAAGGGCATTGTTCATCTGCTGATTTGCTGCTGTTCAAGTGCTGTCCCCTTTGGTAGGAGAGATGGCATCTGAACTGATGAGGCTTCTCTCTCCAACTTTCTGAGGGCCTCTTGACTTAGGTGTTTGCTACCTGTACTTACACAGGTACTTGTAATTGAGGTGTTAATCAGCATGTAAAGGAAATAATCTGCATTCTGTATATATTGAGTAATATGACTAAGAAGGAACCAGCTGTTTCTTAAGGTGTTTTTAGTGCTGTGATTTGGTATTTTCTTATACAACCTGAGGAGGTTTTATCACTCAACCACCAAACAGCTCAACCGGGTTAGTGCATTTTTGTTCCTTTTTTGCAACTGGTAAAAGCCAAAGCCATCTCATTTTGGGAAGCTTTTATTCATTCTGTTATTTTCTGCTCCTTCAAGCCGCTGGTGTTTTCATTTTTCTACTGAAGGGAAACTTGCAGACCATAGGGAAGTCCATGCTAGACTCACTAACTCATTACTACTTATTCCAAGATGTAGGCAAGTGCTACAAAGTTGTGGATTTGAGGTTTAAGGAAATCTAAGCCCTCACAGTAGAAAAAACTGCTACGTGACAAAAATGTAAAACCCCAATTATTTCAGAATCCATAGCTGCAGACCAGACTGTGAAGGTTTAACACAGAGATGGAAGAAAGCAAGTGGCATCCAGGGAAACTTCACAATCCTCTTTCTAAAGGGGATATACTAAATGAAATAGGGACTTTAAGGTATGTGTGAGAGGAAAGCCAAAGTGAGTTTCTGCAAATCTAATGTCCCTAAAAACAGAAGGTTGAACCGTGCCTATATAGATGTTCTGTGGATGAGAAAATAGTTGGGTTTAAATTTCATACTGGTTAAATCCTGTTATAAATACACAGAATGGGCTCTGAACCCTTGCCTTTTTTGGTTCAAAATTGACTTATATGTTTAACTGGGTATATATGCTTAGAATTGGTGACCGGATCCTTAACGTTACTGCTAGACCCTTTCAGCCATCTCAGGAAGGGTTTTTCTATATCCCATTCTCTGATCAGCTAAAATCTTAATGAAATCCCACCTTTTATACAGAGATAGTTTTAAGAAGGGATGGGACATAATGAAGCTGATATTTTTAAGCTCCCAGTTTGCTCAGAGTGGAAAAATACACAGATGCAAATATTGCATGAAGAATATTTTTTTCAAAGAAATATCCCTTAAAATGAATATTTTCAAGAAGCACACAGTAAAGTTTATCATTGAATAGTTGAACCCAATGCTTGTATCTATGAAATCTTTCTTGCAGAAGGTATTTACAGTACCTGTGGTGAACCTGATGTATGTCATTCTAAGCATAGTTACTGCCTTTTTCTTAATGCAAAGGACTTCTATTTCCATAGGACTGTAGCAGTGCTACCAAATGCATAAGTATACATCAAGCTGCTCATTCTTCACTGCAGCTGTTTGTGAGAAACTATTCTTTTGATTTCTGTAATTTTTTTTTTATAATTGAGGGTTTTTTGGTTTTGTTTATAAGTTGATTCTCTACAGTGAGATGACTAAAACTTTGTATAAATCAATTTAGTGAGAAGGTCTGAATGACAAACGTGCCCAAAATACTTTATAAACAATTTCCTTAGCTTTTCAGAAAACAGTTTATGATCTCATTTCAGATAGTATTCTGTGTCCAAAAGAGCTTGTGGGTCCCTCTTGTTAAGCACAGGGCAGGACTACAGCAGTGATTGCAATCTGGCGGCTGTGTCAAAGCATCCCTAAGATAGGAATATCTTCATTTCTTTGGTTATTAGCTCAGCAAGGTGGGAAAAAACATTATAAAATTACTCAGGAAGTTACTCATTTTAAACTAAGGTGACGAGACTGAATACATCCCTAACTGAGCATTTCAGTGTCATGCCTAAGGCACCAAGGGGTGGCTAATGGTAACACGACCAGGGGGCCAAGTGAAGATGCAGTCATCTTGGTATTTGCAGGATCAATTTCTTGTCCCAGCAGGAGAACTTCCATTAACTTCAGTGGAGTCTGTGTCCTCAGTTCAGAGCAGTGCTTTCCAATTTTTTTCCTCTGAGTGTAGCATACAGAAAACTTCAACAAGCAGGGCATGCTACTTATCTTTTGGATTTATCTGCAAATGCATTGAGCTCGTTTTTTTCTCTTACAGCATAATCTCTCTCAATAGAAGTGCTCTTGGGACAAGAATGCATATATCTATACTTGTAGCTCATTATCTCCCATCCTACATACAAATAAACATTTTATCACTAAATTCTTTGGAAAAAAATAATTGAAGATTTAGTGTATGAATCCTGTCTAATTGCATGTAAAAAAATACCTTTCTTCTAATGATAGCTTTGTTGGATCAATATTTGTGTTCAAAATAAGTGATCAGAAAATGGGAAGTAAAATAAGTTATTTTTTAACATGCATATCTAAGCCACGTCACTCAGGCTTTAGAAATGACAGAACTGTCAGGGATACTTAGCAGACTTTCAGTGCTGTAAAAACAGTGGGGTGCTATCAGTCATTAACCAGAAGAAAATAGCTTTGTTTTTTTAATTCCTTCATTCGATAGTGTCAACACTTGGAAGTTCCTATCAGGTAAGAAGCTCCTGGTCTGACCCTCTTCTCATCCATATACACAGAAATTCAAACCGTGTATCCAAGTCATACCTCAATGGCTGAGACTGGAATGTGCCTTTGGAAATACTTGCTCAGTTATGCCCATGCCACACTGTTAGTCCATGTCCTGCTTTATCTGAGAACCTCAGGGATACGTTTCAGAGTTCAGGCAGGAAAATCTGTGACGAACAGCCACGGTGTTACCACATCCCTCTCTCTCCATCTGCAGGAGAGGTGAACCTTCAAGTGACTGTAATGCAATAAATTAAAGCATTCCCCTCAACTGCAGAGGTTACCATTCACTCCGTGTTGCCAGGCAGAAGCGCAGACACTCGCTCCCTGCTGCAACAGAAGTGATTTCAGAACAAGTGTCAGGGAGCAGTCAGAGTGCTGCTGTGAACCACAGGTTTCTTGCCTTTTCTATCTTTTGTACCATTTTTAATCTGCCTGGATTTGGATTATTCAGGAAATCTTGGAAACATTCTGAGACTGAAAGGAAATGACGTTGTGCATGTTTGAGGCAAGGTATATGCATTGTGTCACATGAAGTTTCATTTTTTAGCATCATTATCAGAATTTTGGCTTATTTACAGGTAGATGATCTAATGATTCAAAGACACTTTTTGATAATACACAATAAAAAAATGTAGAAACAGTCTGGCACACTGGTCAGAACTTTGCAGGCTAGACTAGGCATACCTAACCAAAAAAGGACACTAACCTTGTTTCCTGGCCATTTTTGCATCTGGCTGAACAGCAAAGAATCATTTTGGCAAAGCTGCCTGTGTGGAGAGGGGAAAAGGGCACAATCAGGGTGTGACAGAAAAATAATTCAAACAAGAAAACAAACAGCTGGTTTGAGTTGGTTCAACCCAAATACCAGTTTATGACAGCCGTGCAAAAAAGAGAAGGCAAGTTGGCTAGGAAAATGGACAAATAAAATTGATGTGCTCTTTAAAGGATGCAATTTGCTCGAATTCTAGAACTTGAGATGTTTTTGTAGGCAAGAAAACCATCAGCAAAACAGTCTGCTCTATGATCAGTCTTTATAGAAACTGTTATTAAAAATATTTCTATAAAAATTTATAAGTAATGCAAAAGATTAGTGGGGATGTGGATATACTTTTTCCTGTGTAGGACTGACTAATTTGATGCTTTTTGATGGCCTTAATAGATAGAGAAAAACAGTTACTGCAAAGATTACAAAATCCATGAGACTGTAGTGCTTTATAGTAGTTAAATATTTGTCTTCTTGTGCTTTTCCTTTATCTGGAGGTATAAATGTTTGGTAGTCTTGCTTGTTCTGACTCAGGGCCTTGATGACAAGGACTATCCTTTCTCTTTTGGCAGCTAACCAACTTCAGTAGCCCTGACCGCAGGCTGGTGTTTCCAAGCACCACAGATAAAGCTATAACAATGTTAATATTACCAGTAATAGGAATGGCATCTGACAAGGGAATATATCTGCAACTTTTTTTTCCACTTCCCCTTTCAAGAGAAAAGAACTATCTACAAATTACTGCGATATCATTTTTTAATCTCTTCTTTATAAGAGCAGTGTCCATGGTTACCTTGCTGCAGCCAGTCACATCAAGTGTTAGTGTCTGACTGTTGCCATCACACTTAATAAAAGTGATTGTGTTTATGGAGGTTTTATTAATCAAAATTATATTTCAGTTGAAAGATTTACTAAAGATTAAATGGAGTTTCATGTTGCATTAAGCAGGAAGGAGAGCAAAGGAGAAAATCCTATTATAATAAGAGAAAATGCACTGTATGTGGGTTTATGAACTTTACTCTAATTTTGGGAATGATTCTCTAATCTTGCTGTGCTAGCATCGCACAGTAATAGCACAGCCATGACATCAGGTTTTTAAAACTGCATATTTAGTGTGACAGACTTCTTTGGAAATGATTTAATTTTTGTGGACTGTGAGTCAAAGGCAGGTTAATGTCAAAAAAAGACGTTTATTGTGGAAACTGTGGAGACATACTTTTAATGTTGCACTCCTATATCTCTTGGTTATTTGCAACTGTCTGACATTTCCACTGAGACAAATTGCATGGTAGTTAATCCTTGCAACAGCTACTCATGACTATTGTTGGGCAAGTGGCTTTTCTTAGGAACTAGCTGAAGTAGACTCATGTTCTCCTAGGAAGTCATCTAGTTGTCTTTGATACTTGAATCTTAGGTACTTCTCCATCCCTAAAAATCTAAGTGCCTTGCAGATTTAAGTGCACCTATGCTCAAACTGCTTCAGTTAGATAGGAGTAAAATTGAGGGATAATTCTCTGAGGAGATACAAGATATTCTGTGCTTGGGATGGAGGTATCCAGCTCTTGGGTGCCCTGATACCCCATAGGATCAGTAGAGCTACGCTCCGAGCCAGTTCAACAAGCCACAGGGAAGTATCCTTTCCATTTAATAGGCGTTTAACTCCTGGCTGCAGGCAGAAGCCTTTGTACACCAGAGGCTCCATCCAGGAAGGAGGAATGAGACAGTGTCTCTTGCATGCTCTCTGATCTTAGGGTGCTGACCTGGAAATGTAACTGTCCAGTAACTCTCATCCCCATTGTAGGGAGGGTGAGATGTGTTAATAAAGACAAGGGCAGATGAATTACAGCATCTTACTATTCCTTCTCAGATCATCTTTACTCTAAAATACCTTGAAGATATTTATTAAAAAATCCTTTTGGGTATTCATTCCTGGGCAGGGGCTTCTCAATTTTGCATTTTTTTTTCTGTTATCTAATAAACTTGTAACAGGGGGATGATGCCCCAATTAAATGGATGACTGCTGTAATCACAGAACATTTTTGAAATTAAACAGAAAGAATTCCTGCTCCAGGTGCAGGCAGTACCATGGATACCAAGGCTATGTATAGTCCCAATTTAGAAATACATAATAATAGTGAAGCAGTAGTAGTTACATTAATGTTACTGACTATTATGTATAACTTTGCTCTGACCCAGGGAATGGTAAGGTAGTTTGCACCGAACTGCTGCAATAAAAGAGAAGAAAGTTTGTCTGTACTGTGCCATGGAGGGGCAGTATGGAGACACAAACCTTGTGACATTCAAGCTGCTGCAGAGCTGAGATAATCTATTTGCATCAGCACGTTGCAAGTAAGCTCTGCCAAGGGGACTGGCATCATTATCTAACCTAGTGATTATGGAGCTTGGCCAAGAGTGATGTATTCTTGGTCCCAGTTTCTACGTCCTTGATTATTTCTGGCTTGTATTTGTTTTTAATTCAGATGCCATCTAACACTCAGTGCTAGTGTTAAGATGTTAATGTTACTGTTAGAAGCAGAAACTAGGTACTGCGTCTCTTCCACTCGGTTCCAAGTTTGTGCTTTTTTGTAAGCTCTGCCTAGCCCAGTCCCTCCTGTGTTTTCCCACAGGAGGTAGAAGACATAGTTTCAGCCCTCCTCAGCAGGGAAAAGTCTGGAATCCAGGTTTACCACTTCCTAAGCAAATACTCTACTTGGGTATTATGCAAAATGCTGTGGCTGTGAATAAAAACTTGGCATGCATTAGGATTGCTGAAAGCATACCAAATAAATGAGACTCTTCAGGAGGGACTGCTAGTTTGTAAATCCCAAACAGCCTTTGTTGACAGAGAGGTGCTTAGATTGTCAGCTCAGCTTGGATTTTTCAGAAATCTAGTGAAAAATCCCTTTGTGTCTTCAGTTTTCATTACCCCTTGAGCTGTGAGGCAGAGTATTTCGTGTTCAGCATTCAGGATAAAGCATGTTTCAGCTCTTTGCCTGTCCTGTGCACCTAGAGCAGCCAGGCCCCAGCGCTGCTTTTCAGTAAAAGGTTTTGTGCCCAGAAAGCAGGAGTGGTGTGAGAGCAGGAGCTGTGCTAGTGCTGTTTGAGGATACGAGCCTGGCAGCACCAGGACCCAGTGAATCAGGATTCAGCACAGGAGGCTGATGAATGTTTCAACAGGAAAAACACAAACAGATCCCTAGTCTGCTTGCATGTTCAAAAGCTGCTGCTGAAAACAAGGAGAAAAAAGGTTATAGAGAGAATAAGGAAGTTAATTTTAAAAGAACTGTGTGAGCACAAATGGCTAGTTTGAATTCAGTCCTGAAAGGAACTATTAATACACACTTGAGCGGTTAACACTCAAAACTTACTAGTTTCCCAAAAAGTGATGCTTGTTGTTTGCAGGAGTGCTTAGAATGGCTGCCCAGAGGCTGTGGCACACACCTAAGCAGCCAGGTAACTTAAGCAACAAGTCCTTTTGTGCAGCTGTGCTGCACTTGGGTACTGCTCAGGATGTCATGGAAGATAATGTCTAATGGCAATGGCATAAGTGAGACATTTGTTTCTTGGTTCTTGTTTCAGAAATGTGAAATTAGAAAGGTTGACCTGGCTGTCCTGGGTACTGTTCACCTCACATTACTGAGCCACTTCATACTTCGATGGCATCTTTTTCTGGACAGTATTAATTCTCCAGTTGAGCTACACAATGGCTCACACATGCTAAATCTATTTATGTGTTCACAGTATAAAGCTTGCCAGGCCTTATTTGCATTTGTGGTTTATAAAACCTGAACGTGATTTCCTGAACGCATGGCGGTGCCATATATTGTTCCTGATATGCTCTGAAAACCAACCTCCTAAAGACTTTTAGCCTATTCCTAAGGCTGCTTACATTATTGTAATGTTGTTGAGTTACCTCTAACAGAGCCAACAGCTCACTACAGAGATTTCATTCCCTTGTGAGATGGCAAAGCAACTCTTTTTCTCAGCTGCATGAGTTGTCTCACTGCAGATAACTCGGCCCAGATTTGCATAGGTGTTGAATGTCACAGCTGCATGTCCCAGTGGCTGCAAAAGGCAATGGGGAGTGCTCAGTGCTTTCTGAAAAATGAGACTATTCAGATTTCAAATTTACCACTGCAAATTAGAGAAGCGGAAAGAATGGGGCAATGAAGGATGAGATTCATTTGCATTCTCCTGATTCCAGTATACTGGTGTGACTACTAAGAATATTTTGAGATCTCCTGAGTCCTTGAGAGCATGTAATATTTTTGTCTCGACAAGGAATGGAAGAAAATGATGGATGAAATTGGATTGTACAAATTTTATTTAAGCATGCTGTCACTGATTTGCATTTTATTTCTTGGTCCAACTGGAGAAGGAAAAACCTACTTTTTCAGCTCTGCATGTTCTATGATTACATGAGAACCCCCTAAAGAGCTGATAAAACAAGTGTGACAATTCAAGATAAATAATTGCTTCTGGCTAATTGTTTCCAAACTACAGATGCAGTCATATAGTCAAAAATCGTCATGGCCAGTTCATGGAACAGCTGTTTCATATAGAAGTGCTGTGATTCATTTTGTATTCCTGTCCATTATGTGCTTTTGGTGAGTTTAGTGCAATTATGCGTAGAAAAAGGCTATAGTTTTTTTGAGGAAGGCATTGGAATCTGCCCTTTTTCAACTGTGTATTTCTGTGCTGTATTATTCCCCCCAACAAAACACAGCCAGAAAGGTGTGTCAGAAAGACAGATTATCTTGAAAAATGCATGAAAGGTGGCAGTCTGGTTTCAACATGGTTCTGTATAATTTATACTTGTTTTCTGTCACCTTAACTGTTAACTGTCCTATTTGGTAAAGATGCATGTTGAAAGGAAAAAAATTCAAATGAGAAGCAACAGGATATTCTGAAGAAAAATTGCTTGAGAGAAATTTTGCTGGGCTGTTCACTCTATAGCAACAAATAAACAAACTACCACCAAAATACAAGAGATTCTGCCCAAAATTGGCTCTTCACCTGCAGGAATGCATGACAAACTGAAGCCATGGCTGATCCTGGCTGTTAATTTTCCTGAGTGTTTTTTCTGTTATCTCATTTTTCTCCCTGTAAAACTGGGATATGAATCCTTCCTTCTTTCAGACAATTAGTAAGGTCTTATACAGTTCTTTGGCACTATTAATGGAGGATTTCCCCTGCAATTTAACTGACCTCTCCTCCTTTGTGCAGATACTCCTGGCTGCAGCAGGCACCTTTCTCTGCAGAGTCAGATTCACTGTTTTGCATTAGGAGCTGATGAATGTAAAGCTGAGATTTTCCCCAAGAATCTGGAAGGGAAGCTGAAATCACTTCAGTGAAAAGTGAGCCAGCATGGTGAGCTTTATATCCCCAAATTAGCACTGAAGAGAAGGAGAAAATAAGTAATTTCACAGTAAAGCCTCAGTATGCTGGCGAGTAGGAAAATAAATTATTTTCATCCATGAATCATGCTCACTCCCGCCGAGGAGAGATAGATACTTATTGCTCTTGCCATTTGCCCTCTAGCCTGCTGTCTGAAGAAGAGTCATGCACCTATAGCCACATGTTGAAAATATCTTCTCTGCTCTCTCAAGTTGTTGTAATGGTTAGAGCAGAGGGGAATTGTGAAGGACTTCATTATTCTCATCATTTAATCTTGCACAATGCCCTTTGGTGCTTCTGCTCTGCAGTACATCAGAGTCATCCTGATTGATGTATACACCTGGTGGATACCAAAAGAAGGCTACCACTGCTAGTAAATACTGACTTCTATGTTGTGAATTTAAAAAAAAAAAAAAAAAAAAAAAAAAAAAAGAGCTCCAAGACCATTTTGGAAATGCAAAGTAGCAATGATTATTTATTTAGCAGCTATAGCACAGAAGGAGAACACCAAAAAGCAAATAAAAAACCCCTAAAGTATGGGAGTCTAGTGATAGCAAGCACCAGTTTGGTCTTATCTCCTATGGATACAGTTGGACACAGCAGCAGGAGTGTTATTTTCTCCCTGCATGATATGAGTCACTTCCGCAGAAGACAATATGCAATCCTAAGAGCTAAGCACTAGGTATTTCGTATTTGCTGAATCTCTTGCTTTAAGTCATTGATTTCTTCACATCGAATCTCATCTCTGGCCCAGTTAGTGAGCCATTAAGTGAGGAGTCTACTCTGTTGATAAAATAATAATTCTGTTTACAGAGTGCCTTTTCACCAAGGCACTGTAGATGTAGCACAGTATCTGTTTAATTCACACTTTTAATTATTAAAGCTTTTCTACCTAATGCCTTTGTGAAAAACTGAATTCTTGTGCTGTCTTCAACCAGAAGCAACAGCAGAGAGGCTGCCTGGGGAGCAGTTCCTAGAAGGTTGCCCATTTGTTTGGCACCAGAGCATCCTTTTCTCTAGAATGAAGAAAACTTTTCCTTCTTTTGAGGAAGATGCTCCAGCTGTGTACACGAGCACATCAGTTGAGAAGCAGAATGCTGTGGTACTCCATTTCTGCCATACTTCTGTCCCATTAGGGACCACCATATTCATACTTCATGTGACACTTCAAAGTCTTTTTTCCCCTTCTACAGATTTAAGATATGCTGACATTATACTTATTGGTTACAGAATAAATTGGCTGATGATAGAAGAGAAAGATACTTGGGAAAAATAAGGACTAGGATGACTTGCTACATCCAGCTGAATTACAAATGGCAGGAGTTTACCTACCCAGCTGAGAATTCCCAAACAGAAGGGAGAAAAATCTTGTTCATACAGTTTCAGACAATCACCTTCTACAGTGCTCAGTCTTTAATTTTTTTCTATTATTTTCATGTCTAAGTAGAGAAAGAAGGAGAAAGGAAGGAACTGAGGTGTGCTGGCTAAGCAGCCCATGTGTGGTCTCATCCCCTAACACTTGCACACTGCTGGATTAACTAGGAACAGTTTCTGGGTGCTCTTAAGAATCCATAGGAGCACACTGTCCAGAGATTTACTTCTTTGGCCTACCAATGCCCATTTTTGTGTGTTTAGTGAATCCAGTTCAGGAGAGAATAAAGGTTAGTTACGAAGGCAAAATATTCCTTTGACCATAAATACTTCGTTTTCCAGAACAAACCAAAAAAAAGGATGTAAAGGATCAGATGTCATAACCCTAAAGTGCTATCACTAGTGACTTGCATCTGTAGACCAGCTCTTGGCTAATACAGCATAATTAATTAGCTATATTGGCTGGATACAGCACTGAGATGACCATCTGCAGTTTTGTAGCAGAGTTTAGGCGTTAGGTGCACATTACTGCTTGTGTTTGAAATGTGCTTTGAGCAGGAAGAAAAACTAGCAGTGAAAAGATGACAGTCCATGTAGACAGGAATGAATTAATTTGCTACTTGCACCCATGTGAACAGTGATTTGAGGAAGTGGTCCATTCCTGCTGCCTTGGCATGTCTCTTGCAGGCCATGTCAGAGGACCACTGGCATACCCTACACATTACACTGGTTGAGCTGAAACATCTTGAAAGTGTCCAGCTTTCTCTTAATGTTCTTTTATTTCTGTCCCTGCTTTTTTATGTTTGAAAGGTCCCTGGCTAAGGAGGGGAGTAGAGATAGTAATTTCCATTCACATTGCATCATCCCAAACACTTTTTCTGAAGGTATTAGGCTGTAGTAGTAAATGTAGTAGTTTAAGTGGCATTAGCCCCCTTCTAAATAGTCTCTCTTTCCTGAAAGCCATCACGTGTCAGGGTGTCTGGGTGCTGACAGAGGGCTGGAGCTCCTTGCAGGCAGGGTCACCAGGCCCTCAGGAGACATGGTGGCTGAGAGCAAAATGTCATTGGCCAAACTGCACCTGAGTGGCATTGCTACTGGTGTGAGGGCATGCGAACAACTAAAACTGAGTCTCTTCAAACAATGCTTTTGAAAATATGTTCCTAAGACTTTTTTTCTTTCCTTCTGTCACAAAAAGCAAGACTGGAAAATAGTTTGAGAGCTCTTTCAGATAAATCCTTTTGTGCCTTTCCTACAGATGCAGGTAATTGCAGAGAGATTTGGGATCTGTCTTAAGTCAGATCCTGCCCATTAAAAATATATATCTCAGGGTTGGATTTGACATGCAGTGTTGACATCCTTCTTTCTATAGCAAGGCAGATGATACGTTTAGCAGACAGCTACTTTGACAACTTCCTTTCTGAGAAGCTGAAGGAAAATGCTGCAACTTTCCTGTAGCTTTTGATATTTTATGTGCTTGCTGCGCTAATCTTTATAAAATCCTGACACTGGGGGGTCACATTTACTGCTACCACAGGCTGATGCAACTCCAGAGACATCAGTGGAATTGCATCTCATTGCAGTTATGCAGCTGGACCTCCCTTTGAATAAAAATATTGTTTTGCTTACATTAAGTGGAGAACAGACTTGCCAGCTTCTGAGCTTTGATACCAATTCTGCAGGTTTGTATGACTGCAGGATCTTTCCAAACCTATAATTTTTCTCCATTAGGAGAATCACCTGCACAAACCCTTCAAGAAATTATGTAGAAAAAAAAAATATTTCTTCCTCATATTTTAAATTACAACCTGAGTTATTCCCTGTGCATTGTCTATGTTCTTTACTTTCTTCCTTTCTGTTACATGAGAAACTACCTTCTGTATCCTAATGTTGAATAGCTAAATGCCTGTATTATGTGATAATGACTAACTCCAGAAACAGGCCCTGGAGACACTATAAAGAGCTATTGGATAAGATTTGAACTGCCAGTGTGCTCAGAGTGAGATGAAAGCCAGGCAAGTGCCTTGCAGAGGGACTCAGTCTAGATGTTTCATTTTATCACCTCCTCCTTTAATAGGGCATGCCCAAAGCGTGATCTTAGCTGTTTTCTGTAAACCTTCCAACTGATTACTCTGGATATATTTTTCAAAATAATCCTTTTCCACAAGGTGAAATGTTATCTAGTTTGTTTTCACTTGTATTGGTTTGAATCATATCAAGATGTATACTAGCTATTTACTTGAGTGTTTGACCTGCCTATTTATAAGATCTTTAGAGCCACATAATGAAATGGCAATGTGTTTTGGTGCAGTTCCAACTGTGAATACTTTTAGTGTGTCTAATATTGGTGTGTCTGGTAAAATGAACCATTAAGGTATCTTTTCTGAAGGCAGAGTTAGACAAAGAGGCTTTGCCTCGCACAATAAGCCATAATTTAAATGTATTACATATCAATATAGAAGGATTTATTTTCTTAAATGCCTTGGTCACGTTTGCCCTCTAGTGGCAGCGAGTTTGCAAACGAGGGACCTCCAGGAGTCAGGCTAGAAGGTCCCTCTGCAGAGAGCACAGCCAATGGCTCTTAAATAACTCCCTTGATTTATGGTTCGGTCTATTTATCAGCCTCTGTTGTGAGCATATAACTATGCAGGGAGGGCTCCTTCTCACCTAGAGGTCAGAGTGAAGTGTGAGAAGGCCTGCTCTCCCACTGCTCTGTTCCCTCCAAGGCAAGGCCATAGAGACTACCAAGTCTCTTATCTAGAAGATAAGTGCACCAGCAGCTGGTGGCAGTAAGAGGGGGCTGCAGTGAGGTTTCCTGAGGGTTTGCTGTAGGAATCTCTTCAGCTTGTTGAGACACACTTGATTGCCTAGTTCTTTCAGTACAACCCTTATTTCTGTCTAACAAGGGAAAAATAAGCCTTACAAATAACATAATGAAGAATTCAGGCAAAAGAACTCAAAGTAGGAAAGATCTTTTCATATGAAGGAAATCTTTTGGGGAGGGAAGGGGGTAATGAAACCCAGTAGCTGTGAAATTGCTCTGTGATAACCAAGTAAGCAACCTCTCAATCTGTCATTCAGAAAAATTATTGCAGTTTTCAGACTTGACTCATTGGAATAGTGCAGCAGACTATGCTATGTATTTTATTTCTCATATACTGTTTTAAAAGAACTACCAACATTTTTGCAGCAGAAGAAACTTTTTTTTTTTTTCCTAGAGTGCATGTTGATGTGGAGGAAAATGGTGAGGTTCAACGATTTCTGTGCTGTTAGTGCAACTATTGAGGAAATAATAGAAATTCAAGGGTGGTGTTATGTGGAAATTATCAGGTAGATTCCGAAGGGTTTTGACCCTGGGTGATCCCACTTCATCTGTTTTCCAAAAACCCACTTTTTATTGTCTTGGTTGCTGTAGGATGAAGTGCTTGTAGAACAGTGGACGTGTAATGAGAGCCTTATTGGATTAAGGACTTCTCGAGCTAAAATGTGGATTTGGCAGCTTGTCTGAAAAAATACATTTACATCTACCAGTGGAGAAAATTTTACATGGTCTACAGCACACAGGTTATCAGAGGTTATGCAAATGTAAGCTGTTGTGGCAGTGCTATGCTGGTCTCTTGTAGTCGAGATGGAGCTGCTGTTATAAGGGGACTGGAACAATGGTGAAGGAGTGAACACAGTTACAGAAAATATTTATATTGCCATTATATATGGGGCAGTTCAGGCATACAGTCCTGATCACCTGACCTCAGAACAAATAATTGAAAACAAAAAATCCCTTTAAAATGAGACTTTTAAGCCAGGAATGTTGCTCAAAAGGATGTTGATAAGGCAAGAATTCGAGAGGGGCAAAACGTATACATTTCAACCACTCCTCAGTGCCATGCTGAAAATGTACAACATGTGAGTGAAGGTGACATTTGAATGTTTATACCATAAAGGATGTAGCCTTAGAATTTGTGGCAGAAACTTTGAAAGAAAGCATTTATATGCTTATTTATATTTTTATTTATATTTATTAAATATGTAATATAATTTTTCTATTTATACTTAATTTATATAAATCAATACTACAGTCTGCTATGACTGCCTTGATCAGTCCAGGTTTCTCTTTGTAGGTGTTTGTTTATGTAAAGCTGCAGATTTGGAAGGCTGAGTAACATACAAATCACAGAGCTTTGCTTGTGCCGGTAACCTAAACCTTGATCTTTAAATCAACTACTCTGTGCCTACTCACCAAAAGAAAATTGGAATGGGATGCTGAATGATGTACTAAAAATTAGTGCTTTGGGCTTCACATGCTTTCAAAATCATAAATGAAATATTCTTATCACATGACACCTGAAAACCTCCTGCATGACTGAAGAAGTGATGCAGGAGCAGCCTGAATGTGCTGCAAAAAGGAGGGGTGTCTTGGGGGACTTTGGAGCTGTTACATCGTGTCCCACCCTGCACAGGAGGGAGGTGTTGGCATCCCAGCATTTCTCATGAGTGGAGCAATCCATTTTGTCAATCCAGCAGCTGGCCAAAAGGTGAGGGCAGTGCCAGGTTCCCTGTCTGCCTGGTGCTAACCAGCTGGCCCTGGGCATGATTAGGAGCCTGCAGAGCCAAGCTGAAGGCAGGAGGCTGCATGTGGGGGCTGGCTGGTTGCTGAATGTGGAGCTGGCAAGCTCACCCCAGGAAGCTGTGCAATCCATACTGCTGCAGCTGGGGATCTCAGGACTTGGCAAAGGGGTCAACCTGCCTGCCAGATTTATTTTGGTCTGTCAGGCAAGGTCACCAATTAATTCCTCTGGAGCATTTAGGTTTGGTTGCATCAGGATTGTCCAATGAGAAGCTGTAGCATTGCAGAGACTGATGCCCAGCTTCACAAAGGAAAGTAAGTTAGCTGCAATGTAGGTACTTACACTCAAGACTGAAATCCTTATTACTCACCTCTATACCTTTAGATAGGAAAGTCTATTGGTGCCTAATTTTCACAATCTCTTCAGCTTTCCAGCATCCTAAAGAACAGCCTTTCTTCTGCTCAAAAGTGCTGGAAAAGCCACAGGGCTCAGCCCCTTCTCAGATATAAGACATGAAAAGCCTCACACAAAGTGTTCTTCTGTTTACACCCCTTAATCTCTATCAGTAAGACTCACAAAAGCACAGTGTCTGTGATTATGCACATTCAATGATACAGCTGTGGCTTTCACCTCTTCTCATACAATGATTTAATGGGTCAAACAGTTACTTGAGATGTGAGACTTCTCCCCCTCCCCACTATCCCCCACCTGTGTTTCAAAAGGGGCAGTGCAGCTGCCAAACCCTAGATGATTATTTCAGATATGGAAAATTGTTCTCAGGGAGCCCAGGGCCTTGGGAAATGGGATGTGTACAATGACCTCTTCAGCATTTTCTATTGAATAGTCTAGGTAGCCATCAAGCTGGTGGGGACAGATACCTTAAAGCCCACCTGTAGTGCTTAGCTCTTCTTAGTATATGGAATTTAGTACATCACTCTGAGGAGAAGATTATATTCCAGCTTCAGACACATGAAAGTCAGGTCTTGTAATGCAGCGATTCATAATATCAGAGACAGTGGGGACACTGACTCATAGTGTAGGGATGGCCAAGTTAGCATCAAATGGAATTGGTGTAGCCACATTTTGCAAAGGTGAAACACCATTCAGAGATACTGATGTGCCTGCATTGAGTCTGACGTCATGTAGACAGGCTAGTGTCACAGTGAGATAAGCATTTGACTGCTAGTTCTCTCCCAGCATGAGCCCGTAGTGAATCTAATCTGTACATCATTCCCTAGGTCTCATGGTCATGAACAGATCTTGAATATTTATAGTTTTGTTTTGCCAACATAAGCAGAATGTAAGTAGAAATCTAGTGTGTTATCTTATTCAGCCCAAATTCTTGGCTCTATTTCTTTTGCTATAATTATCTTTTTATCATCTGGCAAGAAAACAAAGCATCAAGGCAGCTCTAGCTAGAGTAAATTCTCAACTGCATGAGAGAGAGATAGGACCACTATTAAACAAGGCACTTAAATATTGTTTCATATGAAGTCTATAAAGAATGTTGAGTTACTTGGGAAGATTAAGATGATATGTGGAGGATATAATGTAAAAAAATAATGGAGATGGGTTTGAGGGGAGCTAGTCACAACATTTCCCACATTTGTCACCACTGACTATGTTTTGAAATTAATTTCATTACCAAGACAAAGATTTTAAGAGTCTTGGAAGTTCCCTGAAGCTTCAGAATGAAAAAAGACTGTGATCCCTTTACCCAGTGAGACAAAACAAAATGTGGCAAAAGCCTGAGGGCTGTTGTTTCAACACCCTACTTCAGCGCTGTATTTGTGATAGTGACCCTTGCAGAGTTCATGCAGGACTTGGGATATGATGGTGCAAGTCTCCAATTAGTATTTTTCACAAAAGCACTTGTGATTTACCTAAAGGCAAATATGATGGAGAACTTGGCTATCGAGTAACAGGAATGAAGTTTACTTGGACTAATGGCATGCCCAACGTGATGAATTCCAGTTAGATGCTACTGTAAAGATTTTGATTTCATTTTGCCTGTTATGCAGATGGCAACTGGAGTACTCCAGGATAATCCATAGAGGTCTTGCATGTCCAAGCTCCTTTAGGGCCCTGAACTCAAACCTTGCTTAATAATCAACAACCCTCCTCTACAACAACCATCATGTTACATATATCCCTGGCCCTTAGCCTGAATCAGTCAATGAGTGAAAGATTCTGCAGAAGGAAAGGGCAGAGAGGAGAGAGCGAGCAAGACTGTAAAGTTGCAAAAGCTTCAGTGGGTTAATGTTTTAGCATGGAGTGCAATGTGAATTTTGAAGCTGCCTGAAGAGCTTCTAGGTGGAGCACAGTGTATGGCTGCCGGGCTGCCTGCTTCCCCTGGCGCGGCGTGAAGGTGTCCTGAGGTGCCCACCTTTGTTCTGCTGAGAGAAGCTGGACAGGGCAGTGGACACAGATAAATAGAGAAGGGAAACTGGGACATCAGGAAGAAAAAGGCTACAGATAATGAAGAGAAGTGCTGTGATCAGATCTATCTCTATATAGTTCCTGCTTCCTAAAACCCATATGAAAGTAAACTTAACAATATTAGGATATGTAAGTGTTCACTGTGAATTATAGGTAAGTGAGCTGCAAGGGAAAAAAAGAGGGGAAAATAAATAGATTTTTGTACATTACAGAATTTTCAGGTACCAAAATAACAACTTTCTCACATTGATTGAGGAAGAACTGTAAGTACTATTTTCAAACAGCTTTGGGTTTTCTTAGTAAACTGTTCTCCTAGCCCTGCTCACAATGTAATTACTGCCTATCCAGCAATAACAGAAATGAGAATGTCTTAGGCAATGTCTTTTTCCTCCAGAGACAATGTGAAATGGTGTTCAGAAAGGTATAGAATTGTAATGGACTCACAGGGAAAAAAAACAACATAGTAATCAAGTGTGGAGGTTAGAGTGAAAAAATCCGCCCCAAAACCTTGATTAGAATTTATATAAAACTGCCTGGAATGTATCAGACCTATAAATAAATCTGGAGGGAAAAAGCTTTAAAACATCGTTAATAAACAAAAAAGCCAGTAGATGGCATGAGAGACCTTAAAATTCAACATAAACTCAAAAGGCTACTAATAGCTTCTCTCTTTTGCAACCTTCTGTGCTGTCTCTGATTTTAGCCCTAACCACTGTATTTGCTAGATTCCTGAGGTTTCTTATTCATCAGCAGCACTTAGATCCATGCAGTACATTTATTTTTAGGGATAACTAAAGTTCATTTAATAAGTCATTCAAACATGCTGAGTAAAAGCCTAGCTCTGTTGAGTTTAACCATTGACTCCAGTTGGGTTAGAATTGTACGCGTTATTTATTTTTTAATGCTTGTGCTGTGGAGGAAGCATTTAATTTCCAGAAGGGGTCTGATATTAAGAGTTTTGTCCTTTTCTATCACGCTTCAGCTCCTTTCTCTGGAGCAGAATGACCGTGCTTTCCTATGAGTCACTGTGTCATTTAAAATTAATGAATCAAAAGAGCCAGGTCTGATGGACAAAAGGCGTGTTGCCTTTGTCTAGGATACAAAAGACTCTGTCTCCAATAGCCTTTTGCCTATCCCACTGTAATAGCAGGATCCAATTCTAGGCTTTTACGAATAATCCACTAAGGTTTAACCAAAGCTGACCATGAACAAATTAGGTACATTGTTTTGATTTTTTCCAAATGTATAGTTATTTTACAGTTGGATGAATCTGAAAATGAAAACCTTCAACTTAGCAATAAAATATACTCATGTGGTTAGAATATCTAGTGGAAAAATTTACTTTTCATGTCTAGAATCACTGGAGAACTTGCAAGAGACATATGGGACTATAAATTCATAAGCATTTCTGACTCCATCAAGTAGGTAAGTAGTCATATCCTTCTGATGCAGAGAATGAGGCACAGAAATCCCCAGCCTCTTGCAAAACTGCATTACAGAGCTGCAAAGGCAGCTTTAGGACTCAAGTCTGGCCTATGCTTAGGCCTGAATCTTGTTTCTGACACTCTTTTTAAAAACCATTCTGGTGTACTGTAATTGCAAGGTCATACTCCTTGATTACTACAGTGAGGTCCAGAGTTCATTAATTCATATCACTGAGAAGCACTAGACATGAAAAGTAGAGAGCATAAAAGCTCAGACTGTGAAGTACACATTTTAATACTCGGTAGGCTATATAACTTTGCTTTGCTTTATAAGGCAGGACAGGCATGATTTCCAAATGAGGTTTAAATCTGGACTGCAGATATCCTCCCAGATGGGTTGGAAACGTCTGTGTGGTGCATTAGAAACTCCAGAATGGCTTTTTCACACTTGTACTGCTAATGCCCTTAATTCCTCTGGCAAAATGAGTGGGTTCTAAGTGTTTTGCTTTGCCGTGCCCACTACCAACCTCAGGTTTTACTAACTTTCATTATATTAGGATTTTACAGCTGCAACATCAGTGGGGTCTTTCAGTCAGTCAAAGGCATTCAGCTGTCACAGCAAGAAGGCACTAAGGAACAGGCACTGGACAGAAATGAAAGGTGCCCCTTCAAAATGGAAATAAGAGCTGTGTGTCCCTGTGCCCTGCCCGAGGGGTGAAAGGAGGGTGCCTGGGTTTTGCTAGCGATTGCTTTTCCTACCAGCTGTGTTGCTGGTAGGATGATGGTGAGTGAATTTGCTGGCCATGCTTTGACATTGTGGGGCATTTGCACCTTTGTTTCCGTGTGTCTGGGACATTGCCTGAGCTAGGAGTTTCTTTAGGACTTTTAGGCTCAACCCATCTCACGCAGGATTTAGCAGTTGGGAGCTTTATTCCTCGTGAACACCACAGCCAGTAGAAAGTCCTTACAGAGGAGCTTGTGCTGGGGGAAAGGCATATGTCTGTGGTTTTAGGATGGGCAGGATACCTTTTCCCAAGCATGATGATTTAGCAAAAAAAGACATGTAGCTGTTCTGGTGGCTCCCTTTAATTGGAGTGCTGGCGGGAGGTACCTCCTTATTCGTGCAGATTCCAGAGTGTGACTTCAGCAGAGACAGGCTGGACTGGCACTCTTATTGTTTTTTAATGTTGTACAGTATGTATTGTTGTTAGTTTATTCAACAACTAGAATATATAATTCAGGACCGCTGATCAGTCTCTACCTTAAATTTTTTTTTTTCAATGTTTTTCAAAGTAAATTTTTTCAGGGAGAAGGCATTTGCCTATTTGCTTATATTTTTTTTGCAGTGTATATCCAAGCTTGATCATTGTTAATTAGTGTCATGCTTCTGTCTAGATGACTGTGTTTTACTGTGAGCAAAATTGCTTGTCTTATTAATAGATGTTTGCGGTTACAAAATTCCTGTTCTAGGAGTTGAGCATGAAAGTTCATTTTTCTTCTCTAGTAGTAGTCTTCACTACCTTGGTCTTATCATAAGTGGTTGACTGGCAAAAGTTTCTCTTTTGCAAACAAGAGGATTAAAGAGAAAGGTGTTGGATTAAGGGTGCCAGTCTGATCCTATGAAAGTCAATGGCAAATCTCCCATAAGCCACAGTGAAAACAATACCAGGAAGAAAAGGTCTCTCCAAGTGCAGTATTAGTGTGATTTTAAAGGAAAGTGAAATGCAGTATTCTTCATGTCCCCTCTTGCTTGGGGCTACCCTGTTTTGCAGTGTAGTACTTCTGATGAGTTAGCAAAACACAGCTTTAATACAAGGAATTTGGGAATGCTTAATTGCAAACAAACAAACAAACCACAAAAAAACCAACCAAGCAAACAAACAAAACCCCAAAAAAACCCTAGTGCAAAAACCCATGTGACTGGTCTTAATTTGAACATCCTTGCATGAAAAAGAGCTGTTGAACAGAGCACTGGTTCTCTGCATGCAGACCCAATATACATTTCCAAATACAACTTAGAGACAGAAAGGAAAGAGGCCTCTCTGTGAGTTCTTCTCAGGAGAGAGGCTTAGAGGCAGAGGGAAACATGCTTGCCAAAGGGTATGAAACAGGCATCAGGGCTCAGCCCACTGAGCCCTGGTTTGAACAAACTCATCATGGCTCACTTTCTTCTGGAAGTAATGAAATAAGCACAGTACATTTAGGAAAAAAAAAAAAAAAGAAGGGTGTTTTCTAATTTCAAGTTCATGGCAAGCTGCAACTTGAGAGAGAGAAGAGTACTGTACATTGCTCACTATACTGCTCTTGAAAGAAGAGAACTGAGAAATGCTTTTCTGTAATTGTTCAGTTATTTAGTCTTCAATTGTCTTTCTGATAGCTCAGTTCTTCGTCAAAAAGAAAAGTATTTTCTTTAATGACAGTTTCCTGACAGCATTTGTGTTCAGCAGTACCTTGCCCATGCTAAAACTTCTCTTGGAAGACCATGCTGCCTGCTATTGCCTGCTATGGAAAACATACCATAGCTCACTGCAGGGCTCATTTGTGTGCAGGGTGAAGGCCTGGGCTGTTGCTTCGGGTTTGAAGGTGCCCCCCTATTCCTGGTCCCCTAGGTCAGGAAGGAATTGCCTTTCTGCATAGGTCTGGTGAAAGCTAGCAGATTGACACTTCACTGGTTAAACACAGTCTAACTGTGCTGCTTGTACCTTATTTTAGCTTTATGATGCTATTGATCTTACATATTTTTCTATGTATTTCTTTTTTTTAGTATTTGGAATGGTACATGAAGTATTATTGTTCCCTGAAGTTTTTGAAGGCATCATTGTCATAAATATAAAAGAGGAGATGGTAAACTAAAAAAGAAGTTCCTATTCATACTTTTAGCTTATGAAGCAACAGCGCATCCATTAAAATTTAAATTAAAATGGGGACTGTGTCACACACTATAGCTCTCTGGAAAGCTACAGTGGGAATCTAGCAGTCGAATTCATTCCTTTGTAGAATGTACGAAGGCTAATGGTCTTGCTGGGAGTGAAATGTATTTTTTTTTTGCAGAACAGTTCCAAGAACAGACTATGCTCTTTACCAGAAAACATAAAAGAAAACAAATGCTTACTGTGTGTTTAGTATGCTAAATATGAAATTCTTTGCACAATGGAATGTTAGCAGTAGCTGTAATCATGTTTTCCTTTCATCACCTAGTGAACATAATTTTAAGAGAGGACTGCTGTAATTATATTTCAGATAAAAGGAAGCAGAATTTCTGGATAATATTATAGTTGGTCTGATTGTTTTGTTGATAGGGAAAAATAAAGAGAGAGACCACATGAATACTTATTTAATGAACAACATATTTATTAAGCAGTGCGGACTGTACATAATGCATTTGCCTTTGGATGCAGTGCAGTAGGTTTATTTTCTTCAAGCATATTTCTTAATATTTTACTACAGCTATTGCACTCCCTTCTTATCCATCCAGCGATGCAATTATTTGTATAGTATGTCTATAGCACAACAGTAAAGCTTTTAGCTTAACTACAGTCACCAGTGCAGGTACAATCAATGTCAGCATCCACAGACTCCACAGCATCCTCAGACGCAGATTTCTTATCGCTGCTTCTCTGCCATTCCAGCAGGCTTACAGCAGCATCTGTCAGAAGAGTGAAGCCATTGTTAACTAACATCAAGCAAATTAACACATTTCAAGGAAATACTGTTTTGATGGCTGCCAGCTCCCTCATCAAGTAAAGAATGAAATCCTGCCCCCACAACTGACATCTAACTGACTCACTGGCTTGGAGCAGGATTTTCATCCATGATATAATTACTATAATACTTCCCTAAAACCAAAATGAATAACATTTCAGGAAGCACAAAGACAATAGCAGGAGGCAGTGAAAATGCTGGAGGTAGCCACCATTGATGTAAGCCCACCATGTACCAATACACATCAGCAATCTCTTTTAATGTTAGTGCTGCTTATCACTGCGTATTTCAGCTGACTATTTGTCAAAGTGCATTCTGAAGGATAAGCCCTTTGGAGAATTTTCAGAGGTTCATAAACTTCTAATTAAAGTTTCCCATATATTGTGAAATCTGGCAGAGCATTGTCAGTTGCAGTATTAACCCTACCACACTGCTTTATCAACAGCCATATCCCTTAATGCTGAAATAATCTAAATGGAATAATGATATTCATCCTCCCAATAAATATTCTTAGCTAGTTGGAGGTTTATCATTGCACCTAGAAGAATATTAGGACATCCATTTAGATTAAGTTTGTATAATAAGAATGGGTAAAGCTTTCATATTTTTACCTCCATTTGTTTTATCCCTAGTTGGACAATACATTTATAAAGTGCCATCTCTCATCACAGGGAAACCTGGCGACCACTGTAAGGGTTCAGGTTGTATCAGTCACTTATGTCCTGAAATGCTGACACACTCCTTGGCTAAGTTACTGTCCAACCTGAAGCACAAGTTTTGCATAATAAACTGGATAATACATATTTCCCAGAAAGGTGCTGAAGATGTTTTTAAAAATACATATAATATTTTCAGGCTGTGAAATGAGAAGTACTATAAAATTTCTGAGTTGTATTTATTATATACAATCATTCTTGTTATGTCTCTTACTCTTGGGCACACTGTGGATCTGATCACATTCATATCCATGTAGGAAACAGTTCTCTTGGCAAACTGGATCATTGCTGAATAACTATGATCCCTATGGGTAGGGCTTGTGGAATGTTTTAAATGTAAACCCGTATGTGGGACTTAAACTGGGAGTGATGATGTGTGCCTCAGTCAAGACTACAGTCTCACTAATTTGAGGACAAAAGGGAGAGTTCTGCATCCTTGTACTTAATTTTGTCCTTGCTCCACTGGTGACAGTGGAGTCCCTGTCTTTTGAAACTGCAGACTGTCAGGTCTGAGGTCTCATATGCAGAAATGAGATAAGGCCTTTGTCTAGTGTATGCAAATGCATGTTCTCAGCCCGAGAAAGATGACAATTTTGTTTCTGCTGCTTCTCCAAGTCATCAAAAAAAGAGAGAAAAAGAACAGTTTTTTAAGGATTGGCCTTGTATTCCAATTGATCCTTAGCCTGAGGAAAAGCAATTGTCTTGCAAACCCCCCCCCTGCAAATATAATATTTTCTCTTCTTCCTCCTCACCATCTTCCTCCACCTCCTCAGGATAAGTCAGTTTTAAAAGCCCTTGATTAAGAGCATTGCTAGCAGACTTCCCAGTCTCTGGTTCAGTAAATGAACCAGAGAAGCCTGCAGTTGCTGTAAAAGCAGCACTGGCTGTGACAACTAACTTTTTTTTTTTTTTTTTTTTTAAACGGAATTTCCTCTTTTCTCACACATTTTTTGTGAGAGAATGAAACAGCTTTATTATAGCTTAATATTCTGAGGCAGTGAGCAGCCCAGGGTGGTGACATTTCAGAAATACAGAATTGGACACACAAAAGAAACCTGTGAAACATGGATATGACAAGATTTTGGAAGATTTTTTTTGTGGAGGGTGGGTTTTTCTTTTCCTGAAAGGATGCATCTATTCACATCTCAGGGAGCTGTCAGAAAACTATTAGCACTCTCTCTGTGCTACTTGTTGAATAGGCTGTTGTAGATGGTTGACTATTATAGAAGGATTCTCATTGCTTTTATGGGCTGATTCAGCACATTGTGGTATTAATAACATTAATAACAGCAAAGTGCAAAGTTCTACACAGATGTTGTTAGAAATGAGGCACAAAATACTCGGTTCCTTTCCATTATTACTCAACACAGGGATCCATTTGCTGCAGTGAAACTACACACTGGATTATCCCAGCTAACAATAGATTTGGGCAAGAAAGATTAACACAGAGAACTGATCACTTCAGTAGATACTCCTAAATGGTAGGTTTTGCTCTGAGGTATATTTGTACTGTGCAATTAATGAAAAGATTGAGGAAGGAAGGCACAGAAATATTTGTATGTTCCAGGCTGGATTCTCCTCTCATGCTTAGATAACTTCAGTGTGAACATGTGTTAGGTAGCACACCAGATCTGTGAAGAAGTCATGTAAGTTAAAGGAGAAAAAGACCCAGTATTTTTAAAAATCTGGAGCACACACGTGTGTGTACAAAATACCTTCAAAACCAAACCATTTTTTGGAACAATCTAGAGAACATTTCAGCAATGTGTTTTTTGCTGATGTATTGCACAGTGGCCTAGCATGGCAGCCTAATCACAGCAGTCTTGTCACACTACTTGACTGACTTTCAGTTGCCTTGCTTGCCCCAGTCTACACAAAATTGCAGGCTGCAATGTGCATAAAAGGACTCTGTTGCTTCTCTCAACTTATGGAGATCCTGAAAACAGGAAAAAATTCTATTGATCACTGCTGCATCTTTTACCAGCTCAAATGTTTCTCGCAGATTATGCTACCTGCCGTCATCTAAACTGGCTTTTAGCTGGCCAGTAGTGTCAGTGGTTATAGCAAACACTAATGGGATTAAAAACAGCAGCTCAGAGAGGAACCAGAGCAGTATCGGTCTGTGCGTAGCTGTGCTGTGTTTTGTTCTTTCAAGTGCTCTGACAGAGTGCCTACATTACGTGACACAGAGTGAGAAAAATATCTTACCTTTCGGGAAACAGTGGAAGCCAACCTTAACTGAAGCTTTTTCGATTGGAGTACAGTCTTTCCTACATTTCAGTACTGGGTCAACAGAGTAGCACGTAGATTCCTCACCATCAATAGTGGGATTTCGATTCAGCTTCACATAACTGCGCTGCAGCTTGCACCCTAAGAGGAAAAGGAAGGGTAGTTAAAATTGTAGAAATAAATCCCAATTGATCCTTGCAATAATAAAGGTCCATATTTTCTCCTCAGCTTTTATTAAAACACAGATGCCTGACAAACCATTTTCAGAGTAGTGAGGTTACCAAGATAGGATGATAATAAGTTGGGGGATAGAGGAAAGAGTCTAAAAGGGGAGCTATTTTTAAAATCTAATTGCACAATACAACCCAAATGGAATAATGTATGCCCAGTGTTTTAGAACTACATAATACACAGAAAATAACCTCTCATGTCTGAAAGCTATTAAGAATAGATACTGCAAGGACAATGGCTACTTCATTGCATTAGGAAAAATGTCAACTGAAGTGAATGGATTAAAAAAAAAAGGCAGCATTTATATAATAACATCAAGGATAATTTTTGTATTGGATGATTTTTATAAAGCTGCAATTATCTCACTAGAAAGGTATAATGTAACTTAACAGGATCCCAGTTATAACTCCGTTTCCTGACACACAGATAAAGTACAATTCTACTGCCACTGAAGTCAAGGGGAAAACAACTATTAACTTCAATAAAGTTATCTCTGGTCCAAGGTAAATGGAGACCTACAGAACAAAACTCTATTGATGTTATGGGAAACTATCATCATTTTTCCAGCTGCATGTGAAAGGAAGCCCTTTTACTTTAGAAGTATTTCTAAATATTTCCCTGAGATTGCACCCTCAGATGGTGCAGAGCAAAAATGAAATTTTGTGCACTCTGAAAATGTACATAAACTTAAGATCTGACACTGTATTCATAGCCTGCAACTTCTTTGATATAATTAAGTCTGCAGACAAGTGCTGAAACTGCTTTAATTCAGTGGTAAAAAAATCACATCTACTTCAGTGAGAAGCAGATGATACCTGATTTTGTCTCTCCAAGAAAGAAGCTACTCAGTGTAAGAAATTATAGTAGAATCAATTATTTATAATTGAACTGCACATGAGACAAAGAATTTTGCTGTAGCATATATTCTCTGTGTTCACAGGCAGTGTTTTAAACAGTCAGTGCTTAATTACATTAAAATGAATATATATTGCTATTGTCTTTTCTAGGTAAAAGATATCTGCTGTTTTAAAAAATCTACTTTCTAGCTGTTGGCTGAGGAAAGTGAAATTGTATTCTCTCTAAGCATAAATTGTTTACAGATCTACTCACCACCAGTACAGGTTTCCTCTATCAATACCCATGAATGAACAAAGGCAGAACAGCTGTGTGCCAGCTTATGATTTGGCATTAGGAGTTCATTGTGCTTTTCTCTGTCGTTATTTCCACAAACTCCACAGGTCTTTCCTCTCATCCATGAAGCAACAGTAACCTGTGAAATAGCACACCTTTGCAGTGAATACTGAAGTGTTTGTCTGTTACACTGCCAAGGTACTAAACAGAAAGAAAGTAGTAACCTTGAAAGTAAACCCAATACCTTAAGGATTACACCATCAAACACTACATTCTTCAGTCCATGTGTTGGAGCTTCCACGATAACTGTTGTTCCATTCTTATAAATTTTAACATCATCTGTAAAAAGGTAGTGAAAAATTAGGTGATCTGCTTAATTTCAAATTAATGGAGGAACTGAGTAACACAAAATACACCATAATGAATTTCCTTCACAATGACAATTTTGCTATTAGATTGGGATTTTTTTTTTTTTTTTTGTGGAGAGATAAAAAATAAAAGAAATTATCTCTTTAATTTGTAAAAATATTCCACCGCTTTTCTCTATCGTTAGAATGGACTTTTGTATCCAGCCTAACTCTCATAGTTATGATGACATTGGTGGTGCTCTGGCTGAATATCTGAACCAAAGTGTCTAAATTTTACCATAAGGAGCTCCTTTTTTCTAAACAGTCACCAACCTGGACTTACCATATATATAAAATGTCTTCTATTTATTTCTTAGTTATGCTGGGAGAAAGAGTGTACATACCACAGGAAACAGGAATGTAAGTCAATATGAATCTTAAGAAAGTAAAGTCTCTAGTTTTTCTTTGAACTAATTCCACTTGTGTTATCTTTACATTGAGGAGTTTTTTCCTGTGGAATTTATAAAAACATCTTGAAGATGTCGGTCCTGGAAAAGCGGTAGCACAGTTTACCTTTTTCATACTCAGAAACTCCACTATGAGATAGAACTGGTTCTTCATTGCATGCTACAAGGAGTGATGAATTTGCAGCAGGACAGATTGTGATGTTCCTTCAGAAAACCAAAAGAAAAAGAAGAAACTAGTAATTAATTTAAAATGTGGAAGGTAGAGATATTTGTGACCAAAACTAGCAGAGAACCAATATGAAAACCTGAACTTTGAATGAATTAATGACTTGTTTTATTTGCAAAGTGCAAAAATAATTTGGAATGTTAGAGTATGAGATTCAAGCTTTAAAGACAAGACAGTGTGGGGACCTAATTATCTGGTTATCAGATAATGGTGGCTGTGAAATTGAAGGCAAGAACAGTTAAACCAGAGAGTCTAAGATGAGGATTTCTTCTGGAAATCCTGTCTTTCCCCAAATATGCCTAATCCCTGAGCCCTCAGGATAAACCACACTTACGCTGAGGTTGTATTTATATGAACCTCCCTTGAGAAAGACCAAGGATCAACCTTTCTTGTAGTAATGATGAATTTCGGGTGTTGAGTACAGTCTTGAGCCACTAACAGGTTGCAGCTTTTATTGAAAGAGTATGTATGGCTCATGTGATCAAATGTTTTGAAATCTCCCTCGCTGACTTCACATGTAGCTGCAAAACAAAACCAGAAAACAAATGGCAGATGTGATGATGGCATGCATGCTGCTGCCAAGTATTGAAGGCCACATCTGTGAGATGAACTACCTAACAAACAGGAAAGAAACTTCAACATCTCCTTGGCAGAAGCTGTCAATTCTGCCAGAGTCTGTAAGGACAGGATAGCACTAGAGAATGACTACCAGATATGGACTACACTAGTATTGATTTTGATGACATGCTAAATACAAAACTCAAGCTATCAGTGACTGAAATGTACCAAATTCCTGAGAAACTGAAAATAGTAACCACAAAAAACCACAACAGTTTGTTATTTCCCATGGAGGTGTTAGGCACCAAACAGCTAAGACTCACATGACTCATTTTTGAAGAAAATAAACAGGACAGCAAATACATAATCTATCTTGTACCCATCATCTGATGCCTGTCAATTCAGAGACAGCACCATCTTAGATGGGACAAAAGACAACCTCTAGGACTTGCAGACAGGAGTGATTCCTGAACTCTGAATATGTACCTAATTTGGAAGTCTTTTCATTCATCTGCCAACAAACATGCTTCTAAGTGCAGGAACAAGCAGTTGAGAAAGCATGGTGAGAGACACTATGCTTCCCTGTAAGACCACTACAAAGAAATGCAAGGCCCAGTCATGGCAGAAGAGGGATCTACTAACATTACTTATTCATGAGATGAGCATATAAGTAATATTTACATTGATCTTCTTGTGCTATTTGTGAAGCTATTTTGGGAAATAAATTCCAGGCAGTGATATCTTGAGCCTCATAAGTTGGAGATGGGCCTAAGGGCAGAGTGAATGGTATTCGGAGTGCCTGATAGTAAAGTGTTACCTGGAAAAGCAGAAATGAAAATACATTAAGATAAATTGAACCATATTTCTCAAGAGATGACTGCAAACAAAAAAACACTCATATCTTGAAAAAAAAAATTGTGAAGATGCACTTTTACAATTGCAGTTGTGTTAGTCTCTCCAGGATAACCCCAAAGCTAAAGCTTTTGTGAGGAATCATTGCCTTTTCTTCTAGTCACACTTCTTGACTTTCTGAGAAACTGTTAAGGATATTGGAAAGTAACCAATATAGATGAAGTTTAAGTGATAATTAAGTGACTTCTTAAAAAATAAGGTAACAAGTTAAGTAACCGAGTAAGTCAATGGATGTATCTTGAAAAATGAACACTATCCATTACAAGCTGAAAACTGCCATGATGAGCACTGGGGTAAGATCCTTCACTGTAGCTACAAATTACATTTACCAAGAGAATCAAATTAAAGCCTAGTGTGCCTGCTTCTTCATTATCATATATTAAAGATCCTGCAACACTGAAGCACCATGGAAGGTTAAAAACACACTAATTTCCCTGTGTATGAATAGCTAGCTGCTACTAATTTGCCAGAGATCCATAGGGAAAATTTTTCAAAGTGGTGCATAGGGATTCAGTGGACAAGGACCAATTAATCAATGGGATTCTGCAGATCCAGCCTGTGCAAGCTGCTCTGAGAGTGTAACTAAGTGCTCCAGTTTGGTTAAGGCAGAACTGCATTTGTGGCTGTCATAACTTGCTCAGACCTGTCTCATCAAGTGTGGTTAGTGCAGATGTGGGACTTGAGTGCCAACACAGATAGATGCTCTACATGGTCGCAACTGAGTCCAAGGTGTTTTCAAAGCCTTCATTATCTGTGCTGAGAGATCTATACATCCCACAGAACTCATCAGACTGGGTAAAATGAATAAAAGCATGAGTGCAGAGGAGTCCTACTGGAGACAATTTGGGCCTAACTGCTGTTCTCAGCTTGAAAATGAGGTATTTGACTGGAGTCGGATTTTCAACTTATTGCTACTTTACACCAAAGGAGCACCAAAGGAGTTCTGTTCTATGTATTTCAAGACCCAGATAATGCAGTCGAGTATCTAGCAACTCCTCTGAAAGGGAATGTTTTGCCTTTTTTTTTTTCTTCTTTACATTAAGTATCAAAGTGTTATTAATTGAAAACCCGTTCAAAGTAAGGAAAAGGACAATAACAATCGACACGTACCCCAGGAGCTTTAATTACTGTATCAATTGTTCGTGGAGATGTTGCAGCTGCCCTTACTATAAATTCATGAGATGGATTTCTCTGATGTGCTTCCGAGAAGCCCAACACAAATGCGGCACCAGGAACGTATTGCATAAATCTAGAAGTAAACAAGATGTGACAAACTCAGGCACATGAGCAAAAGCAGACGTGAGAGGATGAGGACTACTAGCAGTTCTGAAAAAATCTGAGAAACAACAGAAGAACTGAAAAGTCAAAGAAACAATACTTTGGGTCAAATCAAATAGTTGATTTTAACCAGGGGTAACAGACTGGTCTTATTTTTCTCATTTTAACTGAGCATTTATTTGTCACTGAATAGAGGAACATTTAAAAATAAAAAGACATTTCGAACTAAAATATCAAATCATTTAATATGTAAAATGAAATTAAATATGTCAAGTTTTAAAATATGTGGGGTATATCTTTTAACAAGAAACGTGAAGAAAGTAGAACACACTCACAAAATACTTTTGTGCCATTGAACTTGTGTTTTCCATTTAAAAAAATTCCCAAATATGTTTGGATTGGAAAATTATTCCAGTTCTTTCAGTGTTTTTATAAAGCCAACTAACCTAAAAAAAGGCAAAACAATAACTTAAGAAAGAGTGAATTACATACGCAGTGCTTGTCTTTTTTATCCAGGATGGAAGGTTTCCCCATTGCACCTTCAGCTGCACAGCTGGCTTTCTTGCCATTTGGCCTGTGGTAGCCATGGCTGCTATCCTGTAATCCTGGCACTCCTTGCCCCATCTCAGTCTGGCCTTTACAAGGAAGGAAACAGTCACCCAAATTCAAAAGAGAATCACAGAATCACCCTTGACTATTTAAAAATGCAAGTTTTTCTTCTTTCCTGAATCTTCACATCAATTCTTAATGTTTCCAAGTCTTCCTTTTACTCTAAATGGGCTCACAGAGAAATTTTTACTACATCTGGAAAAATCTAAGGGATAGTAGAAAAAAATTTTGCTACACTGTGCATAACTACATATACATGTTCCTGTCTCAAAGTAGCACCTGGAACATCAGGTTTGTCATAATTCCTGAGATTTCCCTAGACTTGGAAATTTCATAATCAATGTATTTTTTTTTTTCTAGAAGACAACTGCACCAGAATTTCTGTTCACCTTCCCTATTACTTCTTGATTTGAATCCCACTTTTTTCAATACTGAAATATCATGCTGAATTTTTTAGTGGCAGCTTTGAAAAGTAGAGGTTTGCAAATTTGTTTGATAAGACCTCTTGCTTTAAGAGGCACATGGGAAGCAGAGCACAAGGAGATGCAAAAAAAGGAAAGACCTGTTTGTTAATTTATAATGCCTTCTCAGGTGTTAACACATTACCCAACTTTAATATTCCCATCTTTTAATATAAATCCTAAGAAATACAATATATCAAATGCATTTGAGTTGAGAGTCTTCTGAAATTAATTATATAGAAAAAAAAAGCCAAATTTGTAGACAAGCAAAATCTTACTATAGCAAATAATAAATGGGTAGTATTGAAGCAGTCAGGTTTTGAAATATTTTTATACTTCTACAGTTCATATTTTGATGTGTCTTCAAAGTTTTGTTTGTTGTTTGTTTGTTTGGTTTTTTTTTTCCAGATTCTGAGGTGGTAGATTTTTTATTTCTTTTTAAATATTTTTTTTACTTTTAATTCAAAAGAATGGTGAAAGGTAGGAACAATTTTCTGAAATTTCACAATCTGTGGGAAACATTTCAAAATATGTATGTTTCTCCTGTTTGCTTCTTCTAATCAGCAGGTGCTCTGCACTTATTAAAAAAACTCTGAGCCTTTTGGATGTCTCTCTGGGTGAAGCTGTCTGTGTGCTTACCTGTGCTTTCAGAGGCAGTATTACAGCATCAGCACATGCTTTCCAATTGGTTTCAGCCAGCTGAACCACAACTAGTTGCACATCAACTTTGGCAGCATCACTACGAACATATGTTGTAGCTTGATAACCTTGATTTCTGTTGTCACTCCTTACTGCCTGTGCCACAATCGTAATGCCAGGTGGAATGATGTCTCCCAGGAAGTTGCGCTGAAAAACAACCCCCAACCATCTGTGCTTAAGTATTTCTGTGTATTCACTGGCGAGCCCACAGTCCAGGTTATGTGCGCTGATAGCAGGAACCAGCCCTCCTCCTCCTTCACTGGTTTAGTTTGCAGTACATATTTCTGTATGCCCAATATTGAAGAATAAATTTGATTGAAATCTTAATTATTTCATTACCACGAGAAATTTTCAAAGACCTGGTTGTTGTAATGTGGATATGACTCTTGTAAACTATCTTTATGCACTTAGTAAGATTTTGTGCGTTGCTATTTCGAATTGCCTACAACACATACTAGATACCTACATAGCCCTATACACATTCACAACTATTTTTTTGTCCTACAGCTCCTTCAAGCCAATTGATTATTTTGAAATCCTTCTTAGTATCAGAGTTCCCACAGACACTGCCTGCATTTGCAGAGCTATTTTTTCTATTATTATGTAGATAACTTACCTTAGTACAATTATAGAATACAAAGTGTGTAATAAAGATGGTCTGTGCTTAATGGGACTTTACATTTTACCAGTCAGCAAAGACCATGGGGAATCTGATTTTAGCTATACTCTGCATGCACTCACGACCTCAGGTCTACATCTAAAAATAATTAGGTGGACTTAAGTAAAAAAAAAATAATAATCTTTAAATAAAACCTATTATTCTCTGCATTTTTTACCTGAATGCAGTGTATTTTGCATTTTGGGATTTCATAGGGAAAAGAAAATTAATTCCCCTTTAACTTACAATGTCATTCCCTTCAATTTTCTAATTTCTAAATCTAGGTTTTCACATAATGCGAACACCTTTAGAAATGAAGGAAAATATACCCAAGAAACCAGCAAAAAAACCCGCCTAAAGCCAAAGGACTTTGGAAAAAAGGTTTTCACAGGGGGAAAATATCTCAGTGGACTTCAACTTTCCATTGAGAAACTTGACTTACAGTGTTCCCCCTGAGCCTAACTCCCTCAGCTGGTTAGAGTGCCACCACATCTACAGCTCCTGCTCATCAGCCAGCAAAGCCTCCTTTGTACCACACGGACAGCAGTACCTCACGCGTCTGGCTGGAACCACAGCTGTGGTCACTGCTGACTCCTCTGCTCACGTGGCTCCTCCTTGATCTGTGGTCAGAGTTTTCTCCATGGTTATGGTGGTGGCTGCTGCTCCTGCTGCCACTGCTGCTGCTGTTGCTGCTTCCCGACTCAGAGGAAGATGATGATGAGCTGCTTGCCATCTTCTGATCTGGATGCTATGAAACAAAATATGTTAAAAAGCTATGGCATGGCCTTAATTTTAAAATGGAGACATCAAAATCAGAAGTATCACCCTGCCATGTAGACATTGATTGCAAATGGCAATATCACACTGTTCAGGTCTAATGTTAGGGAAAATAAAACCTGACACTTAAGTAGTCAAACATTTCCATATTTTTTAGAAATAAAAAAGAGATTAAAATTTAATTAAAAAAACCTGTAAATCTTCTTCCTCTTTCATAAGCAGGATACATAATAACTTTACAGGTAACACTTAAAAAACCCACTACATGAGCATCCTTCTAAGATATACTTAAATACCTCTGTGCCATAATGCATACTGAACCTGGTTTCTGACACAATCCACATACATGATGATTTTGCCATGATTGCATAAAAACTGTGGACACAGCTATTCCTATTGGAAGATTTTGCTGTTTTATAATTTCCTTGTGGTCTTTGTTAACTTAGATTTAGCTGGATTATACAGTATCTACCCCAAAACTGTCCTGACCAAAATTTGAGGATTGCTAGTGCTGTAACAACAGAAGGATGTAGTGTAGTAGTTGGTATTTTAGTAATAAATATGCTTATTTTGGCCACTATCAGTGTTGATATCTGACAGTATGGAATGCTCAAGTGAAATGAACCAAACAAAGCCCTTCGGTAAAATGCTTGATCATATCAACTGTAGCCACCATGGGAATGTACACTTGAATTAGGGACCTACCCAATGGACTTGGGCAGACTTGAAATGGAGCTGGTATACTTTTGGAAGGTGATATTCCTGCAAAATTCCAAAAGAGGTTATTATCTACAGCGCAGTAAGGACGACCTCCAACCAGAAGTCAAACCATTAGAAAAATTTACCCCTTGTGCGGAAGTGTCGTAACTACTATGGCTGTTAAATTGGGACTTGTCATGTTTCAGCCCAGCTTGTCTGTCATATTTGCTGTGGCGATGGGAAACAACAACACTTTCACTGCTGCTGCTGATGCCACTACTGGTACTTCTGCTGCTACTGCTTCTACTCTGTGTTTTATGCTTCTGCTCATGGATGCTTCTCTCTCCTTCAGCAGCACTGGCATGTGGAAGTGATGTGGTCTTGGACTGCTTCTTGGCCTTATGCTTTATACCAGATGCTTTACTACTGCTGCTGTTGCTGCTACCTGTGCTCCTACTGCTGCTGCCTTTGCTGCTTCTACTACTGTTTCTGTTGCTGCCTTTGCTGCTGCTATTACTGCCTTTGCTGCTGCTATTACTGCTTTTGCTACTGCTGTCCTTGCTGCTGCTACTGCTTTTGCTACTGCTGTCCTTGCTGCTGCTACTGCTTTTGCTACTGCTACTGCTGTCCTTGCTGCTACTGCTGCTTTTACTACTACTACTGCTGCTTTTGCTGCTACTACTACTACCACCACTACTACTGCTGCTTTTGCTACTACTACTACCACTGCTACTACTACAACTGCTGCTTTTGCTGCTGCTGCTACCACTGCTGTCTCCAAAGGGATAGAATTTCTTCTCTTTAGCTTTGGATTGTCTTGTTTTCAGCTTTATCTGGGTGTCTCCCTGTGATGCTCTGTTGTCAGAGTCGCTGCTGGATGGGCTGCTCGTTGTACTCTCAGCGCTTCCACTGGTGCTGCTGGCACTGGACGATGAGCTTCTGGATTTTCTTGTCCCCTAGTCAATGGTACAAGTGGAAAAACATAATTATTTTTCTGTGTTCCTGCAGAGGGCTGTAATTAAATGAGATACAGAGAGCTATCAATCACTCTGCTGCCTTAAAAGATGAAATATATACGTGATAGCATTCCTTCAAGACACCCCAATAAGGCAAGTTCATAACAATGTGTTAAAACTGCATAAGTAGAACAATACCCCAAGAAACTGTTGATGATACAATGATATGTAGCAGATGTTGATATAGACACTGCTGTAGCTGTGACTATTTCAAGGCAAGATGTGTAGGTAGGTGTCATACCTTTTTGCTACAGTTGCAGAAGCTAGAAAGAATAGACCACCTTTTAGGCACACAACAGCTATTTTTTGTCTTACAAAGATTCTTAGAAAAACCTACAAAATCCACCTGCTCCTTCTATAGTTCTTCACCTGCAGGAGAGATGAATGCAAACAAAAGACCAGCAGAAAGACTTGTATAACCAAAAGTCTCTCTGTGTTCCATGCCCCCGCTTTTTTTTTTTTTTTTTTTAATTTTTTTAAAGCTATCTAAACAAAGGAGAATACTTAGTAAAAGAAACAGAAAAAAAACTAAGCTTTGTGTAATGTCTTCTATAAATCTAGAAGTGGAGTTTTACAACAGTACCTGGTCATAAGCATTATCAAGGATTTTCTTCACTCTTTTAAGGACTTCTTTGCTGGAAGATACTTGTGCCGCTGGATCTTCAAATGTTACTAAGCGTACCATTTTTGTAGGAGCTTGGTCTCCTGCTTGAATTGTAACTTGTATTTTTTCAATAGGTGCTTCTGTGTAGACTGAAATTGGATGATAATTAGTATTACGGTTAGCAGTAGCAACTGAATAATAGAAAAAGCCATTTTTTCCCTGTAATTTATTTAGCTGTTCCTCCCAAAATGAACAGATAATTATTGATTGATTACTTTTGGTATTGAGTAACTTCGTTAAAATTTTTTTTGTAATAGCTAAAGCACATACTGGCAATAAGAAAATTTTAAAACATTAGCATGATACTACATTCTTTTTGAGTCAATAAACAGAATGATCAGCAGATGTAAGTCAAGTAAATTGGATTGCTAGATAACTAGATAACATTATGGAGTAGTGAATTAGGTATCAGAGAGGAATTGAGGCTCTACTCTTGAGTTGTAAAGAATGGTCCAATGGTTAGTCCATTAGTTTGACACTTAGAGGACCTACATTCAGTTGCCTGCTGTGCTTTTACTTCTTATGATCATGGATTAAGACATTAAGGACTAGATCCTGGCAGGGTTAATCCATAATTCCCTTTAAGAGTCTGGGTTTTTTGAGTGTAGCTACAGGACACTGCGTCAGATCTGCTGCCCATGTCCAATTGCTCAGTGCTTGCATCCCAAATCCAATGATTCAGGACTCATCAGACATGCTCTGCAGGCACAGATCAGCTCTGCTTGATGCTGGCCATGCTGAGCGGCATCGCTGGGGGAGCTGGAAACTGCTGCTCAGAAAAAGCGGGGTAGAAAGGCATTCCTGCCACAAGCACAGTCTGTTGCCAATGCTGGTATGGCTGGCAGGTATTATGGTAGCTTCAGTGCTACTTAAGACACTAAAGTTATGTATGAGCATATATAAATATACATGTGCATATTCACACACATCTACCCACCCACCCCTTACTTCTGTTTTTGTGCGCATTTGTATTTACCAGGCTTGAGGGTCATTCTGAGGGCATGCTCGCCAACCAGGTAATAAAGAGGCACGTTTTTGATAAATGCTGCATGTATGCTTCTCCTCTCAATGCACACTTGAAACCCAAATGTACTTGCATTGGAGCACATGGACTGAACAAATGGTTCTTTTTGGGAAGAAGAGTGTCCAAAGGAAAGGGAATCTCCTGAAGAAACATCTTCTGCAGACTGTCTGTCCTGTTAGATAATAGAACAGTGAGAGGAATCTTTGCATGTTCTGAGTCCTGTTTCTGTAACAGCTACATCTATTCTACAGGAGGAATTAACCAGTGTATTTGAGATAGGCTGTGACATAGGACAACTTATTTTTCAATTGGACAAAATTATCAGCTGAATGGCTTGATTAGACTATCTAATGTAGAAAGGGCTTCAGGCTATAAGAACGGAAAATTATATCACAAATTAATTCTAAATATTTAATTTTGTTTTCCCAGAGTATTGGACAGTGTTAACAGGTTCTTGATAAATCCGAGCATGCTCTAGACTGACTGGAGTTCTTTCTTTTCATTTACAATTGGGTCAAACACAGAACCTTCATCTATGTCCAAGAAAATTATGACTCAGTTGAGGTCTGACATCAATGAGAGACTATATAAACTAGATGGTCATAGCACATGAAACGTTAGAAATTTCCAATCAAAACTATGCAATTTACATGTGCTAAGCAATGCTTGCAGAAGAACAAATTAAATTAATTACAATTAGAATGAAATCCATAAAATGAAAACTAAGATTTCCTGGAGCAAAGAAGCAAATAGCTAAAGACACTTAAAGCTTTCATTTCACATGTAATACAGGTTTGCAATTAATTTTTTACTCAGTTTATAATTTCTCACAAGATTAAAAACTTGCATAAACCCCACTGTAAAACCAGAATTTTAATGCTAGAGTTCTCTTTACAAAAGAAATTCTAATGATACTGGGAAATACTCCAGTTAGTGGAGCCATTTTTCAGTTGCTGTTCATTTAAGAGTAACTGTGGAGGGCTGAGTTTTCAGGAAGGGTAGCACTGAGGGACAAAGCAGAAGAACTTTGCTTCCAGGATATTGGAAACTGCTCTCACTGACTGTGTTCGCCTATTGATTTCTCCACAGGAAAGTGCCTTACTCATCCTCTGTTTGTCTCTTATTTTATCTGAAAAACTTTCAGAGTCACAGGACAACAATGAAACCAGAACAGAATAGTGTATTCTTCACCTCTGTCAGTCTTTCACTGAATGAACTGGCATGGTGAGGCCTTCAAAACGCTGGCCATCATAGAAAGCCTGTGCTGACTTTTACGGAAAACTGTAGCTCAGGAAGTCATTTGACTTGACACGCAAACTGCCATTCACCCTTGAGTCAGGATGTTTGTAAGTATTAAATTTGGCTCTACCAGTTGAGCAACGGAGAGTCTCGTGGAACATTTCTGACTGCCCAGGGACGTGATGCTTGCATAACGGTTGCAAAGTATTTTAAAGATTATGGGCCTATCCTGTAGATGGCAGTGTAAAATTAATTACCAAAGAAAATGCTTTCTCTTTTGAAAAAGTGTTGCATGTCTGATGTATTGCACTCCAGACTTAAAAATAATGTTACTATTGGGCTATTTGTGTTATTAGATTGAACCTGACTTATTTTCAGTGAAGCAATATTGGTCAGAGATGAATTGTACGTTTTCCTATGGAGAAAAGAAATAATCTCCCACTGATTAAAAGCCCAAAACAGAATAGCCAGACACTACATCATTTACCCTGATGTTATCAATATCGCCTGATGCAGAGTTTGAATCGAAGGACATCTTCATTATGTCAGGCACTGCTTCAGGTAGAAGAACTGGAGTCATCTTATTAGCAGACAAATCCCCAATATTTCGTGTAACAGCAAATGTCTTAGACCTGCAGAATAAACATTAGAGGGAACTTGTCTTGATAAAGCACTGCTGAGGAAAAGACCTGAACTATGCCTTGTAACATGTACTCAGCAACAAGCATCATACCTTGCAAATCCCTTCATAGATATTTACAGCATCTTTCAAGTTAGTTGTATTTTTCAAGGGCTGCTAAGAGTGAATAAAGACATGGACCAATCTCAAGGGCAGCTCAGTTAGGCTTTTAGTATCCCACTTACAGGTTAAAACCATTGCAGTTGATGGGATCTCTGCCTATGCCTAACACCTTGACAAACACTTACTAAGAAGCCTGTGGATTATATTCTTAAATTTTTGAGTTTCCTATTTTGATCTTCTGAACTTTTAAGTTTTTTAATTCATCTTCTGTGTGTTCATTGCTAAACTTAGTTCTCACTTCGACATTTTAATTGGGAGAATAGTGCCATAACTTCACAAAACAATATGGTGGTTACTAAATGCTGTTTCCTGTGCAATTTTTGTTAAAGTAGAATTAAAGAAAGGAGCCTGAAATAGTCCAGTGAAGTGTCTTCAGTTTGATCTAAATTCACTGGTACCCATGGCTTGGCAAGAGATCACAGAAATATGTGTAGGAAAGTTAAGAGCCTATTTACAGAAACATGTTCAGTACATTGTTTCCAGTGTTGTGGACAACAAGAGTCAGGATCCAGGATGAGTGACATAAGGTGCAGCATGAGACTGAAACTCTGATGGCTAAACATCTTGACCCCCTGGCTCCATACCCCATGTTTTTCATGGAGGTTGTTAGAGTGCTGTGATAACTGAGTTTTGTTTTGGGTCAGAGAAACATCTTGAATGCTTCAGGGAGATGAAAAACTATTTCCCTCAGCTAATAACATTGTGCCAGCTCTACCTTATTAGCCATTTAGCAGCATTAACATCCAGCTCAAAACTCCCCACGTGCTGTTTCTGAAGGATGAAGTTGATCTGCTTGCCCTGAGGCTTTTGTGGTCTGCCATTGGAGGTGCCTTTGTGACAGTGAATGGAAAGATGATCTACAAAATGGACTATTTTTTATATGGTCCACAATGTACTAACCTGAGCAATTCCAATCTAACCTATTTGAAAGATGAATTTGTATTCATTTAATAGCCCTCTCTTTCTCTTGAAGGCTCCTACCGTGCTGTGTGCACTGTAAAGCACACAATTGCACTTCATGTGGAACACCTCAATAAAATGTGTGTCACCTGTGGGCTTTGTTTTCTTTTCCATCTCTCTCTTTTTTTAGATAAGGACATGACAGCAATGCTCCACGCTGGGTGATAGGAGAACCTTGAAGAATAGAATCTGAAATAAAATATTCTCCCTAACAAGCTGAGGGGATAAAAGAAAATACAAATCATCTTGCATTTCAGATGGCTCATCTGGGTAAAGGGACAAAAAGGGAAATGGCTTTTATTTTAAACTTATTCAATAATTCAAATGACCACTGAACTGTAGGCTGGGTCTCCAAGCAGAAAGCCCTGGGGTTTCTTTTCCGTGTTTTTTTTTTAGTATTTTTTGTGCCAATAGTCTACTTCTGCCACCTAATGACAGTGGAGGATCGATTCCTCCCTGTTGAGCACAGAGAGCCGACAAATGTAGCTGCATCACAGGTGACACATGTCAATGTCTGCAGAATCACACGGCATAGTAAAAATAGGCTACAAGAGCCAGCTCTGGTGCTTTAACAAGAAAAACAGTCACAAAGAAGGCCTAAAGCTATGGTATGAAAGAATCTGTTCTCTCGGATCCCACACAAGGGAGGAAAATAGAAGGGAGATTTTCCAATATGTATTAGTGTATTTTTTGGATGAGGGAAGAAGCTGTGCTAAGCCAAATTCACTGCAGGGGTAAGGGACAAGCAATTCAGCTGTGTCAGGCCCACTGATGTTTCAGTGACTGTGGCCTTACATACGTGATCTCAATGTCGGTTTAAAACAAAGTAACTCAACAAAAAACTATTTTCCCAGGTTTTAAAGCATGACATTGTATCTAAATAAATGAGAAGCAAGAGACAATCCTCCAGCCAGATCGTTAGCTCTCCTTCCACTGTGGTGAAACGCAAATTTCTGCCTTTCCTACACATAATTTTTCTGACCTTGGTGCAAAGGTGTTATAAAAACAGAGATCTTGAACGCTGGTCATTTCCCTCCTCTGTCCCCAAACACACCATGCTGCCTTGAGAGCTCACAGTGTATGCTGGCTCTTCTGTATTTTCTTACATGTGCTGTATACATGTTGTCTATATAGAGTTGTAATTCTGTAATTTATCTTATAAATAAGTTGTCCACATGAAGCAATTTCTGCTTATCCTACAGCTAAAAGAAGCAAAAAAGTCCTATGATAGAACCTCTATTCAAGACTATGTATATACTTCAGTAGCCTGTCATTATGGATATGTGATATATTTGCAAAGTGCATTCTCTGGCAGCTCTCCATATTTATACTTTAATCACATGGCTCTAATTTTTCCCTGAAATTTATTTTATTTTTGCTTCTTCCTGTAAATTTTGTTTAAAAGTATGTTTAAGCAGCCATCTGTAGCATAACAAATAATTATGTTAAAAAAGCCTTTAAAATAACTATTATTTTTAATTAAATTTAACTTTGATAAAATTGAATTGAAATATATGCTATATATTCTCTCCATGATATGATTATTTTTTTTGCTCTGATTTTTGCTATAAATAATGTTTAGCCTGTAATGTGCTGATTTGTCTTGGGAATGCAATCTCACTATCACCAAAGGTTTCATTATTTTTTACTCCAGAGTCTGTGTTTGCTCACCTAAGTTTCTCTTTGCCTCCTGAAAATTTATATAAATCCCACAGCTGTGACAGGTTATAACCTGTACAGCATGTAGGATATAACTGAACTTAATGCTATTGGAGACTGTTTGCTTCCTGTGTCTGAGTGTGAGAGATGGAGGGGAAAATAATATCACATCCTGACCAGCTTTAATGACATAGTTGTATAGAAAGTAATCTGCTGACCATCAAGAAAATGTGCCAAATATTAAAATATTTTGACGAGAGCTCACAAAAAAACCAAAAAGCAAAGATTTCCAGAATAATTTCATTAGTGGAATTTAAAGCTAAAAAGGGAACGTGTCAGAATATCTCTAAAATATTGAATTAATTGGGTTTCTTATTCCTTGATGCATCTATGCAAAAGGAAGAGAAAGTCTATGTTAAACTAAAACTTTTTGGCTTGTTCTATATAGTATATATATGTATCCTCTGTAACATGCCTGCTTATTTTTCTTCATACCTTTACAATTTTACTTTGCTTGGTTTTTGACCTCCTCACTGATATGGTTCAATGTTACATTCTCTAGTTATTGCTTTGCCTTCACTTGTTCTCATTGCTGTTTCATTGCTCTGTGTGGTTTCCACTCACCATTTGTTTTGTAACAGTGAACAGGAATGTTTTTTGGGGAAAAACTGATGGTGCTAAAAGTTAGCTAGCGAGTATTAGCTTTCTCATATACTTGGCATTTTAGAGCTATTTCAGACTGACTACTTCAGTTTATAAATGATAACGCTGCAGGGTCTAGAGCAGGGCTTGGGCTGGAACTCATAGACTCCTCCACTTCAGTCCCCTGCCTCTAATACTGACTTTCTTTTATGCTTTCTGACAATTCATTTAACTCTTTTTGTGTCTGATTTGGTTTCCCCTTAAGTCAAAGGAGGAAAAAAACATTTTTATTTGGCTTTGTAGGGAAGATCTTTCTCCTAACATTTGTAGCTCTGCTTGAGGCTCTAAACTCCATGTCACTGACCGATATTCTCATTTCAGTTCAGCATCCTTATTGAGTTCATTGGTATCTGCCTCACCCTCTCCAACTGTGTGAGCTGGTGAGAGCAGGTGCCTGCTCTCCCTGATGACCTTGGGAGCAGACTGTCCTGTTCAGTTTCACATGAAACTGAACAAAACTTTTGGGCTGTGGTGTCCCAGCAGCTTACATGCAGCTAACTGATGCTCTATGAACTGCCAAAGCCCTCTCTGCATAGAGAACCTGATTATAATCATATTTGATGGAGTGGAGGAATGATCTTAGGGAGGAGGATGTGATGTTGAACACCTACTAGGACGGTCTGTGACCACTGAAGGGCAAGGGAGAATAATGATTAGCCTAACTGGTGGCTAAACTAAGGAGACCTGCAGAGCTTCTCTGGGCCAGCAGCCATGAATGCTAATTGCAGCTGGATCAAGCAACGGAGCTGTTTTGTTACAGCTGTATTCCTTGAGCAGAAACTTGTTAACATTTCTGTGAATTGTATAATAGATGATTTCTCTACTCAGTGATGCTTTTTCCTTTGTGATGAATTTTCAGCTTGTCTTTTTCAATATTTTTCATGTATGTGTGTGAAAGTTTTCTAAGCTTTGGTCTACTGCTTTGGTTCTTTGCACATACTCTTTCTGTTTCCTCCCTCTCTTTGTTCTTGTATTTCCATCTGTTTTCATTTGTTTGGCATCTGGCTACAACAGTTTTCCAAAGTGTATTGTAATTGCATGCATTGATAATAAATCAAGTAGACCTAACAGGCAAGAAAACCAAATGGCAGCCACAGGGAAACAAGGTAGAAACACAAGAAACACCAAATCCTTTATGCTTCAAGACATCAAATGAAAATATATATGTGTTATCTGTTATAACTGATAGGATTCAGCTGGCTTATATCTTACCTAGTGTCTCCAGTTCAAATATACATGTTGGAACAGAAATTTTATGCCGTTTATTTTTCAAATAGTTTATGGGTCTCAACAATAAAGAAATGCTCCTAAAGAGGTTTCTCAGGTGAAGACCACAGGATGAAATGCATATTTTCAATCAAAGCTTTGTTATATGTCACTTCATGTACAATAAACAAACTATCCCAATCATTGCCAGTTATCCAAGCTGTCAGACAAAGACAGGATCCCTAAGCAAATGCTCTTTTATTTCATGGAATGGTTTAGGTTGGAAGAGACCGTAAAGGTAATCTAGTTCCAACCCACCTGCCATGGACAAGGACACCTTCCACTAGACCAGGAAGCTAATTGGGAAAGACTCTACATTGCTACATAGAAAGATAATTGCTGTATCTTACCTTACAGTAATTACGTTAGTCTCATCTTTACATGGTGGAATTTCAATTTTGATATTTTTTTCCTTCATTTGAACAGTGGCAACAACATTCACAGGTACATGAGCGTTCATTTTGGTGCGTGCTTCCAACCCTGCCTGGATCATGTGTGTGTTGATCCCCATTACAAAGGTCATCTCCTTAGCCATGCTGAAAAAGTAGAATGAGGGTAAAATTATGTTCAGACAGCAAAGAGCTGTTTAATTTTTATGTAATCTGGCACATGGAATTGTAATTCTTTTATCGTATGCTAAATGTTTACCTTAAACTCATCTTAGACCGTAGCCTAATGTTGGCATTTAGTAACTCAGTCAATCTGAAATCAGACTTTGGAGAAGGTGTAATTTGTGCTTGCACTATTACAGAGAAAGAAAAAAAAGTGTTAAAAATCTCCCCCTAGTCCCAACAAGCATGTTTGTATCACTCAAGTCTTGAAATACATTACCATTTCCTGCCACTTTTGTGATAGAAGAGTAGTAGAAGCTGGTCTCTGTTGGGAACCCAGTGCAGGTGGGCACAATGCGGCGGATCTCAGAAGACAGTAAAGCCTTGGTCCACTGCCTTCCTACACCACTTTGAAGGCTACTGATTATTCTCTTTATCGAAGGGATTTTTTCATCAGGTCCGTACCACGCCCACGCCTGCAATTACAGAGTTCAACTTGTCTAAATAAGTAGAACTTGAATATTGTGATCCATACCATTAACTGTGCGTCAGGGAAAAGTCTGCCAGCAATTATTATAGCTAATCCTGCTCAAAGCTTGATGTTGTGTGCCTTGATTAATACTAAATACAAAAACTCTCTTGAATAAAAAGAGGAAGAGAATGTGTGAAAGAAATGGTATTTTAAAGCTTTTGATGCTTGGGTGGTGGTGTTTTCAAAATTATACCTGCAATGCATTTTGGATGGCATTTTTATCAAGTCCACCAAAGAACAACTCTTGGCCAAACATCTTCAGATATCCCGATGCAAAAGGTTTTTCACTAGAAAATGCCTTCCAGTCAGAAAGCTGCATAAGAAGAGGAAGAAAGTTTGATTCTTCATAACATTTGGGGAAGTGATACCTTAGAGATTTTATTTTTCCCAATAATTTACCTTCTTCAGGATTTCCTTGAAGTTGTAGTCAATCTCCCAGTCCCTGTCAGGAGAGTAACCCTTAGGAAACATCTCCTGCAGTCCTTCAATTGTTATTCCTACCTGTGGGAGTAATAAAGTGTAAATGCCAGTTGAATGATGGTCATAAGAAGGGATGAGAGGGCAAACTGCAGGTAGACCCTATTACCTCCAACGGATCAGCCACTCTTCCCAGGAAATGTGTCCGCAGCTGGGACATTGCCACAGTTGGAATTAAACTCCCTGCATTATTCAGTATCAAATATTTAGCTGCCAGTCCACTCATAAGGAACTCTGAAGATAAACAGGCAATAAAACACAGCATAGTTAGTTTTTAAAGCCACAATGTGCAGATTGAATCAATTTACTGATTGCATAATCCAACAGATATAGCATGATATATATGAAAGGCCAGAAAACCCAGCTATAAAGCTGATATTATAAAAGTCATGAAGAGAATAGTTTGCATTTTTTAATTATTAATGGGCGAAATTAGAAGCCCCCTGCTCATTTCATGGTGGTTAGGCTGTTTTTCTAGTTGGTTCTGCTATGTCATTTACATCCGGTCAGATTCTGTAACGTCTGCTTATGAAATGCTTTTATGAGACATCATTTAGGGCAACTTGACAAAAAGGATCAGAAATGAGAACAGATTTGCCGTTCTTTGCTAATAGTTTTGGGTAAGTGATATAGATGTCCTATAAGGACAGATGGTGAGGTGTAGATTTGTCTCTCAAATGACTTGGAAGCAATTTAATATATCTAATTCCAAATGCTGTAACTCCTCACATGAAATTCACTAACTGTTAGGTATCTATTAAGTGTTGAGTGAACCTTGAGCAACATAATTTGTGTCTATTTATTTTCTCTTCTTTAGATTTATCAACTATATTGTTCTTACATGCAAATAATCAGTGCAGAGCACAGTCATGTATTCTTCCCAATCTTGGCACAGGTCTATACAGTCCTGTTTTCTCAGTCAAAGCAATCTTAAGGCTTTTCTAAGTTTCCTCAGGTTTCAAGAGGAAGAAGGCTGACATGTTACATAGGCTTTTCTGTTGTACTTCCTTTCTTGAGGCCCTCCTCTCTCTTCTCTTCCTACCCTAGTTGGACACAGGGAAGTATTTTACAAGTCGCTCTGCTAAATTTCTGGTGTTCTCATATTAGACATAGGCACCATATACTGATTAAATCCCAGCACCACCAGAAATCAGCTTTTGAAATCCAGCACAGCCAGGATAATTGCGGAGTCCTGAAAGACCTAGACCAATAATTTCAGTACCTGTACAGAAATTACTGATGATGCCTATGTTACTACTTCAGCACTGTTCTCTGTTTTTCAGATAACACCTCACTTGTGAGTTAACATTTTCCCATTCTCTTTTAAACCTGTGCATGCAGACAGAGGTCTTGGAGGTCCTTTACCTTTGTGTACTTCTCACGCTAAGCTGTTTTGCATCAGATTACTGGGACTAATTTTGATTTCTATTTTCTCAGGACAGATTCCAACTAGTCACATGTTTCAGAAACTGTTGGAAAAGCAACTCTCTTAGTCTACTAAATCTGTATGAACTGGCATTTCATTACATCACCTTCACTGTTTTGCTGTGCGAAGCTCTGGTGCTACACAAAGTGCCAGGCACCATCTACCTACAAGATACATGGTTCAGTAACAGCTCCTACAACCAAAGTACAGGTACCAACGCCACCCCACTGATTTCAGAAGAATTGTTGGAGAACCTTCAGCAAGTAGCAAGGAGACACACCAGAAGCTCACATTTTACTGTTAGTCCTATAGAAAATAAAAAGTGATGCCACGGTGGGACATTACTAATAAACTCACTTGAGACTTGGAAATGTGAAGACTGATTTTTCTCTGAGTGAGCTTAGCCAGAACAGTCCTAGGTGTTATGTGGACTGGGCACTAGAATGAGACATGGTACTTTCAGTGAATTTATTAAGGATCTTTTTTTTTTTTTTTTTTTTTTTTTTTGGTGCTTACTTATATTTAATAAGTATTGCTCATAAATTATTATACAGATTTTGTTGACTTGAAGAGAACAGAGAAATTTTCCATACCTCAGGCATTACACAGTGCTAATGCTCTAAGAAAATATTTACCAAAGAAAAATTGTACTGACACAATCAGATGAAACACTGTACTAAAATGAGAAATGAATGACTAAATGTCTTGCTCCGAGGAAGACGGAAAGAAAAATTGGTGATCAAAGCAAGAAGCCTTTGGTACCTATGAACAGTAGCACCATATTTAATTATATCAAACTGTGCATGGTGAGATTTAGGTTCTGCCACTTCTCACGCTAAGCAGAACCTGGATCATGCCTTTGATTTCAGTAGTGGTGTGTAAAACATGAAGCACTATTTGTGGTGGCCATGTGTGATATATTCCAGAGTAGAGATAGAGTCAGCTGATGTTATTTGCTGTCATTAAAAATTAAGCATCTAGCAACACAAAAATCTGTGATGCTGAGGGCACAGTTTTGTTTTTTTAGCAAAGAAATAGGTACTGCATTACAGCCGTCACTATGGTAACTCCTCTAGAATGGACTCACTGAAACACATTTCACCTGTGGCTAGTGGTGACAAATCAAATCAGAAAGCAGGGGGATGGATCCTCTACCCACACCACTCTATAACAGAGGACTGAATTCATTTAGCTAACCGAGTTATCCAAGTCTAAGATTAGCATGTGTGAGAAAAGGATCTTGTTCCTTATTCTTCAGGGTGAGAGGTTTAAATATTATGCATGATAAACAAATTTCTGATGCTGGTCTTCACCAAGAAGTAACAGTGATTCACTGATGTGCTGCATTTCCAGGTTACAGCCAGAACAAAGTAATTAATTTTACCTAGCTCTCCACCAGCTACTGTTATGTGGTATTGCACCCTTCTTTCTTGCTGTGTAAAAATTCAGATAACTTCACTTTGAAGGCAAAAATAAGAGGACAAAATGAGCACCTAAAACTAGAAGCACATATCTGCATATTACTGGAAAATTTACATCTTCCTGAATGCATTTTAAATGGTAAAAAAGTTCACACTGTGTCTATTAGTGACTGTCTTTCTTTGGTGACTCTCTCTCTCCATCTCTGAGGAAGCAAGCATGTGTATTGTATATTACTGTGGTTGTTGTGGTATGTATTATATTTATTTTTATTATAGAGAAGATTAAATGGTCATCTTAAAACCATGAAGAGGGTGCAGGGAAACAATGAGATCTACACAAATCTTTGAAACCACTACCCTCCTCCAAATAGAAGGCAAAAGTACTTTTACACTTAGCACTGTGAGTTTCAGATTTTTCAGTCTATTTTTCTATTTATTCCTTTGAAAAGAATCTTTACATGTGCCAGTGAAAAACAAAAGTGCTAAAAACATCCAAATCATCCTAGAAAAACAGCATGTGTAAGTAGACTGTTTGTAGATATAATCTCCCTAGTCTGACAGCTACCTGTGCCAAAACACTGAGGCTGTCCTGGTCATTTACATAGGAAAGTTGGTTAAAAAACCTCCACTGAGTAAAATTATATGCATGGAAAATGGAAATAGCTACAATTTGGCCCAGCAAGAGCTATCTCCTAATCTGATCCTCCCTGCTCTGATTACATTTTTATATGCAACATACATTATGTAACTGGTCTGCCTCCAGATTCCATGCATGGATCTGCTCATTCCAGTGAAGAATCCCAGTATGAAGATGTGAGAAAAATCCTGAGTTAGCTGCTCATGGGTGTAACAAATCGTCACATCTGAATGTTTTCAGTTTGCTGTTTCACTGGGCACTACTGTTGGGGTGAAGAGTATTTAGCATCACATTTGAATTCAGCAAGGGTTATAGGTGTTCAGCACCGGTAGAAATTAATCCACTTCAGCAGTAATTTAGGTCCCTTCTGTTTGTTTGGTGCTGAAAAATGGTGTGAAATTCTTAAGCACCACTGAGACTATGGTGTTTGATATAGGAGCATGTGCCTCACCAGCTAATGAAAATGGAGAGTTAGAGCCCCAGAAGCCCTCTGGTAATCGCATGCTGGCAGTGTACAATGTAAAGCACACAGGGACCTAAATGCTCTCTAAATGGAGAACATGAGATTTTACTATTTTTTTTTCACTGAACATAAAAAAATTGGAGAAAAACCATGCAGCTAACCAGCTGGATTGGAGAATTCAGTTCTTGTAATGTATGATTTTTTTCACACATTAATTTGCATATACTTCTCTACAAAATATTCCGAATCTTACCTTTAAACACACTGAAGCGGAAAACCTTGCTGAACTGATAACCAGATCTGTCGAATTTGGGACTTAATAATCTGATAGCCATTCTGCAGGCAGATGCCCTGAAAAAAAATCAGTGAGCATATTAACACCTTAATTAGTTTGCAACAAGTTTTTCATCTAGGAAGGAATCCAGATTATCCTTACATCACTTGAAGATCTGGAGCTGTGCTTCTACCCAGTGCCCTCAGGTGGGAGTAGATGAAACTTGCCACTTGCATGCTAGGTTCCTTAAGCACAGCATCAGCTAATGTCATCAGTATTGGAAGACCTGGCTTGGTTTCAAGCAAAACCACTGCAGCTAACATTCGGACCCGAGGATGAATTTTGTGATTCAGGAAAATCTCAAGGGTAATAGCCTGGACCTGAAAACAATAGATATACTCAAATTTACAGTATGTTTGCACATTTTGCTAGAAACCATTCATCATCTGTGAATGATCTCTTCATCACTAGTGCAGTAAAAAAAAAGTATTATTTAATTATTATGGCAACAGTGTTCTTGTTTCATAGTCTGAAGGCTGAAAGGGACATTACGGTAACATAGTCTGACTTGCAAAACACTCAAGGACAAGTAACTTCACTGGATAACTTCTGCATCAAATATATTACCCCTTTTTGAGCTACAGCAAAATGTATCTATAGCATAACTACTCTAGCTAAAAGAGATTTCATGGATCCATCACATACCTGAGAAGTGGTTTCAGTGATCACTTATCCCTACCCATAATGGTATGCCTTATTTATAATAATTTGATCTTGTGGAGCCCTTTCTGCTAAAAAAAAAAAAAAGCCAGAAATCTCTATGTCATGTAGGCAGTTTATACAACAAGTGTAATTTCCACAGCACTACTTCTGACCAATGTGTTGTTTAACCCTGGCAATATTCAGTATCCAGACTAGTTTTGTACTGGAACCTTTCTGATTTCCATGAGCTGCACTGAAGCTTTTCACTTCCACTTCAGAATGGATGTGGATGGTTTAGGCCGTTCTGGCACCCCTCTGCACATCCCTGTCCTGCCCGCCCAGCGCACGCCCACATGCTCCAACCACAAGGCTGATCCAGAAAACTTCAACAAACTCTGAAAATACCCTGACTGGTTTTGTCAATTTGCATATGTTGATTATCAGATACCAAGGGAAAATGATGCAGTGGCTGCTTTCTAAATGTAACTATCTTTTCAAATGATACAGTCAAAGAGACAGACCATGTATTAATTCTGTTTAATACAAACATAGGTGTGTAGCTAGCTGCAGACCAGGCATTAAATTGGTTCTATGAACAATGAAAAATCTGACCACAGGCATTAACTTGCTCCAGATCAATTTTTTCCAAAGGGAAAAAATAGGGGTGGCCTGGGTCACACGTGGAAAGCAGGGTCAAAGGGCAAACAGAGATACAGCATTGTTGTCAAACACCAAACTGGCTTTTTTCTTCCCCAGCAAATAGCTTAACTCCTAGCCTTGCTGTTTTTTCCTCCCCCTCTGCTTTTTCCCATCTAGCTCCTGCACTCTAGTAAATTGTTTCTTTATTCTTTTGCTTAAAAGCATACCCTGGCACACTATTGTCTGTGGATCAATATATGTACTCAAACTGGGAGTCACATGCAAAAAAATGAGTGTAATGGAAAAACTGATACAGATTAGTAGGAGAATAGTTAATGAAAGCTTTTATTTTACTGTTTCTATTAAGAATAGTCTTATATAAAACAAAAAATGCACTATTAGGAAAAAAATATTGAAAATGCTGCTTCCTTTTAGAAGCAGATTTCTTTAAGGTGAAAATGATTGTAAAGTGATGTCTGTGGTGGATGTGAGGATGTCTGTGTAATCATTGTACGTGATATCTAATCATTATCCTGTTCAGGGACAAAGTCACATTTATTAAATGTTCTGTTTATGACTTAAACCCACACAATGTCCGTAAATTTGTAATTAGGATGCAAACCTCTAGTATATATTTACAATAAGATCTGGTCTTGAATTATGATTAGATGTGACACTCAGTATTAAATGTCAGTTCTCTGAAAACCTTGTTTTGTGGTTCTCTCACATACCAAAGTTGAAGAGGCACTAAACACATTCTGGTCAATAATTTAGCTTTCTGTCTAATGTCCTTGGAAAATAAAGGTTTGCAGTGGAAATACTGATTTTTCTTCAACAATAGGGTAATGAATGTACCCTTTAAGTGGGATTTTTGTTGCTATCTGAAACACTAGGTTAATGTCAAAAAGAAGAAAACGTCAACTAATGGTTAGGTATTAAAAAATACACTTATTATGGCTATATTTTTTTTTTAATAAAATAAAAGAAATAAAAGGTATGCTTTCCCCCATCTCCCATCATCAATTAGCAGCCTTATGCTGGGTTGTCATAAGTGAAAGGAGGCAGCTTTGTGTCCTTACCATTTTGGGGTCTTTCATTCCTATGTTTTTCAGGGCTATCACAGCAGTTGCATGAACCTTGAGTGGCAGATCTGAGGCACTGGCTGCATATCCTGGCAAAAATTTCTTGATGTGCTTGATGCTGGCTGGATGTCCTACATTCCCAAGAGCTTTCAAAGCCAGGGAAATTTCTTCTGTGTTAGCCTTGCTCAGTGCCTCTCCTGCAAAGCCATGAAGTAACTGAAAAAAGAAAACAAATCTTCTGTTGAGTTCAATTCTAACTCTTATCTACATCCCATCCCCTATTCTGAGGTTTGACTTTGATAATTTCAGTTTGTTCAATTCATTTATTTTAAATATTTTCAAATTATTTTTGTCCTCATGAATATGACATTTTATTCATAGAACAAGCCTATCCAAGAAAGCTGCAATGAACAACTTCTTCATCAATATGCCTTAAAGTTATCAAGTAAGATTTTTAAAGGAAAAAATAATAGCTAGGAACTACTTCCCACTGCCTTTCAGGGTGAGCTGGGAACCCTTCAATAATGCTATTTGAATATCTCTAATGGTTGAAGGCAGGTGCAAAAACGCAGATACAGTTAAATTCTTCAGACCATTAAATAAGATTCCTGAATATATGGCTAGTGGTGGTGCCCCTAACTTCAGCTGTGACAGCCACTTTTTATTGTGGATTAGTAGCTGACAGTGTGATCATCAAGTCATTTTACAGTCTTTGTTGTAGCCAAGTGGATCACACATTTATGTGGCAAAATTAAAAATAGTTGTCTGAAGGCTGAATATGAGAATAAAACTAAATCCTAATAGAAAACTCTTTTCAATGCTAAAAAATGTCTCTAAAGAAGAAACCCTGAACTGTTGCAGAATAATTTCAATGCAGTTCCAATGCTATAAAATATCACATTTGAGATCCACTGATGGTGTGAAAACAGTCCATCTGATATTGCTAATTGAATGAATGGTCATTTGAAATGCATTGAATAAGCCTATACAATCATTTGCTTTGGGAAAGAACTTCCATTCCCTGGCATTGGGCTTAGATTTAATTAGCTCAAGGGCACTGGGGGCAGTTGAAACGCAGGAGATACATGTAGGAATGTCAGCCATGCCTGTGTACTGCAGGAAAAAAAACATGGCAGGCACATGATGTATTTGGAACACCCTACTCTTACTGGGGTGGTGGAATGACCAGCGTTGAAGATTGAAAACACCTATTTCTCTTTCCTTCTGTATCACGGTCTGGGTGGCCAACCTCTGTAAATCATGGCATGCATGTCTAAAATGGAGAAATGTTATTTACTACCTATTTAAATTGTTTTCAGGCCTGCTGTTTAAAAACAGTGTCAAACAGGGAGGATACTACTATTATTAAAAACTTCCAGTCTGTGTGGATGACTGGGCTCTGCTTCTGGCTGAGAAATGGCCAGGCTACATGAGTGGGCAAGCTCTTGGGCTTTCATGCCATTTAGTTTATTTACAAGTATATGTAAGTCCCTATATTTAAAGTGTTTCAGAGCAGTGCCATGGGACTTCATTAATAATTGGCAATAAAGCACTCAGAGATACTCAGATAGAAAGCGCTATGACTTACATGCTTCTTCCTCTCACTCTCGTGTGTTAATCTAAAGATAAAAATGTGGTATTTAACCAACTGGGGATTGTTTCCCCAAAAGAAGCACTGTAGTGAAGTGGAATTCAGGTTTCTGAATAATGAAGAAAGAAGTCAAGGCTTAGTTTTTCTTCTACACAATAAACAATGCAGTTACCTGGAGACATTCAGAGCAGGAGTCTGATGAAGAGCACTGTTTGTGGCAGAGTGACGCGTAACTGAGGTAGCAAAACTTTCCAAGTATAGTGGGTGAGCGTGGGCAATGTTTTTTCACGATGAGCTGGAGAGAAAGCAGTTGTTTGTTAGCACCATTAGTGAAGAGCAACAACATTAAAAAAAATGTTTCCGTCAAAACCAAGGTTTTGATATTTTTTGATTGATGGATTTATAGCTAATCAGTGGATATTACTATATTTGAAAATGCAATTGTAAAGTAATTCCAACTAACATCTGGAAGGCAGATCTTTCATTTTTATAGTGTTCCAGATTTAAACTTGGCGTAGACTGTAATCCAAAGGGAGGAAATCAGTTCTGGAATGGAAAAACACACTTTATGCGAGAAACATTAATAATTGTTTCATAATTGCCTCAGCTATAGGTACAAAATACTTGAGATACATTGTGAATGGACCTCAGTACTTTGGGCAGACAGGAATATTTTGTATAAATGTAGGAGCTGACAGGAGGCATCAGCCCACTGCTTCCTTGAGTGGGAAGCAGAGCATTACAGCACAGTAACAGCCAGGTTGTCACAGCTTTCACAGAGGGCAAAACTCTAGTCTGAGATACATGGTCTTTACCTAGGATAGGCAGAGATAAGTTCCTGCAACTGAGACTAGAATTATACCCTGCAGAAATGGAAAAATTGTAAAAATCGTTAGGCTTTCTCCTCCACATTGGCACAATTCCCTTATTTTCAATAGATCTTCTCCAATTTATACCCATCCTGCTAGGTCAATCAGGACAAATACAGGATAAAACAAATAGATATTTCTTACTCCCTTGTCTTTGTACACACTCAGATATCTAATCTGATGTAACTGTAAAGTACATTTGCACAAAGGGAGGCTGGAAACCACTGTTAGCAGCAATAACCTCTGTCACTGAGAGGTATTTTTCTGGATTCATTTTTGTCCTTTTGATTTGCATTCTCCTTCCCTTAAGACAGACAGGAAATAAACTCCTTTCAACCTCACTAGGGGATATAAACCCTTTATATTATCAAAGCCTTCACAATCTTGTCAAAGGAATAAATAGGACAGATGTCAAAATCAATAATGAGCGATTCGAGAGTGTTGAACAAATCCTACCGTCGCTTCCTCCATCACGTCCTGAGTTGGTGGGCTCGAGTGCAGAGCCACAAACACCGTCTGAGCTGCTTCCCAGCTGGTGAGCTCTTGCCTTTCCATTTTATGCCTCAAGAACCTGAGTGCACGGTGACTGGCAACTGCAGGAATTATATCCAAAATGTAGCGCCTGCAATGGGAAAGGCAAGGTCCATTTTCCACATCTGCATGTTAACATGGTCATTCCAGATGGTCTCCAACAGGGTCTGTCAGCAGAAGCATCACCACTTGTACTGCTTGTACCTGTACACTGGCCGACTGGAAAACTGCTTCCATACTGACTCATAATTCTCCTCATTCGCTGCACGGAAGAGGTGCAGAAGCTTGAGAGCTTTTGCTGGTGCATCACTGGGAAGCTTTTCAGATGTGGTCTCTACTAGGTCTTGCAGGCTTTCCTCTATCTGCAGGAAGATTAAAACGCACAAAGTTTACATGCCTAGTTTTCCACATGCAAGGATTCTAACCTCCAACAAAGAGTCTGTTCAGTGGATGAATTTTACCTGGCTCTCCACATCTTTTATTTTGAATAAGTGGACAGGGAGCTGAAGCAATTCACTGCTGAACTGGTACTGAAGTGATCCACGATTCTGGAATTCTTTTGGTGGGACCTCTGCCATGTGCTTTTGCACATCTGTCAAAGCAAGTTTCTGCCTGGAATGTAGGAAGCCAGAGAGGTAACATCACAAGTTGCAGGGTACAAGCTAAAAAGAGAGCAGTATTTCAGCCTCCCTACATTGCAATGCAGCTACTAGTGTTACAAAAGGGTTTTGATACTGAGGGGCAAAAGCACTTACAAATAATTGTGTTTGGACAGGGTGCTCAGAATCACACTCTGAGAAGGTATGCACTTACTCAGCAGGGCTCAGGTAAGAGCCTTTACCTTCCTTTGGGAGTAATATGGCTTGAGAATTTAAGGAAGAAGTGGGAGCTGAGAAGCTGTGGTCCAAACAAGATCACAGGAATTGTGTTGTGTCTTAAGGAGTAAATTCAAAATTAGAGAAAAATAACTGATGGGAATTTTTTTATAAATTATCACTTAATTTAAACCTTTTAAGAAGTTCATAAAAGCTCTTATGTGTCTGTGCGTCCTGGAAGCTTCAAAAGCTTTTTTTTCAAAAGCTTTCAGAAGCTTCAAAAGGAACTGAAAAACTTTAGATAACGTAAGAAATGCTACAATATTTTTATTTGCACTGTTAAAATTCCTTCTCCATTTTGCCTGGCAATCTGAATTTCCCGGGGACTGCAGAAGGTAAAAGGTTCTCATGAAGTTTCAAATTGGGCTTCCCAAGGAAAAAGTGAGATAAATTCAGGATTAATTTTTGGAAACTTTACAAGGAGAACCAAAGCTTCATCCTTTGTTATTATGAATTCCAATGAGAGTTTGTCTTTGCAAACATCTTCTGTCTGCTACATTTTCAGCTAAAGAGATGCATCCTATTCCATCAATTATGTTTAAAATAAGTCATTTAGGACACTATAATAAAGTTAGGCATTTATACTGAACAACTGAAAGCATTCCAAAAGAAATATTGATGTACTACACAGTATCTCAAAATCTCTGTAGAAAATTGGTGTGTTTATTTTGAGATCTCTACGATGATCTTCTGTATCATTTCTATCCACTCCTTCCATATGGATTGCAGAGAACTGCTGTAGAAAATAGGATAAAACTGCTTTGCAGGCAAGACACTGAAATTTGAATAGAAATCGCTGCCGAATCAGCAGAGATTTTTTTCTCTCTTGAAGTTTTATACAATATTATTGAAAGGGCATGTGGGTCAGAAAGTATAGCATCAGGTACACTTGGACTGATTTAACTCCCCCCTCCAGAACATGATGAATCTATTATGTCTTCATCTTCATTGTATCAGGAAGAGATATATCTGCCTAGTATTGATGGGAAAATGTTATACTCCGAGGAGAAGAACAAATGAATACTAAAGACAGGATTAAATCTGTGAAACAATAGTAAACCTCTCCTGGCTTTGAAAGATCCTGCAAGAGGCTTATGCTGAACAGGTCTGAAAACTCAGCTACAAATATTAGATTTTTTTTATTATTATTTTTTTATTTTTTACACAGAAAAATGCATTGTAGAAAAAACTTCTGAAGACTTGGGTGACATGTCCACATCTTCCCAGCTAACTTATGTTTGTCCCCATCTGCTAGGTAATGCTAAAGATATAAAGGAAATGGATAAAAGTAAGGGCACTACTTTTTCCAGGGGCTCCACACCTGAGGGATAACAGTAAAGGAGTCTATGCCCCTTGCAGAAGAAGAGTTTAAATCAGCAAAAGTCTATTGCCTCCAAACTAATGCTCACTCACAACAACCTATAATTCAATTAAGCACTGCAGTTGTATCTGTCTTCACCATGATTGCATGAAATAGTAAAGCCACTTTCACCTTTACTGCTCTTTTGTTTTGTTTCGCTTTCTTTAGCCAGACTGAATATGTTAATCATAATAATTAAATCAATCAGCAATATATTGACATGAACTTTCTGATGTTGCAGTTTCCAAAACTATGTAATATCCCAATAGATTGTTGCACAAACTAATGAAGGAATGCAAGATTACAGCAGCTGGAGTGGCATTGGTGCATATTCTCTGTACAGTAAATGTTATGCAAAAAGCCTCCCACTCCAGCAGGGCACCCCCTTCTACACAGTCTGTTACTAAAGCAAGTAACTAAAAATTTTTCAATAGGTGATTTTTTGACCTCTGAAAGTTGGAGCCTTGAGCTAAAAATGAGCCAGGTTTCAAGTTCTTAGATAACCGTGATTCTCATTTTGCCCAAACTTGTTTAACAAATATGCAAAATTTCCTGTAGAAAAGCAAATGAATTTTACATGCTTTGTGCACAATCTTTTTGCAATAAAACCCAATTTTCTATTGAGAAACTGTTTTGATGGGAGATTTGCAAGCAGCCCATTGCACTTAGGAAGTACATAGGAATCTAAAGTCTTATCTAGGTTTCTTGTGAACTAGTCTCCAGAGTCTCTTCTTGCATTATTGTTTTCCAGGGAACTCTCTTTCAGTGAGTAACTGTCTCTCACAGTATTTTACTGAAAATATATTAGTTCACAATTTTTCAGATGGAATTACATTTGTTTTGGCTTTTATGACATAAAACAAATAACCCTGAGAAATAAAATAGTCAAATCCTGCCAAGTTTACCTAACAGAATTTGGATAGCGATGTGCATGTTTCAGATTTACAACTAACAGTGAAGGTAGTTTTTATGAACTGTTTGGGATTTTATGTAATTAAATACTGGCAAACAATAGGCTGTGGAAGGAAAGGATTTATTTCAGTTATAGAGTTTGACCAAATTACTATGAGGCTGAGGTAGTTGCTGAATTAAAGGCATATGTACAGTACCTTGCTTCTACTATAGCATTTCCTCCTGTTATCTCATTGAAGGGTGAAAACTGGTGAATTTCCTCAACATCAGCTTGTGTAATTACAGCTTCATTACGTGTATATTTTATTTTATAATTGTAAGTAGCAGTTGCTCGGGAATTCTTGTTTCTCTTTACAGTATTAAAAAAAAAAAAAAAAAAAAGGAAAAAAAAAAGGAGAAAGTCATTGAACTTCTAAATTCTGAGTCTAGAAGCTATTACACCACTCACTTCAGCCTACGTTTTTTTCCAGGGCTGTTGTGTTTATTGCCCATATTAGTGCTTTATGTGAATTCTGCATGCTCACTTCCATGGGAGAGGTCAGACACACTGCCTGGCTCCCTTACTGTTAGCTGTTTTTGTCCTTTCCTAAATCTAAGTCATTGTTTATTTCTGTGAGAAGGAGACACATTTTCTGAAGAGAGCAGCAGTATAATCCACACAATTTCTTATTTCAGAGGGAGTATTATGCTAAGATGCACTAGTATCTATCTTGAACAGCAGAAACTGGACATCATGACTATCTTTTTTACTCAATAGAGTAGGTGAATTAATTCGTGCTGGTATTAATGGTTTCCAAGCCAGCTAATTCAAGATAGTTGAAGTGTGCCTGCAGTATATGACAGTCTGCAGCAGAGACCTCTGCTGCTCTGTGGTTCTGATTTTCATACAGTAAGAAAATGTTGGTAACTAGATGCAGAAGATCTTACTCTTCTCTCATTTTAAGCGTAACAAAGCAAGAGGTAACATGGATGCCAAATGGCTCCCTGTATACGGATATAATACACTCTAATTTACCTGCTGGCAGGTCTGGCATGGTTGAGTGTATGCTGAGCCTGTGACCATTTGAACTTTCTCTTCACAACTGTTCAGGTCCTTGGATTTTGTCACGTAGACTAAGTTCACTCTCTTTTTCTCCTGGATTGCATAGGTTGTGTTGCAAATACCTTCAATCCCAGCCTGGTAAAAATGAGAATGGGATCAGAGAAGTTCACCCCTATGCAAAACTTCTTCAATTTCCCACATGGACTTTCCTGCTTAATTCTGTATTTTCAAAATTCCTGATAGAAATTAATGCTTTTTAGTTATGGTACTCTCCAAAAGCAAGATCTGGATGATCATTACTCTCATTGCTTTTTAACACGTTTCCAGTAAGCCAAAACAGCGTTTCACTGAGAGAACTAAAATTCTCAAGAGTTTCACTGAGACAAGTCTTGGAGGCTCAGAAAAGGTAACAATTTCCAGATAGAGCTGTCAATTATGAAATACAATTTAAGGAATATTAATAAAAAGTGCCAAAATAATTTGATCACTCAGAATAAAATCTCAATAGCACAGTACTTTAAGGTTGAAGATGAAATTCTGCCCTTAAAATTTTCTTTTATAGACAGCTTATAAATGCGTATGGAACAGGCCTTGCAATATTGAATGATCTGTCACAATATGAACAGTAATAGTTAAAGAGAATTTCAGGATAGCAGAGTTGTGATTGTTGGTTTTCTTGAGTTTGCAGTTTTAGCTCTGATCTTCAATAATACTTCAAGAATATATATATTTATAAGAGCTCTTAAATCTCCTCAGTAAGCGATGAGATTTTGCAGAAGAAAAATATTTTATTGGATTTTAGGAGGAAGGGTTATTGTCATGATTTTTTTTAATGTTACTGATAGCACAGCCACTCCAGAGAGCAGCTCTGGGCTATGTCAGAACAGCTAAATTGTGGCAAGATATACTCACTTCATCTCTAGCTTAACACTATTCCTGAACACACTGTGGCTTCTGTAAGGGCAAGCAATAAGAATTGCCCAAGCTTTCTGATAGACTTGCACTCTGCAAATACAGCTGTGGGGCTCCTCTTCATGGCAAAGTAGAAACATACAGACTTTAAATGGGCATGTTCAGCCCATCAGGCTCAGTGGAATACAGTAGTCTCCTGTCTAGCTGGACTTTCTAGCTGTGTGCAGTTCATGGCTAGTTCAGATAACCTTAACCTTACACTCTGAAGGATGTGATGCAGACTTTCCCCAGTTAGTCCTTGAAATCTCTCTGCAGTTCTGATTTTGGGAAGAATAATGCTTATATTCCTTTAGAGAGAGATTGTCAAGCAAGGGTGCCAATGTTCATTAAACAGTTACTGCCAGAGAAAAGCAAAGAAACACTTGGAAATTATTCTGCGAGGTGAAATCCCATATATTGCTCATCAACAAGAGTAGGACATACTGCTAACCGAATTAGAAATAACAAAGATATAAACTAGATAAAAGAAAATAGCACTACAGAATATGCAAAACCGCTGCCCAAGTTTTCATGTGTAACAAGCAGTGTGAAATATTAAATAATGTATTTCCTTTCCCAGAAACAACACTACTTACATTAAAAAATAAAAAATATATATATTTAAAGTTACTCCAGTCTGCATTTTCAATAAAAATAACATGAAAGTATAATAATTTCAAGGTTTTTGCTGAGCTCTGAATCGAATGTAGTCTAATCAATGTAAATACGGTTTTGCAAAAAATAAACACATTGCAATTTCTGTGGTGAATAGTAATATCAGATGATTTACCTTGACTAAGATATTAAAACCTGAAAAACAGTAGAAATTCCAATAGAGCATCAGCTCCAGCTGTCAAAGCTATTACAGTAATGTCATGGCATATATATTGTTTTCCTCCTAAAAGAGGAGCGAGAAGAGATTAAATTATACATGATTGGTAAAAAAGTCAAATTACTGTTATTGTGGTTTTAATCTTGTGCTGTATGTTTAAGCTTATTTTAATACAGTATTCAAATTTTACGTGGACTTCAGCTTTCATAAGAGTTTACTTTCTGTAGAATCACATGTCAGATTTTCTAAGGGTCTAATGCTTCAAATGTATTTTAAAAAAAATATTTTCATCAGCTAGATTAAAAATCTGCTATTCTGTTGTCCTTTTGGGCTTCAGCTCTATCAAAGGTTGTCTGATAAGAACAATTTAATAATGATTTCCCCAGATTAAGTGTGTCTTGTTAGTGAAGTTTATGTCAAAGATGAATCCAGAAAATGCAGTAGGAGTATCTGAAGGCTTACTTATTTGTAAAGCAACCACCATGGCCAAACCCAAAAGCTCACCTCCTGTAAACTGTATGAATGCTGCATCTTCTTTATACTTATCTCCAGCACATTCAGGACTCCTCTGTAGATGTTCAGACCATCATCCGAGACAGAATCAGGAGCCATAAGGTTTCCAACATGGCCATGGCTATACTCAAACTTGATAGGGTTACTGAGTTGCCCTGTTAGTACCTGGGCTAGTTTGAGTGATCGAGAGAATGAGCTTGTAGGCCAGACACCATTGTACTCTGCTGCTTCGATTGAGTGAATCTGGAACAGAGGGGGAATATAATTCCTCTTTAATTTTTCAGTTAACATTTTTCAATACACATAAGGGTCTAAAGCCTTACGTATGTCAAAAATAACACTTTCAAATAACACAAAGCCTCTTCACAGGGAAAAGTTAAAAACTGTCATTTAAACATAGCCACTATTGCTATACATATTTCTACACATAAAAGGAGAGTAATGTAAATGACTGTGATATTTCCACAGTCACTGCACTCTGTTCTGTTTCATAGATAATCCATATTGCCAAAGGTTGACTTGTATGAAGAAATGAGCCAGAGAAGAGCTGCATGAAGCAGGTTGCTACCCAAAAGTAGTACAGAAGTTCTGCAGGAAATTGCAGGAGAAAGTTAATGTTGCATAAAGCATCATTAGCTCCTGTTGTGAACTCTGTCATCTCCCTCGCTGGGGTCACAGAGCACAGACAGCAGTCAGAAACTAATAACAACATGGCTGCTGGGCCATCCAGATAGTCATAATTAGCTTGAGCAGTGGAGAGCAGATTACAAAAATGGTCCTACACATTTTGCTGCAAAGCTGGCAGCTCAGACACAGCCCCCAGTCCCACTCGGCACTTCACACTCCTGCCTCAACCTTGGGCACATCCAAGCAAGTAGAAAGTTGTGCTAAACTATGCATAACTCGAGTGATTTCTGCACCCTGGGAACAGAGCATGTTTAGCTTAGTTTCTCAAAGGACCCTTCCCTTCTATATATTTTGACAATTTAAAGAGACTTTTCTCTGACACCTCAGGCTGGCGATGTGATGCAAGACGCGGATTAATTTCTCAAAAAGCCACACAAACTAAATCCTCACACAGCAGGTCACTGGAGACTGCACTTTCATATTTATTTTTGTTATTGTTGGTGGAGATCACTGCCAACCCCAGTAACTGAAGCTTACAGAGGCGGCGGTTACGGAGCAAATCCCTCATGCTGCCTCTTGGACATGCTTCTGGCATACTGTGCACAGGCAGGTTTGGGACCATTCTGCAGGGTCAGGGCGAGGTAGTTTTCCTTAGCCCTCGGGGCCCAGTCAGGACTTAAGCTGCCTGCTAGGTTTTGAACACAGCTGGCAATTCCTACCTGTGGATTTGTGATGAAAAAATTGTCAGCTGGAAACCACCCAGGGAACACAGCTTTTTCCTTGGGCTGAACGTGAACTAGTAGACTACAGACAAAGACTAACTCCCTGAACCATCCCTCCAAAGTGACTAATTTAAATATAACAGCAGCAAAATAAACTCCCAGAGCAACAGGGAATAAATGTATCATTATCTTTCACTTAGAACTTGTCCCAAAATAACTTTTTTTTCCCCTTCTTATTTTCTTGCCTGAAATTCTTTCTGTATTTATTTTTTAAAATGAAACTTTTTACCAAATACACAGGTGAAGTGATATTGGAAGGTTTTAGGAAACAGAAGTATATTTTTTGTAAAGATTCACCCTGGCACACTAAGAACTGTTTTGGCAGGAATAGGGCAGGTTGTATGGCAAACACAAGACTGCTTTTGCCTCCTCTCTGCCAGGAAAGCCTTCTGCTCACCCACATAGATGTGTGGCTCTTATTTCCTTGGTTTTTTTTTCAAAAAAAATCCAGCCATTTTCAAAGGTCATGGAAAAGCAATGTGCCCTGTCTAGATCTATTATAATTCGAACTTATAAAAATACCTAGTAGCAGAAGGCTAATTCAGGCTGGAAGGCTACAGCATTTAGAAGTATTTATCAAACAGTCACCAGTCTTTTTAATCTGCAGTTTTCAATTTTCCAAATAAAAGCTTATAAAAAGATCTTTTTTCTTCCACATATAAAGAAGACTAAGTTGAATTTGTGTAAGGCAATTGAAGAATGTGTTTCAACACATTAATTAGAAACACATATAGGCTTCTGTTAAAGGCAAAAGTGTTTTTCGCATAATCAGAACTCTTAGCAATTACTCAGCATGCAGTAAAAATATACAATTGAGGATGACATAGAATGTCATTTGGGAGCCTGCAGAAAAAGAAGTCACCAGATGACATTAATTATGCTAAATATTGAATCACATCCAGCTACTGTCACATGTTTTATTACCCTTCCTTTGCTGGTTATGAAATCAGTTGATTAAATAATCCTAGATTGTACAGTTTGGAACAAATGGATTGTTCCAGTAATAAATTAGTGTGTGTTTCCAATTATATTCCATTGTCTCCCTGACCACAAAGCAGAAGAAACTGTTCAAGCCCAAGTTTGGCTTCAGCTGAGAATTACCTGGCAAAGTGCAAACAGGATTTAGGACACTGCATAAAAAACAGTGTTAGTTACATTCTCCCTGAGTAAGCACAATACATGATGAAACTTAATTACTTCCTAAAAGCTTAAAAAATAAGTCAAGTATGAAGAAAATGTTACCTTTCAAATTGAATACATTTTCTTACCCTAATAAGACAAAGTTTTGGCCCAATACCACTAATTTCCACTTTACTTTTTATTCTTATTCCAGCTCTTGCAAGTCCTTTCTCTGGAAGTCCACTGAGAAGCGTGCTTTCATAATCAAATGTATAAACCTTGTTTTCACTGAAATCAGGTTCTGGAAAGAAATGGTTCCCATAAAACATTAGCTGTTACAAAGTTGCATTAAGCATCGATATACCTTCCAGATTCTATTTTGAATTTCACTCATTATAATTATATTAGCCCATAGGAAAATTACTTACGGTAATTAAGATGCTGGCTCCCTGAAAGAGAAGGAAAAAAAAAAAGGAGTAATGAAATGACAAAGCAAAAAACCCCTCACCAACAACCCAAAATGTTAATGTATTTTAGTCTGAAAGGCTATATCTCATCTTGTACATACAGCATAGCTTTCTAATTAACTTCACTTCTAGTTCAACACATAACCAAAAGCCTTTTTTCCCTAAACAAACAAACAAATAAATAAAACCATGTTTCTATAAAATGTTAATGTTCATGTTTGTAAAGGAACTATATTTAGATTCTGAAACCTTTTCCTAAATCTGTTCTTTTAAATTCATCAAAGCAGAGAATTACTTACCCACCAGCGTTAAAACCAGGGCTAATACCAAGCCCCTCATGATGGGGATAAAGTAAAGGTGAACAGGCTGGGTTGTCTTTTATAAAGGTATGTGCTATCACATGTTTCTTTTGGCATGCTGAGTAGACAAATAAGCATATTTTAGAACCTGTATTGATCAATCAAAAAATAAACATTTCTAAGGTCACGAATTCTAACAACTTCAAATCGCCCCATAATTTAAACTAATTTACTATGTGAATCAGAGATTTCATTTTCAAAATATCCTGCTTGTTATTTTTTGCCATTTCTCTGCATTGAAATTCAACAGTAAAACAATAATTAAAATTTAAAATTAAATAAAAATACTCCCTCTTCAGTCTCCTGATGATTTGCTCTTGCCCAAGGGCCACAGCTTTGGAGACTCACATTGCTGTCATATTGAAACTCTACTTTTAGAGGAGAATTTGTGACTGATTTGATAGATTTAGGATTGAGATATCTCAGAGCTCATAGACATGCAATAAGAGACTGTCTTTCCATGGTCTCTACCATGGCTGTCTTTCCAAGTGTAGCTCATTATGCACACCTGGAAAGATAAATCTTGTCAGTATGACCTTCATGTTAGCTTCTGGCTAATGGTCAGAGTTCATGCTATGAAAATAGGAGGGAAATTAAAAAACAAGTTACATTCCCAGAAGGACTTCAGTGATCTGGGATCATCTAGTACTTCTCAACGTGTTCTCATGGAGCTTTGCCTGTTGCCAGTCTTGTGAAAATAGATCCAGAATTTCCCACTTATAATGATAACATTCAGATCAATCTTTAGCAAAACTAAGTCAGGTGGGAGTTTGCTCCCTAACCTCAGATGTACATATATTTTGAGATGGTTTAATATTTACTTCAAATTTAAGATTGTCTTTTGGTCAAATGGTAAATTACAGATCACGTAAAAAACCACCTGGGTACAAGGGTTACTGAAAGGGCAGGAAGGAGACCTCAGGAATGTATATCTGGTATTTCCCCAAGGCTATGAAAGGTACAACATAGTGCATGCACAAGTAGTGCACATAGGCAGGCAGATAGATTCTATCCTCTGGGAGCAGAGCAAGGTTTTCTCAGCCAATGCCTTTCCTCAGGGAGAAGGGTGAAACTTGAGGACAGGTCCTGAGGCCTCTACCTCAATGGTGTACATATACCATTGAGAATATATTTACTGCAAGCCTCATCAAATGGTCCCTTTACATTGTTCCTTCATTTACTTGGAATGATGCCACCTGACTGAGGAATAGTGAAGTTTATTCTTGTGGTGACAGTTCACCTGAGCAGGAGTCAGGGTGCAGCCCCATAAGCCTGTGCTTGGCCCCTATACTCTGCCACTGCTGCCCAGACAAACAGGAGAAAATAAAAAATCTAATGTGAGCTGTTCCATTTGGGCACCTTTGATACCTCCAGAAGTCTTGAGAACTTTAGAATCACAGCTTTCTTTCCAGAAAGGGAATTATATGCACTAGGCCAAGTCGTCAGATCTTCAATGAAATGTGTGTCTAGTAAAATATTTTAAAATATATAATAGACATGTGAATTGTTACAAGAGATTAATAGTTGGGTGTTGGATTGCTGTAGGTTCAGTCAGCAAAAAATTTAGTGTGTGTGTATTTTCCCTGATTTCTTCTAGGCTACTGACTCATGTGAGATATGAGAAGATGCCTCATCCTTGCGTGCCCTGTGAAATTCCGTGGTCTACCTTGTCTGGCATATATGCACTGTCAAATGTAGTTAGAAATGCCTTACAAACAGTCATATTTGTGGCAGCCAGAATGGAAGTAAACACATAGCAGCAGTGTAATACTGGAAGCAGTACCATGCAAAACTCTCCTGCTTTGGTCACCCAGCCTTTTTGGTATTGCTCATCAGTGCCACAGCTTGATCTCTGCAGTAATGTTGTGCTGTTGTGCTCAAGTAGCCACAGTTCTGCAGGATAGAATATATAAGAAATATATATATATATATATTTCTTAAAGAATAATATAAATGAGGCTATTAATTTAAGCATTGTTATTAAGAGCATATAGAAATAATGTCTAAGGGACACATTAAAATGAAGCTATAACATTTTCAAGTTTAATAAAAGACTTTATAATTACAGTGGAACATTATTAGATTTGTGCTATTTGTGTAGTGAAAATACTGCCTTTTTTTTTATGGGGAGTGCTGAGTGTAAGATCACATTCAGCATGCAGACAGCTGATTTTTAGACAGTTACCTAAAATAATTAAGTTTGCACAGGCTGCAGTGTTCACTTGATCTGCAGCATGTCGCTCTCTCTTTTTAATGGCTCTTTTCTACTCAGACTTGTTGTCTTAGGAGAAAGTGATCTCAGAATTGTTGTACCCATTATTGCTTTAAAAGGACAACCTAATAAATTCATGAAGTTGAGAAGAGACACAGTTAGCTTTTGAGTGTCACAGCACTGGGCCCTAATCCTTTCTCCTAAGGAGACACATCCTCCAGCTAGCCCTGAGGGAATAAACAGGCAATCTATCTCTTTAAGGAAATGATTGAAAGGTGGAAGACACTCTTTTTAAAGCAAATACACTTTTTCTTAAACATTCAACATGTCATGTTGAGCAAGAAGATACATGATATATAAATAAACTGTAGTTAAACAGGTCCTCCACAAACAACTTACAAGTGCCTAATTTGGCTGCATAGGAAAGAACTTTAATGTGGGTATGGGCTTTATACAGAAACAGTATCTTACCTTTTATTATTTATTTATTTATTTATTCATTTATTTAACCATAAGCAATGAAGAAAAGGAATTCTTAAAAAGTGATGGGAAATATATTGTTATTTCTTAAAGGAAGAGAGTATATGGTGTTGAGTGTTACAGAGAGCATGATGGCTGTATAAGGAGAGGAATAACATGAGGCAGACTGCTCTGAATTTACAGGGCACTTGCACCATAAATGAAACATGAATTCAGCCTAATTAACCTGATTAGAGCTATTGCTTCTACACTGCAATTGTCTTTACATAACACATTCTGCTTGAGTAACAGAGTCTTATTATCTACTGTTGTTCTGCTGCTGATAGCTCTACATTCTCCTTGTTCTGTATTCATGTTGCTGAATTATGGTGCAGTGATGCCATTTCCATCCTGATAATATATAGCCTAACGACAAAGCAGGGATTAGCAAAGCAGCTCCCAAGCAACCATAGCAGATTAAAACAGATATAATCAGCTGATAATCACTAAACTCAGTGATGTTTAGCCTTCAGTTTTCCTCATTTCTAAAGATGAAGAAACAAAATTTTAAAAATTATTTTTAAAAATTCACACCCATTTCATATTTAACATTCACTCCTTGATTTTTTTTTTCTCAAAACATTCAGCACTTACTATTGTGGCATAGCCTCCAAGATAATATATGGTATTCTCTCCAGAGACTCTGGACATTGTCTAATGAATGTGTTCTGAGTTAGGCTAAATTGTCATATGCCGATTCTAGTACATTCACAAAGCAATTTTTTTACATTAGCTTGCTTTAAAAGGTACTTTTTGTTTTTTTCTTTGACTTCCATTCCTTCTACTAGAAAGAAACCAAGAGGCTCAATTTCCTGCTGTTACACCAGTCTGATGCTGGCACACCACCAATGGTGTGAGAGCTGTGGGATAACTGTGGGAATTGGGTACAAGGTTTGTAAAACGAATGATATAGAAATGCTATTTCTATTTTATCAAGCTTTTGGACTGCGCATGGTTTGAAAGATGATGTTGGTCTAATTTACAGCATAACTGTACAGTTTTATTTTGATAAATTTCAGTTTTATGCTATTAAGCCAAATAGTGTGCATTTCAGTGAAGTAAATCAGTGGATTTACCTGTCATTTCCAGAGACAAAAATGAAATCAAGAAAAAGAAAGTAAGAGTGTGGAATTCAACTCTGAAATTTTCTATCTGAAAACAGATCATTTTGACATAACTTAGCTTTACTAAGATGGTCAAAGTATTTTATTTTCATTCAAATATGGAAAACATTCTGAAGCCTAACAGTCCACCACTGTCACTATCATCATGGGTTCCTAAGCCAGCACACTGATTAAGGGGCTTCAGGATTTCTACCTCCTTTTCAGTATATAGTATTTCCCAAGTGATTCAGTAGGGTTAAACGTTAAACAACTTGCCATCTGAAATTTGAGTCACGTCATATTTGAGGAGTGGTGTTTGCCATGTAATTCTATTGCACTAGAAGATAACTTCCCCAAGTTTATCTTAACCCTAACTTAGACTTCATGGTCACAGAGTGATCAGCTGCTTTGGCATTGGTACTGACGGGAAATCAGGTAGCTCTGAAATTTAGCCTTGTCATGTCTATGTCTCAGTCATTTTGGGGGTGAAATGGTGACTGCACACATAGGACACTGGAGAGTTCTCTGTGCTCCATTAAATGTTGTTCTCTTACAGGCTGAGGTACTATTGGGAGTTGCATGCTTGGTTAGAGCTATCATGGCTAGTAAGTTAGCCAGAGGGAAAAATAGTTGTGTAATGGTTATTCCAATGTACTCTGACTGTATAAAAAGTGGGCACTGCTGCAGGGAGGTGAGGAGATCCCAGGCCATCCCATGTGCCTTAGGATGGACTGCAGGAAGAGGGAGCATAACTTGGTTTATTGGACTTGGCATTAACAACTCTTTTGCTGGAGGTGCTGTGAGCACATAAGGTTGCCACTTCAGAAAAAGATCCATGATCCTCTGTCATCCTGCATGAAAACACCTTCCTACTCTTGGAGGAACAAGGCCTGAGCCATTGGTGGGAGAATCTTAGAAAGAAGAAAGTTCTCAAGTCTTTCTTTTTCTTTACATAAGGCCAAGTGTATTAGGGCTGCAAAACTTCAGACTCTCCTAAGAAAGGAATTAGGCTTGTTTTATTTTTCCTTAAAGTGTGGAATTGTACAAATATATAATGCATTCCCAAAATGGCTACATATTTTGTGGTTCCACCCTAAATGTGCAAAATTCTTTATGAAGAAAGACTGACTTTTTTTCCACAGAAGCCAATATTCTCAGGTATAATTATGATTATTTTTCTGTTTCATAGACCTTCACCTTAGTGACTTATACCCTCATACCACGGAACCACTGTAAGAACATGATGGATCTGGATCATCACTTTCTAGTGATGTAGTATCAGATAAGTTTATGGTTTCAGTAGGAAGCTCATTATGAACTTACTCTTGGTACAGAATATATGAGGTGTATGATACCTTAGTTTCACAGCACTGGGTCACCGTGACATTAGGTCATGGGTCAGATAAGATAACCAGTGTATTATTCCTGAGGAAGGAGCAGATAATACTCTGCCAGTACAAACAACAGGCATTGACTTTATCCTAAAAGAAAAATAAATAAAAAAAATTACCTACCTGTATTTAATCAATTACTATGACTTGCAAAGATTAAAAGGTCTAATCATAAAAATAATGACACAGTTTTGTTTTTAAGATACTGTGAAAGCTAGCTCAGTAATCAATTGAACACCATATGTTTCATTACTTTGAAAGAAAGTTGTTACATTATTATTCCCACTACAGCATGTATTAAATCATAATCCCATTTTCTGTATAAGACAACTACATTTTAAAATATTAAATGGAGCACTGATGTTCATATCTGCTTATCAAGGAAGTGTAGACCCACTATAGTGTTATGATTCCACGTTGCCCATGAACAGCAGAGGACAATCTAACTCTTCAACACACCTTTGGCTAGGACTATAAAGAATTAATTTCTTCCCCCTAATATAAAGAAGGAAGGCTGAACAAATTCCTATATCCAGGAGATACGGAATCTGGATGCAGATCCAGGCTTGCAATTTTCAGCTAACTTGTCTTACACCCTTATAGAACTGCATTTCCTCCCATCTTGCAGAAAATTTCTTACCCATTTGACTGGGAACAATTCTAACAGTCTTATGATAAAGACTATCTTTTTTTCTGCAGAATTAATTTAACATGGCCAGAACATTACAAATGCCTTTCTTCAGTGTGTTATGTGCAGCCTTATTGTTTAACTGCTCAATTTTCATTTTCAAGGCTTTTTAGTATGAATATGGGCAAAAGGTATAGGCAGACTCTGGCTCACTACAATCTCTATTCTGCACTGCAGTTAATCGTATCTGTTCACTGAGTTTAACTGGAGCAATATCTAGTATTTGCTGACACTAATTTGCTCTTTGAGTAATCACTGTAACTTCAATGCAAACACTCAAGGAATAAAACATTTCTCAATATGAATAGGGCTTAAAAATCTGCTCTATCATAGCTGCTTCCCAGAACATCTTAAGTTATTTAAGACTTTATTTCAGAAACCATTCAGTTTCTTAACTCTTAATTTATTTATTTTAATTGTTATATCTAAATTAATTCAATTTTGCTCATCTCTGGAGAAAGCACTAGGAAGATTGCTATTTTCTTGGTGTTCAAAGGCAAAAGACTGGGAGTGACTTCTGAATTTAATTTTCAAGGACTTCCTGTGTTGATCAAAAAACAATTTTGGTCTCAAAACTTCTTCAGTGAAGGCAATGGAATGGAGCCAGGTGAATTCTATGGACATTTTCTACACTTTTGTCTTTTTGGCCTTCCTTTCTCCTCTGACAATTTATTTGTGATTCATTCAAAGGCTGAACTTTTTTTGAGACAAACTGATGTAGATAAGTCAAATTACATGGAACTGGGTCAGTTTACCCCACCTATGTATCTAACCCAAAATTTTAACATTTTTAACATAGGAAGATGTTGGTTGATGTTACCTTCTTATTTTTCTAGAGGCTTTCAAACAACAGCTAAATTCCTTTGGACTGATAATTAATAAATGAACCCCACAACTGAGCACGTATGATGCAAAACACAAAGAAATATAGGTGTTGTCTAGCACATAACTCAAATATTCTTATGAATTTTCTGAGAATTTCTGGATACTGTGACACTTTCAAATTAAGAGTAGACATTACAGTAAATGGAAATTTGCCTTCCTCAATTTAAAGTCTGATATAAGAACTTTCCTCTAGCAAACAAAACTATTTGGATTAATAAATCTATGAGTTTTCTAAAGTGAACCTTTACCACTCCATTCTGTACCTGTGCATTTAAAAATATATGCAGCATGTAACCCTACGAGGTGTAATATACGAGTTTAAATACATTTATTTTAACTCCTAACTGGTTATACAAACATCCTATACTACTTGAGTTTAGGTCTAGCCACCATGGGTTTCTACTCTTCAGTACAGGTGCCTGTGGCTGCCATCTCACAGAGTTGCAGCAGAACTGACTATTAACAGAGCCGAGACTCTTAACACAAGATTTTTTTTGTTTATAAAGCTCAGGTCTCTTTCTCAGTGTAACTATTACTCCTAAGCATTAAATGTTTTATTGAAACCTGACCGTAGGCTCTCTAGACAGTTCCTGGGCTTTCCACAGCAGCAGTATGTGGAGCCATTCTTCTAACAGATGGCAGTGCCATTGTTGAACTTGTAGTCAAAAGAAGCAATCATTTTAGGTAGAAGTGTTGATACTAAATAATTCAGTGTCTTTCTGGAAGGCAGCAGCCCTATAGCCTTTCAGTTCTCCTCACCAACCAATCTACAAAGAAATGTTGCTAGGAGAAGCTATGGAGGAGTGTGGGAACAACTCGTCTTCCAGGCATAAAAAGCAGCTGCTGGTAACAACAAAGGGAAATTAAAATATGAGACATACACCTGTAAAAGAAAACATGCTCTACATGAAATCTACGTCAGCAACTCCATTCGTAAATTTCCCCTCATCCAACATGTCAGAAAATGTATAGAAAAAGATAAAAGCGAGAGCACGATATATACCAGGACTCAGGCAATGTCTGTAGAGAGGGTAACAATTGCTTTGTTTTAACGAAGTATGGAAAAGAAACCAATCTTACAATACAGCTTAAAAAGCCAGGCCAGTCACCTGGGAAACAAGAAACAAGGAAAAACAAGCAAACAGGCTATCAGCTCAAGCCTCACAAAACATTCACAAAATAAAACTACCATTGACTTGTAAGTTAGTGGTTAACAGGCTGTAAAATTATAGAACTGTCTATTATACATGTGGAACCACAGGTATGTAAGCCAGCCTTAACACTGAAGATAATTACTGAAGCAGCTGGTTCAAGGTATATTGAAATGAAGACCATTTCTAGAGACATTTCTCCAACTCCAAGAAGCAGTTTAGTGAGAAAATTGAAACAGTCTGCCTTTTCACCCTGAAGTTACAGCAAATGGGAGTTTGTTGCCATTGAATAGGTAAATAATCTCTTCCTCACAGGAAGGGTGAGACCTGTGGATAGATCTTCAGAATTACCTGGAATGAGCCCATGGACCTCTGGTTGTAAGAAATAGGGTGCCAAGAACCACGACCAAATTAAAAGCGAGGCAGTGTGCTTCTGCAGAAACAGTGGGAAGAACAGTGCTAGAAGTTGGCCTGAGCTGTCCACGATGACAGCTGGTACAAGGTGAGAGGAGAAGACTTTCAGGAATTATATGAAAAGGCAGGTTCAGGTTTTTCACTAGGGTACTCCCCGATCCTGAGAGATAAGGGGAACATACCTTGCTAAGCAGCATGAGGTGCACGAGAGGCTGACAACAACTTTGGATTGATCGGGATAGAGGGAAGAGACGCCAGACTTCCAGGGAGGGAGATGTTTGATTTCTCATCATAGCACTTTGCCCACACTATCACTCATTTTGCTCTGGAACCTTATAAGATCTTTGACCCAAACACATGTTTTTGTCCCAATAATGATGCCTAATTGGAAGCACATTGTTTTTACAGAGAGACTCTTATGTCTCCTCAACAGGTAGATTGAAATAACATGAGGGAAAATGGGATTTAAACTGAATCCCACAGGTGGTATTTTGTCTGTTTTATTACCTGAGCTTTAAGCAGTTTATTTTTGGCTCTCTGTCTTAGGAAAAAATAATTTGGATTTGACCTTGTAAACAAAAGAAGATAGAGAGGTTTTAAACAATTTTAAAAATACATACCCAAACCTACTCTAGAAATAAATGAGACAAATTTGAAGCTACACAATAAAAAAAGATATATACAGAAAATTCTACTTTTCCATTTTTAAGCCCACATTAAAATTCTTCAGATGAGAAGCCTGGAAAAAAGGTGTCTACTTCAGTCTCTCATCTGAAGCCAGGAGCAAGTGTACAATGGAGAAAAAAAGAAACCAAAACTAAACTTTCTTTTTCTCTTTGATCCCTCCCCAGATTCTTCAGAACAGTATAAGAGAGCTTCAGGTATTTTCTTTTTCTCAGTCTTGCAGTTCTGGAAGACCTCTGAATTTCTTATATTCTGTTTTTCCCAGTTGGCTTTTCTTTCTTACCTAGAAAAGTTATTCTAACATCTCTCACCATTTTCAGCCCTTCTCTTGCTTTGTGGCACTATAGACACAGTGACTCTGTCCCAAACTCAAAGCTGAATGAAAAGCACTGTGCAACAATACCCCTCAGATGGTTCCTTGATCTCTTAAACAGCCCATACTGCAGTTCTCGAAACCTCTCACTAATTTACATTGCTTCACAGGGACTTAAACTGTACTAACTACAGTTAGAAGAAGACTGAATAAAACTGGAGAGAGATGAGACTCCTCTTAGCTGTCCAGAGAATGGAAGGGGAGCTTCATTTAATGCATCCTTTAGGTGGTGCTGCCTCCTCTTGTTGTGCCCTGACTGTGACACAGTCAGGAAAGTTCGACATTGACCTTGCCCCTTCCATTCCTTTACGCACTCCTATAAAGATATGGAGGCACTGCCTTCCCAAACTGCTCATGAAACTGGTCTTGTGTTTACTACAGGCATTGCTTATAAACAAATAAGCAAAAAAAGCCCCACACCCCCCAACTAAATAACCTCAGAAAACTAAAGAAGAGATATTTGTATCAAATGTGCTCTGTCATCCTTGTGTGCATACTGTGCTTATTACCATGTGTGTTAATGTCTGCCACAGGGACTCCAAAAGGAAAAAAAGCCCAGCTTCACCTCAGCACTACAGCACAAGGTATAAAGAGAGAAACAGCAGAGATGTGAGAAAACAGTCGAGGGATCTGATTCACTTGCAGCAACTTACTTTGCTGGCAGTAATTCATGTGCTGTGGTGGGAGGAAGGTGCTTCAAGCGGGGATGTAAGGGGAGAGAAAAGAGTGCTGACTTATGAGCTCCACTCGTACAAATCAATGTTAACTGTTTGCACGTGAAGTACAAAAAAACAACACTGAAGGTATATCTGCCTGAAGGAGATTAACAGGGATGCCATCTCTCTGCATTATTCTTTATTTCATTAGGTAAAAACAGCAACAATTTATCTGAACGACATTAACAATCTCTGGCAATTGCATTCTCTCCAGCTTTTCTTCCCTCAAATTCTCATGATCAAGAAAGACACAGTTCACGGTTTCTCTTCCCTGGTTTTATTCAGCTTTTTTTTTTTTTTTTTTTTATGAAACCCTGCAGTACATAATGAACAATTGCAGCCAGGAGCACACTGCAAAGTGTCTATGTGACGATTCTGTGAGAGGTTCATAGTCTTTCACTTTCCATGGTATAGAAGTGAGGCTTTGGGGCACCTAAAAAGTTTTAAAACACTTGATTTCATTCAGGGAAGAATCAAAGAATTTCACTAGAAGAAATTGTCTTTACACACACACAAAAAAATGAAGGTTTCTAAAGGGATCTTTTAGTTAGATGACAGAAAACCTGCATTTTGTAATACTGCAGGGGTTCTTTTAATAAGTCACCGAAAAGTTCCATTTGACAAGTTAAACCTTGAATTTTTTTCATGCTTATTATAGCCAAGGAGGTGCTAACCTAATACAATGGGCAAAGGAGTGTTATCACAATACAATAGACTAGACAGAGTTAGTACAATACTGGGCAATAAGGGATCTCACTATAATGAGTGAGGGAAGCAGTGTCTGCAACATAAGAAGCATACTTCAGAAAAGAGGAATGTTTTTGGTTTGTTACTGGTCATTTTATAGCTGAAATTGTAACCCCATGCAATGACCCAAGATGCTTAAGAGTCTCCTTTAAAAAGTAGAATTATCATTTCAAAGGTTCACAGGCCAAAAGAGACCATTATGGTATCTAAACTAGGGGCCTCAGTAACACAGGGTATAGATTTTTGCACCACGTTGCCTCTATCTAACTTGATAATTTGGAGTTGTATCAGGGGTAGCAGGCTGGGGTTTAGTTTGTTCCTCTGTTGTTCACACTGATGCACCGTGATGACTATGGAAGTATTTAGACAATGAGATTTACAGGATGAGGTTACCCCTCATGACCATTTAACTATATTTGCAAAAAGGATTAATAAATTTATTCCGAAACAACTTCTTTTTCTTTTTTTTTTTGGTATCTGTTTCAATGATCTTTACTAGATTTTTTGCCCTCAAGTCACTTTCTTCCATTTATAGTCACTTCCCAGCCCATGCTCAAATTTCAGGGAGGACTAGCTCCAGTATCAGGATAGTCCTATAGAAAGTATGAAGGCTATTTTGCTAGAAGAACATTCGCATCCCCCCACATCATTTAGCAGGACATATTGCAATAGGAAAAGGGGTAATGGTTTTAAAATAAAGGATTGTAGATTTAGGCTAGACAATAAGGAAGAATTTTTTTATGATGAGGGTGGTGAAATGCTGGAACAGGCTGCCCACAGAGGTGGTAGAAGCCCCATCCCTGGAAACATTCAAGGTCAAGTTGGACGGGGCTCTGAGCAACCTGATCAAGTTAAAGATGTCCATGGTCATTGCAGCAGAGGGGTGGACTAGATGACCTTTAAAGGTCCCTTCCAAACCAACCTATTCTATGATGCTATAAAGCAGAATGAGGACGCTCAGAAGAAATCCATACAATGTGGTATATGTAAATCTCCACAGGTATTCAGAAAACTTCACTCTGTAAATTTATCTGACCTACTTTTTTTCAGATTGTTTAGCAGCTAATACAAGCGTTACTGCCAATCAAATGCCAACTGCAAATACATGTTCTTGATCTGAGAAGAACAGAACTATCTAAGGATAATTTGAATAAAACTTGGGTGAGGTGTAGAGAAAACTGCATGGGCATGAGTTTGAATTTACAGCATGGCTGTACAAACGTTTGGCTGGGGAAAAAGTCCTGCTCATTCACTTGATAAGTGGCTGGAATGAAATATGTGGGATAGAATGGTGACATTAAGCATAATTATAATGCACAGTACACACTTAGATATACATGTGACAGGCATCTGAAAGTCCAAGGGGCACCATTCCTTATAACTAAGAAGTTATAGTATAAAGCTTTATACAAAACAGTGACATGCTTGAAAATACCTGTCAGCAATCATAATATATGATGCACTAACTTGTCTGATGTAGGTATAAAAAAAGAGACAAGCACAGTATGTTGGGGTTACTTGGTGTAGTACACTTTAAGGAGTGCACTTACTTCTGGACCTAATTTAAAAAACATTTCTAATAGTTCAGTACCAAAAAAAGGCACATTCTTAGGTAGCACTGAAAAGCTGAAGTGGTATATAAGCTTGAATTCAAACATGCCAAAAATGCAGCAAAGTGACAGACATCACTAGAATGAAACAACCCTTTTGGCTTCAGTAAGACCCAATTTACAGGTACTAAAGAAAAGAGATGGTGAAATATTTCTGAGTTCAAATTGCTGAATAGCCTGCAGGAGTCAGAAGACTTGGTTTTGTGATTGAGGCAGTGGATATAGCCTGAGAAGAACTGGTTTCAATTTATGGCTCCATGTTGCTCTTGGAGCAAATCACTCTTAATACAAAATGTGGATAGTATGTCATGCCTATTGGACTATAAAAGTTTTCAGGCAGGGAAAATCTCTCACTAGGTGAAGACTCAGCATCCACCTCAGAGAAATATCTATCTTGACTGTGAGGCTAAGGTATCCCTATATTAGAAATACTGATCAATAATAAACCAAATATCACTACCTCTTCCCAGCCTCCTCTGGTTGCTGGAGCTTATCTCAGATGTGAGATTAGGTATTCAGATTTTCTTCTCCACTTAGATCTGTTGTGATGCTAGGGGCAGAGAGCTCTTGCTTGCTGAAGATCAGGAAGGCTGGCAAAGAAGATGAACCAGAGAGGTGAGGAAAAACAAAAAGAAGGAGGAACTGATGGAAGAGAATCATTTGGTGAAGATATTCTGGTGGGCAGATGGTGAAGAACAGTTGCTCCTGAAGACCTCTGTTGAGACCAGGGAAGATCTTCAGGCAAGTCATGGTTGAACTAATGCTATTGAAATGGAAGACAGGGTGCAGGCAAAATAGAGGCAAAGTTCATGTAAATAACACTTGCTGTATAAAAGGCATTGCCTTTTTCACATGTTTACAAGTCAATAACAAGAGATTTCCAGGTCTTTTTTGCTTAGTGTCAGTAAGGATCAGTGCTTATCCCAAGTGATTTCCACTTTGTAATCTGGCTGTAGCAAGAACAGAAATTTTTCAGGGAATTAGAAGATATTATTTTTGCCTCAAAAATAAACCAAATAAAAGGCTAATGATTTAGGGGGTAAAAAACCATGTATATATAGTCAAGTCTCCACAGTTCAGGTACAAAGCATAAGAAACAGCAAGGATGAGAGCTCTAAGTCTTTTTTTTTTCTAGCCAGCACTCAGTGCAAAAACTAAACTGAACTCTTTTCGCCTTGTTCCTGTGTTTGATATTTCATGCAGTCCTCACCATCTTATTTCTCTCATCCTTCCCTTTCACAAATCCCTGGGTCTGCAATGCTGCTGTGCCTTGTGCTAGGGCATAACCTGGCACATTGGATGAGGGATAATGGTTTCAATAGACATCAGTGCTTTTTGTTCAGGATGGAGAGGACACAGGTTAGAGAATGAACTGCCCCCTCTCTATCAAATTTATACTAAGGACATTTGGGGTATAATGTGGTGGGAAGACATGTTACAGATGGATAAAGTATGGCGAGAAGTTGGTTTTATCTGCCTCAAATTAGACACACAGATAGAAAGGACAGCAGTTTCTGGACATTTGTTTGGCAGGAGATTTGAAACTTGGTCACATTTTTTGTTTAACAGCTTACAAGATAGCATATTTTAAGACTGAGTGAGTGTTTATGATCTGTGTTCGAAAAGGACTATGGGATGAAAGTTGCTTGTAAAAGTGGCTTCAGCTTATGTCTGAAAAGGCTGGCAAGGATGAAGGAGGCACTATTTAGCTTGGCCCTTAACCCTAAAGTACTGGACACTGATCACTCTGCTTCTGCTCTATAGCTTCTCCTGGGACAGAACAATAGTAGCTACCATTTCACAGCAGGAATTCACTACACTGAGTTATTTCACTCCTGTGCTTTTGGAGGACAGCAACTTCCTTCAGTTTGTACAGGCATTTCCATTTATTGCTAAAGGAATATAGCTTCCCATTAAGTGCTTCTCAACTTAAATAGCTCCAATTGTTCTGTCTTAAATATGTGAGATGTGGGGTTTTTTTTTTCTTTTTTTTTTTCTTTTTTTTGGTGAAAGCATGAAGAAAAAGACCTATACTACCATAGACAACTTTTCTTGCTTCTTATCCTTTCAAGGTTTTGCAAAATGTTCCTATTTAATAATAGTTATCTTTATGTAGTAGCTGACTCTTTTCATAAGATAATAGTTTTAAAGCACTGTCTGCCTTGCTTAATGATTCTATTTTCCCAATATAAAACAGGGCTAATGGGTGTCAAATGTGAAAGCAATATTCCTGCAATTTATCACTTAAGCCTTCTTTCACTCTTTTGGGGTGAATTGTTGTATTTTTAAAGGGAAATTGATTGCCTTGAGTGAATTCTTTTATTCTTCTACATTAACAATTCATGAACGAAGCCAATAGCTGCAACACAATCTTCAGTTCCTTGTCCCACCAATAACCTCAGCTGTGTCCTGGAGGGTAAACTCACACTGCATCAATCAGCAGTCTTCCTGGTCTGCAGCATAGCCATGTGAACTGTGGCTTACACTAGGTTCTTGTTTGCTCCCTTGACTTCTGGCAGTTGGGAACTTCACAAAAATGAATTAACTGTTACAAAGTTCCCTGGCACGCTGTACTTTACATGATTGGAAAGTTACATTACTAGAAAGAACAGAGATTGTAGACATTCACTCTGAGGTTCAGAACCAAATGGCAGTGATCCTTACACACCTTTCTTCTCTGCTCTCCCTGCCACTGTGAAACATGGTGCAAGTCCACTTAAAAAGTTTTTGGGAGATTAATAAATTCTCAGTGAAGGAACAGTTTGGGCTACTTATTAAAAAACACAAAGCACAGTAAAACACAAAAACCACCACGCCCAGAACAGTGCTGTGAAACTGAACTGGGAAAGACAAAGAGTCCAGCAGTTAAGAATACATTGAGTACACCTGCAAATGAGTTCATTCACTTCTTTCCATGAGTGAGCAAAGCCAGTGCTTCTGTTCCCAAATGAGAAATAAACACACAACATTGTGCAGGCAGAAATCCAAATGCCCAGACTTAGTGCAACTGTGTGCTCACTGTGAACTCAGTGAATGTGGACTTCAGCCCGACTTGAGAAGCCAGGGCTGTTGTGGAAGTAAACTAAGCAAAGTGTGGTGTAATGGCTGGCTTCAAGTCCCTGGTAAAACTGAGCTCTGGCATGTCCCTCTCCTTGCCATTGCTGACTTCCTTTATTGAAAACCACCTGTCCTTAAGTACATTTTCCTCATTTACCAGCTTTTTTTGGCTCGGTGTTTCCACATCAGCATATGTATACATGTGCCTTTTGCTGCTGTGGCTCATTCTCCAGCCAAATTTGTTGTCTCTGTGTGGTGCAAGCCCTACCCACAGAGCCACATATGGCTCCTGCACTGGGATGTTGCTGGTGTGCACACCCAAGGCTGTGCAAGACCAGGCTTTACACTGGAGTGAGTGACCCCTTCAGCTTTATGGACACCTGAACACATTTCCATACAGGGCAAAACGTCACTAGTGTCACCAGATAAGAGGTTGCTTCTAAAACACAGGGCTGATTTCCAGCTCATTTCTACCAGATCCGTACTAATTTAAACCTGTGATTTAGTTCATGTCTTAAAAAAGAGACACATACACACACACACACACAAGCTGTCCATATTTTTCATACTTTTCATTATTTTTTTCTGTATTTCCCTATATATGCTGCTGTCTTTTAATCAGACACATTTCTAGCTCAGCATCGTCATGGCACTTGGTATATTACTTTGTACAGCAAAAAAAAAAAATATTGCTGGTTTACAAAAAAAAATCTGAATGTCTTTCATTAGAAAAAAAATTTTGGTGATGAAAACCCAATAAAGCTTAATGAACTGTTACTTCAAATATGGAAACAACAAATGAAGATGTAAGTAAGTAGCCCACCCTTGTCATTGAAATAATATTTAAGAGAAGGTGCCGTAGCTTCATTTCTGAAGCAACTGACCTCCTTAGAATAGAGGAGATACAAAAGATTTTTATTTGCTTGCAGACTGTAAATAACACGCAGTACATCTAAAAGTAAAAACCTGAGATGTCTCTTCTTACAAATGATCTTGGGAGAAGAGAAAGAGGTATGAGAAAAAAAATAAAGAGGCAGAGAAAGGAATGACAGATGTGCAGGTTCCATGAATAAAAAGCTAAGAAAAGACCTGTGCAAATAACTGATTTTTTTTTTATTTTTTTTTTTATTCGCCACTGACATTTCTTTAAAATGTCCCAGTAATCTTATGTCCACTTGAACCTAATTCCTGTTCCCCCCCACCCTGGATTATCCACAGTTGAAACAAATATTGCTTGGGGTTAGATAAAAATGTTTAATTTTATCTGAATTGTTTTTTAACTTTGATTTGAGAGAGACTTAAAAAAATAAGACAAACTTGAAAACAAATTATTTGGTTCAAAGAGGCTTATGCAGAACTGCTAAAATTAAAGAAAAAAACAAGCGATGATGGTGCCTTTCATAAAATGGAGCATGAATAAGATCTGGGATGTGGAAAACACAGCTCAGATTTCACCTCTACCAAAGCTGCAGTACATTGATCTAGCCCTCCTTTCCCATCCCATATAATTTAGTCAGACATACATTCAATAGGATTTTGATTATATGCGAATTGTTCAACATGTTATAAAATAATGTCTGTGGACCCCAGCTAAGATCAGGGTCCCGCATACACCAGAAGGTGTTAAAGAGATGACATTACTCCATATGATGGAGAGAGATCTGCATCCTGTTCTTAAGCTGTGGCAATGCACAGAAGGGTTTCATGTCTGTTCAAAGCACTCACGGGAAACCGAGGTCAGCAATCCCAAATCCTGGCTTTTCTGAATTTTTTTTCCACAATAAACACTCTAAAGGCTCTCTCCGACATTCCTCCACCCCTTTGCTTCATGAACTAGTAGTGCTGAGACTCCAGAAGAGCTTTGACCTTGATTGACAAAACATTTTACATGGACAAGGGCAAGGTAAACCTTCCCAGACTAAACTGCAGTGTCATAAATGTTTGCAGGATTGACTGTTCCCTCCAGAGGCAGTGCCATGCTTCACCCTCCTTGCTGCATACAAATGAAGTCACTCCATAGCACAAGTGAGTGCATATGCTGTGGTGTGACCTCCTGTTTGGTGACATCCATCAGTGAAATGTTCTGTGTTAGTGGCTGTCTGAAAATCATCTGGTACATGAATTTTAACTCTGATTTCACTAAAGCCCAATCAATAAGGGCACATAGTTTCAGTGTTCTCATATACCTGCTCTGTGAATAAAGTAAATGAAATATTTGTGCAGGCTTTTGTGATTAATTTTGAAGGGCCTGACTGAAATTGGAACGTGTCAAGAGCTAGAAGGACGGACTACTGACAAGCAGCATTGTGTGCACATGAACTGCAAAGTTCTCCCTTCCGGGTAGAGGAAGATTAAATTCAACCCAAATATGAACAAAAACTTAGAAAAAATCTTGAAAGATTCATTTGGCATAATTTAGTATTGAACTCTCTGATACTGGACCCTAGTGAGCATGAAATTGTGGTTAAATTAAAGGAGCACATTATAGACAGGTGTTCAAATATTAATATATAACAAAGAAATACCTATATTTGCACAGAAACTTGTGAAAAAAGTTATCTGGGCAAAATACTTCTAAGTATATTATGCAGAAATTTTGTTTTTTGTAGACGAAGTAAAACCATAAATCAATCCAATTATTTTTTAATTATGGAAAGTTTAGGTAGCGAGTGGAAACAATCGCTTACTTCATACTCTAAGAAGAGAACTGAGGCAAATGAAACAGAAATGCAAGTAGCAGATCCAAAACAAAACATTTGCTGAATGTGTGTTCAAGCACAAAGAGCCCCGGCTAGTGAAAAATCTACATGACTAATTGGAAAGCTTCTGAACCAAACAGCCGTTCAGGCCAATACAGGGCTATCACACTTGGATTAAAACAGACCCAATGCCCCTGGTGGTACTACTGTGAAAATGTTGTATATGCTTGCTATTTTCTGAAGGGTATGCTTAGGTATTGTCTTTTAGTTACTGTCACAGACAGGATGTGTTGCTTTGTGAGAATAGCAGTGCCTATGTGAGGCAGTAAGGTTATTATTCCTAAACATCATTTTACTGTTCTTAAAACATTCTGCTAAAACCACTGCAACAAGATACAAACAATATATATTCTTCTGAGCATAATCAGAAGTAAAAACCTGTGGCTTAAAGAAACCCCCACACAACACTGGAAAATCGAGAGGAGATTTTGCAAAGGAGCTCATTCATTTTAAAAGTCAGGTAGCGTATTGTGTTTTGCTTTGTAAGGGTTTACATAGGACTGAAAACACAGAATGGCTAAGAGCAGAGACCACAGCATTTCAAATGAGGTATTCAGAAGGTGACTAAATAGAACCATCAGGGACATATGATAGTTGCCCTGTCCAAGATTTAGATTCTGATAAAAGTGGGCATAAAAGATAAACATATCTGCTCATGTTTATTACTGTTGTATTGAGAAAGACATTTGATTAAAACAGTAATTTACTTTCCAGATGCAGAAGTTATAAGGTAGTCTTCAGTGTTCAATAAGAGGTTGTTACATGATCTCAAGCATCAAAATTGGTTGGTGTTTTGTCTTAGAGTCCTTTATCTTCTATCCAGTTATTTTAATTTTTGCTCGTCTTCTTTCCTAACTCTTTTTCCAGCTGTCCACAATTATAAAAGTAAATTATTTCAATATGATGCAAAAGAGTAAACAAACCCTTACCCTGCAATTGTTCTAGGCACCGTGAAAGAACAAATAATCATTTTGACAGGTAGGACACAGGTCGAAATGATCTGTTGAAAGTCTGCCTTTAAGAAAGGTCAGCAATGTAAAGCTTCTTTATCCTTTCCTTTCTTCCCTCCCACCCTAAATTTCAGGGTGACCCAACAGTGTTCACAGACATTGAGCTAAAATAATAATCAACTTTGTTCATAGCAAAACACTGCATTTCTGAGGCAGGTGTTGCAGAAATATGATCTTTTCTGTATTTTTTAAATAGTAGTATGAGATCCCCTGGTTTTTGCAAAATGACATAAGAGTCATTGCCTTTGTATTAAAAAATTACAATAAAATAGACTCTGAAATGCAACTTCTTAGAGAGATGGTAATAAATAACTTTCCTCTAAGATGAAAAGTTTGGATACTGCAATGGGAGAAGTCCAGTTCACCAACTGCATCTTCCTGCTGCTCACTATTAAAAGGACAGCTCTCGTGCTGTTAAAATAAGGTACAAGCTTTGAAATAATGATCCAGAGCCCTAAAATGTGGAGGGTAGCTTAAAAAAATAAATACTGCAAAATATTTATAGAGATAGCTAAACATATTGCATGTATATCTGTATGCGTGCATATATATGTATAACCATAGTAATTTGTCTTAATTTTTTTAAAGTTAATGCGTATGCAGATATACACACTAATTTTTATAATGTGTATTTATATACAGTTACATAGATATATGAATAATACATGTTTTACTCTTTTTAAGTACCTCCTGTCTCTTTTTCTAAAAATTCAGTCACATTCTTAAGCTTTTGCTCTCCTCCAGGGAATGAAAGTTAGACTTTTCACCCCTCTAATGGCAGCTTGCACAGTGCTGCAAACCTCCTTGCTTTCCAGCAGCTGGCCTTTTTTAGCTGGTACGTGGAGCCTTTATCCTGCTCTGGGGCAGTTGGGACACTCGTTCTGGCACTCACGGCTTGTGTGATTCACAGGGGACTGCAGCAGCTGCTGGGGCTGCCAAGAGGCAGGTCCTGGCTGCAGCGTCCTGAGAGCAGGATCTGGCTGCAGGTCTTACCATCCCTCCCACCAGGGCTGCCACGTGGGGAACAGAGGTGTCAGGGCGTGCTGACAGCCCAGTGCTGGGCACAAATGTGACACGGACTTGGCCTGTTCCTGTGTGTGTATGCAGATGAGCTCCAGGAGGCACCACCAACCAACATTAGAGACTTTTGTATTCTGGTAGCTCTCAGCTATACATTTGCTTGTGTTATTATTTCTCATGCTAGCTGACTTAAACTACCAAGGGTAATTCTAGGACAAGCTACAATTACAATTTCTTTATGCTGTGTAGACATGACCTTTGACTATTTGATTGCAACTGGCTTTGGATCAGGGCCTGGAGCCAAAGCTGTGTCGCTAGCATAACATGCAACACTCTCTGCAGAGCCTCCAAGCATAAGCCATCACCTTTCTAAAATACACATAATTGCAATGAGCTGGGAGATCCTCCAGCATTTCACAGCATATAGAAGAGATTTATTGACAAAGATGTTTTGGTTGCAGATACAGAAATACACAGAAGGCTAAACTCTTAACTTGCATGAAGCAGTGAAGCCTAATGCATTACAAAGGGGTGAAGCTGTGGTGGGCATGTGCATGTGTGGAGACACCATTTCCATGTAGCTCTTGGTAGTTCTATGAGGATAAATCTGTGGAGAAGCTAGAAAAAGCTGACAATATGGTTGTGGCTTTACAATCCAGTTTAGGCTAAAACACAGCTACTAAAAAAGAGGTGATTTAGGCACTCCACACTCTTGCTAGATAAATCTGGGTCCTGCCTTGTACATACAGCGTGATGGCAAATTCTTATTTGTAATTCATACATATGCTAGAATTACAGTTTTGAGTTCATGGAAGAATTGTGGCTAAGACTAGTTCAGCAATCAGAAAAATACGAGGGGTATGTCAGCATCTCATCTCTAGGCACAGCAAAGATGTGGATCAGTGAGATGCTGCCTTCAGCTCTTTTACACTTGCAAGCCAGCAATCAGCCTACTCTGAGTGGAAGGACACAAGGGGCCTGTCAAAGGAGCACTGCAGCTACCAGTGAATTGAATATCATCAGAGCTATCAGTATTAAAAAAAAAAAACAAACAAAAAACACTACACAAAAAAACCACAAAAAAAACTTCCCCCCAAAACAACTGCACGTTAACCTCTACATACTCTGTCACACACACTTTGTAAAAGCATAAACCCATTAATTTCAACAGGGTCAACTTGACACTCACACAAAACAGAACGGGACACCATGAATAGGTTTTAGTCAGGCACAGTAAAACATTTGTGACCTTTTTTTCCCTGCTGCAGTTCTGCTACAGATGCATTTTATGTGAGTAGATCTCATTAGACAAGCAGGCACTTACAAAACATTGCAACAGAGTATAATGAGTACACTTCCAGAGAGGATATTCTAGTACCCTCCAGGCCTTGATTGGGCAGCTCATTTAAACATCAGGTTAAATCCTGTTTAAGTGAAGTGCCTTACAGAAGTTTTTCAGCAGTGCTCTTAATGGCTGCAAAAAAAACCTAACAGGAAATAGAATGAAGTCCGTTCTCATTTTCTTTCCCCTTTTCAGTTAAACACCCGAAGAAACCTTACTCTCCTGGTTTTTCAGACACATGAATTTTGCATGGACTTAGAGGGAATTACGTGTTTCCTCTCCTGCCAAGGCTCGCACCCTCGATGCTACAACAGCCACCGTTTCCTTGCAGGAGTTTTTGTGCCTCCGGCTGCATCGGGCCCGAACCTTATATCCCCTCTTGCCTCCCCATCCACCTCGGCACGGGGTTTGTCGCCGGGGACCGCTGTGTCCAGCTGTGCCAGCCGCTGCCCTTCGGCTGGGGTGTCCCCAGCAGGTGGCACTCGGGCTCCGCCGTCGTCCCCGAGCCCTGGCCGGGCGGGCAGCGGGGACCGCCGCTTGCGAGCACCTATTTCGTGGCTGGGACAGAGGCGAAGAAGCGCTTTCCGTGCTGCCATCAGCAGCAGCATCTGTTGCGAGCGCACCGCCTCGTAAGGGCGCCCGTGTCGCCCCAGGGAGTCCCGGACAGCAGCCGGGGACAGCTCCGGGGGGGCTGCACCTCCTGCAAGGAGCCAGGGCTTATGGCTGAGCATGTGTAACATCACAGCAAATCCTCACGGAAGGAGAGTTTAAAATGTAGCCATGATCCTCAGGGGGAAATCTCTGCATCAAGAGGTGAATATATGTGCATACTCCACCTCCTATTAGTGTTAATGGGAATTATGTGTGTAAATCCCCAAATCCCAGTGTACAAAGATGAGAGTGTCCCCCGTAAAAGCCTGAAATATGCATTTGAATTAAGTCTGACTGTTGGGAAACTCATAGCCCTGTGGCTGTTACTATAAATTTATACTCACTAGGACTCAGTTTCACCTGAAACAACAGAGCCTGAAGTGTTATTTGTTCCAGCAAATTATTTTGTTAGATGTGATAATCAGTTCACAGCAGGACTTCGAGAGGCTACTCAGATTGTTGACAATCCTGGGTCCTATCCAGCTTCAAGCAGCTTCTGAAGTGGCTCCAAAGGCCACAGAGGGGACTCCCAAACTCATTTCCTCCAGGAGACACGGCTAGGGCAAGCTGACTTTCTACAGCCACTTCCCAGGACAACCCTTTCTCAGGGGCAGAGTTACCTGTTCTGCCAAGCACATTCTCCCCCCAGAGCACAAATGATAGGAAAGACTCAGCAGAGGTGCTGCTGTTCCCAGCCTCCTATATTTTGCCAGGTGGATGAGATTTTTTTCTTATGAGCTAAGTGCCTAAAACACAGCCTGAGGTGGAGGAGGAGCTGCAAATCAGTTCTCCTTGATTTACTGGACTAGTCTGTAGTTTATTTCAGGAATTATGTGACCTAAGGGTATGCCTTCTATTAGCATCACCTTTGAATTAGGAAGATGTCGTTCACATGAGCTTTTGTCCCACATTTATCATCTCAACCTCAGATCAGATTTAATCCCAGGTTATCTCTCCCCTCAAGGCTACACATTTTGCTTCAGGGTTAGGAGGAAGGAAAAGCTGTCCCGACCCTCATGTGTCAGCAGCTGTGTCTGATGAGTAGTCACAATGCTGCAGAAGAGATGCCATGGGGTCTGGGGGCTCCTAGTAGGAAAACATATCTAAAGAAGCCATGGACCTGGCTTCAGCCTGCCCTGTCACCTTCATCATATTATTATACAGTCCAACACCTAAGGGGACATGAAAGCATAGAGAACAGGTGTGGAGGGCCTGAGCCAGCAGCACATGCATGGAAGGGAGGGGTCCCTTGTCCACAGCTGTCTGGTGTACATGCTGCAGGGATACTACAGTGCTGGGTGCCAGCATGAGCTTCAGGGCCACTGTGTATAGGGACTGCCAAATATCGTGGTGGGAAACACCTCCCAGACAGCACCTCATCCCTTCACACTCTCATGTTTTCCTCCTCCTTCCTGTCTCTTTTCATATCAGTGCTCAGACTCTTGGTTCCTTGATTAGCCCACTTGAGAGCAGCCATGTGTGCCTTTTAATCCTGTGCGGTCCCAAGGTTAGCCTGAAGCAAACCAGCACGTAACGCCATCCTAGATTTGAATACCACTCATAGAGACAAGTAGTTGCTTTATTCTGAATGATTCCTTAATCTACTGAGTTATTTCAAATAGTGCAGTTAATTATTTTTAAACCCCACTCTCCTACTTTAAGCCTGGGTGTGACTCCAACCACTTAACTTTCAAATCTTTTAACAGAAGCATTGCCAGTCATCATTAGAAACACCACAAAAGCCACAGCAGCATTGCTGTGTTCCTTGTAATGATTTGTTTCACTGATAGATCAAACGGCCTGTTGACAATGGTTGACTACAACTGACAGCCTCTTCTAATAAGATAAAGAAGTTGTACATTTTATTGATAGAGCCAACTGGGTTTCTGTCCCTTTAAATTTTTATTGGCTACAAAATGGAGGACTTATACCTTTGAAACTGCAGCTTGTCATGACATTACGATGAATTATAGTCCTAACCCATTCATGCTTCCTCAAAGGCCTAACCCATTTCCCTGCCTTGCAAGCATGTTGTAAAATGCCCCACATTTACATATATATTTTCAGAACCTTTTTATTCAAGAACTGCGGCAGACTCAAGCAAAGGAAATGGGCTGAATGGGCAAGAATTCTTGAGATGTTGAGAGTCTTACAATATCTCATCACAAGCTACAAGCTTGAGGCAGACATTTTTGGTTAAGGCTCTTAGTTTTTCGTTACACAGGAGGTGAAGCTTTTAATCCCTTCTGGCTCTGAAGATCTCTGTTCCTGAACATCTTGGAAATGGAGCTCTTATTGCCAAAATAAATCTAATACCTCCTAGATCAATATTAAGGGTCAGATGTTATAGAAGCCTGAGGCACTTCAAGAAGCTTTTTAAAAGCCAGCCACCAGAATCAGAACCTCCAAATTTGCTCTCAGCATCTCTCATGCAACCCCAGGTGTCTCCTTGCCTGACCCCAAGCTGTGCCGCTGCCACCTCCAGCTCTGCTGTTCCTTTGGACAGAGCTAAGCAGGTACCTGGGAATATGCAACAATACAGTGCCCGAGTGGTACCTGAACCCTCTGCATGGCATTGTTTGAAGGGGAAGCCCACGAGACACCTATGACCATGAGGGCAGAGTGCCTAAAAAATGCCATAGCATCCGCTTTACTGTCCTAACATAACAAGAGAGGGAAAAGGAGAACTGTTTCTTGTCCCTTCCCTGTCACCTCTTTGTGGATAAGAAAGCCAGAGCACTTGACTCTGGCAGTAAAGCTGTGCAGAGGTAGGGAGGAGTCCTGACTTAGCTCTCACTCTTCCTGCTCATTTCCTGTTTGTCCCTAGCAGCTGGACAATATAAAGAAAAAAAAAAAAAGGGAAAAAAGTCTTGGAAGAAGCTGTCACACTACATGCTTCCTCATCGTGGCTCAGTGCACTTCCAAATGGAGAGGCATTCAGGCTCCTCATGCTTGCTTTTTGCTTCCAGTAGAAGAGATTTGTCAGGAAAACATGCCCCTACTCTCCTGAGGTCCAGCTCATGGGCAGGTGTCTGGCAAGTGTTCCTGACAAGTAAGAAATACAGATCTGAACCCTTACAGGAGGTGGAGTGCATCCTACCCAGATACACTGCTCCCAGCTATTAGGCTCTGAAGTAGATCCGTGTTACCATTGCTGTTGATTATGAATTAAGAGGGGAAAAAACAACCCTTGCTCTATTACAAAGCAACTGGATGTATGTTACATCTTCTAGAAACACTGAATCAAGTATGTATAACAGCAGCTGCCTTCCTAGCAATCACCTCTGTGCTGAGAAGACAGATTACCCCCATACTCCTCATTTTTCAACTTTGTTTTATATATGAGAAAATAGTGCAAAATGTCAGACACCACAAAACCCTGAAAAACATCACTGAGAATTTTATCCATATGACTCCTTCAGTATGGAGAAAAGCATACACACATATGTTGTCCACAGCAGGTGATGAGAAACTCTGTATTAGAAACTCAGTTTCCAGCTGCTTCAGGATGGGCAGTTCATGAGCTGCTGCCCACAAAGTGATGAGGCACCACAAACATATGCTACTGGTCTGCAGCAACCACAGGGCTTTCACCTCCCAGGGACCTCTGCCCGTGTGGAGACTAGCTCCCAGATCAGCACGTCTGGTCTATCAATCTGGAAATAATGTGAAACACAGCTTTTCAAAGTGGCAGTATTTCCACAAATGATGACCAACTGATTTAACCCATAGCTTGGCACTCACCATAGAATCATTGAACAGTTTCAGTTGGAAGGGACCTTAAAGATCATCTAGTTCCAACCCCTCTGGATGGGAAGGGACACCTCCCACTAGATCAGGTTGCCCAAGGCCCCATCCAACCTGACCTTGAATGTTTCCAGGGATGGGACGTCCACAACTTCCATGGGCAACCTGTTCCAGTGTCTCACCACCCTCACACTAAAGAATTTCCTCCTAATGTCTGACCTAAATCTACCCTATTCCAGTTTTGATCCATTACCTCTTGTTCTCTCCCTACAAGCCCTTGCAAAAAGTCCTCCAGCTTTCCTGTAGCCTCTTCAGGCACTGGAAGGCTGCCATAAGGTCCTTCCAGAGCCTTCTCTTCCACAGGCTGAACAGCCCCAACTCTATCAGCCTGTCCTTGAAGGAGAGGTGCTCCAGCCCTATATATCTTATTCAGTTTTAAAATTAGTGTCTGAAGTGGTTTAGTAACTACACCATTGATTTCACTGCCATTTTTACGCTTAGGAGACTGGTTTGAAAAGTTTGCCTTAAGTCCATGGGTTATTATCAGGTAACAGCCATTCACTCACAAAGAGGATCAGTTTAAAAAAGCTTGCAGTGCAACAGTTCATGCTATCTCTGTCCTATAGGGATCAAAAATCCTTTGGCTTCCTGTTTGCTGATCAGTGCTCCAGTGCTCAAGTCAGTCAAAGGGAGAAAAAAAATAATAATTAACAGAGCTTCATAGAAATACTGCATTATTTCCTAGAGTGGAGGCAAAACAAACAGAAGTTTAAAGTAAACAGTCTCTACCAGCAGAGCTTTTCCCTTTTTATTGCATGAATTACAATGCCCTTCAGACAGCAGAAGGCAGAGAAAGTTCTGCCAGGAAGAAGAGTTATGTGAAAAAGTTTACTTTAAACTTTGTTTACTTTGCTGTGTGCGCACACACACACAAAAAAAAGAAAAAAAAGAGAGACCCTTTCTTCTTCCACTGTACTGCTAAGTAGAAGGAAAATGGTTTTATCTTTATTGACTGGTATATGGCTGGCAGAAGTAAAGACAAGTTTCCTCATGGTCATGCCTCTGTGCTCAACCATGATCTAAAAGAACATTGTGAGATAAAGTAGGACTGTCCTCTTCACCTAGGATATACAGACCAGTGGAAAAAACAAATACAAGCATCTCTTATCATTCTGCTGACACAAACAAGCATAAAACTACCAAAAGCCAAACAGAATAATTTTATTCTAATAAAAATAAAATTCTAATAAAACTGAATCTTTTTCTGCTAAATCTCTGTCCCTTTTGTAATGAAAACAAAAGTTGGGGTCTGTTTTCATTCACACTCCAGTAAATCTGGAGCAACTGGAAGAGAGCTGAAAAAGCTCTGTGGTTGGTTACGATAGAAATTCTGACTTAAAAGTAAAGCAGTCTGAAAACAACAACCATCACCTTTTGTGAAAAATGTTCCAATTTCTGATCAGTTCTAATGCTTCCATTTGAAACAGGCTCCCTGATCAGAAGTTAGCAAAAGCATGTCATGTGAAATACACAGAGCACTTTATAAAATGCATAAGAAAAATAGGATTGTGTCCCGAAGACTTGATAACAGGCAGAATAAGAGACAAAGGAAGACAAAAAGAGACTTCTAGCAATGCATAAGCAAACTGGGATAAAGCTAACAGCTTGGATTAGTGCAGCATGAGTTTGTTTTACATTTACATCCCTTCTCTGCACTTCCAGCCTCTCCCATCTGCCCCACAGCCCTGACCTTGTTCCTCCCAGTTTCAAAAGAGCCGTCCCTCCTCATTTCCCTTCTGACTTGCATTCCTCACTGCTGGCTGTAACGTGGTGATAAAGGCACCAGTAAACCCAGCCAGCTTGCCTAAGATCAGAAGATACAGAGGGTGATGTTAGCAAATTAACTGATTCGTATAAAACAAAAGGGGAAAAAAGTTGTCAGGAAACTGAGAACTTCTGAACCCATTTGAACAAATAAGTGGCAGAGGAGCAGCCTTGTCTGTCACAGGAGTATGGTCTGCAAGAGCCAAGCCTGAGCCTGGAAGCTAGACAACCAGATGAAGCCTCCAAGAGCAGCCCCTGCTGGGGGAACACAGCTGTTCAAGAAAGGCGAGTTCCTGCCTTTCAAAGAGCAGGACACAATGGGACCCTGCTTCCATTTCCACCCGTCATGGACCTGTACTTGATACCCTCAGGTTGCTCCTGTGTACAACATGTGCAAAGAGACAATGAAGACTCTTTCATTGTGCCCTTATGAATATGATTTTAAGGATCCTGGGCTGGTAAAGGCAGCGTGTGCTGTACTGAAAACAACTGCAGCAAGGCTTTGAGATACACACAGGTTCATTTGTTTAGTAATATTAACTGGCTTTCCTGCTTTTCCATCAGCACTAAGAAGGTTAATACCTTCCTCCTGGGCTGGCCTCCAGAGATTTTCTCTCTGTGACTCCAGATGGCTTTCAGAAATCTCTAAAGTTTTGACGCCCTCATTAGTGACAGATGTAGGAGTTATAATGTGAAATTTAGGTTCACTGAAGTAAAGGATTGTGAAATCCCAGGAACCCACAGAAGGACTCTTAAATGTGCCAGCGGTACAGATCACAGAGAACACAACGCTGAACAAGGGACTTTATTACCAACCGCATCACTTTCCTTTTCCCCCTCCACTTCATCTCAGACTTCCAGTGCAGCCTTTCCTTGGAGGCCCTACTTGGCTTTTTGCTGCTTCAGTGAAGCAGCAGCCCCCAGAGCCTTGAAGCTCACCCGCTCTCTGCGGTGACCACACCAGCAACAGGCCTGGCAGAGCTTTCTCCTGGGCAGCGCCTTGCAGGCCTTTCACCATCCCACTGGCACAGCACCAGCCTCTTGCCTCAGGTTCTCCCTTCCTTGAACAGCCAGAGCCAGCAACTTAATTCTGTGTTGGTATCAGCCCTGCTATTTCAGTAAAATTAGTTCAACAGGCTCCTAAAGTAACCCAAACCAGAACCCATCTCAACCACTGCTTTTGTCACAGAAATGGGCAGATATTTTCATTACCTCCATGCAGCATGCTTGAGAACCACACCCAGAGCATGCTTTCATTACAAATTCCCTTCCATTCTTCCTGCTCTAGAAACGGGAGATCTGAAACATGGCCTCACTCCTGGAGAGGATGTTTGCTTGGGCAACCAGCCCATAACACTCATCAGCAGAGCCTGACAGGTAAAGCCTCCAAGGTCAGCCTGCATTGGCACTGTACAAGACCTGGAAAAGACACTATTACTTCATCACCATTACAAAAGGCCCTTCACCAACAACTCTTGTACGTAGAAGAGACAGGGTACAACTGTCACTTTTAACATCCTCCATTAGTATTGATTGAACATTGATCTGAATGAGGCAGCCTAAAATAGCCATGCCACATGTAATAATTTCTGAATGGGCTTGAAGTACATAGCTGAGAGAAGCTAACTCTTTGGTCATAAAAGAAGTTAAGATAACAACGATCACCTGGAAGGAGAGCTTCCTTTAAAAGCTGATTGTATGCACTTATGTATAAGCATATATTTCTGTTCATCCGTCTCAGCACAGCCATACAACACATGCAGAAGTAAATATCTCTGAGATTGATGCACTCAAAGGTTGTCAGATCCAGAACGATGCTTGTCATGTGTAACTTACAACATACGTATTTCATGAACGCAATATATCTGAAGAAAACAATAGTTTTAAAGGAGAAAAACCAGCCAAACAAAACCATTCAAGCCATATGACAGTGTAAACAAATCTATTAGGCTGACACCGTTTCACAGAAGATGAGGAAAACCACAGGATCTTTCCTTTTTCCTTTCTAATTGTAAACCTTTTCCCATTGTTTCTGCAGGATTATGCTGTCTGATTTACTAACCTGTAATATTTTTAGCCTAGAAGTACTGCATACAAATAATTTATTAAAAAGCTAGCATATAGGATACAACTAGGAATTGCTTTAGGATTAAGTTGATTTGTTTGTTTGTTTGTTTTATTTAACTTCATGGGAGACATCCTGGCAAACCATTACTATTTGATGCTTCTCTCTTCTCATTTCCACAATAATCTATAAATTTGGTTCGTTTCCTGCCACCCCAACACCCCACCCTGCTTTAGATGCCACCACCTCCTCTTCCCAGCACTCGTCCCCTCTTAAATAAAGTTTATTCTCTTATTTTTTCCTCCCTCTTTGAAAACTTTACATAGTTGGGTTAGGAGACACTCACATATTTGTTCTTTTACCCTCCCAGTATCACTGGTTTTACCTTTGTATCCCAGTTCTGTCTCTTTCTGTCTCCCTGTTCAGCACAGAGATTCCTTCCTCACAGCACGTATTGCACTCCAGCCTCCTCAGGTGTGTGGTTAGGCTGAGGGCTGGAAAGCACCTATAGGTACTGAATACACTGTGAAGGGGAGGGGCTCTAGGGAGCTATGGCCCCATTAGTATCTTCCAGAGGAGGGTGGGCACCTGGCTCTGCCCCATCCATTTAGAAAGGGACTGTAAGCACCATTACTACTCAGAACAGGGAGTCAAACCCCAAAGTCTTTAGGAGCTATATTATAGGCATTAAGTGCTGATTGTAACAATAACAAACCAGAGCTGAGCCTAAGAAGGAAGCTTGTTCTTCACTAGGACACGCAGTGTAACTTCAGTGAGGATTTTCTCTGCTTCCATATGACCCACCTGCTGAGGAGGTATACCAGCTGCCTCCCACTTAGCTGGCATCTATACTAAATGGGTTCCAGCTGGTACTAATTTCATTTAGGGCCTAACCCCTGGATGACAGAAGCCATGACTCGTGCACAGGTGTTTGATGAGGTCTAGCTGGGTATTTGCACATGGTATTTCTGCAGCTCTCTTATGCCACAAGGAACAAATTTTCAGCTTAAGAAGTGTGACCCAAATTTTCATCACTAACACAAATCAGCTGACACTAACATAGGTAAGATGGGCATTTATAAGTGCATCAATAGGAGAGAAAAACCCCAGGTATGTTAAAGAAGACATGAAATCAACAATGGCTCAGATGTGGCAAGAAAAGCAACTTGAGGGTTGCATTAAAATGAAGGAAAAAGCCTGTAACATCAGTGAAGGAAAACCAGTTAAACAAATTTTGCTATTGAAACTGAGCAGGAAACTCAGTGCTTGGGATCATATTTTTATGTAAATCTCTTATTACTGTAAATTGGCATCCTAAGACCCTGATCATGCAACACTTGCACGTATGCTTAACTTTATGCACATGAGCAGTCTCATTAACGTCAAAGACTTAGTCATGCATAAAACTGAGTAAATGCATGACTGGGATTTAAACCCAAGGGATAGAAAACAAATTTACTGTATCATCAACAATTATTTCTGAAACCCATCAAAAGCCAAGGTGGTGCCAGAAGTCTGTTTAGTGTAGAAACAGTCAAAGAGGGTGTGGGATTTTGAAGACTGCTGCCTTTAACTCAACATTAGGCCTAATAATGGTGGGCCAAACACAGAAGGAAAACATCCCTGCCCAGGTTAAAATATAATTGATTATGGGTATTGGAGACACAGTATTTCCCATCACATTTTACAAGATAAAGTGGATTGCCTCTTAAAAACACAGATTTCAAACTTAGTTATTGTAAAGAAGAACTGTTTATAATCAACTTGGATTTGACTAAATTATTCAGCAGTGTCTTACAAAAGTCTTATGAAATTAATTTAAATGGTGTTAGGTTTATGTGAATTCAGAGCTGACTGCAGCATTTATATAAATAGTTACAATAAATACAATGGCTTACATTAGAGGGGGGTGCCTATTGCACTTCAGTGATTTTAGTACTTACCAGCAAAACAGGAAAAACCCAAAGAACTGTAAAACTATGTCTGTAGAAGCAAAGCTTCTGCTATATTTAAAGGGATAGCTCTGAAGAAGTACTTCTGGGAAAAGTTCAACCCTGTGTTGGGAAGATGTAAAAATAAGGCTTCTATAAAAAACAAGGTCTTGTTATCATAAAATGTAATCAGTGAAATATCATGTTTATGTGTCATGATAATTTCTGTATGCTTTTTAAGCATTTTTTTTTGTTCTTCCAGTTTGAAAGAAAATAGTACATTCTCAGCAGTCAGTTTTACTGCTACTTTTTGTTGCGTGGGGATTTTTCATACTTTGCTCTTTTCACCCAGTAGAATTGCTGCTGTCAAATTTGCTGTGTAACAGTTAAGTTGATGGAATTAAGATACTTTCCATTCATCACATCTTGCAGTTCATATCAAGGTAGCAGTTCCAGGACCTCCAGGTACTACATGTGCCCATGTATCCGACTCCTGATGAACTGTGGATATTGCAAAGGCTCTTGGTTCTCAGTTGGGTTTGTTCAGGAGGGTTGTCATGGAGACAAAGAGTCTGAAAAAGGCAGCACAGTCTTTTACGTGGCTGCAGCCTATATGGACAGGCTGCCCACAGCAATGGTCATGAGAGTTGAGCTGGTGGGCAGTCAGGCATCTTGTGAAAATGCTTTAAGCACATTTGCACTTGACATTATGGTTGTGGTTAAATGGAGTATCAATGCATTTATGACCAGCTGTTTTCAAGCCTGCATCCATTTAAAAAACTTTATTTTATATAAAAATAGGTTGGGGGGATGACTTTGGTGAGGTAGCATCTTCACTTCTGTAATCTCACACCCCAGCAGTGCTTCGTGTCCTGAATGTATGAGAACAGAATGAGAAGAATAACACAGGCTGGAGCAGGTTGTTGGCTAGGAGCCTTCCTCCCACCAGCTCTGTTCCCAAAAGACACAGGTTTAAATTTGTCATGGTTAACTTGTGGCTTTTTAATGTCATCAATAGAGGTTTAAAAGAAGGAGGTAGGATTTCTCCTGTGAGTAACTGGCATCTGGAAAGAGTGTGATTCTAAACTGGGCTATAAGAAACTACCATGACTAAGATGTAAAAAGTGATATTACCAGTGGGGAAAGTGATGCTGGACGTGTAGCAGCCAGAGGAACCAGCCCTGCAAATATTTGTTCATTCGGCCTAATGTCAAAATATGTGCAAAATTGCTTTATATGGCTGGTCAATAACATGCACGGGTTTGCAAGTCTGTGGCTTCAGGGCACCACCGTGTTCTGAGTTGAAGGACTGTGACCACTGGAGAGTGAAGGAAAGTCTGAAATATATTTTAAAGGTATGTAACATGTTTTCAAAGCCTACCTGCTTCACTCCAGCAGGTAAAGAGCACAGACGATCGGTTCATCACCACAGCTCTAGCAGACTGAACCTCCCAAAGGCTGTGATGATAATTAACTCCTCAACATTGTGGTTTCTTTGAAATGCACTTCTAATTCTTTGAGGAAATAATTATTTCAGAATAAAGCAGTCTTTCTTAATCCAGACCTTATTTATTATATTCTGAAGCACACCTTGAAATGCAACACTGAACACAAATTTCTCTTTGATTGGCTTAATGGAAACAATTTCTCTCTTCAGCAAGCACTTGCTTTCAGAGTGAAACCATAAAATTTTACTTTTTATCCGTCTTGTCAATCATTGAATTTTTTATTTCTTTTCCTGTTGGCCCTACCTGGAGATGTCATAAGCCTCTCAAAAGCATGCAATCTGAAAAGATTCTGAACAAAGGTTGGGGTTTTTGTTGTTGGTTTTTGGGGTTTTTAAAAATTATTTTTCAAACCAGTCAAGTAGTTAGCAGTTGACCTGACAAATATGTTGTAACTTTACTTTTGGAAAAAACAGTTTGTTCAGCTGATGCACAGTACTTGAGTGCAAGTTTGCTTAACAAAATCTTAACTAGTGACTAGCTTATTTTTCTGATTTGGTATTTCATATCATAGATTCAGAAAAATTCAGGCTGGAAGGGACCTCCGAGCATCCTCTCATCTGCCTTCCTTCTCAAAGCAGGGTCAGGTATGAGATCAGGTTGCTGGGGGCTTTATCCAGTCTTAAAAAACTCCAAAGATTTCAACACAACCACACAAACACTCTGGGCAACCATTTCCAAAACTTGACTGTCCTCACAGTGAAGAGGTTTTTCCTCCTATCTTGCTGAAACCTCTCTTTTTTTAGTCCATTTTCTCTCCTCCTCTGTCTCTGCTGGGCTGCAGCTCATAATACTAAGGGCTGCGACAAAGAAACCCTTTTATTTCTTGTATTTCTTCATGCATTATAGAGGACAATTACAATATCTTTCAGGCTCTAAGGCAATGAATCTAAACAAAATTTTTCTGCTCCTTATGTGTTGTATTAAAAGATGAAAACTCATCCTTGCAGGTAAGAAATACAGAGTTTCAATGAAGATCTGACCCAGAGACTGGAGAGCACAGTTTTCCTATATAAGATGTTCTGTCATTAAAAAGACTATTGTAATGTAAACACTTTATGATATATTTTCTTTCCAAGGAACTTTTTCAATCTCACTGAGTGGTCTGAAGTCATTATGTAGTTACTAGAGATGCTTCTTTGTCCAGACAGACTTACTATAGGTTACATTTCTGCAGGAGATTAAAAATTATGTATTAGTAGACACGCTTCTAAAAATACTCTTTTAAGTAATATGTACCTGCCACTTCTGAAACCTGGAAGAACATATCCAACAGCAGCAGAAATAATTCAGGGGAAATAATATATAACCCTGGGAACTTTTGCCACTGTATTTAAATGAAGGGAAACGTTGAAATGTAAAAGCTAAGCACTTCAGTTTATTCACATATTTTACATTCCAAGGACCAAGAGCATTTTTTTAATTATCTTTTTTTTTTTCAGAAAAAAAAATTGTCTTGTGGTTTCCAAAATTTTGACAGTCATGGAAAGTAGTTAATGAAGCATGTCACTGCAGTGCATACAACGAAAGCCTTGTGTACATGGAAAAAAAAGATAAACAAACAAATTTGACCATTACCAAAAAAGGTTTCCTTTAATATAAATAAAATTCCAGAGTAGGGCTTTATTTTAACAGACAACACAACAGTGGGATTTATTAACAGCTACATATTTACAGTGCCTCACTGGTAAAAAATACTGGGCTTCATCTGAGATCCTAGACACTTCCTGAGAAGGCAACAGGGACTGAGGATTGCTCAGCACTTCTCTCAAACTAGGCACTAAAAAGGTGAAATTAAAACATACTTTTAAAATAAGTAAGATGGCAAAGGTGGAACTGCTGATGACCTGACTGTTTATGACCTGATCCAACAATACTTACACCTCAGGTACTCCCTTTGATTTCAGGAGAGCCATGGATGGCTCCTATAGTTAAGCACAAGATAAGTGTTTCAAAACCAGCAGCCAGAGGATGCCAACTGCTTGATTCAAAGATGCCACAAATAGAGAAAACTGCTGTAATTACAGTTTCATGTGGTATGGAAGCACATGACCTTGAACTTAAATCTGTGTACTTCTGCATGGGTGATTTCTACCACTTCTATTTTTGATCTACAAGGGTTGGATTCCAAATATCTCTACCAAGTGACAAACTTGTGAAAGCATCTTCTTCCCACAGCCTCCAAAATCATAGTGCCAGTTTAGTAGATCTCAGTCTTCTTGGCAATTAAATAAAACAAGAATCAGATCTTTTTCAAAGTATTCACAAAATAATATTTCACTTCTAAAATAGCTGTCCCATCATTCTTGTATCAGATCTGATCTCAGCTCTTTAGATCTAAACAGTTCTTTAAAACTTACAAAAATAAAAAAAAATGATTAATATACAAATATAAATTTCAGAGTGATAAGAGAATAATATTAAACAAATTCCTTTTTTAATCTACCTTAAATTAAAATAAATGTTTTCAGAAGTCTGGGCTGATCAGATCTTAATCTATTGACTCTTTAATGGAATCCATTCCCTGCAGATGGCCACATACAACTATATGTAAGAAGTTCATTACTAGAAAAAGACAGTGAACGTGTTTCCACTAGCAAAGCAGTTCCTAAAATCTGCTGTGCCAGTTGGTTTTTAGTATCTCACTTTCAAGAGCTGCAGATATTTCTAATATTAGAAACAAAATCTAAGTAATGAAAAGTCTTGAGCTTCTTTAGAAATTTGCTTCTTTCCCTGGTCTTCATTAATATTTGTTTTGCAATAATCAGTTTGTTTTGTATACTGTTTGTATGCAGCATAATATAAATGCTCTGCATGAAGGCATACATATGTACAAAACTAGTCAGTAATTCAGTCAATAGACATACTTGCTTATTGGGTCATTTCATATTTTCACAATACCATATTTTTCTGTAACATCCACCACAACATCATCTAGGTTACTCCCATCTTCCACAGAGGTGCTCACGCATGTTTTCCTTCCATTTATCTCAAGCAGCCAAAACAGCAAGGAACATTTTTGAACAACCTATAATATTCTTCCTGAATCTGAAATAAAAATATTGAATTAAGATATGAAATAGATGTCTATATGTCTTTTAATTGATTTTGTACTGCTCCCATCACTACATGTTTTAAGACTGGGCTGCTTTGGCTTTAGGACAGGACACTGAAGAAAATATCATCTCAGGAAAGCATGGGTGAATCCTGAAGCTAACTGGAAAGACTGGAAGTGAGTTTTATTGCAAACACTGCATTATTTCAGCAGGTTAATATATAAAACTATAACCAGTTTTACTATTTTAAAAAAGGCATTTATCTGTGTTTCTTACATTGGTTTTAAAACTGAGTAAATATGTGAGAAGGTAAAAACTGGGTAGAGGTTCTGTCTCCTGTGAAAGTGAATAGCAAAGTTTCCCCTGTTCCCTCTTCTCCCACATCAGTGACACAAGGATTTCCTCCTCCCTTGCTCTGGAAAAACATTTGCACCACAGCTCCACTGCAGGCCTGGGCATCTGCCTGTAGGTACATGAGACTGCCTCAGTTCCTTCCCACAGGGAATGGGACACTTACCTTCCTAGACAACACACAAAGGAATATGAAGATGAACATCCCCTGGAATGCATTGAAGATTGTAAAAAGATAGGCAGTAACCACAGATCCCTGGACAACATGGAGGACCCCGAAGATCCAGGTAGCCCCAAGAAGGAACAGGAGAGCAAGAGCACCTCGGGCACAGGATCTGGACGGGAAGGAAACATTGCAAACGTGTTGGCACTGCTATTTTCCTTCCTTTACTGCTTTGGATGGTGAATGCTGCCTAGGCAATTTTTTTCACAGCTGCGAAGGCCTGAGAGGTGCAAATGCATGGGCTGCTCTTTAGGGTGTGCTGTAGCACTGTGGCACGAATGAGCTCACACAGAAACTGCAGAAGAGCTAAGGAGTAAAACTGGAGGGCCTTAAAACACTGGCTTCTTTAATCTTCAGATGTGTTTTCTCTGGTGTACTGCTGCACCATATGATTTGATTTAAATCTACTGTTAGTGTAATTCCCCAAGGAAAAACATATGTCTGTTATGAAGTGTTCCCTCACTTTTTGTCCTCCCCCTTATCCCCCTCAAAAAATAACCCAGAAAAATGTACAGTATGCTCTTAGGTCAGTACATGTGCATGACATCAAAGCGTTCCCAGGCTGTCTCTCAAGTTCACTGCAAAAGACGGTGCCAGTCGTAAAACTAGACTTTCTTTCATTCTTTCTCTTTTGGAAAAAAATATTTTTGTTTTTAGAACACAAATATTCTCAAACAGTTCCTGAGTCGGCATATTGATGCTATAAAATTATAGGAACTGATTGGATATATTTTTTTTTTTTTCCTAACATGCTGTAGCTCTTCTCATAGACTTGAGCAAATTATAGAGTGTTGTCTTGGAAATGAAGCCACTGATTACTTTCTTATTAATTCTCAGCCCAGTCATTGCAGGACTTCCTTTGAACAACAGACATTTTTAGCACTGCTCCTCTGAAAATGAGTAATTTTCAACTTCATTAAAACCAGCTCACCACATGAAGCTATGAAGGGTGAGGAATAAGAGAAAGTAATCAATCAAACAATTGCTAAATCCTAGCTATAAATCTAGTGCAATGCATTGAAACTGCAGGAGTGTTCCTAAGCAACACAAACAGTAAGTTGTTTTCAATGTTCCCTGTAGTACACTTGTGCTTTTCCTGCACAAACGGTTTTCAAGGTCCCTATAAATCAGTTTTAAAGAGAGTGAGTTGATGGAAAAATCATAGAAGCATGCAAAGTAAAAATCCTGGAGAGAACCCTCCCCACCCCCCCATGCCACAGAAGCACAATGTCCTACTGTAGACTTTTTACAAATAACATGAATGACTTGATTCTCTTATCTCTGTATTACTTGTTACTTCAAGGCAAATATTTTGATCCCAATTCAGACATAAGTTTTGAAATCTAGTTTGGCTTGCATAGAGGCTGTGTAAAGTACTTAAGAAAAAAAGGTTGATACAGGCCACTCATTGTATTCCATACACATCTCTCACACAGTCCCAGTGTTACTGTAGGAGGTAATAAAGATTGCAAAATCTACCTCCAAACCTATGTAAGGAGATAACAGAAAAAAATATAATCTTTATTTTTCTACAAAACCTCCTGAAAATTGAATTTTTATTTTTGAATACTCATTTTCATCTCTGGCTGTATTTATACTTACAGAAGGTAGAATTTGTATTAAATGGCAAACTTACCTTATATTTTCATAGCAACTAACTTCTGGCTTTAACATTGCAGTGTGACGAAATACTTTATAAATAATCACTCCAAAAGCCAACAAATTAACCTGGGGGGAGTGGAGAAAGGAATTTTTAGTTCAAACCTGGATGCTTTTGAATTTCAATAACTTTTACACATTTAAATGAAACAAGTCAGATAAAGTTTCTGTGTATATGAAACCTAAAGAACCCAGTACCAGGAGGAGAAATAACCCCATGCTTTTCTAATCCACTTCTATTAAAAAAATATGAGCCCTGTAATAAACATTGATCAAACAGGGCTGTAACTCTACCTTATCTCAACAGTATCACCACCAACAGTCTGCAAATGTTTATTGATTTTATTGGTAAATCTCTTTGATTTCCTGCTGAGTTTTTTCTTCTCAAAGTAGAGATGTTAAGAAAAGAGAAAAGAGAAAAAGAGAAAAGAGAGATTAGAAAAAGAGAAAGAGAAAACAGAAACAGCTCCTCCCCATCCCAGATTTTCTCTTGTATTGTATTGTGTAGATCTTGACAATATGTATGTCTTTTGTTGCTGAACAACATTAATAATACAATATAATTTACAGTCTTTGGAGTGTGAAAACTTTCAAGTGGCACACAGCAACCTTTAGGTTTACACAAATAATTTTTTAAAAACTAACTTTGCTTCAAAGGCTCCTTTACTGTGTATTCTATCTTATATTTTATGGTTGTTTCGTAAGTGAATAATACACTTTTTTCCTGCCTTCTTTATAATGCCATCACTCTATTTGAGTTCAAAACAGAAAAAAGCAAGTAAAAGAAGCAGTTTTGCAAATTATGCTCAATTATGGTTCTAAACTTCTGTTTGCTTGGCTAAGCTTCACTGATCTTTCATTTAAATGTATACTGCATTCCTTTAACAGTGTGGATGGGTTTGCTTTCTGGCTTTTTTTTTAAAAAATAAAAAGTCTTATTTTGCTTTGCAACATTTAACATCAGATTCTATTAAAAATATTTGTAAATGAACCAAATTTTAGCTGGATGTCATCCAGATACTATTTGTAGATCCTTAGTTCTAATCCCTTGGTTGGTTCCTGTGGGCTTCCAGCTGTAGACTGAATAGAATTAATGTCTTCCCCCACTTGTTTCTCCAGATGGACTGTGTGGCTTTCCTCCCTCCATCTTTTTCCTTAAAAAAAGAAATCCTCCAAAATGAAAACAAAAAGGCTGCTGTAGGAGCACAGCATCACTTCTAAAAGTATCACTTTCATTAGTTAACACTTGTTATACATGTCCTTAGAACATTTTTGTTGTTTCAGGAGGGGACTATCTGATACTAAATACAGACTCTCCTTTAATTAGCTGCCTGCTCATACTTTAATACAGCATAATGTATTTACAATTTGATAAGACAGGAGACAGAGCTGATTAGCAGTTTAGGGAATTTATCTTTCTCTGAATACCTTGTACTTGCGCTGATCGTGAGAGTTATTCTGAAGCTCCTTATATTTAAAATTGTAATCTATAATATCTCCTAAACCAGCAATTTTTCAAAGTCAATTATAAGTCAGTCAGCAATTGTAGGTAATTATATGCAGACTTACTTTTTGTCTTATATTTGTTGGTGAATAATATATCAAATAACTTAGTGCACACACTGTAATGTGCATAACCCACCTAATGTATTTATTAATCTGAAAAAGGCAGATCAAAATGTGATCAAAGCACCATGAGCATGGAGAGCACACACCACTGCTTCTCCAGAAACTGTTATCACAAGCAAAACCTACACAACCAACCTTCCTCTCTGCCAGCCTTTCACCAAGTTCACTAATGCAAATGGAAGCCTCTCTATTGCTATTAGGCTCTGTAAGAAACTCTGTGGGCCAAACCTCCTCATCCTTTGGCCACATGGACCAGCTGCAGCACTGAAGAGGTTTTGCTGAGCAAGGATGGGGTGGGCAATGGGCAGATGTGGGGCCTTGTGACAGTGGACTCCTTTTCTCTTTGTCCCAGTGGGGCTCCTTTACACAAATATTATTTACCCTGTCTGTTGCACAGGATAATAGGATTTGGCCCTCTGCATTAGAGTAATACCCATTAACTATGACCTTTTCATTCATCAATCCATTCTAATGGGAATAATCTGTATGTTCCAGGGGAGCGAGAGAGGTTAATGCCGGCTTCTCGGAGTCAGCTGCCAGAACACCATTACTGTACAATACATCTCAGGTAGCCTTGCAGGAGGTAGTGTTACAGGGTAATGAGGGTGAGCTTAACTTCTGAAATACCCAGTCATGTCTGAGATTTATTAAAGTCTTAAGTTGTTTTCTGCCCCATTTTGAAACACTCCATTAATAAAAAATATCTATAGCAAAGTGCACAGACTGCCTTTACACAACATTCATTGTGTCAAAACAGTAGCTTTAGGCAACATACCAATTTAATTTTTTTTTCTCTTTAATTTAAGTTAGAGCCCTTTGGCATAACATTTTGTCCTCTGAGGATCAAAATACAAAACAATATAGTAGTTGAAACTGTCCTGTGACACAGAAATCCAGCAAAACTTGAGAGGTAACAATAACAAGAACTCATGGGTAAATTCAGGAGAAAAAAACATAGTTAATTCTGATAATGTGTCAAGTGTGGCCTTTAGAGAAAACTGGTAATTGAACAGGCATCCTAAACTTAGCATATTCTGCTTCAACTTGGTATTTTGCATGGTCTTTGCTAAGAACATGTAGCAGTAGGCTCGGAACCAGTAACCTCAGCTAATTCTGGGAAATGTAAAGAAAAAAATTTACATTGGACAGTGGACTGAGCAGGAATGCTGAGAAGCTGGACTGAGTAGGACTAAAGGAGAAAATACATTTATACAACTGATATCCCCAAAGAACCATTAGTATGTCAATGGCATAGAAAGTCAAATCACCCAAAATGTCTGACAAAAGATACAACCGTTTAAGACATTTGAATTTGTATAAAAAAACTGAGCTTCAAATGAGCCTAGATGGAGGCAGTAGGTTGTAAGGGGCATCCAAAATATAGATAGGCATAAGGAAGCCTGGATCTTCAAATCGTCCAGCTGGGACAAACTGAGGAACTCCTGGATGAAAGATGCTGAAACATCTAAAAAGGTTTCAGCTGCTACTTCGAGCCAAATACTGTGTTTTATACTTTGGTTGTAATCTTGTGTTTTTGTTTTTGTAATTAAAGCACTATCCTCAGCTCTTGAATAAACCTTCAGAGATGTTACAATTAAGGCTGCCTTAAGGTGAGAGGCAAGGTGAATGAGAAATATATGGCAAACATAAGGCATGTTTTCTCTAGAGAGGTAGCAAGCTGGAGAGGAGCAAGATGTGCAGGCAAGTGTGAAAGTGAGCTGAGGACAGGCTTTGCAGAGGCCTGGAAAGGGCCAGCCTGGGGACCGCTGCTGCCACACGCTGGCTTTGGGGAGAAGCTACCTGTATGATGAGCAGAGCTCTCCACAGCTTTGGGCAAACCCATGGCCACAGCTTTATCAAGTGAATAATGACATTACAGTGTGACATGCTAAGTTCTTGTGCCTTTGTTTCCAGTGTTATTACATGGCTCAGCAGTCAGAGAAACTGCTGCATGTCCCGGAAGGAGTTTCTCAGCAAGTCTAATAGGCTAAAAGGGAATTGCATTGATTCCAAGCCCAAAACTGAATTATTTTTTTATTTTATTTATCAAACTACCCCAAGCTGCTGTAGGGCAGACAGTGCACTCAATCCTTACTGTTTCACAACAGAAATCTCTGACTTTCTCCCTGCAAACCCAATTCTGTGAGGTGCTGAGCATCCTCAGCCTCCCCGCCTCTCCAAGTGGGAATCAGGTTTTACTCAAGAGTGCTCAGGTGCACTACAGGACTAATTTTAATAATTAATCTATTCCTTTTTTTTTTTTTTTTTTTTTTTTTTTTTTTTTTTTAAGTAGTTAATCAAAGATAAGGGCTGATATAGGAACAGCCTCTACTCACTGCATCTTCAGGGAATCATTTCTACTTAAAGATATTTGCAAAAGTATTTTTAGCTTTCTTAAGTTCTAGAAACATTGTAGTATATTCATGAGCAAATGGTAGGAAACTTAAAATATGTTTATGTGAAATAGCCATTAAATAAGGGCAATTCTTAGGATCCCATGAAATGTGGGTTTTATAGATACAGGCTTTATGGATGTGTATAACCCAGGTTAATCTCCAAGGAGCCACATACCTGAATGAGCTAGGTTTTATTGTATACCTATGACTGAGTTTAAAGGGAGGATGGTAAGTATTTGGTACATATCTCTTAGAGAAATCATCTGTGTGAAGGGTCATGAGGATTTAGGAATTTGGAATGACTTTTGGCCTCATTAAATGAACAGCAGAATTCCTGTTAAATGCCAGACTCCAATTGCCTCTGATGTTGTGGTGGCTTTACCTCTGCACGTTGTAGAGAGTGGCAGTCTCAAGGGATGCACAGGCAACAGTGAACACTGCTGTGGGTTCCACTTTGCAGATTAGCAACTTGCATGTTTCAACACTGTGCTATAGAGGAGGATAGTGAAATTTTCCTGCAGTTGAGTTTTGGGGGTCTTCGTGGTGCAGTTCCCATGTTCACAACTGTGATGTTGGTGTGTAAAATAAAGCAGGCATGCAAGGAACAGTTCAGAGCTGTCTGGAGTGGCACAAGTCCTAGGATCAGATCTGACCCATAGCCCCAGCATCAGTCTGGATAGTTTCGTCTTGTAAACAAGGAGGGGAAAAGCAATTGCAAATTCAAAGAAATTTCCTGGTGCTTTCCTAATCATCTTGTCAACAATAAGGAGGTTCTGCCAAACAAATTAGCCTGGGGAGCTCTATTCAATCAATCACATGTATTTTAGGATAGGATGAGAAGAAACTGTGTTTGGTGTTAACCTAGAGCTAGGATGGTTCTGTAAATCTGTTTGCAGATGCCTTCCTCCCTCTGTCTCGATATCACCACAGCTAACTGAACAAGGTACTTCTGCACAGAATTTTGTAATGAAGGAAAACTGCCCTACAGTGGGCATGGGTAGCACAAGATACTGCTGCTTTGCCTTCTACTCCCGGCTGTTCTGGGACCAATGCAGCAGAATTTAATCCATCCAGTTTGTAGAAGAAATTAAGAGCTGTATGCATATCAAGACAAAACATTATTAACTCAGGTTTTTTTACCAAGATGAGGATCCAGAAGAGCACTGAGAAACAACCTCATCTATTGTCTAAACAAACTACAAACTTCCTGTTTATTACTAACTCTTTTGAAAACTAAGTAATAATATAAAGTGAGCATGTAGGTCCTAAAATGCAAAATATTCCAAGCTGTCGGAGTTCTGCTAATAGCACATTGCTTAGCAACTGCTGTATTTAAAATAGGTCCTTAATTCCACCATTAAATGTATGTGTTTTACATATTGGAAGAATAACAGAATGATCTATCCTCAAGTAAATATGATGTTAGTGCATCACGCTGCATGAAGTACTCTTTGTGTAGGTACAGAAAGAGAGTTATTTTTAGTTGATAACTGAATGATATGAAATACACAAAATTTAATAAAGCATGTAAAACATCTGCTTGCAAATAAAAATATTTGCACTCATGTTGAAGAGTTGTAGCTTCTTTCATAATTAATTACAATTAAATTGTAAGATACTGAGTGAAGTGATAATTTTGCCCCATCAAGGTAGCTGACAGCTGTCAAATTTGGCAACTAAAAAACCTTCCTCCTGCCTCTCTTTTTTTAAGCAAGAGAAAAGAGCACTTGAAAGCTCAGAGGGAAAAGGTCCATCTTTAATGGTGGTAGCTCAGTTAGCACCTGGACATCTGGTAAAATGAAACAGATCAGGACAAGAGGCATTCCAGACAATTTTGTCCAACAATTTTTCATTGAAAAATGTCAGTTCATTAGCACTAGAAGACAGTTACTGTTTTAGACTATACTTTCACCAGGAAATGCTTCCTGTCTAAGATAGCTTTTCTGATTAAAACCAGAAAGGACACTCCTGAACAATGAAAATCCCTGTGCACAGGGCAGTTATCCACAATTTTCTGTTGTTCCTAATACTCAGACTAGGCTATGACCCTTGGTTTCTCCAGCCTCTGCACCAGCTATTCACTGCTATTGCTCCATCAGCCCTGCTGGATCTATTCTGTACCATATAAATAATTAAATATTCACTGGAGCAGGTACAACTGGATCTCCCACACCCTGGACTACCTAAAGAGAGTTGTTTGGTTTTTAACAGTAAATGTTTAATATGAGGCTGAGTTTTTGAGGCTATTTCCAATACACATGTATTTACAGAATGGAAAAGGAATTGGTAATTTCATATATGATATCGTTCTATAAAAGATACACTCCAGCCTTTCAAAAGTTATTAAAATACTTTAAATACCAGCCTTTTAAGGCTCTCTGTGTTACAAAAAAGAGAAGATACAAGAAAGAGGCAGCTAATTCTAAAGATTCAGACATACTAGTTCTGATTCAGTCTGAGCACTTCACATTCAAACTTCAAAAACGAACCCCCCAAATAATTCCCTTTTCCTTTCTTAGTCTCTGTCTCAATAATTGATGAAACCATCTATATGCTGATGTCAGATCTCACAAAAAAGAATGAGAAAATTTCTCCTGCTGCTCTCTTAGGCATATACTTGAATTTTTTACATATATCATGTTGAATTTGACTCTTTCAAAAAGTGTCTGAAGTTCAGAGCAGCTGTATCTGTATCAGTCTTTACAATGACCCTCATTATGAGTGTTTGAATTAATGAGGTTGTGATGGTCTGAATTCTGCCACAGAGAGCAATACATTTCTGTCTCTCTGCCTGTATGGCTAATAGCTGGGTAAAATGACAACATTCAGTGTGTCATCGTTATTTCAGTCAGGGGAGAACAGAATTAAGCTATTAACAATACAACAGTTTAAGCTTCAAAATGAAAATGAATGCCATATTAATTGCATAAAATTGGACACAAGCTGGCAGACAGTCTGGGTTTGTCTACTGACTGATTTCTCTCATTATCATTTCCCCAGTGAATATACGTTCTCTTATGCTTTAGGTATACAACAGCAGTCTTATCTGGGAATAGAAAATGTTACAAAACACTAGCAACCCCCCCTCTAGACTATATTTTTGGGAAATATTTTCAATAATGCAGAATTAGAATTTTATGATTCTGAGAGTTTAGTGATTTCACTTGTTTTAAAAGTTAAAGCATAGCTAAATGAGGTTGCTCTTTATATATGCATACTTCAAAGTTGTTCTTTTACATACTTCAAGATGTAGATTTAGGCTTCATTAAATATTTCCTTTATATTTTTGGAACAGTTATAGAAAGCTGTAAATAAGTAAATAAATAGATGGGTTTTCCATGTTTTTCTTCAGAGTAAACAGCTTCGCAGACTTCTGGATTCAATGTTGCTTCTTATTGGATCACAAAGCAAACACATACTGACCCAAATATTTTTATGTGTCCTCAGTTCTGCAGCCAAGGTCAAGAGGGATGAACCAATAGAGCTGTTTGTCTCTGACCTTGGCCACAAATGTAAGCCCAGCTAGATACATATCTCGCTAGGAGAGAAGGATGACTAGGACACTGACCTGCAGGAAGCTGTGGGATGTTTCAGAAAATCTGCTTAACCAGCTAGGACTTGTGGATGCTCTCCCCCTTCCCCTTGGCACCCACCTGTACTCCCTCACCTGCTGTGTCTGCTTGCTTCACTCTTGCTGACAGAGGAACACTTGACTTTTCAACTCCAACATCATTTCAGTGAACCTGAGGGAGAACGACTTGCTGTGCTTTTTCTAATAACGCTACTAGCTAAACTGATTTAAAAAAAATAAAATTACATAGATAATTTTTCAAGGATCTTTGAGCCTTATGTGATGATTTTGCTTCTACATAACAACATAAGAGCAAGTAATTTTCATGTTGTAATGGCCATGGCCTCTTTTTCCAAGTATTTCCAGGGTGTTTAGAACAACGGCTTTAATGACAGAGGAAAGGAAGCAAAAACCTTAATTTCACATCAAAGCCCTGGTCTTCCTGAGAAACTGCATCCAGTGCGTTGGGCAGTATGGAACCTGTGGCTTAGAGACAAAAGCTAGTTCTGTCCACTGAACAGGGTATTTTCTGACTTGGTGATTATTTAGCACAGCAGTTATTGTTGTTGCTGAACAACATTGCAGTTTGAGCTAATGTGTTTCAACCAAAGTTGCAGACTTGGTCTCTAATGCCACTATGTAATTAATTACCTCCACTTTATCCACAATGGCATAAGAAGTGCAAAGGAGACACCTTTAACTGAAGCCATAGAGGGGCTAATGAAAAGGGGACTATTATTCCTTCATAAAGAATAATAAAGCTGTTGCTAGTCCCTGTAGGAAATTTATTTTCACTAAAAAGGCAGGGTGAGGAGCAAGAGTAGATATAAAAAAGTTTAAAACAGCTATTTTCTGAAAAATGTACAGTGAACAGTACAGAGTACACTCTTCTTGTCTATCTAAGAAACATAACTAGGCATTTATCATAAATGACCCTTTTGGGAAAAAAAAAAAAAAAAAAAAGAACAAGCCCACAGAATTTTCCATAGCACAAATATTCACTATAAAATGTGAGATGCTGGTTTGGTTTATTGTGATGGAGGTCAGAGGTCAAACAACTTTTTTGATAGTACTCCTTAGAATATACAGAGCAACAAACCTAACCTTCACTGACAAAAAGGGATGATAGTGTGAAGAAGTCGGAAGAGACAGTGTACCTGAAGGGCTGGGGTTTCTTTGTTTGGGATTTTTCTTTGTTTATTTGTTTTGTTTTTGTTTTAAATGAGAAAATGGGAGCAATGGACTGCCAGCTCACGCTCAATGTGTAAGTCTGGAAAAATGTGAAACCTGAAACTCTACAAGAAAGATGTTCAGTTTGAATAGCCTAGATTAGAGTATTAAGTACATGAAATTCATGAGTATATGAGAAAACAGTAGAGTAGTGGGTTTGCAAGGAAATTTTTATGCATTATTGCAGAAGTATTGCTAATCCTGAATCAACCTAAATGTGCAGAACTGAGTAAGTGTTAGAGCTGTCCAATAAGATTTGATGAATGCACTATTTCATTAATTTCACCTTTTCTGTTGAATAAATTATTTGACAAATAATGGTAAAATTCATCAGATAAATTATCTGATGAATACATTTTTTAAGTAATTGACTAGCTCTAATGAATATGCAGGCAGTTCCTTAATGAAAAGCATTACTCTACTGTTAGCCTGCTTTCATCACTCATATGTCACTTTTTTGTATTTTGCAACTGCAATCTGTATATTTTATTCATTTACCCATTCATTTATATGTTGGAAGTTCAAAACAGTATGGTTAATCAATCACTGCAATTCTTAGAATATTTTTATTTTACAGTTGATTATTCACTACATTTATTACACACAGGAATGCTTAATAAAAATGAACTTGGCTTTTCTGAACACCCCTCTCCCAAGAACTATTCTTGGTTTGTGTGTTCCAAGTCAAGTTTACAAGAATGCTCTGCAAATTGCAGGGTCCATTTATAAGCCATTTTTGTAGTTGTAAACACTACAATTACCAATTGTTTCAAGAAACTGGAGCTTGAAGCCAAGCCAGACACATGCAAAGTCCCTGAAAACACACATTAGAGGAGTAAAACAATGAAGAGTATACACGAGCCACCTCCTCACTGCACAGTGCTAGGGTGTTTGGATAAAAGCCACAGTGAAGATTATTTGGATGATGTTCAATTTTGGAAATGTTCCAACCTCAAAGAGCAAGTCTGTATTTTGTTATTACAGAGGTGGTCGCAACAAATGATACTGATAGGCTGATAGTGTTAAATGGCTAATTGTACTTGTTAATGTTACTATGAGTCACACTTCTGAGTCCTGGCTCCTCACAGAGGTATACCAATTTACTGTGGCTGTGATAGTACTACAATAATCAAGCCTGTGTGACTCTCAGTGTTGCAAAGATGCAAGTCATGTTATCATTTGTGACTTTGAACTTGCAGCATGAAGCTCAACCGATCAGTTTTAATGGGAGAAAGTTGTGTGGGAGAGGTATATTAAGAATTGCCTATAGCTGCACTTAGAGTAGCTGCAACTCTCCCAAATTTTCCTTTTAATGGCTTGTAGGCTTTCATAAGTACAGTTAATTGTCTTTGCCCAAGTTCCAAATGATGCCAATTCTACTGCCAGTTGGACAACTAATATATAGCTGTCCCTCACAATAGGTACAAGTGGGGGGACCCATCCTATCTCCACAGAGTTTAAAAGATGATGTTTCAAAAAATATCAGTGATGCAGAATAAAGCCCTTACAAAGACCAACCTGTCACACCAGAGATGGGGAAAGCCATGTAGAAGTCCTCCACAATGGGAAGGACTTTGTTCTTGGCTGACATCACATGTCAATCAAAACTGCAGCCACATTACCTTGCAAGCAAATGGTTATTTCTATTTTATGGACTTGCTATTAAAGGAACATTATTATTGCAAGAGTGTACTACAAAATAAAGGAAAGAGTTCTAGGGATTCTAGGGATTTTTTTTTTTTCATACCTTTTATCTCTGGAGGTTATATTTTTATTTGCCTTAATCAGGCATGGGTTGTGATGTGTGTGAATGTTTGTCACTTAGGGCTTGTGATAAACTCACTTTTCTATTAAAAAGTTTGAATACTTGTTATATATAATTTCACCACACTTGTGTACTTTGATCTAATCTACTGCACAGTTTTAGCTAAAATGGTTGTGGTTCTAAAGATTACAAGTATTAGAGGAAGAAATAAGTTGTAGAAATTATCTTCAGTTTGCAGCTTGTTTTACAAAGGTTTTAAATGCCCTTTCTTTGCTAACTGCACTTAAAGAGCTTCTGACCCACTCCTTTTCATGTGCAGTCACCAATCTAATAATAACAACGCTCATTTTTATATGGGATCAATAAGGCAATTGCTTTGCACTTAAGAATTCTAATAGAACCATAATATTAATAAGCAAACCCCTTCAGAACTAGTGTTGCTGCATAGGCAATTAGAGGAGAGCTTAGTTTGTACTGCTGATAAACACCTGAGCTCCCTATGCTTCACTGTTACTGCAGATTTAAAGTTCAAGGATGTGTTTGAAACAACACGTGCTGCTGGTACCCACTGGTACAGATCTGGTTCTGTTCTTCTTCATTTACATGCTGTCTCAAAGGCATATTATAGTATAATCCAGACCACAAATCTCCTGGGTCCCCATTCACAGAAATGAAAGTGCCATGTTGGATTCACAGGCGTTTTTGGTAACAATGGGTTTAATGTTTTTGTGTAAGAATCAGATTTGTGGTGAGTGGCTTTCCAGAGATTTAGTATCCAGACTCTCCAGGCTATCTTGGAGGACCTGCAGACTCAGCATTAACAGCAGATGAAGCTCAGGATTAAAGGTAAACTTGAAACTGCCAGATTTTGCAGCTTTCAACACAAGGTTTGTGGTGCTCTATTTGGTTATTCCAGAACAAAAATAACATAGGGTCCTTAATTAATAACTCTCTTTTTTTTTTTTTTTTTTTTGGCTTTAATTAGCTATGAGCAGAACGGAAATCTTGCAAATAGATCAGCTTCTGTAATTAAAAGGACTTCCTGAATGGAACTACTTTGGAAAGCTTCACCTTTGCTATGGTGGTGCTCATGTAGTGTGCTCAACAGGAAAACTGGAAAATGGAAACAAAATTACCACCCCCAACATGCTTTCCGCACAGCAGACAACTAACACCAACTTCATCTTCTAGAGTCAGTGTCTGTTTTCATAAGGTTTTCCATATTTTCCTTAAACAGTAAAGCAGAGAAAATGCAAGCAAATTGCCTAGCTCCCTGCACTCTTTGAAAACATCCCTTTTGCACTTCAGGCTTCGATTTGCTATCACCCCATCTAAACAAGCTGTTCAAATGCTCCAAAAAGAAATGTAATCGCAGAGCAGACGAAGCAGCTTGCTGAAAGCAGGTTGCCTTTCCTCCCAGGTCTTATAGTGCATGATTATTAAGAGCCAATAATAAGGTAGAAGAGCAGTTATAAAAAAATACTTCCATAACACACACAAAAAATCACATAACAACCACGGGGCTATTTGCTGTCCAGCTCCTTTGTGTGGCTTTGCTTAGGCAAAGGAGTAGGAGAAATAAAAGAAACTGTCTGGCTGCAATCATCCATAGGAAGACTGCATGGGTGCAAAGGACCTGTATCAACTTCCAACACCTCCTCTTTTTCTATTAATTTTCAGGAATTGCTGGAAGATCTGGAGTACTGGAAGAGTGACCATATATGGAGCGTGCAGTATTTGCCTCTGTGGACAGCTAGACTTATATTAAAGGCACTGAAGACCTGATCTGCCTCTGAACTGTGTACCTAAGATCCTGCATCAGGCACAGCTCAGCTGGAGGTAAAAACTAGGTTACAGATGCATAAATTTTGGGGATTTTGTGTATTTTGATAATGCAGTTTTTCTGTGCTAACAGTGCAGTGATACATCAGTGCTCATAAATCTACACCTGAAGGCAAATAAGGAACAGGAATGACAGCAACAACAACAAAATTCCCATTTGCTGCCTTCATGGAAGAAGGAGATAAGGTCCAAAGAGGAAACAGGAAATTGTCAACTTAAACTTAAGAATTTTAAGAATTTCCTAGTAAAGGATGTTCTCTCCCCATGATTTTGTTTTACCATAGTACCCTGTGGGCCATCAGGGCCATCCAATCCCAGAAGCACTGAGCCAAGGGAGATTACAGTGCCCTCCTTCTCTGGAAGCCAGCCATGCTTACCAGGAGAGTGAGATGCACAAGCAGGTTACTCCCAGCCTATTCCCAATCTACAGTAGAAATTTGGGGTGGAATTTGACCAGAATAATACTTGACACTTTATTCAGCTTTGAAATGGCTAATGCATTGCAATAAAGTGGTGTTACTCTCATCTTGTGTGTGTTGGGCACTGCCACTTCTTTCTTTTTACAAATCCTCACATTGATCACCAAATGGCTCTAATAGCAACAAAGGATTATAAGTGACTTGACCATAGATTTCATGAGGCCTCACCATTGTACCTTCTCCTGTTAGCTCCAGCTATTGCTAGATCACTGTCAGCCCAGTCACACACAATAGTGCCCCATTACAGTTGGAATTGTTTGTTAAACTTTATAGCACTTAGAAAGGCTCCCGAGACACCAAGAATGTCTCAATTCAGAATGGAACGTATAATACCTGCCAAATTTGCAGGTTTGAAGCCACTTCCAATAAGAATTAAAAAGGCCCTCTTCACAGCTGAAATAGGGCTATCAATGCTTGACTTGTCTGCCCATGTGAAATAGTGGGTTCTTTTCTCTGACGTTGCAATTTAGTTTAAAATAGCTTTGATGATGACAGGGTACACGCGAGTGCTAAAGCCATAAAGATGACAGTCTAATCTTACAAAGACGACCGATCACTGATAAGAGATTAAGTCACACAACATCTGAAAAACCAGATTATCTGTCTGCTAGGATAGTGTCTGTATACACCTCCTGCAGAGCCATGCTGAGATGCCAATGACATACTAAGATGCTACATCTTAAAAGTCAGAAATACTTCACAGAATTCTTCACACCATTGGGTTAAAAGACAGAAAGCAAGAAAAAATAGAGCCTAAATTGAGCTTCTTTTGTAAAACAATTTTTCAGGCTAGTAAAGTATTCAGATGTACAGCAGATAAATAATTTAGATACACTATAAAAAGGTCTAAATTAGCCAATTCTGCCCTATAATTAGCACTCACAGCTATGCTGGCAATGGGTGGGTGATTATTAAACACCTTTTATTATCAGTTTTATGTACTACAATAAAAAAAGAAAATTATACTTACAAGAATTATTAGACATGCTGGTCCTATAAAACTCCATATAAAGTTATTCTTTGTGCTGAGCCAACATCTGAAAAGTAAACAGCAGAAAATACCTTGAAATTTGCAATTCTGACTATTTTATCCTCACGTATGTTGATTTGGACATGGAACAGCGACTTACACTTCTGTGGTGCCATAGTACTTGTATCCCAGTGCTGCAGAGATTCCAACGACCACGGCTGGACTGACATAGCCAAAGACATAGAAATTCTTGTGCAAGAAACCCTTGTTGTAGATGACTCCCACAACTATAAGGTAGAGGTGAATACCTTCAATGCACATCCATGCAAAAGCAGCTAGAAGGAAATAATGGAGTAATCCAGCAGTAATTGAACAGAAGAGCTAGAAATTCAATCAGAGAAAGCAAGAGTCATAATTTTATTAATATGTCTCTGTTACTATAACAGCATAAGCACAGCATCATAGTGATTCTAAAGTGGTGGTTCAGCAGCCCAGATGTAATGCTGACTGCCAGGAACTTGGGCTGTACCCATGAGCACACATGTTCATTAGGGTTTTCTGTGGCAACTGGTAAAATAAAGGGACAACATTCAACTTTTAAAATGGGTACACATCTTCCCAAACTGCATTAGCAAATTAACAAGGTTGATCCCACTGACACAGGTAAGTAGTCTATATGCTTTTCTGATCTAGACAAAGTTTATTTTTATGATTTTTTAAGAAATATAATTGGGCAAGACATGGAATTATTTCTGAAATAACTTTTATTAGTACCAAGTGTTTGCAAAATTATATTTCTTAATTAATCAATTCTGAAGTGCTACCTCAGAGATCATAGCTCATAGTTTTTCAAGAAATTTTAAAACCTATTCAGCTATGTATAGTGGTAAGGTTGGGTTTTTTTTTTTTTTAATAATTTATATGAAATTTAATTTCCTAAATCTAATCTGAGATGTAAAAAACAGCAGCTCAAATTAAATGAAAAACAACAGGGACAGGTCAGATATAGAAGGGAGAGGGGTCCTCCAGCCAACAGCACAGTATCTTAAATGCCATCTTGGGACTGCAGCTCTGGCCTGGCTTTTAAGGAAAATTGGCCTTGTACAGCATCTAAACGGATGTGGAAAGTGAAAATGCTAACCACATTGAGACCACAATCTCAGTTAAGGTGACAAACATTAAATGAAACCCACAGAGCTAAATAAGTATACACCACCTCAGATGAAGGCCCCACTTTTTAAAATGACCGTTTAATATTTCCTGTTACTAGACTGGCAAGTCAGTGTCACTAGAATATTCATACTGATACTAGCAAAATACTGGAAGTAGATGTAAGATCATATCTTATACTGTGTATTTACTTTACAACAGAACATCAAGATAGAAGTCGAAACTACCCACCTTATTATTGTTCATATTAATTCCAATCAGAAAAATAAGTTCTGCCAGAAAAAGGCTGCAGCAGAGGTTTTTGTGAATTGTCGTTCTAGTGCTTTGAATTTCACTGAAGAACCAGAATGTAAAAATGCACATGGAGAGGCAAATCAACGAAATAATTATTCCTAGCTGAGTGATTCTTGTAAGAATGTTATAATTTGTAACACCCTGGGGGAAAATTATAATATAATATTTAGAAGAATAGCTTTGTACCTTCTCAAGAAAGACCTCATTCTATAATACAGTTCTTTTCTTCTTTTCTACAAAATATTAAACAAGACTGTTTGTAGAGTTTCACTGCAAATGTACACTTTGGATAATCTAAAAAAATCTTGGTTTTTTTTGTGAGACAGATATAATTTCAGGGGAAATTAGTAAAAACTGTATACATTCCTGCTCTTGCATTTTCTGATAATTCTTAACAAAACTTTTCATTAACATCTCCTCATATGATTTTAAAAATCAGATCATTTTAGTGAATGACAGTAGAACAAATATTAATATGATATGAACATTTCCTAATATAAAAGGACTTATCACAACAGTGACTTAGATAAGCAAAAGTGAATAACCATCTTACTGAATGCAATGTGATCAAAACAAGACTCTGAAATAACAATCACTTCAAACAAAGGCTATTCCAGATATGTAACACGAACATTCTCCAAAGAAACACGGGGTATTTTAATATCGGATGGGAATATTTTCTGTATAGGAACACAGCTACATTCGCTGCTTGGTATTTGCACAAAGAATCTCTGAAATACATAATACATGACTGTGCATCAGCATAAGGACAGTGTTCAGCTGACCATAAAATGTATCTAAGTAATTTTGTTTCTAAATAAAGGACCAGAAATTATTCTCCTCCCAGCTTTCCTTTTCAAAATAACTATATAAGTACCTGCAAAGGTTTTAAATCTGAACTGGAGACTTAGGATGCTATTTAGCAACCAGGAAACAGCCTCTATCAGCATGAAATTCACAGTGTGATAGAACTGTCTCAATACTGTATATTCATGCTAATATTCTGCTTGCTGTCAGTTCTGATACCTTATAAAGCTGCCTCCTGAGGCAAAACCTGAGCTCCTGCAGATCCTCACTTAGACCCTGGAAATCTATGGGGCCTCTTCATATAAGGAGGTCATAAAGTGAGTGGTCATTCTCACAATTTTGTGCTGGTCGTGAGTGCCCATGTTTAATAGTCATAAACTTCAAATTGATTATGCTGCTGCAAACTCTCAGGAGAGAATTTAAAGCAGATTTTTGGATGCCAAGGTTGGACAAATGGGTGGCAAAGTTTTGAGAGAAAAAAATTCTGGGCCATATGGTTACTGACCACCAATGAATGCCAGTTAAATCCCATGGCAGTCTTAAAGTGGAATTTAAAATGAAAAGCAATGCACCAAAAATAAGCATAACAGACTGTGTATTTGGAACAAGATAGTTTGCTGCATCACTGCTCTGTAATACTGCAAAAAGGACATACGGAAATTCAGACACATATGGGAGGAATTTTGTTTGCTCTGTGCACAATAAATTGTGTGTTTGCTGAACAAAAACAAGAGACAACCCAAAGGGGGAAAAGCATGTACGTTGCTCTGAAGTAAAAACATAAGGAATGAAGATAGAAGAAAGTATCAGGTAAAACACTAAATTAAAATAGCACTTACAACAGAGCCACCTGAGGACATCAAAACAGCAAAATGAGTCAAATGATTACATTTGCATGAGATATGAGTGGAGTTGGAATGTGTCAGCTCACAGCCTTCTGTAGCCCAGTTGCCACTCATAGTGTCTGCTGAATAGTTCCAAAATGCACATTTAATATCTTTATCCGCAGTCTGGAACAGAAACAAGATGCTTCAATGATGGCAAAAGGCAGGATATTTCCCATCAAGAGACCTTTCTTAAGTTAGCCAGCACAATTCATTAAAAATTGCTTGTTACTATTGGAAGGTTGGGAAGCAAAAAGCACATTCTGCAAGGCCTGTTCCAAGCAATTAAAGCATGGCCAGGGATGGAAGCATTTTATCCATACTGCACCAAACATGCATGCTAATCAGATTACTGAAACCTTCTGGCACTTGCAAAGGTGTTGGAGTTTTTACCTACTGAAAACATTGTTACATATACCCCTGCACCTGCTAAACATGGACTAAAACCCCAAGGTTATAACCACATTGCTTGTCCTGCTCATAGTCCCTTCCAAATGAACAGTTCAAAAACTGAGACTTATTCTGTGCATTTCACAAAGCAATCTGGGAGAAAGCCAGGGTCATGTCACACCTGCTGTATCAGGCGCGATGACAAAGGTGAGTAAAACCTTTAGTATTATTTATTACAGCTAGTGCTTACTAGCACTAGTCAAAGATAAGGTCTCCACTGTACTACATCCTGTATAAATAGATGCAAATTTTTCAGAAGGTGATCTCTAGCTCAAATATTAGAAGGTAAATAACAAATTTAAAAGCTGCATAACCAAGGGTAGCACCTTGACCCACTGCCCACCTCCCTAGAGTCTCGCTTTCTCATTATGCTTCTGATAATTCTTTGTGCCTGTAAGATGATTCTTCATATACTTATGAAGTCAGCAAAATCTACATATCCTGGAAGTAAAATTCTCAGTTTTAAATGAATGTGTTCAGATTTCAGAAACAATAATGCTGCAATACTGTAGATTCTACTATTAACTCCCAGCTACAAGTTAACTTTTTGTATTAACTTAGAAGCATTTCTTCATTTATTTCTTTTAGTGTGTTTTTTTAACCAACTGAAAAACTTTCAGAAAAACCCACCTAAATACAGAATAGTCAGGATATTGTAATGTTGTCCGGTTCAGGCATCTACAGTTTATTCGTACTGCAACCCAGCAAAGAAGCCACTGTTGCCCTTGCTTTAGTCCCATGACACTTTTCAGCTGTATTGTATTTAGTATATTGCACTTAGGATGTCACATTAGAGATTGTAATTTATTTCTCTAATAAGATTAAATGCACATCACCATACAACATAATTATGTCTCAATATATCATACACTGCAGGTCTAGTTACATTGCATAAAATAATTAGCTATTGTTTTGTTTTATTTGATGTTGATAATAAAAAAAACCCTTACCTTGGCATACTTTAAGGTAAATGTTATTTTCTCGAGCTCATACAGCGTAGGTGGATTTGAGCTAATTGCAACAGCTATAACTGATGAGCTTACTGTCTGTCTCTGTTCTGAAGGATCTTTTGAGGAGTGGTTTTTAGGCGATGAAAGCAAAGAACCAATGTTGCTATACCGCAGAAAGACAACTGCAACCGTGCCTATCAATCAAACAGACCATATTTAGTAGTTTGTGGGGTTTTTATAGAAGAACAAAATTGAAGACATTAAGGGAAACCATAAACAATCAACATTATTACTGCTATTGCATAAAATATGCAAAACAGATGGAATCTTTGTGGAATACTTATAAAAATGTTTTCGAGACAATGAAATATAGCTTTATTTAAAACAACGCAACTGCCATTAGAAATAAAAATGTGTATTCGCATTGGAAATTCTAATTAGATATATGCATATATTTTTTTTTTCTGGAGTAATATATGCTCACTGCTGTTCTGCAATTGGCTACACACATGGTGTCAAGTCTCATAAACTAAAATGGCTCAGACCTGAGATAAATACTGGGCCTCTCTGAAGTACATGGCTTGCTTTGGCTTCCATTACACTGGAGCCAGGATGGAAGACACATACAGTAAAGTGAAAGGTATTTTAGGATTCCATGCTGATTTGAAAACATGTGCTTTTGCTTCCTGGTACAAAGGTAAACCATAATTTTAGATACTGTTACATTTCAGATTAGCTGGAAGACTATGACCTAAAAAAATATTTTCTGTGTTTATTAGGTTGGGAGGTTTCATTCCAGAGCTGTTTAAACAGATGTATTTATTTTTAATGATGACAGCAGTTGTGAGCCATTTCTATATTTTAGTAATGACAGTTGTTGTAAAGCATTTCTGTAGGATTCTGAGGTCCAAGCCAAGATCTGGGTCCTACTGGTTTTAGTACTGAAGAAAACATTGTTTTGGCCCAGTCCGCTGCTCTCTAAATAGAAAGGATACACCAATTTTTGGTGGAGGACTGACACAGGCGGTTGAAGGGGCCCATCCAAAGTCACACTGCAGATCTATGGCTGAGAAAAGGATAAAGTTCAGCTTTCTGAGTTGAAAAATTAACTGGATACTTACTGTGCCTCTAGAAATGTTAGAAATATCAGGCTTGAGACAATAAAGGGGTGAGATAGTGATAAAAATACCTTGACTCCTTGTATGTAGCAGGGCTGAAGCTCAGTCTTGGTAAGCTGCATATTTGGCTTTTTACTAGTGCGTACAAGTCTACCCAAGGTGTTTATTAACCCACCTACTTACTAACCTTTTCTTTTTCTTACCATTAGGATGAGATTCCTCTCTCTTCTTTGGAGAGATTTTTATATAATCTCCTCCCGTGTATACATGAGGGTGAATGTGTTTCATGTGATGTGAATCAAAAGCAAAAACTTTGAGTGCTGCAAAAGAAGAAAAATACCGTATAGATCACAGCTCCATTATGGTCTACCATAACTTACCATTGGGTTAATAAATGTGCTATTGGATTGCATAATTACTGTGAATTTTAAGAATTTATCATTGTGCCAAATATTTCAAGAAAAATGTTATTAATATCGCATGTTTGCTTAAACCTCTATGTTTTGTTGTTTTCATGCATACATTTTGCTCTCACACTTTCTACTCTTTCCATGAAAAATATAGTCTTTTATTTACCTTGCATTAAATTAGGCACTGGAAAGAATAATGTAGGTTACTTTAGGAAGAGCTATTGCTTTATTAAAAATGCATTTCTGAAAGGGACCACAAATCACAATTATAAAAAGCAAAGCATGAAATTCTCTACTGAATAGTAACATTTGATAAAAGCCAATTTTTGAAAAGTATATATTTTATAGTTATCTATCCATGCTACCAAATGCACATTGCACCATGAAGTAACGATGTGTCTTGTCAAAAAGCAAACAAACAAGTATCACCCCTCAGGACAAAAACTACATTAGAGGACACTGAGCTCTTTACTTGGTTCATTATAGTGCTGAGTTTCAATCACTCCGGATGGGAATAAAAAAAAAAGTCAATCAGGCCTTTTTAAAAAACAAAACAACAGCAAACAAATCTAAAACTTGACTGATGGAGGAATATCACTAAGCTAGACCATCTGCATTGCTTATAGCACAGCACACAAAAATAATACGAGCTATTCAATAGACCAGCTGTCAGAAAATGTTTGTCAGGACATAAGAAATAATTTTCTGTGGCTGGAGTTTTCAAACGCTTGTAGCTCAAGAGCTTGCAACATAAAAAGCAGTCAAGAGAGAGGGGTAACGATTTGGGTTTTGTCCCAGAATAGATGTGTGGGGCATGTATAAGCCCTATGGAAAATATGTTTGTGCTGAGAAGCAATAATAAAAAATATTAGTGTTTGGGGTCAGCTGGAAAAGAGCTCATGGAATTTCCCATTTTGGAAGAAAATCAAACACAAAAATTAGAGATCTTTCAACATAGAAATTCCTTCCCCTTCTCTTCATCAGCTCTTTTTGCCACCTTGGTCTAACTTATGCCCACACTGATGTCAACAAGGGCTGCACCCAAAGCCTTCTCTCTTCTTAACCTTCATGGCCTCAACCCTGCAGTTGCGAGAGCCTCTGCTCTCAGCCGGGGTGAAGCGGAGAAAGCTTTACAACCAGCTCCTGGCACTGCTCTGGATCTGCTGCACACCCAGAGCTGCTTTGCACTAACAGAAATCTGCTTCTGCAGAGTTTCTGTCACAGATCAAATTCCTCCCTATCTTTTCATCACTTCTGCTAATTTAGTTTGAAAAAAGCGAGGGAAGAACAGGTGGTTTGACCTGCCTTGGGACTAAAGGAGGAATCTCTCTCATCAAGTTGTCTTATAAAATGATAAAACAGTAAGGGGCACTGAAGGGCTGTACTGAATCTGAAATAGGAAATCAGGTCACATACAGTTTGAGTACATTGAGAAAACCGAAAATGAAAGAGTGGCCATTGCCAAAGGAATCAGCAGTTCTTTATTAGGATTTGCAAAAGCAGCTGGTACTAGCCTTACTCTGCTCTCACTGAAGGAATGGTAAAATTATTATTACTGCAGGAAAATCTGTAAAGTTGCTGTGAAGACACCAGCACACGGGGTCAAAGTAGGAGATGAGAATGGTCCAGCAGAAACTAAGCAATTCTCCTCAGAATTTCCTCCAAAAAAGAAAAAATTCTCAAAAAATAAAGCCCCACAAGATTGGACTTGCAAGGTACAGTCCTTATTCCAAGTTAATTTACAATACCTTCATTGAACCAAAAATCTCTATAGAGCAAATGCAATTTTCATTTCACTGGTGTTTTTATGCATATAAGTTTGTGCATATAAGTTTGTGCATATAAGATGCATGTACATTCACTTTGACGGGTTGACTACAATAAAAGATTGAAAGAGAAGCTAAAAGGACAACTTCCCACAGCCACTCAAGTTTTTTTTTTGGGCTGTGGGCTCAAATGTTCCACCTTTGAAAATTATGATACCTACACTGAAAGTCAGACGTTAGTTATAAAACTCATACAAATTAACACCTGTGTATTTCACATAACACCATTTCTAATCTTCATAATTGTGCTGAAAAACCTCTCAGTGTAATCCACACCTAAGGAACACCTTAGATTAATTTTCTTTATCTTACCTACGTCACTTGCATTAGCATCTAGCTGGGTTGTCTTTTTGAAGTTCTGCGACATGAGAAGCGTTGCGTGTTCTGCTGTATGCAGCAGCTTAGTCAGGATCCGCCTTTGGTTATCTCCTGGAAGAGCTTCCCAGACTGTCATTTTGTCTTTTTGTAAAAAATTGTTTACAGTGTTAACAAAAACCTGTAAATAAAAGAATGTTTTTAAGCAAAAGATCCATACGCTATTTGGGAAGTAAGAAAAAACTCCACAACTCTAAGGCTTGATCCACTCACATTAATGGTTGTATTCCGAAGTGCTTCACTGTCAGCAACAGAGTAACGCATGGGATTCAGTGATGAGTAAGATAGTGCTTCAACATATGAAATCACATCTACAGGTAAAAGTGGTCCCAAAGTATCCTTATTAATTTCTTGCAGCATCTCCAGGGGTGTTTTTAAATGACTAATCTGAAAAATACAAGGACTCACATGTTAATGAAACAGTTAAAGTAATATTTGTGTAAGTGAAAGTAAACCCAGTGCAAATGACTGAATTCTGTGCTTTCATTACACTTCGTGTTTAACTACTACAGCTGAGTTTTATTTATCCTAGTGCTCCAAAATGAACTAGAAAGCATTCTGCAAAAATAATTAAATATCAATGGTATAGTTACTCTTTTGACTCTTTTATGTTAATTTTAGCTGAAGAGGTGGGAGTAATTGGGCAGTATTTCTATATTTTGTGATTGATTTTTTTCAACTACAGATTATAAAGCATGTAGTTCAATGAAACTGTACTTCCTATTTTACCTTCACCACTTCAGTTTATGAACTACCAAATGCACTTACATTACAATTAGTTTAAAAATAATAGGCTAGAGAGGTTGAGATTAAGACTAAGATTGCAAATTTTAGCTTAATGGCTGAATAAGAAAAGAATTCTTACTTCATGATACTGAAATTTAATGAGATTTTATCTATCAAAAAGCCCCTCAACACCTGATTTTGTAAGATCTGTAATCTCTGCTACTGAACAGCTTTTATAGGGCATGCTGCATCTTGAAACTTAATAGAACAAGAACATAGGCTAAAAGCTAACACACTGTTATTACATAAAATGGAGGTATTTTGGCTTACTACTTTAAATTTAGTTTGACTTCACATTTAAAAAAAAAATTTCTGTCTCTAAGGTCCTACATGGCATTGACCATGTTGCACATAAGTGTGGTAAGCATATATTATATATAATATGATGTATTACATTGCATGTTAACATAGAAGGCATGTTAACGCAACGTGTATCTTACACTAGGTAAATAAAAGGCTTTAATTTAATGTATTTCTGAATCTTGTAACTTCAGCAAACTGCTAAATATAAAATGCAAATATATACAATTGGTTTTAATTTACTTACACTTGTGTTTCATTTATCCTTTTAAATTAGACAATACTATAGCTCCAGACTAATGAGTAGTGAATTCTTTATTAATTTTTAAATTTACTTCAGGAATCTCTACTTCTGGTGAAAAACATCTTGAGTCCAGAGTTCCAAAGTTTGTAAATTCTGTACCACCATTATCCTTTGAGAAGAAAATATACTAAAATACTAGGATGGTATTGCTTCATTTTCTCTTTTGTCACTTGTTGTCATTACTTTTGTGAGCTATCTTCCTGCCTCTCACTCCAAACCAGCAAATAATGGCACATCAGCAAATGCAGCAATGTGTAACTTCAAAAATTACAGAAACAGCTGAGTGATTACCACACTTCTGAATTTTTCATGCATCATGACTTACTTTGATAGAAACAGAACACACAGATTCCCAGCAAGTTATTATCACGGTTTGAACATGCAACATAGTTCAAATAATTTGAAATGAATAAAGAGACTTCTGTAAACATGCTTAAGTTCAATTGCATGATTCAAGCATTTGTTAAAAGCTCTTTAAGAACTATTATAATTGAAACAGTTTCAAACAGAACAATTAAAGGATTTAAAAATTAATTTATAAACCAATGCTACTTACTCCCACTAAAGTTCTGTTAATATGTTCAGTTATGCAGTCTTTGTATAACTCACACTTGGCCTTCGGATTTTCTGCAGAAATTAAAAAGAAACAAATTATATATTGCAGCTTAATTACTATTCAATATATACTCATTGTAAGAGCTCTTTTCTGAGGAATTGCCCATACCACCAGCATTCTGTATTTATGCACATGAGATGGAGCACTTCATTCTCAAACTTCAACTACTAAGACTTTATCTTGGCCAAAGTTACAGCATGGGATTAGACTCTGTGCCTTTGTTTTATCAGGTAGAGAGTCTGGCCTCTTTCCTTGGGACTTCCACAAGTGAAGTTACAAGAAAGCTCAAATTCTCACAGAGAAGTACAGATCTGACAACTCTAAGGAGGTATCCATTATTTCAAATGTATTTCATCACACTGGTTAGCAAAAATACATTTACAAAATTATTCTATTCTCAGGAAACGTAGATGCCACAGCTCTCCCCTTTTTCATGTCTTGCTGATTAATCTAACTGAAGATAAAGAGGCACTGGCGGGTTTCTCAGAAGATGTAGCTCTATAATAACACATAAACCTTTATAATATCATGTACCTTGGCAGGAAGTGCCATCATTTGGCTTAAACTGCAGTTTTCCTGTGGATGGTTGATAACCTTCCATACAGAAGCAGTTAAACCCTCCATCCACGTTTTCACATTTTGCGTGATCTCCACAGGCAACAGTTCCTTCGTTGCTGCACTCATCTACATCTGCAAATATTGTGAGAAATTGAATTTTTTAGTAAGTATTTACAGATTAACACCTTGCTGCTTTGTTGATAATAGCCCTGCACACTGCAAGCAGTTTCATAATAAAATTTCATGGAATTAAAAAAGCAAAAGCTAAAAAGGCAAACTTAATGGCAAAACACCTTTCAATTATAATACTCAAGGATTAGAAGGATAAATCATAATTGATCACATTTTTATACCACTATTTTTATTACTATATAATGTTGCATCCTTCATATTTTAAAACTATGCATTTAACTATTAATTCTATGATAAAATGCTCAGCATGATGCAAATAATCTGAAATCCATTTTCGAGAGATTAGACTAAACAGATTTTCTCAGCCTTCTGATTAGTTAGAAGAGAAAAAGAAAAAGGCAGCCTTTTCTTTTAAGTGACAGCTTTTAAAAGATGCTACAAAAGATCACACTATCCATCTCATTAATCTAAGATTTAAGCTCTGTGCCCTTTAAAAATGCTTGCACGTCATTTTTTTTTTCTTTTTTTTTTTTTTTTTCTTAAATCCACATTTAAATTATATTTGCCTAAAGTTGTGCTTCTAGGTAATTTGCCATTAGGTAGACAGGTTCAGTAACTGGTGGGGCACAGTCCAAGAGTAAAACAGATTAATTCCGGTAAGGGAATCCATGAATTGATCAATTTAGGAGGGCTGGGTACTAACTCTCTGGCTGGAGTAGGGATTATTGTGCATTATTTGTTTGGCTAAGGACAAACAAAAGATCAAATAACTCAACAGACAAAGTAAACTGGGAACACCACCAAATAATTCTGTGAAATGCTGCACTGGGAAGGAGAAAAGACTGAACAGCTTTGGGACAGGTATATCTGATGAACAAAGTTGAAAAATGAAAAAGTGACACATGAGTAGGTTTAAAGGAACAGTCTGAGAGGAGAATAGGCTAAAAAGTGAATTGAAGGACAGTAAATGTAGAGAGGGGAATGGATGAACCAGACAGGAAGACAAGCTAAGTTAAAACTGGCATGACACTGAATTTGAGAAAGAAACTGGAGAAAAAGAAGAACTGATTAACTGATTAGTGGAGAATAGCTATCTGAATTGATAGGAGAACTTTGTGCAGCCATATAGGTTTTAAGAACAGACAGAAAGCAGATCTAGGGGGCTGGAGATGCACTACTAGCATATAGGAACCATTTTTGCATTCTTATTTTGATACACAATTTTGGGTGGTTTTCCAAAGGAAACATAACACAAATGAGCAATAATGTATGTTAAATAATGTTGCTAGAGACATGGAAACTGTGGAAGAATAATGTACTGCATGTCTGTGGATATATCCAGGGAATGCAGAAAGATGTCTGAAGGAACAGGAAGACCACCTTAGTGCCATCTACTCATTCAGACAGCATTTCTGGTAACTTTGTGGAACATTCCTTATTAATGGTAAAAGAACTTCCATTTGAAAAGCTGTTCAGACTCTGGCAGGGCAGAGGAGGGAAGGAGAGATGAGGCTGGAAGAGCGTTCACCCTCTCCAGCACAACCACCTCTGCCCTGCAGAGCGAGCCACCAGGGAATCTCTCTGTTTGAATGGGTTGGCACAAGCACTGAAGTTTAAAGTATGAAGTTAAATTATAATTACGTGAATTAAGGCAGTAGATTTTTCCCATATTTGAAGGCCCAAACTGCATTAATTATTTTTTTTTTCTCTTTAATGAGCTGCGTTTTGTATTATCTGTATTAGTACAGTTCCTGTGACCTCAGTATTCATAGTCATGGAGCTAACCGGGCTACACATTATTATATCCTGCAAAAGTGAAGTACGGGGGTGGCTACCTCATAATTAAATGCTGTTACTTAAAGACATAAGGCTAAAGTTCTTACTATCAACATTTAAATAACCTCTCACACCAGTAAATTATAAAGCTCTTTTGAAAGCAGTGAGTGCCTGTCAGTGCCCTGTTGTGTGATTCCATGTAAGACACAAACTTTGAATGAATTGAAGTGGCAAGGGTGAAACCCACTACAATACTGTTTTTTATAACAAGAACACAGATCAGCCTTATACCAAAGAATTCTTTGGCCTTGTCAGCGACATAGAGAAGGACATGTACATCTTATGATAGTCAGCATGTAACACCGTGCTAAAACACCAGCAATTGACTAGAACCTTTGCTAAAACCTAGAATGACTTCTTAAAAAAAATAATAAAATTGAACACTTTCCAGACTACCATTGCTTAGTATCAGATTTCCATATGATTTACTGATGCAAGTGTTTCAAAATTATTAGGATAATTTGTTTTTCATGAACTTAGTTTGATAAAGCATTTATTTGTTGTTATCGGGCATTCATACAAATTACCCTTTTTTTGTAATTATGTCAGATATTGAGTATAATGAAGATTTTAATGAGAAGTCAGGATTATCCAGAACATTAGCAGAAACTCAAGCACCAAGGCACATCTCTGGCAACAGGATGCTTATTTAAAGTCTGATAGAGGCACCCTGTTGAGTATATGCAAATAAACTTCCTGCAGTTGAGTTGTCCATATGGAATGAGTCCATATCACGCCTATCTAATTTACTGTTTCCTGAAGAAAAAAAAAATAATCTCCTGGGTGACAAAATTAAAAGGCAATATGCCTGATCTTGCAAGGTACTAATCAGCTTCATATCCCTTGTAAATAATTGAGATTGTTAGGAGCAGCAACAATTTGTGACAGTTGCAAGAATGCTGCTTTTTAAGTTACTCCTTTGAAACATGGTGTGCAGTAGCTGTAGGTTTTTGTTTCTTTATATTTTGTATTTATGCCTTTTTAACTGAATATGCAATTGTTGGACCACACACAGACAACAGCTTGTCAGTGCTTTCTGTAATCCAATTTTACTGGAGCTTTCGGACAAGGATCGCAAACCGTCCTCCTTGATCTGCTGTGGGAGCAGGGCTGGGCTGCCAAGGCTTATGTGAACAGTCTTTACAGGCAACATTCCTGAGCAAAGGTTGAGGAACAGCAGCTTTTTAAATACAAGAGCATTTTCCATAGCTCTGCAAAAAGCCCGGTCTTTTTAGTAAATATTCAAAACAAATCCTGGAGCTGAACTTTGAAGCTTTTATGATAGCTTCGATCAGAAAAATAGTATCACCACCACCACTTAAGCTAGTGTGGAAACAGATTTATAACCTTTTATTTTATTTCTGTGCTTTGTAACTCCTCATTTACTGCAGCAGGCAAGGAAATTCCAATTAAATTAAAAGTACTGAGAACTGTTTTTATGTTCAGTCTTGCCAATTACTGGATTGTACCTACATCGCTTTGATTCTTCACCAGTCAGTCAAGACAGCTTGATGTCTACATTGTGCCTTCTGCTTATTAGTAGCTTGCAAGTGATTGAAAAGTCCAATCGCAAAGGACTAGATGTTCCCTCCCTGTGTCTCCATACTGTGGGAGGCAGCAGGACATACAAAGTAAAAATGAAAAAGCCTACGAATGGCACAGGTAAAAGAAAAGTTAGCAATGCAGCATAATGCCACATCCCATCCACTGCTCAGCTCCCCTGTCACAGATAAGGATGCAAGGGAGAATGGATGCTTTCCCAGGACTGTCTGAAGAAGCTGAGAAAAACCTGAAGAAAACTAATAGCATGTTCCTGGAAAAGGCAGAGTGGCATGGATGTTGCTTTCATTTTATAGATGGCCATTTTCATGTTTTTACTCTGTTGACCAGGGTGAAAAAGGTAGGTTTATATTTCACCTTTTTATCTGCTGCTGAATGTTCAACAAAATGTGAAGTCTAAGGAAAAAACCTGGCTTTTGCACAGTAAATAAATTTTAATAGCTCACATTCAGGGCAGCAGAAAAATGTCATCTTCAGAAATATCACAGCTCTGCATTCCTCCTTTTTTCTTCTTCATTTCCTTTCTCCTTCCCTTTTTTCTTTCTCCCTTCCCAATCCTCAGTTCTTCCTCTACCTGCATGTATCATTGTAATGGCTTCACCAATTCTGTCTGATAACATGGATGAAATACTGCTGACCCTCAACTCAAAAATCAACATTCTTGTTGGTTTAAGGGTGAGCTGACATTACCCAAAGCTGTTGTCCCAACTGTACTTTTGATCCACTGCCTTGAAGGGTTATAAAAAACTTTGTATTCAGTTTAATAGAGAATCAAAATTGGGGAGAAATGCCCATGAACTTTGATATGGACTCACAGACAGTGCTGTATCACACTTGTACCACTGGAAACTTTGGGTAGGTTTAAGAGAGTCATAGAATGGTTAAGGTTGGAGTGGACCTTAAAGATCATAAGGTTCCAACCTCTCTGCTATGAGCAGGGACACCTCACACTAGACCACACTGCATAAAGCCTCATCCAACCTGGCCTAAAATCCTCCAGGGAGAGGACATCAACAAACTCCCCGGGCAACCTATTCCAGCACTTTACTACCCTCATGGTGAAGAATTTCTTCACGATGTCTAACCTAAATATACTCTCTTTGCATTTAAAGCCATTACCCCTTGTCCTATCTCTACCTCCTCTGGTGAAAAGCCCTTCCCCAGCTTTTTCTGTAGCCCATTCAGATACTGAAAGGCCACTAGAAGGTCTCCCCGGAGCCTTCTCTTCTCCAGGCTTCACAGCCCCAACTCTCTCAGCCTGTCTTCATAGCAGAGCTGCTCCAGTCCTTGGATCACCTTCATGGCCCTTCTCTCGACCCTCTTCAACAGCTCCAAGTCTTTCCTGTGCTGGGGGCTCCAGAGTACTCCACAGACTCCACAGGTGGGGTCTTACCAGAGTAGAGGGGCAGAACCACCTCCCTGGCCCTGCTGACCACACTTCTTTTGATGCAGCCCAGGACACAATTGGCTCTCTGGGCTCCAGTGCCACTGGCAGCTCATGTCAAGTTTCTCATCTACTACCACCCTCAAGTCCTTCTCCTCAGGACTCCTCTCCAGCCATTCTCCCCCCGACCTGTATTTGTGCCTGGGGTTATGCCAACCCAGCTGCCAAACCTTGCAATTAGCCTTTTTGATCAACATGTGGTTGGCATTGGCCCACCTCTGCAGCCTGTCAAGGACCCTCTGGATAGCATCCCTTCCCTCTAGGGTGTCAACCCCACCATGGGGCTTGGTATCATCAGCAAACTTGCTGAGGATCACTCAATCCCACTTTCCAAGTCTCCAAAAAAGATGTTAAACAGCACTGGTCCCAATACCGACCCCTGAGGAACACCACGCACCCCTTGCCTCCCCTTGGACACTGAACCATTGACCACAACTCTCTGGATGCAATTATTCTGCCAATTACCTATCCCCCAATGGTTCATCTGTCAAATCCATGTCTTGTCAGTTTGGAGACCAGGATGTTGTGTGGGACAGTGTCAAATGCTTTGCAGAAGTCCAGGTAGAGCACGTCAGTTGCTCTGTCACCATCCACTGTCTCTGTAGCCTTGTCATAGAAGTCCATCAGATTGGTCACGCATGATCTACCCTTAGTGAAGCCATGTTGTCTGTCACCAGTCTTCTCCTTGTTTTCCATATACCTTAGCAGATTTTCCAGGAGAACCTGTTCCATGATCTTGCCGGGCACAGAGGTGAGACTGACCAACCTGTAGTTGCTCATGTCTTCCTTCTTCCTCTTTTTAAAAGCAGGGCATTTGTTACCTTTTTTCCTGTCAGTGGGAACCTCACCAGACCACCATGCCCTCTCAAAAATGATGGATAGAGGCTTAGCAACTGCATCCACCAGCTCCCTCAGGACTTGTGGATGGACCCTATCAGGCCCCATAGACTTGTGCACTTGATGGCATCTGACTATAAACAAATAAGCTGCATAATGGCATAGTCACCAAAACCCAACCACTGCATTTTTAAAGCTACTGCTATATCCATTACGCACATATATTAAAAAGAAATCTTAAGACTGCAGAACCTTGAAATGTTTTGGGGGCCTATAAACTTGGATAGGATGGATACTTGGTAGCTCTCTCCTCCAGTCTGTACTAGATAACTTGCACTGTATTTTCAATTACAACTTTGGTGTTTGCTTCAGCTGCGTATACAGCCTGAATACACTACTCTCAGCTGCTTGCGTGCAAGTCACATGTACCATCTGTAGCACCAGATCCATCAGGTACAAAATATCCTATTATGGTTTCTCTGATAGATAAAGTAGAAAATTAATTGTGGATCAAAAGGTTGTCTTTAGGACTCACTACCTGGCACACTTGTTTAATGAGAAAAGGTGCCCACAGGTAATTATTTCAGTGTGAGTTTTGGAAGCTCTCAGCTCCTCCCATACGGATTTGCAAAAAGGAGATGAAAAGTGGTAAACTAACCCCCAGTAGAGGATAAAAAAAGATCAGTCTACCCAGTAAAGAGAGCAAAATAATAATAATAAAAAATATTGGCAACCTATGGTAAAAAGCTAAATACGACACAAGAACGGTCAGGGAAATAACTTTAAAGGCAAAACTTCTGAAGTTGAGGAAATGTCATAAGGTAAAAATCAAAGCCTGGGCCAGAAATGGTGAGAATATTTACAGCTCAATGTGCTAATAGTCTCAGCCCCAGTTAATTTAAGAACAACTCATAGTGGCTGGATAAAGCAGAGCCCTTTTAAGATGGATGTGAGCAATGGGAAAGAAATGTTGATTAGATCACTGTCTGGCTTAATATGCAGCCATTCTGCTGATATTAAGAGCAGTAGGAAGAAAGGATGTCAGCACTCACAGCCTCACATGAGACATATCTAGAATGAGACAGCATAAGGGGCAATGGATTTATTTATTTTCCCATTTCCTGAGGACTGTTGCAACATATAGAGAAAATTACTAGGAATTTGAAAAAAAGGAATAGTTGCAGTTCTTCCATTCAAAGGAAATCCTAAAGGATTACATAGTTATTCAGAAATAACATTTTTGCAGAGACCTTTTCCTCTCCTGTAATCTTGTACATGTTCCATCCAGCCACTACAGAAACAGAGGCTGGTGATGGCATGGGAAGTAGGATAACTTCTGATCTTGCTCATTGCTTTTGATCAGACATGAAATGTTAGTAAAAATATCCCAACCAAAGCCCCCAAACAAAAGGAGAATAGTAGGTCAAATGTATAAGGAATTTAGTTGGTCCTGAGTGACCTGAACACAAAATACCTTGTCACTCTGCTTTGTTTTAAAACTATAACTGTCTTGCTCACAGATCAGTGAAACAGGGGTATAATTGGTTGGGTTGGGGGTTTCTGTGTTACCTTAAGTATATATTCATTGTCTAAAACAGTGACATGTGAATTAAAAATATTAGGAGTACAGTGAAGATTGAAGTGTTAATGAAAGCAATGGCAGCTGCCATTATCAGTGAGAACTGCTTGAACTGGAATAATAAATCTATACCAGTTCAAACTGTGGGTATTTTACATCCTGACACCAAATTTCACAAATCTGAAAGCATTTTCCTAGATTTCTGTAATTAACAGCAGCAGTAACAGAAGAATGACAACATAAAGCCAGCTGGCAGACATTAATGACTTACCCACACAGGAGGTTCCATCATTAGGTACAAAAGTTTGTTGACCATTGCTGGATTTGAAGCCAGGTGCACACATGCAGAAATAACTTCCTACCGTGTTTGTGCAATTGGCATGCTCTCCACAAGGTTGAGTAGCATTTTCACACTCATTATCATCTGTCAAGACATAAATTATGGAGAAATGTATTTGCATTTGCCAATTTAAGAAAACAGTAAAAGCTTAATTTGGCCTCCAGTATTTTATTTATGTCAGTTTTGAATGCTGAGCCAGCACTCCTTGTGTTTGTCTATATAGTTTTTCCATTGTAAATAATGTAATCAGGTGTTCAGCAGCATTCTTCTGCCCTCATCCTGCCTGAGTCAACAAATGAGAAAACCCGTGTGATACTGAAGTAAGTGGTTTAATTAGATATTTGTTTAGAATAAAGGATTAAGACAGCATTCTGCCATGGTTTTATTTGAGACCATATTTTGCTACCCAAAAATCTACAGGTAAACAGTCAGCCCAAAGATACATCTGAGAAATTAGAATCATAGAAAACAGAGCGCAAAAGCATATCAGGAAATCAGCCATTTCATTCACTAACAACAAAGCAGGATCAATATAGCAAAAGTGACAGATTTTTTTCTGACTTGTTTGAAGACCTTCTCAGCAGTCCCAAACAACAATCTTGCAACATTTGTCCTAATGACTGACTTGAATCTTCAAGTATATTGTTTTTTCTTATTTATCCCAAAGATCTTAAAAGACAGATGAACATGATTCACAGCTTGATCTTGACTTCTCAGCAATTGCTGTGCAAGTCATCAGTTTTATACCTGTGAAATTACATGATCTATTTAATAGGGCTGATCCCGTGCCCCCAACATACATGAAAAAGGAAATACATAAACAAGTTTTAAGACTACTTCCTTTCTGCAGAGCCTCTGCATATGCTATAATTGTGAGCACGGAGCTTGATCAAAGGTCAAATGAAATAATAAACTCATGCTTTCAACTGTAGAGCTGATCTTCTGCAATGACTCAATAAAACTGTTTCCTCTCCAGGATCTTCCAAGGTCCCCATTGTCTATTAAACAATTTTCAGACTAAAGTTGAAAAAAATTTCAAAAGCATCCTTATCCAGACACTCTGATTATAAAACTGAACTTAACACTCACAATACTGATAATTCAAAATAGCCATTCCATTAGCCATATTTCCAAACTGCCATTTCTCCCAAAGCACCCCAAAACTCAAAAACAAAACAATCAATGAAACTTTTACAAAGAGGATGACACTCTGAGTGAAGTTATCTATTTTCTACATCGTGAGAAAGGAAAAGAGTTAAAGGCTTTCTGAATTCTACTGGGATTTTGTTCTTGTTCTCAAGCAAAAGGTACTCATAACATGATGAATGACAGGAAAGAATTCTAACAGGGAGAGAAATAACAATTTATTGCAGAAGAGGAATGATTAAGAAGTGTGACAGGGAGAAGAAATATGATTTCAGAAAAGATGCCCAGGAATGAGTTTCAGAAAGGTGCTTCTGCTTCCTGATGGTCAGTGTTCTCATAAGGTGTTTACAGAGATATGGTACAGATAAGTGAAGTGTCACGTAAGCCAAGGAAGTAGCAAGATTAAAGTGCACCAAGAGCTGTAAAGCATTGTAGAAATATATTGCTGCAATATAACTTAGTCACAACCCCTGGAATTATGTTGGAAAAGGACATTTTTCAGATTTGAAGGCTGACGTGATTTTGAATGTTATTCAGTTGACTCAGATATGCAAATATCAATTCAGAACTGCAGCGGGGGAATTCGGGTCAACAGTATCAAATGGATTACACTTATTATAACTGAAATTGAATGTAATTTAATGAGGAATCCAAGTATAAAAGCACTTTGCCAGCACACATAAACATTATTTATGCTGCAGCTTTGGTATTAACGAGAATACGAAAGAGAAGGTGTATGATTTTGATCTTGCTTAAAGAATGCCAAAGTAAAACCAAATTATTTTAAGTGAAATTATGATAGGGAGGAAAAAAAATGTGGTGTTAATCCAAGTTCAAAAGCTAAGCACGAGAATATACAAAATCTAGTTTGGCACATGGCATTGTGAAGACCAGGCCCCAAAACAATTTACAAATCTTGGTACGAATGTCCACTCCTTTGAATGCAATTTGTATGTGTGTTTGGTTCTTTTGCAATCCCAGTTTGCTCCCACTTCCTGGCATTTCATGACAAAAAGAGGTGACTACCCTATTCTTTGCCTCAGACTTTAGTAGTAGAACTGGTTGTTCCCTAGAAAGCCAACCCCCTGAGCTGGAAAATGGGGAGGTGGGGCAGAATAAGAACTTCATAATCCAAGAGGAAATGATCAGTGACCTGCTACACCACCTAAACGTCTTCTCACAAGTAACTGGTGATAGACCAAGAGGAAATGGCCTCAAGCTGTGCCAGGGGAGGTTTAGACTAGACATTAGGAAGAACTTTCTTACTGAAAGGGTGGTCAAACACTGGAACATGCTGCCCAGGGAGGTGGTTGAATCACCATCCGTGAATGTGTTTAAAAGTGGTCTAGATGTAGTGCTTGGGAATATGGCTCAGTGCTGGACTTGGTAGAGTTAATGGTTGGAGTCAATAAACTTAGAGGTTCTAACCTAAGTGATTCTGTTATTTAAGTTGCCAAGTGAACTTGGTCTTAGGGAAAGTATTACAGACTCTAGAAAACAAGTATTGACTTTGAAAAGCTCATGGGATAATATTCATGAAGATGAGAAGCAGAAGAACACTGATCACCGCAGGACTTCATTCAAAGTAGAAAAACAAAGCTGAGAAAAGAAAAGCTACATACTAAATACAAGAAATTTTCTTTTGGATTTGCATTTTAGGAGCTCAACTATAATCCTCAAAATTACCTTTTTTAGGTGATCCAAAGAGTTTATAAGCAATATTAATATGACTCATGCAGTCATCATCAATAAATTCTTTACAATTACGCCTAATTACCTCTACTGGATTAATGTTGGTTTTCCTCAATATTTAGGATGTCTGTAAAGGGTTTAATAGTGTTGATATTGCCATGGACAGCTTGCCTATTGCAACTTCTTGATAATTTGATAAATCTTTAGAACATTAGAAAAGAATAGCAGTAATTTACATTGCAAACATGAGAACATATATTTAAACAGTTAAACTCATAAGGAGTTTTCACTATTCCCATGGTCGAATGTAATACTGAGCAGACCATACTGGGGGATAATTTACTGGACCACATACTACATCCATTGAGATTAATGGCATAAAAGTCACTGACATGAATTGGCCCAGAGTGGTGCTTGCTATGGAAACTACTGGGTTAATGAGAAAGACAAGTGAGGAGTTGTTTTCAAGAAAAAAACAACTCCTTTTTACTAGATGCATTTAAATAATCTACCTTATTTCACACAAAATATTTTATAAGATCAACAATGACAGCAAAAATAACTTTTAGTTCTCTGAATAAACAGATTCTTTTTTTCCCAACAGCAGCTCAATGTGAAGTCCAGGCACTTCAAGTAATTTTCCAGATTTTACTTATAATATTGTTTGATTTGTGATTTAAAGGACACAGGGGGAAAAGAAAACCCAACAGGATCTATAGATGGAAAAATATTATAGGTTGTGGGGGTTTTTTGTGTTTGTTTTTTTTTTTCTTTGTTTTGTGGGGTTTTTTTGTTGTTAGGGGTATTTTTAAATAAAATTTTCTGTCTATACAGAAAAGATACTTTAAATGACAGCAAGCATATAATCCACCTGCTTTGTTGCTGTCTAATTTAATTATGTCAAGTGCATTCATTGCTGGCACAGATACCCACTGACCACCACAGGCTGTGTTTCTGGAACGCACATTCCTTTAAAGATTTTTTTTCCAGTAACTGATGAAAAATTGAGAGACTTTTAGAAACAAGATTGACCAAATGACAAGGTTCATTATTGTGGCTAAATGGTAATACTGCATTCAAGTTTGTTTAATACACAAGACATTTGCTGAATAGCTGAACTGTCTTCAGAAATTTAGGGGGGGTGGGGAGTAAGTTGTTTTGTTTAGTTTTGGCCTTTTTTTTTTTTTTTTTTTTTTTGCTTTAGATTGGTTTGGGGTGGGTTTTTTTAATTTAGTTTTGTTTTCTACATGGCAGTTTTATGCTACTTGGATAGCTCTAAAATCTTATAATTAAAAAATCACAAAGTAAGGAAGGTTATGAAGTGTATTCTAATGCTACTTGGATAGCTCTAAAATCTTATAATTAAAAAATCACAAAGTAAGGAAGGTTATGAAGTGTATTCTAAAAACTTTGTGCTAAATAACCCAAAGATGTGTCTATGTATATGCACGTGAATATTGGTAGGATGCTTACATAATACAGGTGTAAAAATAAAACCAGTTCTCCATTTTCACCTAAAAAATGCAGCTACTATGTATTTTACTGTACATAAATGTAATTATAGTTAGAGAGAATCAGCTACTAACTGCCTGTAATCAGTTCTCTACTAGTCTCTTGAAAATGTATAAGGAACTTTAATAGTAAAAAAGAATCTGAAAAGCTGATATACACCTTTCAAACTCAACTTGATTTGACAATGGTAGTTCTGCATTAAAACAGCAAGTGTTCATTAATATGAGGACACCATTGGTTTAGGATTGAGCAGCCCCACTCAGAAGTCTTGGCACTTACGGAAATCTTCCCCTGTCACAGAGGGCTACAAATCAGATCCAAAGTTTGAACAATCACTCTTGCACATGAGGTAACATTGTCAAATGTGTATGAATTTTGTTTAGCATTGAAATAATACATTTTTGTGTAAAGAACATTCTATTATTTTAGAAGTTTTAAAACATGAAATACAAAAAGGAAGAAAGATCTGTGGATTTTAGGGCCATGATGTAATTGGAAACTAGAGGAATCTGATAAGTTTTTAGAAAAAAAAGATAGAGGAAATTTCTGCTATCATATTCCATATACTCCCTAACATGCAAGTTTTACTCTGTCCTATATCCTGTTTTAATACTGGGTGGTTACAAAATTAAAATCTACAATAGGGAAATGGTGGGGCAACTACAGCTACAAAGATATGTAATTTGTTACTATTGTGATAAGCATGAGAAAATGCTTTGAATTATCAATTTTACATATACAATTGTTGTAATATTGTCTACATATTTTACATGAAACATTTAATGAGGGGAAATCTTTTGGCAGCGGATTTATCAGATCAGCTTTGAAGGGTTTTCATTGCACTGCACACATCTCCATGACAGACTTTTCGTATTATATGTCATCACATCATCAAAGGGTTAGTTTTGGGGTGAAACTTGTCATATTGATTCAGAACCACAGAGAAGTATTTTTTCCTTTTGGAAATTTTTAAGTTAACTGTTTCTCCTTTCATTTAAAGTAACAAACACAATTGAAACCACCCAAATCAAAAAGAGTGATTCAGTCCTCAAAAATCCACGCAAAATGTGATTTTCGTAGAAGTGAAACTGTATTATAGAATATATTCTGGGCTGTCTGGCATTGAATTACATTGATATCAGTAAGGCAGGCTGATGACCTTTGTTAATAGATAATTGACCTGATCAAAAAACAAACAATGTTGAACTTGGAGTCTTGGTTACTGGTGATAGCTAGCTGGAGGACTCCTGTGGTGGGATGGCCCATGGCTGAAGGAGCTCCCTGCCTGGGAGCCCACCACATGGAAAACCTACCCTGGAACTGCACAGCCTGCAAGCTCAGCTCTTTAACTCCGTAATTCCAGTTTTTCCTGCAGAAGAGCTGGACTTCTCAAAGTCTAGTATCAAAATGTGCCAGTTAGATCTACATCTCCCAAGGCTTTCTACTGGGGCCTTGTGACAGGCAGAGAATTTAGGGCTCTTTTCCCTCTGCTTGTATGGCAGGGGCCACAGTCCTAACTCCCCACACAAAATAATCTATGCTGTGGCCAGATACTTGGTGAGGTCTGACCTGGATATCCAGCCAGTCTGGCCAGAAAGGCAACAGGATTCCCATGACAGCAGAAATCCAGCTGTTGCAGGTTGCTCTTTTGACACCTTGACATTCCAGAGAAGGTTTCAATGAAATAAGAACTCTTGACCAGAGCTTGAGTTTTCCCAAAGACACACCTGAACAAGCATAGGCACGACAGTGTGATGTTCATGAATTTTATGAATATTTGATGTTATCAAGAACCACCAGCAGCTCATACTGAGGCCATTATTATATACTAACATACATTCACATTCTATTCAGTCCATTCCCCAGATGACATAAAAAGAAGCAATTAAAACACCAACAATTAATTTCACCCAAAACCAGGCCTTCTGGAACCAAGGTTGGAAGCCTCTGGGGCATAGCTGTCTATCAGGAACAGCAGTGGCAGCACAGGGCTGGGGACCAGCATCCGACACAGTAGTCTGAGAAGTGGACAGCGCTGGGTAGGAAGGAAACACAGCCGGAGTGGCTGGGGAATACAATGATTCATTGCATCCGGCTGTTCTCTTTCGACAGCAGCCTCTGCTGCCAAAGCTGCTATGGAGCCCCTGAGGGAAACTAAAACTACCCTTCCCTAGTGCAACCCTCATGGGAGAGCAGTACTTGAAGTGCCTCACTTAACCCCTCAAAAGCAAGGAAATGAAAGGCTTCCTGTAAAACAAATTCCAGTGCTATTCACCCTGCTGTGCTTAGCTTGTCTGGAGGTCTCAGAACAGTGGGTGATCTTACATACATTACTTCTGTGCTGCAGGACTGTGTGTCTACAGCCATCACAGCCTGAGTTAAAAGCAGCGATACCATTAACAACCTTGCATTTCCTTCCTTGTGATGTGTTTCCATTAACGGTAATTTAACACAATTTGTTTATGATTCTCCAAAGATTCAGCATTCAAGTTTGGTCTAAATCAGCATGAAAGAGCAGATGCTTAAAAAAACCACTTGAAACTGCAGAACTGGGCTGGAAATCTCATTTAAATATGAATTGCTTTAGTAATAGGCCCAATTCATCCTTGTCCTACACTGGGGCAGGTGACCATGCAGTTGTTGCATAGAAAAACTTGCCACCGCAAGCTCTCCCTGGCTAAGATTTCATAACTTTCCATCTTCTTTCAAGAGCTTTTCACAATGCCTTCTTGGGATGGTTTTATAGCTTGGCAGGAGTTTTTAACTGGTTTCAACTTGATGGCTCTGCAGCTAGCTGGACTCCTAGTTCAGCAAACAAGTATTTTCTCTCACATTTGTCACAGACCATGTATATACACAAAAATTTCTGATTAGCAGTTGTTTTGTGTCTGGCTGAACTCAAGGGCCTCACAGCAAACCATTCCCTTAGTCCCAGTTTAGGAACAGGGCAGAACAGCCTAAAAGAAGAAGGAAAGGCATGCTTCTACATACTCAATATGCACTCAGGTTGAGTTTCAGAGAACAGACAAGGTTCAGAGAGGTTAATATATTATCTGAACTGCTTCTCTCATCTCTTACCAGTATTTTCAAAGATTACAAATTAAACAAGATAAACTTTTATTAAGTGCTAGTGATGAAATTGTAATTTGTTTAGCCACACAGAACAGCCTATCTTTTCAACACTTATGAAGTATCAAAAAAAAAGAGAAAATCTCTAATTTGTGATCACTCATATGTGAAGAATAAGGGGGAGAAATATTTAAAGTACTTTGCTGGAAACATACCTAGAAAAGCTTCTGGAGGAATTTAAGAATAAAAAGGATCAGGGTGCTCAAATTAGTGAAATAGAGGGAAAGGAGAGAACAAATAGCTGTTGAGTGGCTCTGTCCCACCTTTTTCCCAGCACTGCCTCACCTCCTCTCCTGCTATGGAGGACAGGGGTCTATGTGCACTGCAGGCCGCAGCAACAGGTCCCCACTGCTTCCCCCAGAGGAGACCTTAGAGCTGCACTGACCAGCACAGACTCAACAAGAAGACTTCAGAGATGTGCAGAGAAGAGGAGAGCTTCATCCAGGGTGTCAAAATGCCAAATTAGTTACTCATGGTCTGGCTGACACTCCTTTCCCGCATGAATCATGAGGGGAAAATCCGTGAGTGCTATGATGATTCACCCCTTCTGTTAGAGGCAAAACTCTGAGCTGCTCAGGCACCCCCTGCAGAGGCGGTGAGCAGATCTCAGGGCACCTGTCAGGCTTGTGGGTGAAGAGCACAACCCACATTGCGACTTAGGCACAAGGGACTAGGAGCTGCCGCTCACTCTTCAGGGAAGCAGACCATAACCACCTTTCCCCTGGAGCTCTCCAGACTCCCCTTCTGCCTTCCTTCCAGGAATGTGGCATTAATTCTCCAGCTGAGCACCTGGCCTAATGAGCTGCTAAAATGCAAAGCTAAAGGAGAGAGACTGTAGCAGAGTAATTTCAGAGACAGTAAAAAGGAAAAAATCCAGGAGGAAGGTGGTCTGCTAGAGTTCTTTAATAGGCTTTGGAAGGTGAGGAGTGACAACTGGATGACATCTCTGGAAAACTGGGTTACAGACACTGAACAGGAGGGGTTAAAACAGTAATCCCATTTTCTGTTCCAGACACATACAGTTCCTGGTTAGCCGTACTGCGAACTCCAACAACCCAAGGTTCCCATCAGACAGGATGTGAATAAGCAACATGTCACCACTCAAATCTAAACATTTTGGTCCCAAGCAAGAGATAAAACAGAAAGAAAACAGCTTAGCAAAAAGTTTGATTAAGGGGGAAGAAAAACTTCCAGGCAGCACTTTCCTGAATTTCAAAACAGAAAAAAGAAAGATATTTATTCAACAAATGCAGCCAGGAAATGCATCATCAATGTACAGCTTATATTTGAAAACCACTGTGGCGCCATCACACTATGGGTAAACGAGGTGAAAAAAAGGGATAAGTGAGAGACAAAACAGCTTGAATGAGGCAGAGGAACATTAAGCATTATCTGATGAGCTTTATCAAACTCTCAACAAGCATGCAGCAAAGGCTGTGATAAGAAATACCACTGTTTTCTGTCGGGATATGGACTTATCCTTCAGTCACACAGCACTGTCATTTCGTTAGGAGTGGTTCATATTATACATTTGGGAGGGTGAAATTAAGAACCAATTGCTGAATTCCTCCCTGGAGTGGGCAGACTGACGTATTTAAACTGAAGGGCAAGATCAGATGCATCTCTAACTAATCCTGAAGAAGGCTTTCCCCCAGCCGACCTGCTCTGTCACTCCTTCCGGTGGCAGGCTCTGAAATAGCAAAACTCTTTCAGCATTTACTTCCAAGTGAACAGAACAACATGCTTATGTTTAAGTGTGTGAAAAGGCTGTTTCTATAATAGAGGCTGACTTACTAAAGTCCAAGGAATGGCTCCCACTTACCTGCATCTTTGCTCCTATTGAAGCAAAGGGGCAACATCTGCCAAGAGCAGAAGTCAAGTACGAAGACCACATTGTCCTTCCCTCACTCCACATAGATCTAATTACCAAAATCCAACTTCAACATCCTGGCAGGCACACTGTGTCAGGCTGACTACTTGAGGATCAGACAGAACGTAATTGAGACACATCACCAGTTTCTTGGTTTGCCGCCTTCAAAACCACAGAATTAAAGCAAGATGAAGTACAGCTGAATGGGAATATGTTGAATTTGAACTGCCAGCAGTATGCAGGTGTTGATGTTTTTCTGAGTGCCGGCAGCAGAAGGGTTTTAGAAACTTTCCTGTTACTAAGTTACATCATGATCATTCCACTCTTCACTTTTGCTACTAACTTGCTTGTTTTTGCTGCAACTCATCCTCTAACTAAAAAGTAAACCAGCATGTGCAATATCTGAATATTTTTGCTGAAAGACAAGTAAAAAGAGGTTTAAGCACATCACTTACTGAGAGATATTTCTCAGTGGATAACTGTGAACCTTGCAGAACTGATTGGGCAGCCCAAATAGAGATTCTGTTTCAGCACTACAAACAGAGCTGTGTTTAATTTAAAACAGAACAAAACCCCAACCTATAGTCAGGGAATATCCACATTGTAATTTCTTGTCGACTTCCCATTGCATTTTGCACATACCATAATGCTGACATAGATTCAGCATCAGGAAAGCAGACGCATCAGAATGTGAGGCTGAAATCTTGATTGCATTATATAAACTGAATAAAGGGTTAAATAAACAAATGCCATGATTTCTGCTTCTGTTTGCAGAACTTTCTGACTCAAAATATGTAAACTCAGTGCCACATTCTAATATTTGTCTAAATCCAAACTTCCTTTTGCATATTACAGCAGAAACTTTAAACTGTCCTCTTGAAGTGGAAAGAATTCCCCAGTAGCTGCAAAGAGATTGCACGTGATCATGCATCAAATCTCGGGATCCATCTGAACTGCTTCCAACAGTTGTAGGTAAGAAAGGCAGTATGACCATATTGGGATTACTCTGTCTATATCTAACCCCTAACAAATACTGGATGGATGTCCCCTATGGCCAGCTACACAAGGGCCATCACTCAGACGTCTTGATCTCTCTGGCTTCTTCAACCACGCCCCATCTAACTGCAAGTGAAATGCATGGCTGGAACTCAGGATGAACATGAGTTCTTCCACCTCACATGACCAGACTGTGTTCCTGGCCCTGGGGAGAGAAACTTTGCCAGTTTACATTTACTACTTTAGCAGCATTTTTGGAAGGGAAAATAAAAACTGAAATCTAGTTTTTTGCTAAGTCATGATATAATGTGATGCAAGAGCTTTAGTAGGAATTGTCTATTTGCATAACTAGGACTGATCTATATGTAGCAAGCACAACTGGGTTTTATCAATGTTTAAATAGAATTTCCTTTTTTGCTTTTGACTCTGTTACTTAAAAATAGGTGCTACATTATGAAATGCAGGTGCATTGTACTATATTATCATAAATAAATTTTGTGCTTTGAAAAAATAGTTTGCTGTAACACCCCTGAAACAATATTAAAAACATTTCTTGCTTTTAGTTTTGAGATCTGTGTTAGGCTCCATTTTGGATTTTAAAAGCAGAATACAATAAATAATGTGGTAAAATTGCTTTCAAAGAAGTAATAGCTCAAATAGCATGGAAGGCCATAAAACAGCAACTACAGGATAAGGTTTTTTGTGTTGTTGGTGTTTTTGTTTGTTTGTTTTTTTCCATCGTGGAACAGTATTCATTGATTTCAGAAACCACAGGCTAATTAAACTCTGCGTGGACCAAGTACTTTAAGGAGTCTAGTCTGGGCATCAGAGACATTGAGTTCATTATGTACTTTTGTCAAATCCAAGTTACAGTACTCAAGACAAGAGTAGCTTCTTGAAATTTGATTGCCAGTACTATTCAGAACATTAGATGAGGCAACCTAATGCTAGTCTATGAGATGCTTGGGCACTGCTCTAAGTTAATATTAAGGTTAGGTCATTAGAAGATAATTTTAAAAAAGATAATATTTTCTAAAATCAATACTGTTTCATTCTTGTAAAAAATTACATGTGAAATAAATCTCTTCTACAGGGGGAAACATAGCTTTCATGTGGCTTGGTGACTGTGCTTTTTATATTACCTCTATTTGTGAGTTATCCTGTTTAAATGCTCTGAAATTCAATAGCTTCACTACTGGATAATAAACTAATTCACAAAAGGAAATAATTTCAATCTTTAACTGAGAAAAGCCATTAATTACTGGAAAACATCCAGCCTCCAAACCTGAAGATATCAAATATGGTCTGGCAAGGAGGAGACAATTAGACTGAGGAATTCTACCCAGAGGGAAAACATGCCAGCATTACTTCAGCTAGACTAATGACTTTAACAATAACCACTGAAGTATTTCCAGCTACTGTCAATGCTGTAAGTATTTGACTCCATGGTGAAAATATCTTGACTACTGATAGTCATATTTTCAGAGACTGACCCCAGCAGTTAATTTCCAATAAAAAAGTCACAAAAACAGGGTTTGGTCCAACCTTTTCTTCTGATGTGAATTAGAGCTAAACAAATTGATCCAAGTGGAATTAGAAGTTAAAAACTCAGGAGAAGTTAGGTTTGTGGTACTGCTCAGGCTCAGTTAAAGGGTTGCAGATTTCTGGGCACAGTCATTTTCCCATATAATAGCCAACTATCAATCTACTGGAATTTGCTCATTTGAAAGTATACAGCCCTCCTCCTTTCTGGAGGAATTTCTTCTAAAAAACAGACTGTTCTAAAGGTCAGCTTTCCTCTTTCATCTCTGCCTCCTGAGCCATACCACCTTTGAAGTGATGAAGTCTGTGGTCTCTTCACGCCAAATGGTCTTGATAGAAAGGAAGGTCCAGAAAGTGCTAAGGCATCTCCCTAACTCCCCATCAAATGGCAGAACAATCCAAATCAGTTCCCTTACCAAACTTTGAATATAAGGACAGTGTATAGGATCCTAATTCAAGCTAAAGTGACTTTTCTCTTGCCAGCTACAGCAACAACTCTGCTCTTCAATAGTTATCACATACTACCTTGAAATATTGTTCATTTGTAATCACTGTTGTCTACATAACTTGGTAATTTTTGAGTAAGAGTGTTTATTCTTAGATACAGGGGCTAAGGACTTAATTATCCCAAAGACACAAAACATTCTTGGTAGAAAGAAATATAAAAGTTCCATTAAAAGAATATCTACAGGTTGGACAGAAGTAATACTTGTAACAGGGAATAATTTTGAAACATGGCACAAGTCAGAACTGCAAACACTTTCAAGTTTGCTTACCCTAATGGAACCTGCCACATAAAGTATTATTATGTGCCTTTTATGCCTGGGAGTAGTGACAAGCAGGAGGGTGTAGATATGTTGTATAAGTGCTATGTCAACTGGAGCTATGCCTGTATGCCACAGTGGAAGGCTGCATGGAGCTCAGGTCATGCAGCAAGCAGTGATGCTCCATCAGTACTGCCCTGCAGCCAGGCTAATTAGCCCTTTGAACACAGTTTCTATTAGCCTGGACACAGCACTGTGCTGCAGTCACACTGCTTGCTACTGCTTGACTTGGTTTATCCAGTACTGCACTGTGTCAGCTGAGCAGACACTTGGAGACCAAGTCCCATTTAAAAAACAGAGAAAACACTGCTGCTGCCGATTAAAGTGAGGGGTATAATTTACATACTAAGAAGGCAGAAGCCACAGGGAAGGAGGACTGTCATAAGGTACTGGATAAAGGCATATAAAACAAGATTTCCACAAACTGCCATGCTGGGGATCTCTGACATGCCATGTCAGGGAGAGAGGGATGCAAAACAGAAACCTTCACTACTGTTTTCGTAAGTATTACTCAGCTGCAAAGTTCTCAGTTGGAAATTAAAACAAACAAATTTGCTTCCCAAGTAAATAACTCAAAAAAGAAAGTAGCCTTTCTTCATTTATTGAAATAAATCTCTCAAAGTAAGTGCCTAAATCTAAGTTCAAGCAAACATACTCAAGATAAACATCTTGATTATCAAATAGACTGAACTTGCAGAAGCATTGGGTAGGTTTCTACAGCATGTTAGTATCCCTGAAAATTGGAGCATTTATTAGATATGTGGAGAAGCACTGAAAACAACACGCTGGTTTGGCAGAAAGCAATGGTAAAGACTGTTACTTTATTTTTAAACCAGAAAAACTGTTTTTTAATGAACAAAACATCTGACACATGATGTAAAAGAAAAAAAAAAGAAAAAAAAAAAAAAGAGTCATTGCCTTTTATCCTCTGCCCCTGTCTCTGTGATGTACCAGAACAGGCAGTTCTATAGGATATCCTTAGTTCTACTCCAAAAGTCCCAGTTCAGTCAAGATGATAAATATCCCAGAATAGTTTGTTGGGAAAGGTTTTCTGTGCTGAGATTAAACTTTTTCCCAACCCCCCCCAGTCAAGTGGAGTAGGTTTACATCTCAAATCTAAATGCAGACTAAGCACAGAGAAAAGTAATGTTTAAGATACTTCCTTTCAAACGTTCAAGCTGTTAAGCATGAAAATACTGGATTATAGTTTACATTTTTACTCCAGCTGCCTTGGCTCCAGATCAGGCACCATAAAGTCAACCTCCAGGATGTCCTCTAGAGACCCAGTGAAAGATCTGGGATAGGGGAGAGCTGGAGTCATGGAAAAGGGCATGTTGGGGATGGGACAGCAGCACACACTGTTGCAAAAAGGGTAATGCCATGCTTTGAAAAGGCTGACATTTTGCAGAAGGCTGACTGTTGTTCAGATGAGGGCTCTGCCACTCCTCAAATCCACCCAGGAAGTTGAACAACATCTATGATACATCTTTTACAGGCAAGTGGCTGAGCCAACATGCAAGTTAAGGCCCATGAAAGAAAGAAAAATTATTTTTGAAGCAGGTCCACTTTTAGACCATTAAATTGCAAGATAATTACGAGGTTCTTGAGGAGGAAAAAATTATTTAGAACATTACTTGGTGCCTGTTTTAGCCAAAGGCTGCATTGTTGTGTTATTCTATGTTTAAACATACCCTACTTTGGCAAGCCACTGAAGTCTTTAAAGTCTTCTCATCTTCATTGCAGATAGTACTTTGATCTCAATGCCAGAAAAGGTCAACACAAGAACTTCAGAATTAGACTTGTTTACATCCAACAGACAATACAAATAAATGATTGTGGCAAGGACATCCCAGGCAGATTAAATGAGTTCTACTTAAAATGTTTTTGCCAACCATTGTGCAAGCGATGTCATCCTCAAATCCAATGAAATTCACTTATTGAAGTACTTTCCCCCTCAAACTGTTTCATCAATCATAGCCCAGAAGGTCCGTGTCATAGGATAATTGCAGCTTGGCGTACCAACAAAGAGCATCCAAATGTCCTCAGCTTTCTTATCTATACAATGGGCTGGGTTGACAGCCATTTTATTAGCTGAGATATTGTTACCCCCCATCAGATAAAATAGTGAGTTTTGTTTCTTTGATGTTTTCTGTCACCACAACAGAGCTGTAGTTTTCAAATGCATGTATAAAGAACAACTGCAGTGGAGCTTATATTCTTTCACAATAACACTGCCTGCAAACATCTCACAGGAAGAGGCAAGGGGTGCACTAATTGCACTTTATCAGAAAGAGATATGAAGAGCAAATGGAATTTCTGCTGCAGTTATTTCTAATTGAGGCATAATTGTGGAGTCATCTCTCTGATCTATATTTGTTTCCTTGAAGAAGAAAAGATCACTGGAGAATGAATTCCCTCTGAATGGACAGCCAATTGAGAAGCCACCCAGAAATTATTTCAACCATCCCTGTTCTCCTGCCTGCACATACAGTATTATCAATCCACAGAATATTTAGTGGATTAAAATAACATTTGGGTAACTGCTTATATTTAACTCTTCTCCACAATAACTACAACTATTACAGCACTCAGAAATATGTATCTTACTTCCACATGCTTGGTTAGATCATGCAGACTTTGAAGGCTAACAAAAAACCTGTCATGCAGTATGCAAACCCATTTAATTTTCTATTTAAATCCTTCCTGACAGAATTCTCTTAAATTTCAAAACAGCAAGCCTGTTTAACCAAACTCTGAAGGTGGAAAAGCCTGCTTGTCGACACCAGACTTATCTCACTGTATTATCACTGGGCAATAATTATATAAAGTGCTGTAGACACGATTTAATAATCTAACATTTGCCAGCTGCTACTGAACACTTCCCATCTAGACTAAGTACAGGGAAGGGCTGTAGACTTTCCAGGTGACTTCATGACAAATACTGCCCACATCTTTTATGTTAGCTGTACTCTAGCACATCTATTTCTGCTGACGGATGTTGTTGGGATAATAATGAGAACAGTACAATTAGAAGTCATTGGCCCAGCAGGAAATGTCATCTTTGGTGGTTACTCTAGCAACAGGTTGCCCCTGATAACAAAAAACAAAACACACAGGTGTAAATTGTTTTAATACAGGCATTTCTGTTGACTTTCATAGATCTACATGTACAATATGCCTCTAGAAAGTCAAGTGGCATTTTCATTGGTGCTGTATCCAACAGCCCTGAGCATAACAAATGCCCTTGCCCAACTCTATCTCCTCCCAGAAATTTCCAGACAAAAAAGGACAGGTTCTGCCATGTTTTTCCAGTTCTATGTTGCTCTCTCTTCTCTTGGAAGGCAGATCAGGTTCATTCCTTTACCCAGCAGTCTCCTTTCCTGATTTTTTTTGCCTCCAACTCTGCTCCTGAAGCCACCTCCACAGCTGGAAGTTGTGAGCTGGATGCACCCTTGAAGATGTGACCTTGAGAGACTTACAGGTTTCAATTTCATTTATTGACTTTGCTATAGACTGTGGGTGGAAGCCTAGGGGAATCACTTAACCTGCCTTTGTCTCAGATACCCATCTACAAAATCCTTTCTTCTACCTTGTCTGTTTTGATTTAAGCAAAACAGACCCAGACTCTTAGAGGTCACATGTGCTTCGATAGCGAAGTGAACTCATTTGGCACTTTGATCTTGTTTGGGTAAGCATAAACCAAATAAAGAATCCTAAGAAATGAAACAAACTGAAACTTCCTTTCCAGCACTGCTCCCCAGAATGTTTTTATGTTGAATGAAAGATGGTAGAAGAATAAATTACACAGTTAGAGAGGTACCTTGTTTCCCCACTAACAAGCAGGGCTAAAAAGGAAAATCTGTCATGAATTCAGGTGGTTGGAAGACCTAACCTTGAATACCCTTTGATATCACAGAGAAGTTACACATTGCACATACTTGTTCCTAAGCCCTGTGCTGTTCCCACTGCTGACCACTGTAGATGGTCTGGAGACACAGAGGGTAAGTACTCCAGCCCAGCCAACAGATGCCCTCCTCACAGTAAGCAAGGAGATAAGACCTGTTCCTACAGCATAGTTTATTCTTCCGTGGAAAAATATTCTAGCATGAAATTTAAAGCATCAATGGGCACCTCAAGACTACAGTGCTCAGTGCTTCAGAAATGCCTTCAATATGTGAGGTGAATACTTTTACAAAATTCAATATATTTTAAAGTTTTAACTTCTGATGTCACATTAACAACTCTAATACTCAAAGCTTTTACAGGACAAACCAAAACCAAATATAAAACCCTTAGCAACAGAAAACTTCTATTTTAAATGAAAGAAAACCACACATTTTCATGTTTTCAGTTTTGTGGTTTGCAGGGTACATGCATACATGTGATCTGATTCACAGATATGTAACTTGACAACTGAACTGCTGCAAATCCAGTGGTTCCACCACTTTGCTCATAAAGCTCCTTGATTTTCCAGTTTTTCATACACACTCTGCATATACCACATATGAGACCCCTTGAAAATTACTACATTATTAAGGATTATATAATTATATTACCTAAGTTTGTTACACATTTTAAAAATCCTCCTCACAAGAATGTGACAGATGATAAACCAACAATAAAGAGAATAGAGACTAGCAAATAGTTGTTGGAAAAGTCAAGGGCAGATAATGATTCATTTCATTAACTGGACATATTTCTTCAAACAGCTACTGCCACACTTCAGGCTTACAGCTCTGACTAACACCTACTGACAGACTTTGCTCATGCCTACCTGCTTCACAGAGAAAGCAACTATGTAAAGGTCCCACCTTGCTGTCTGCATTTAAAAACATGGAAGCACTTACCCTTGCCTGCTTTTTTTCCTTCTGCTGCTCATTGCCATGGTATCTGCCCCTATCCTGAAGCAGACTGTCAATAGAAATCTCAGGGCTGTTTTCACTTCTTTCCCTTTTAACAGCTAGTTCAAGAAAGAGGTAATAAATTGGCATCTGGAGTATTGGGGCCGAGGAAACTACTCAGCTGCAAGGGAAATCTGGTGTGTGTCAGGTGTGGCGACTTGTGGGAAAAAATCAGAACCTTTCACAAACAAATTGCAAGAGCCAGAATTACAGCACAGGGATGAAAGGGGCTCTTCAATGAACAGAGTGATCTTTGGTCACTTATAAAGAATTATTCAATTATCTAATAGTTAAACCTTTAGATAATGAAATATTTTTTAAAAGGAGGAGGGGAAAAACCAGCAACAGGGACTTTGCTTGAGCAGATGTAAAACTGACACATCTGCCTCCCTTGATACTAACAAATTGGCTCTTTCAATATGTTTCATTTGTTCTCCTGCCAATTGCTGATCTCTTGTCAATTTACTCTCAAACTTGGAAGAAAATGAAATGGTTTGATGACATACTGGTTTCTGTATTTTATCTTTGAAATGCAAAACACATATTTCAGCAATCTTAGAAATGTTTCACATCTTTGAAATCTCTGAGACTGTAAGATGTGGGGCCTGATCCCCATCTGGAACATAAGGGCATAACTCCATCTAGCTAAATTAAGTTAAGCAGTTTATCACAGATGGTGATCTTGTCCATAGTTTTTCCACAGAACATGTCATACACTTATTTAGGATTATGCAGTGTGAAAGGCGGTGTATGCTCCCTGTATGCTTTAGGCATGCTTGAAAATACCTATACTAGATCGTTGCCTAAAAATGCTTCATAATAGCCTTAAATACTCAAAATGAAATGACAGAACTGTCATCACAGCAAATCGCACAAGGAAAAATGATAGCAGCATTAACTGCATCAGCCACTTGCTCTATGAAGGTTATTAAAATGATGGAAACAGTATGATGGCTATGTCACACAAGCAGGCTAAAACGGCCAGCAGGCCCAATATCCCATGCTACAAGTTGTAATTTATATGCCTATAATTTATACTAAACTATAATTTATATAACATTTATCAAAATACCAGCTAGAAAAGACTGGCTACTGAGTGAGGTACTCTCATGCTTTGCTCTGTGGCTACTTCTTTACTCACAACTTGAAAAACTGATTTTGGCACCAAAAGCAGGACTTTGACAAATGCCTGTATTGTGCTCCTTGATATGCTTGGGACCTCCTTGACCCTGCCAGCAATGAGCAGCCCAAGTCTGTTTTTTAGTGATGTCTCAGTTTCACTGGAAACTCTTTGCCAGGGGGATAGGGATCAATAAATATATCCCTAACACACATTGGGAACACATGCTGTTGTCAACACAGCTGCAGCCATTTTTATTCAAACACAGGAAAGGGAAAAAGAGAAAGAGAAGTTAGTGGCAATGTCCTTCATCACAGTGCTTTAGTATGTGTGAGTTTAACGGCAGTCCAAAAGAGTCTAACAGTCCTAAACAAACCTGCTCTCCTTTTGGACCCGAAAAGCACCCTAATCACCCAGCTGCAGGCAGTAGGTGAATAGAAATGCACCTCATCCTTCCTACTGAAGCTACTCCAGCTGGCAAAAGCAATTCAATCACCCCAATCCCATGAACACAACTCTCCAGTTGGGCTGGTAGCTTTTTTGTGCAGGAGTCTTGATTTCAGGTTCCTGCCCCAGGGATGCCTAATGTATTTTATCCAAGAATTGTTTAAAGTAAAATAATCTGTCATATAAATGAATGGAAAGGGGCTCATTTTTAGAGCCACTGCCACTATGGATGGGCAATATAGATGAAAGTGCTTACATTTAGGCATTCTTGACTGAAAACAATGGCTTCGCTCTCTTTATGCTAAGTTTACCCATCTGTAAAGCAGACACATTACAGTTTACCTAACTCAGAGAAATGGGATAATACAACTTTGGCAAAAGAAAGGCTCCATCACATTGCTTTACTAGACATAAAAATGTAATATGAATATATGATTTTCAATCAACATTAAGATAGTGTAGACTCCAGGACATTTCTGATATTGCTTTGGCTGGATAATGTAATTCATTTTCCAACAGGTCTCTTGCTGTGCTTGATATTCCACAGGGCCAGCCTATGTTACAAGATGTACATAGCTAATCTGCTGAGAAATCATAAACTATCCTGCATTATTTTTTTCATGAGAGCATTATTGCAATCGGTGTAATCCTGAAGTACGGGTTGGATCCTAGGATTGCATAGCCATGCTGACATACCCCAAGTTAGCCTGTTTAAACACTCTTTAATTCCAGAGGAGGTCTGCTAAATCTTTAAGGCTGTCATATCTGGTTTAAAACTTCCTTATGTTTTGCTTTGTTGTTTTTTGTTTTGGTTTGGTTTTGGGCTTTTTTAGTTTTTGTTTTTGTGGTGTTTGGTTTGGTTTTGGTTTTGTTGTGTTTTTTTGTTTTTATTTTATTTGTTTTTGGTTTTGTTTGGTTTGATGTTGGTTTTTTGTTGTTGTGTTTGGTTTTCGTTTGTTGGGGTTTTTGTTTTTGGTTTGTTGGTGTGTCCCCCCTCCTTTTTATTTCCTTCTTTTGTTTTTGCATAGTTGTATAAGGAAAAATCTCAGTACATGATTACCCACACTTTCCAGAGTGAGTAGCCTGAGCAGGGTATTACCTGCATGGGCAGTTAGTTTCCAGGATGGAAGTGACAGCAGCTGCCTCTCTGATTGTCCCCAGCACAAAGTGTTTGTCTTTGGGAGCTTCCAGAACAGGCACTCATCCCTGCATGAAACCGGAATCCCTTGAGAAAGTCTATGTGTTTTTTTTGTCCAAGAGCTGGACTGAAATTTTTGCAGTATGTACAAAGTATCCATACCTTCCTTAGAAGTCAGTCATCACATATTTTCAGTAGCATTGTTTTCACAGGATAATCCTTAGTGATATACAAAATGAAACCTGTTATCTCTCTAATTAATGCATTTTTAAGTCCAAAGATAAGCGTCGGTAAGCAACACAAAGAAGGCAGTGAAGATTTGCTGAAAGGTGACAAGAGCTAGCTGAAAGGAAAACTAGCTTCTTTAGAAGTAGCTTCTCAGGAGTCATACTATGGTATAATTTAACTGTAGAAATCCACATGTGCAGTATATATAAATCAGTACTAAAATTTCATTAGACATCATCCTTAGAAATAATTTTAGAGTGGTGGATCCCAAGGTCATGCAGACATTGGCCAGAAGATCTTGCTACATCAGATACTGAGAGCTGTCTCATGACAGTCCTGGATACTGAGCCACTGTTAAATGTCTGTCTTGTCACAGATTTATTCAGTATGCGCTTGAAACTAAATGATGTCACATATTTGGCAGGAAATGTAATCCCTCCACAAAGAGGATTTGATCCTTGGTGTGATCCTGCAGTTCTCAGGCAAGAATAGCTCTCAGTAAAGTCAATGTGAGATCTGTTTGTGTATTTGCATTTTGTGTAAGGGACAAGTCCCAAACATAGGGTTCTGAGAGCAAAATCTCCTGTCCCAAATAATCCACATGATCCAGTTGGTGTGAGAAGAGATGGGAAACAAATACAAACTGCACAGCACATAAACATGATGCCTAAAACTGAACTCAAACAAAGAAACTGGATTTTTAAAAATAGTTTTCCAAAGCCTCAAGTGCCATGAGATGCAAACAGCAGCACAAGAATTACTATGAAGAGATCAAGGCATAGCTCCTGGTTTGAACAGCACCTGACAAAACCAATGAATGAATGACAATTTAGAGACTGCTCCAGGACACCCCCATAAAATTGAGTCCCAGTTCTGAGACTCTCTTCAAATTCCTCTGCTCCTTTCTGCTGTTCAGATTATCGTGGCATTCCTCCTTCTCCTCCTAACAGCCATGCCATTCCTTTCCGTTCTTTCTCTCTGACTGTGTGCCCTAGATCATAGCTAGTCCCATCTCTCTGCCATTCCTCATGCTCTGGTGGTATTCCTCACATGTGTCACCCTACTCCTGAAGGGCACTTGAGATACAGAGTCCCCTTTGTCTCAATACCCAAGGTGTGGATCCCAGGAATTGCTGAAAGTTGTCCAAGAAAACAGGGAAGAGAGGAAGAGGAAAGCTGCGGTTATCTTCTGTCGTAAATGCTCTCAGTCTCTTCTAAAACAATGGAATAAATACTATAAGCATAAAAATCATCTGGAGCAACAGAGGAACCATGACCAATAAATAGTTTGTACTTTCAAAGAATAGATCTTTCTATTGCCAGACAAATGTAAGTGCTTCTTCACCATTTTCTGGGTTAGTGTATGGAAGGAACAGTGTGGCTGCAATGCATCTGGGCTGTAGTATAGCATTTGACACAGTAGCTCACAAAATCTTATTAGAAAAATAATTTATAACATCTTGGATAAGAGTGCTGTCATGTGGATTGAAAACTGGCTGAAGGAATGTAAACAAAGGATAATGAGTCGTGACAAACAGCACTGCCCTGAGCTGTGAAGAGGTATCCAGTTGGGTTGCCACAGGAGTTGGTGTTAAGCCCAGTTTTATTTTACATATTTGTTGATGCTCTGGAAAAAGAGATGAATAGCCTGAGAATTAAATTCACAGATGATACTAAATTACTAAATGCTGTTAACACCAATCAGAGTAGAGATATTATGTAGAGGGAGAGCAGAGAAGATGGGAATGGGAAGAGTCAGTGACCAGATTTACCTATACAAATATGTGAGGGAGGGTTTTATGTCCCAACTGATAAAAATGGGATCCCATAGACAAACCAGCCAAAAGCAGTTTACATCTGGTCTGTCAAAGGCTGGAGCAGAGAAATAACACCAAAACCAGCTAGGAGATAATTCTTAATTGTAACATTTCCCCAGAAGATCCCAGAAAGGGCTTCACTCTCATTTTCTAGTCTCAATAAATTTCAACATTTGGGATTTTCTAAGCTTTCGCCTGGTTGCATACCATAAAGTAGCATATAGCAACATGACACAGACTCATCTGTCTTTGTATCACTACATTATGCCAGTTTTCTGAGGAGAAATCAGTGGTAAACATGTCAACATTTTCTTTGTACATGTTGTATACTTAGACTATTAACATCAAGAGAGAAATAATAAAAACTGACACAGAGGTAACCAGCTCTTAGAGGAATTTCACTCTCCACAAGCGACTCAAGCCCTCAAATTGAATCTGTTTAGAGGTGCCAAAGTAAAAATAAATTCTCTAGGTGTTTGGAGCAGCTGCCTAATAAATCCCACAATACAGAATGAAAAAAAATTAAAAATATATATTTTTTTCAAGTGCTATGCTCTATGTGCTACAGAAAAAAACTATGAAAGTATTCCATTCTCCTAATCTACTTTAGTGAAACTAGAATGTTTAACTATTGTATGTTTTAGTTATTACTTATCCAGTAAAAGAGAACATTTGTATGATGAATTGGAGATGGATCTAAATTTTGTAAATCAAGTTTCTGGACCTTTTATACAGATTAAAGGAATTAATATAGTTTCAATGCGTTTTAAATGTAACTGACAGTAGGTCTATATATACCTGTGTATATTTATAAAGAATCTTACCCTATTGTTGTATAGACCAAGGAAAAGAAAAATCTGAACAGACTGTAGGTCTAATGAGACTCTTCAGTTTAAAAAACTTTGCCTCTTAGGATAACATTATACTATTCAAAATGAAGCCAAGCAAAATAGTTACGAACTTCTTAAATAAAAATGCTTCTGAATACTTGCAGCAAACAAAACATTTCACAAGACCTGCAACTGTTGAGACCTGGCTTCCAAACATTTTATGTCTTGAGTTTGCTTGACTTTGGTGGCTAGGGGAATATAAATTCTAGATTTTTTTTTAAATTTTTTTTTTTTATGAGTCCAAAGTAAAATTACCCTTCCATGTTGATTCTTCCATATATGTGAGTGGACAGTGTAACTTTTCATATTAGGTTAAGCAAAACTTTCAACTTTTTAAAACTTTTTTTTTTTTTTTTTTTTTTTAATAATTTATTTAGTGGAAGAGAACTGTGTTCAAAAGGTACCGAGGATGATCACACTTCAAGGTCACTCTCACAGCTAAAATAAAGCCACCCATTAAAGATTTCATTATTCTCTACTTTCCTCCCTAGCTGGCAAAGATTGATCTGGAAAACTGGAGAAAAATCAGCCTGTGATGGCGTAAGTAATTCACATGGAGGTGCCATCAGTTTGCTTCGAGTTATGACAGAGGATGACTTCAGTTAAAGGAGTTAAAATCATGTCTGGCTCCAAGTACAAAACCTGAATGCTTGAGGATCTGTTTTCAGACACTTGGCATGGTACAGAGCAGAGTCCATCAATGACTGCCTTGAGAGATGAAATGAATCAGCCTTTTGAAATATCTATCACTGCCAGTGGACACTATTTTTTCATATAAGTATCCCCAAAGTGACTACTAAGGGAGCAAGGTTAAAAACTTCCAGGATGAGTTTAGTTGTAGTGGTATCCAAGTAAATATAAATTTTGGTTTTGTACAATGCTATTACTTGCACGACACAAAACAGTAGTGTGTGGATGTCTTATTTTTTAAGGGAATGTTACATCCCATAAAATTTTTAAGACTGGCAAGGGAAAAATCCCCAGGCCTGAATATCATTTGATGAAAACTGGTGTAGTTACTTTGAATTTAGAGAATGCCCTTCAAAGATGATAAAAATTAATTCCAATGAGTTTTATTATATCATAATTTTATCTTTTGTCTCAATAATTGAACACATTATTTTCTGTGGATTATTTGCAGTGACATTGCCTTCTATCAAGACTTGTACAGAAGTTAAACCCAGATTTTCCCAGAAAAGTTAAGCTGAGCTTGCTTCTGGCAGCAATCAGGCAGCATCTTTATATCTGCACAACACTGTGATTATGTCTCAAATTCACAATACTTTCATTCTGAACCACACTATTTTCCATGGCAGCAATATCCTCAGTGCTAGTCTGAATGCTCTGAATGTTAAGTGTCTGGCTCTGGCTGAATTCTCTACATTTTCTGTCTGTGAACACGTAGCACATGGCCCTTGATTACTACTTTTAAATTGATCTGTGTCTGCTATGAAAATCTATTGCTTCATATAAGTATTTCAGGGTATCAGCTTCCAAATTAATCATTTTTCTCTCAAGCTCTGACTTTGAGAGCTTACAGTACAGAATCATGCAGTCCAGCTACTTGAATCAAATTGAAATCCATCCATCTGCAATTCAGATCCAAATTCTTTCAATGGTGTTGGCTCATCCCTAGGTAAAGAGCAGCTGTTGTCCTGTGAAAGTGACTGTAAATAATTCTAACTTCGAGAGTGAAATTCACCCTGCTTCATGGGGGACTACTTAATCCCCAGGATGTTCCTGGGTTTGGTGTTCAGCTGGTGGGAGCTGCATAGCTCTGCTGCAATCAATAGAGCTGTGCTGTCCTGGCCATCAGCGCGGAGACAAGCGGGGCTGCCGGGTGCCACTGCAGCCACCAGGGCAGCCTGTGCTGCTGGGCACAGAGGGAGGGGGGTCACTGTGCTCAGCTAGCAACCCTGACTCGTTATGCTAATCGCACAGGGCACTTGCACTCATATACTCCAGGTGAGGAGGTGAGAAAGACTGGGGCTTCTTTCTCGTGCTGTGACCGTCTCTCATTTTTCATCCCCAGTGAGCCTGTCCCTGTGTTTTTTTATGGAGTTACACGTGTTCTGTAACACAAACAGTCCCACACCAGAGAAAGGCTTGTTTACAGCAGAGATTCCATGAAGTGTCTAAAGGAAGAATTTTTCGATGAAAAGAGATGAGCCCTAACAAAAAAGGAAGGTACTTGTTGTTAAAGCAACTATACCAGAACAGCAGATGAATCATGATGTGATAGCACCATTTGAAATAATGTTTTGAATGGAGCTGTCAGCAAGTATTTTAATAGCAAGTCTTCAATTTCTGCTTTATGGGGGTTTTAACCACCAAGAAGAAAACATAAGTAACAAGAAGGGATTTAGGAATTGTTTACTGTTTGGCTGTTCAAAGAAAGAAAAAGCAACCTCCACATGCATTGCAGCTAATGAAAATTGCCATTATGGGTTTTTTCCTCCATTTGCAGATGTTAAACACTGTAATAATGCAAAGTCCTTATGATTTTCTAAATCTTCTCAATAAGGAGGATATTATCTACTTATTTAATTACCGAATCTCCGACGGCAAGGAGCTGCTACCACCAGCAGCTCCAGCTCATTCACATACTTCCCCTAATTAAAGGGTCTTTGCAGTTAAAAATAAAGTAACAAATCAATTAAAACCCCAAACTGCCAACAGATGATGGAGGGGGGGAAGCACTTCAGGGACAGATTTTCAATTGCTCACCACCCACAACTGGGACTATTCTTTTGAAACAACTCAGTCCTCCTTTAGGCACCTAGGATAGTTCAAAAGTGCTCAGGAAATATTTCTTTGGCAAATCCACCTCTAACTGTGGCTTTGTGTCCTACAGTCGTTGAGGCTTACAAGAGTCAATTGCAAGTCACCTCCCTGTTGGAGGAAAGTCATGAACATCACCTCTTCTGCAGGAAACTTTAACAAAACACATTACTATACTCTTGCCACTGCTTATTTTAACAAGAATACAGGCAGCAGGTATATGAAGAAACTATTTTTACCACACTGCCAGTGAAAGCAGCAATAGCCACACACTTGGATTTCTGTTGCAACTCAAAACCAAGTGTCCACATTGCAGCACAGCCCCCTCACTAGACTGAATATCAAGCTCAAACTTGAATGTTACTGGCTATATGGCATTCTTTGAGGCTAATGTGCCATTGTCAGGTTAAAAGTCTTCTGAATGTTCATCAGTCTAAGGTCAAACCAGGACAGGTGAAAACATGAGTAATAATTCAAGGGCACTTTACAGCTAAAAAAGCTGCAGTAGCAGAGAATACAGCCCAGAGGCCTTTTAGCACATCCCTCCCCTCCAACAACAAGCATTTAGTGGTATTAGCATACTACCTGTTTATTCAAGAGGATGTACAAAAAATTCAGCTAACAGTCCTTTTCTTAGCAGCCAACAGCTGTGTAAATACTACATGGCCTCTCCTTTGACATTCCTCTAAGCCTCAGACCTTGTGTGCAAAATGATACAGATCTGAACCCTGCTGGAGCCCACCACCCTGTCCTGACACACCTAGGACTGAATATCTCGTTTCTCCTGCTAGAGCAGTGATGCTGGATGATGCACCCCTGAAGCAACCTTGTTTTTTAAAGACAGCTTTACTAAGAATTTCTTAGATTTAAGCATTGGGCTGAGTATTATGAAAGCTTTACAAAGTCCATGTACTGAGATGTACATGACAACTCTAAAAAAACCCCAGCCAAATCACAGCTCTGCATTGTTTACAACTTCTGTCTTGCATAGTAGATTTTTTGATTAGCCCAAATGCAAAGCTGTGTTAAGTTTTAGGAAGTTCTCATCTCTGTTTTTAAGTCAATAACCTTTGGAAGGCTATCTACCTTTCCTGTTTTCTCTGTGTTTGTTAAGGAGATGAAATTCTGTGTTCACCAGATATCCCTTACACAATGGGAAAGAAACATTGAGAAATTTCTATTGCATACTGGATCATATTTATTACTTGATTCGTGCTTCATCATTGCTCAAAATAATGACAAGTTTTGGATAGGTACAAAGGACCCAAATATGTTCACCTGAGTTCCTTCAGCTTCCACTGAACTCTTTCCTGAACTCCTTACAGGCTGATTTTGAAAACGCTGAGCTTCCTCAGAATCAGTGCTACCCACCAAAATTATTGATTTAATACAAAACGGTAAAGCCTTCACTGTAACACGATCTTCCACCTACTCATTTTGTATCACCACAAAGAACTAACGGAAGGCTCAGAACTCCTATTTAGACCTGCAGAGCTAAGCTCAACTTCTCTTTCAGCTCACACCAACATCCTGAAGAGTTTGCTCTTGGGTTTTTTTGGGGCCTCTGATGTTACAGGGATTGGTGATAAAGACCTTCATGGGGTGCAGAGATCATGGCTGCAATAACTCTCTGCCCCACCACGACACTCCTGACGCAAGCTGTGAGCCAGGGCTGTGCTGCCCTCACCCATTAGAACTTTTGGGGGTACCCAAAAACCATGACAACATGAGCACTAGACTCTCTCTCAGCCTGGGATTGAACATGAGAAGACAAAGCAACAGTTCTGCGAACAGACCTGCAGCTCCTGTGCATGGATGGTGCAGGAGGGAAGCAGTGGTCTCCTGGCATAGGATGAATTCACCTTTCCTTTTACTCTTCCTTCGGTAAATTTCTGGGAATTAAAACCATAATACCTTGTCCCAGTTTCTCCGGCTTTAAAACTGAGCTTCAGGCACTTTGCCACAAATAAATATTAAATATATAAACATGCAAGTCACCATCTATGCTGATGCTCTCTCTCACTGTAACTTATGTAGATTGCTGCCTATGTGCATAGCTTTCATAAGAAATAAAACATAAAAGCCAAGGCATATCCTGAATAGCTATTTTTCTTTATCGCAACATCATTACAAGAAGCCTACTAACATAAACAAAGATTGGACTAGGCTGTTTTTGAACAAACAACCATTTATTGTCAAGGCTTTTCAGGAGCTTTCATTTTCCTTTTTGAAAAACACGTTTCTGTGCCAACCTAACAAACGTGTAACATTAAGTAATAAGCAAAATAATGGAACACCATAGCACAGTAGTTTATAGGCAGCTTTAGACTGTCACAGCTGTACAAGTCTAAGCTAAGACAGAAACCCAGTTAAATAAAACGGACATATTACATTAAAAAAAAACACCAGCAGAGTCCCCTGGGCACAGCTGCTGTTCCTAAACACTACAACTGGCCTTGCAAGTGGGAGGACGCTCAGCAATAACAGTCCAAGGGCAGAGCAGCCCACGCACTGCTCTCTCCTCCCCACCGCTGGAGCGGCATGCAGGGGAGCACCACGAAGGAGCCGTTTCCCTGGATCGTCTCCTGGAACAGCAGCACAGAGCAGGGGACAGAGCTGTCTCAGCGCTAAACGAGCAGCCACACGCACGGGGTGCAGATAAAAGGAGAAGCCCCCGTGCCTCGGCTGTGCCGCCCTGCCTGCTCGCTCCTGCCAGTGAAGCGCTGGCCCCTGCTGCTCGTGGAATGTTAATTCCACCAGGAGTCTCCATTTTGAAGTTATCGTGAATCTCTTAAACATAGCCCGAAGTAATCACACAACAACCTATCCATTAGACAATGAACAGAGATTATTCAGCTTCCTTGTACCACAGCGAAACAGCCGCTTCCTTCCTGCCAATGATTGTGGTTGTGATTAACTGTGCAGTTCAAGGTGAAAGAAGAATGCAGTTCCAGGCATATATGGCTTCCTTTAACCTCAGCAAAACACAGTGCCAGATACTTCAATTAGTGTGTACCAAGGTCACAAAATCAATTTCTTATCACCGAAAAACACTCATACTGTAAATTTCATTTTCAAGCCATAATCTCTAAATTAAATCTGTGTACCTAAAAAATATACAGTTCAAAATTGCAGTCCTCCAGCCCCCTCCTCCTCCTGTCGCCGAGCAGCATTTTCACAAACATCACCTGGCTTTGTGCTCTATATTTAGAGCACAATGTTTGGTTAGATTCTAATCTTCTTGGAGAACGTCATTATCTCTTTCTTTGGCAAATAGAGGCCCAAAGTGTCAATTACCTTCTTAAACTCTTCCATACACAGAGGGCTGAGCAGGGTTAGATATTCTGTCTGCCAACAGCTCAGTCGGCAATTTTTCACAGTCATACACGGAAAAATTGTGCACCAGCATATCACCCTAGATAAATTACACATTTCAAATGAGGTTACAGACAACTTCACCACTCCTGGTCAGCTTATTCTGGAAGAGGAAAATAACAAAAAGCAAAAACAATTCTAAAGAGAACACTTTTCTACTATTGAACTCCATGAGTTATTGAACAGAGCCAAAAGCAAAATCAGTGTGCCAGATTGGTGGAATATTATATGGAAATCAATGTAGCTGCACAGAAATTAGATCATCTCTTATGTGTGTAAGTCCTTATGATGTTTTCCTTATTATGTGGGTAACACAGCCCCCAAAGTAGCCACAGAATCTGACTGCTGTAAGGGGCTCTGCCTTGTGCAGGCCTAGGTACAGAAGACGTATCAAGGAAGTGGAATTTATGGAAGCAATTTCTTTCTAATAAATCCTGGTCTTTCCTTAACAAAAGCTCATTTCATATATACAACCACAGAATAAATAAAACTGACAATTTAGAGATTGATTTACTTTTTTTTGTTTTTGTAATTGAAAAGGTTGCTTTTTATTCACATACCTACTTATACATAGATCTCTGTGCAAATTTGTGTACATTTGATACACACTTATGAGTATATACGTTCTGGAAATATCTTCCATCCTTTTACTTCAAAACAGCAAGTGAGAAGAATGCATTGCTACTGTTGGACTTTTTGGGATCACTTCAGATGCTAGAGATACAGGAAGTGAATAGTATCTCTGGCAGACAAAAAGTAAGCAGATTCTGAGATAATAAGTTTAAAGCTCCTTAAATGAATTTTCCCACATCCTCTAAACAAGCAACATATATATTAATTCTTAGGACCATAAAGCAGGATGAAAAGAGTATTTTCTCAAGAAAGGAAATTAGCATTATTTGGCAAGGGTTAAAACACAGTTTGAATTAAACAAATAAGAAACCATCCATGTCTAGTTGATCAGCTTGAAAGTTTGGGTCCATTCTTGAGAGACAACTAGTTCTTTCTACCACATCATCTACACACATTTTAAAGACTCTTTTTAGATGCCAACAGGACTAATTTAAAAGAGAGTCTGGATATGATTAAAGATGTAACAAGAAGAAGTTTTGTTTCTTCCTGGCCCATTCAAAACATGCATTACTGTGTTTAAGTCACGCTCAAAGTACTGTTTCAAGAAAATGTAAATAAAACACATGGAAAAAAAGATGGAGCTGCCTTTTTGCACCCAACCCCCCCACCCTCCAAATATTGAAAGTTACGAGTCTATCATGGGCTTGGCCCAAACATTATTTAAATGAGGGTCAATCTTATAAATTATTATAGAGGGCTGTATCTCTGGTCCAGGTGAACCGTATTTTCTGGCAGTAGAAGGAGAGGTACCACTCTGAAGGTTTCCCTCTACCTCATTCAAGTGAGAAACAGAGGAATTTTTGCAAATGAGTGAGAAAACTGGATTTGGCACTTGGAATGCATAAAATGCTCAGAGTAAAAATTTTATGGACTCAGCCATTTACAGATATAAGACAACTGGAGTAAGACAGACTTCGCTGTGTCTTATTCAGCAGGATTGTATTGTTACTTCAAACATATTGCATTGCTTTCCATCTGACTAATATTCTCATGCATCACCAGGCACTGTTGTAACACACTCCCCCCTTTCAAATTCTCAATCTACTCTTAAAAGCTTCAACTAAAATATACTTTCAATAGTAGGTAGTTACAATAACCCATTTCAGTTATATAAAGTCAGTGCTACAAAAACACTGTTTTGACTAACACCGTTAGCCAAAGGTACAGCTATTTTCAGGAACATAAACATAGCTCCATCTTTTGCAACTGCATGGTAACTGTGCAACAGCTATTTCGTCCCCAGAAGTCTACATACATCACAGCCATCAAACCCTTCCCAAATTCACAGAAAAGTGTAACATCTTGCATATGAAAAGGCAAAAGCTAAACATAAAGCTGTAAAACCCCAAATGGCCAGGAACCTGTGATGTTAATCTTTACAGTAACACCCATGCTTTCCCAGGCAAGTGGACTGTCATGCACTGGAATATCAGATCCTCCTGGCTCATTTGTCCATGCTTTTCAATTCCATGATCTACCTACAGGTTTATTCTGGAACGCATGATTGTGATACCTAGGCTGGGTAACATGGCACAGCTCAGTGATCCATCTCTGCACTTCAGGAAAAGGTGAAAAACATTCAGCAATGTTATGACCAATGAAGACAAGGAAGGGAACAAAACTTTCTGCTCCCTGAAGAGGAACTCAGAAGACATGGGATTAATTAAATGTAATACCTGCACATGAAACAAACAGGCTGGTGCCTCCTAACACTTCTTGGGATCACCAAAAAGACAGACACCTAAGCCTGGAGTAGGAATCCTGAATTTTAATATGACTTTTGCCCTTTCACACAGCCTGGACCATCCAGGTCCATCCTCCACCCTGAAGCCATGGAAAAGATCCAGCAGAATTTGGAGGCAAAGCAGCAGAGACTGGGACACACAGGAGGAGAGGAGCGTGTCAAAAGGGCTGGGAATCCGTGTTCTGCTTTGGCCTCCTGTGTAGCACATCCCAAATTTTCCAAGCTGTCACCCACTGTGTTGAGCCCTGTTTTTCATGTTTGGCTAAGACATATCTTTCTCCTGCTGTGCTATGCTAGAGCAGCTGCAATTTGCCTTTTTATAGCTTGTGGTAACTGATAGCAGTGAAATGAATTTAGGAAGTGTGTGGATTGGATCTTCCGTATCAGTGATTTCAGACTATTTGGTAAACACAGAAGTGACATCCAGTGATGTATGTCTGCTGGTAATAATAAAAAAAAGAAAATCCTCATCTGGTGAACCAACATTTGGATTAGATCATCTTCTATTGAAGGACACTTCTGGATAGAAAGAAATTATTATGCACAGTAGTTTTACAGGGTCATGTTAATTTGAAAGATAAAAATTCTCTCAAAACTAAACACCGATCGGGTACTGCAGAAAGACAGCGGTGACACCAGTGAATCAAAACAAATTCAGTGACTACAATAAAAATTGATGGTGGGACACAGAGACATCACCTTAGAGCAATGATCTGATGTTTAACAGGAAAGCTCCTTTTTACAGCTGGCAAAAGCCAGAGAGTTGGTCATATGACCCTCAGTAAAACCAGAAAATATGTTTGTGTTCAGATACTGAGTAGGCTTTCAGTTTGATTCAGCTGAATTTACAGAAATTGCCCTGTTCTAACAGGGATACTGTATTTTGATATAAAATACCACTTTGCACTGATGCATTTTTTGCTGCTGGAAGATGATAAATACTTGTAAACTACACTTAAGAAAGAGACTCAGTGCCTTGCTTCAGTATGAAGTTTCCTTGATAGCCCAAGTCCCTCCTCACTATTTCTGGAAGAACTGTAACTATTTTACAAGTAAAACAGATTAATTTTGTAGTATAATTTGCAAGTTACATTTACAAGGGAATATCATGTGAGGATATCTGGGAGGGATATTGTGTTCAGACTTTTCCTGCTTGCCTGTCTACCCTCCTGGAACAAACAGCACTGCTTCATTTTCCTTCCGTATTTTACTAAGTTAAAGTAAACACTGTGATCACACTGTTTACTTTAATTTCCTGCAGTGTGCCAGCAAAGCAGCAAATTGGCAGTCAGCAATCAAGAAGAAGCCAGTAGTGAAACAGCAGAGCTGCTTAAGAAAGCATCAATGATGCCAACTCATTTTTACTTCTGTTTTAAAAATAAAATATTGGCTTCTGTGAAGGATCTGAAATTTTGTTTCTTTTAATTTTCTTTTGGAAGAAAGCTCAAATTATGAGCAACACCTAATTTATGTGGTCAACTCTTTCTACAGAAAGAAATGGATTTAAAAAAGTGGCAAAAGTATGCTATTTATCTGTAAAAAAATCCATGGCATTTTTGCACAAGAGGAAGTTAACTTGTCTATAAATCAGTCTTATCTGGAAATATTTTTATTTTTCTGCCAAGAGCTCTAGCTGTGCTGCTTCAATTAGGTGTATGATAATGTGAAGCTAAAGCCTCATGCATTACATTCAGAATACACATCTGCCCAAGAATGGCATCCTAAAAGGCTAACAGTTTTATTTTCAGAGGCTGTTCTCTCCCATCTCATACTAAATAAAGCAAGGAACATAAATACAAAATAAGAAGTAAGAAGAATGGGATAGTATTTTGTACCTCAGAGGTGTAAAGCTTGACAAGGTGACTCATTTATGGCTTTCTGGAAGAAACTTCACTGAAGGAATTTATTACTATTTAAGTTATAATTCCAAGATATAAAAGTGGCCAGATCCTACAACCAGTTATTCTCCTGACTGTGTGCATTCCTGCACATATTCTTACTGAAGACAATGAGATTATGAAGAGGATTAGCTTTTTGTTAGATGAGCCAAAGTATGCATTCGGAAAAGTCCAAAATATGACCTAATTTAAAGTGGTTGAAACCTTGTGGGAAAGATTGTAAGAGGATAATTATTTTTAAAGCCATGACTTTGACACCAGGAAATTAAATTCATATCTATATGTCTTTATCTATACATAGCAAATCCAATAATCTTGAGCTCTCTGCAGTCATTTAGCCAGCTGGCAAAGGGAGCAAAGGAAAAACTAACAAACCCCATTCCTAAGGTATGCTGACATCAGTGATTCATGATTCATCAATAACAGTGCTAGGAAAGAAATGTAACAGGGCATTATTGCCTTTGCAGCACAGTAAACTCAAGGGACAATGTCTAAGTGTATCACATTGAAAACACAGAACTAGTGAAGAAACAACTTTCACAACTATTAAAGAGATGTTACAAGCAAGTGAAAGTAGATAAACAAATTTAAACCTTTTAAATACAGTGAGAACATACCTATAAATAAAAAGGGACTGTTTTGCAGCTATACAAGCTTAAGAGGACTAACCTGATAAATAGTATTTTTTGTTGTTCAAGATTTTAAAAGGAGACAGAATTTTAATTGCTTGTTCCAGAATATACCCTCAAAACAACCACTTTTCTGGTTTAATTGTCTACCAGAATAAACACAATGAAGAAGCTGGTTCTATGCTATGCAAAATTATTAATGTTGTTGACAGTAATTACAACACTCACAACCTATCTAACTAAAAGGGCAAATATGTAAACACAACATACCATATATATTATTTAGAAAATGCCCGTATTAGCAAATAATTGATTATCTCCTTTGAAGGTGACTGCACTATCATTGTAAAAACCTCAGATTAGTAACTGAAGAAAAATGGATAGCTCTCTCCAGAAGAGCACGTACACCTGCCTCTTTTGCCACACAGAACAGCGAGATCTAATACATCACTGAACCACTGAGGCTTTGCTTTACCTTTTCATAGCTTTAAACTATTTATTATAGGGTCTGGCCTATATTTCTAATCATTTTAGAGGCTACCCAATTAAAATTCAGGTTACTTGTTTATGCTATTAGAGGACTACTGCACAACATTAATAAAGCACCGTGTAACATACTGCCCTAGAGAAACGTTGTCTCTCTTTGAGGGGCAACAGCCACACGGTTCCGATACAAGCTTTGCTGCTTAGCTGGAGGCTAAGTGACTTTGGTGGCTGTTGAGGTATTTCACCAGAGAAAACACTGGTTTCCTGTCATGAGGCCACTTAACTGCAAAGCACCACAAATACATCTAGTAGCTGGCTTGCTTGGACTGACATTGCAAATTTTACTTTAAAGATTGAGTTTAAAAATGCTTAGTGCAATTCTTACAAAACAATTAATTGATGCACAAGATTTGTGGGTGTATATTTAACCGTACTGAATTTTCTTTAGACAATCTATAAATGTGTTAATGAATTTTGAATGTAGATTTCCCTATGAAAATGCAGGCAAAAGTAATAAAAATATACTGTATGAGAAAAATGAACATGGAAGGTAAAATAAATCCATCCTCACAGAGATGGATTTAATAATGCCATAATGGTTACATCTATAATGGATGGATTTAAGAACTTTAGTAATGTCAGTAAAGAAAAACAGGCATCTTCACTGTAAATTTAATTGATTATTCATAATCACAGCTTTCTAGAAAAGTATAGACAATGTAGTGGATACCAGATCATAGTAGAGAAATAATTGCTGGTTTGATTTGTTCCAGACAATATTGCTAAAAATTCACTTGGTTTTCTTCTTCCTCTGCATTATTCACAAGTGCAGACCCTTGACTCTGCAAGCATAATGTGCACTTAACTTCTAAATCAAGCGGCTTACTCATGGTAGTAAAACTGAATTAGTGCAAATACAATACTAGTTTGGAAGGCCATTTCTTCTTATTTTCATTTGACCAGCTTAACAGACAAATAATGATTGACCTATATTTAGAGCAAGGCTAGTATTGAATTCAAGAAACAAGTTTAGTGACTACATGACACATGATCCAAAGAAGAGGTTGAGAGTGTTTATTGAGGCTTAGGAAGAGTAGGTGAAGGAGGAATGATACTGCTGTCTACGGGTACCTCATGGGGGGCCACAGGGGTTTATAGAGGAGATGAAACTAAACTATTATTAGAAACGTACAGTGGTAAGTGCACACCAGAGGCAGAAGTTACAAGCTGCAACATTAGAAACTGCAACTAGGTAACAGAAAAAAAATTACAATATTATGGTAATCAAACACTTCAGCACAGGCCCAGAGAGTGGGCAATCTTCACTCTAGGAGATACTCAAAACTTGGCTAGACAAGGCCCTTTCTCTAAGGTCTATCTGCTCCAAGTGGGGAGCTGGACCAGAGGACCTCCAGACGTCTCTTCCTAAACTAAAGTATTCTACAGTTTCTGTGATTCCTTACTGTAAGCAATATTAAGCAATCTATATCCCTCTCTAAGCATCCCAGCTTGAAAAAGGGTAGACAGCTTTCTTGGGAAAAAGGTTTTTGCATTCTAAATATTCCTAAAAAAAAAAGCACACTTCAAGCGTCTATGCTTCCATGGCAAATGAGTTATAAAAATCCAAACTAAGGGTGGGCAGCTTACCTCTGCTCTTACTGCTAAATATCCCAAAATGCATGAAACACAGAAACTGACCAAATGGATGGTTAATATTCACAGCTCTTCTCAAAACAATGAAAACTGACATGATTCATATGAATTTCAGCCTGCCTGCAGCTGAGCATAGCTATATCTGACAGTGAAAATGAGCATTATAGCTATTCATAGTGGAGGACAACTCAAAAATGAAGGCAGGGAAAAGATCCTTTACTTTGGAAGAAAGATATTGGTACCCAGAGGCAGACCCCTCTATAGGATTTCTGGCATATTTCCCTTGCAGGCAACTGTAATGGAAAAATAAGCACTGGCTTCACTTACAGACGTGTCTCTGTGGCACAGATACCTCCTCAGTTTTCTAGACTAGTCCAAGAGCTGTATTATTTGATCATGATCCGTTGGCCTGATGCTCTGTGTGTGTGTGTGAGATATGAGGGCTGCAGAGTAAAAAGCTTCAGAAGTCCTGAGTCACAAGGGAAATTGCTAAAGCTAAATCAGAGAAGATACAGCATCATCTCACATGGAAAAGGAAGGGACCAAAACTGAAGCTGGAAAACAGGTCATACTCAGCCAGGATGCATGGTATGCTATATTAAAATACTAGGTTGTGGGGAAGTTTGTGGAATTGTTCAGAAACTGCTTACGTTTTTGGCTTTGAGAACATGTTCGTGTAAGATGTGACATAACATTTAATCCTTGCGCTAATGGGCTTCTGAGTAAGATTTCAAGCAAGCACGTAACAGAAATGCATAAAGATAAAATCTGTTTACCGTAACAAAATGTTATGCCATTCCCTGTATATCCTTGAGAGCAATAGCAGCCTGTTGTCCCACCCTGAACTTCACACCTGGCATCTTTGTGGCATGTCACGTTGCAGCTTGCAGAAGTGCAGCCATAGTCCAGCAGACTGGAAATCAGAACTGAAACAAAGGAAAATCAGACATTTTCTTTTTCTTAAAACTTCATTCTGAGCTCTAGAATTGTATATGGTCAAAAGGTACTCATAAAATTGGTGTATACCAGTAAACTTAATATCAACACAGAATCAGCTGTACTGCAGGATGGGGTAAGGGCCACCATCTAGAGGGACTTAGATAAAACTACCCAGAGGCTAGAAACAGCAGACACTGTGGATTAAAAGAACTTGTGCATGAGCTCAACCAGTATAAAACTGGTAAATAATGTAGAAGTTGCTCAGTGATCTGGGGAAAACCTTTGAAAGGTTTTCAAAGCTCTCTAGTACTTTCCAAAAGAGCACAGACATTTATTTGCACTCTGAATTATGTATTAAGTGTAATCCAAACTACCCTACACATATCAAGTGAAAAATACCAAAGAGGGTTCCCCTGACCAGATTTTTTATTTTTATAAGTACTTCCATACTTGTGTAGCTAACACATGCATGTCATTTTAATGGTCTGAGAGATTAAAATGACATGTCACAATATTTGACTCCATTATGGCATTGGTGCTTAAAAAATTCTCCAAAATATTTAAAGTTAATCTCTTAGAATACTGTTTTCATGTTTTGAAAGCACTATCTTCTCTTTTTCCATTCACTAAGGGATTTCTAAACAGTATAGCTACTTTCCCATTGTATGACTGCATATGGTTTTCAGCACAAAAAAAAGAATCTCTCCCTTTGAGAAAACAAATGGCTCACTGAATAATTATACACACCCTGTAACAGGTTAGTATTACACTTAACTCAGAAGGGAAAGTGAGTTTTTTTACTTTGTGCTTTATAAATTGTTAGTAGGACATAATGAAAGTTGCAGAACACAAAGCCCCTTTTGGATGCTATCTTCCCCTGCAGCTCTGCTTTTCCCTACCCAAATATTATTCTGGATATTTGCTAGCCTAGTGTTGCAATTACAGGTTTCGTTACTTTAGAAAATCTCACTGAGGTGTTGTTTTCTTGAACAAATTAAAATTCTATGAAAAATCAGACTAAAAATTACACACCATGTTTTTAGCAATTATATATAATCCAAATCCCTTTAGGTGTCACCAAGTTTCATCTTTTCCCTCTGTTTTTGAGAGGATAGACCATCTCACAGAGATTAAAATAGAAACCTGGGGGATTCTGTTGTAATTTTACTGTTTGTAACATTTGAAAAGTAAAAATCTCCCAAGCAGATGGAGAGAGAGAGGAAAAAAAAAATCAAAACAAATTCACAGAAAACCACAATATTTTTGCTTTTTTACTGAACAAAACCCACAGTGAGATAAAGGCTGGCATTTGTGGGCTTTGATTTTGAGATGATACTAGCCATGCAATTACAGAATCTGGTAGCAAGCACTGATTGAAGCTATAGAGATTTTCAGTCCCGCACACCCAGCAGCTTTCCACCATCTCCAACCCACTCATTTCTCTCCAGCTCCCATCACTGTCCCCATAGGTCTCCTTGCTGGACCCTGCTCCTTTCCCACCTGCCATTCGCTCCCCAGGGAAGGAGATTTCACCTACCTAGGAATGGAAGCAGTTTCATTGGTGATGCTGTTGCTGTGCAGTGCCCAGTGCAGAGCCCCTGTGCCACAGAAAAAAAACTCCCTGCCTTAAAATGTATCACCAGGTGCAAAATACGCACACATGCCTGTCAGGAAAGCAATGTCCTGGTGCAGGCACTGCCCTGAAATTGCCCTTTGTCCCAAGTTTCACGTTTCCAAAAGCTCCTGAGACTCACATGCAGGACAGGGAGGGTCAGAAGGGGTGGAGGACTTGGTCTCCTGGCAAATAGGGTATAAATAAGAAGGAAATAAACAAGAAAGTAAAAGAGAAGCAGGAGCCTGAGTCTTGCAGGGGATATCAGAGAAGATCCAGCGGTGAGCAGGTTAGAGGGACATGGGTTAAAGTAGCTGCTTGGGAGGGTGCCTGGGGCAGGGGGAGGATGCAGATGGAAGGGGTGAGCCGCAGTCTGCTGGCAGGAGTAACGAAGAAGCAGAAATGGTGGAGCAGATCAGGGAGGGTAAGGAAGAGGTAGAGGAGATGAGTAACAAACTTAAGGTTCACAAGCTCAGAAGTAACCATCTACATGCTTCCTTCCACACCTTTTCCTGGTGTGCTGAGTATATCTGAGCCCCCAGACTTATTTTTTTGGAGACAATCTTGGCTGACTGCAATTGTTCTTCCTATGGCTTGCTTCAGTTTTGAGACCAACCCTTACTGCAGCCAAGCAATGTTTCTTTAAGGGTAATGGCCTGTGAGGAGGTACAGGAAATCCACTGAACTCTGCTTTGTGAGAAAAACAAAGACATATAGGCCAGGAGGAAAGAGGCAGGAAGCCAATTGTATGGCCGGGAATCTCAGGAGCCAAACTGAACTGAAGCTTCCATGAGTTCGTGGGACTGAAACAGGGTGTTCCGTGATAGGACATATTCGTTATAGCTAATTTGGTACAGCATTTTGCATGCCTTTGTGTTAGACATGAGAGCAGTTCTGTCCTCATTACAGCATTCTAATCAGCGAGTCTTCAGCACGTACTTATATTATGCATGAATGTGGCAATATTTTCTCTAATCTTGTTATGGATGATGTGCATATCATCACTTCCCAGCTTTCTGGAGATGCCAACTCATATATTGAAGAATGGTAAAACTGAAGCATTGATGTATGCCTGTCTTTATAGATGGAAGCAGAAGGACATGCACAAACAGGCATGCTGCTGGAAGAACGGAGAATATCTCTAAACTAAAATGGATGTGAGCCTGTGCAATGACAAAGTATCTCATGTCTGACTAGAAAGTTTTGAAGTTGGAACTTTGGTAGGAAATGATAAAAAGGCATCAGCCTGCTCCTAGGAGCTATCTGTGGATATGGCAACATTTTTTCTGAACTTATTAGGAACTATTTGCTCACCACAATTTTCCAGCTTCGTGACTGCTGCTGGCTGGAATTCAACGAGTTAAACTCTACCCAGGCCAGGGTGGTGTGAGGCAAGTAGAAATAGCACGTAGGTGTCTCCTTGGCACAAGCTACTTCTGTAGCACCTTGGGAAAGAGAGAGGAAGCTCCAGTAACCGGATGTTAATTTTTGATGAACTGCAGAATACTGAACAAAGGGTGCAGGTGTAGGAAGATTGTTTTTCTCCTGTTTGATTTTGTGAGGGAGGAGGACTTAAAGGGGAAGAGAGGAAGGGACTAGGAGATAGTTTGTTATGTTAAGTCTTCCCTTAATCTAATGCACAGTGGAGCAGAAAGTCAAATGAACTGAGGAAAGCTTTGATCTGCATGTCCTGTCCTTTGTGCTGACATGCACTGTACAGTAAGTGTGGCTTGTCTCAATTAACTTATAGATTCTGCTACTGAATTTCAGTGGACTAGTAAAGGATGGATTTGAAAAGCCTATAATGCAGAAATTTTCTTATTGTGCCATGTCTTTTTACTCCACAAAATCAAGCTAAGAAATGTTTGATAGCAAGCAAGTGGAAAGAGCAAGAAGTTGCAACCTAAAATTCAGGTCTTAAGAGCTGGAAACATTTTTTTTAAAATTCAGAGATGTATGTTCCAATTTCACCTAGACAACAGCTTTCTGCAAGGGGTGTATGGATAGACTGTTTGGACAGCAATTCATGAATCATAGTGATAGTAAATTTATAGTAGAAACATTCAATTTATTTTTCTGTTGAAGGCCTAAGGACACAGGAAAAATTGTGGATGACTCAGAAAAATCATAATCTCACCATAAGAAGAAAAATGTCTCCTTTCCTTTTTGCTAGAAAAGCACAAGATAACTTGCTTTTTAGTAGTCAACAGTTCAAACTTACCTAGGGAACTGTGCCAGCCACATCAGGTTACTTTCCATCTGAAATAGGATTGCTGAACTACTTACTTGACTCACAGGTATAGTGGACAACTTCAAAGTCAGTGCACAGGTCTAACTGGCAAGCAGTTTACGTTGTGACCAGCAACGGGTGAGGAGGGAGCACATAAAGAAGAAAGATGTGAAAGAACAAAACAAGGACAGAAGAAGGAAGGTTAGGTCAAGAGGAACTCTGGGTGATAAAAGGAGCTTTGATCAGATTTAGAAAGCAACAGGGAGACAGTGAAGAAGAGGGATTTAGGAATATCTTAATGAGATCTCAATACTAGGAGAAGTGGATTACTTTTGCATTAGACTGCTTTGAAAACTGGTTAATATGAGTATCAGTTAGAGGCTGAAGACAGCAAGGTCGCAGTAGGCATGGGTGTGGAGAAGGATGGGCTTGAGAAAGATTTTATGGGGAAAATGAAGAGGAAAGGGAAGATTTCTGAGACATTTTTGAGATTAAACCAGGAGGATGTACTGATAATATCTATTGGTGTTTAGGGATAAAGAGTTAAAGAAGTGAAGATGAGCAGATGAAGACATGAGAAAGTAGACACTTTCAAATTTGTGCTGTAAAAATTTTCAAAATATGCTGAGAAAAAAAAAATAAGGTGTCATAAATCTGAAGTATTGATGGGTGCCTCTCTTTATAAGCAGGGAGGAGTGATAGGCAAAAACATGCATATTCCCAGACTAGAGATTATGTCTAAACCAAAAAACAAAGGGGTACAAGAATGTGAAATGTCAGTACTGCAGAATCCATTCCTGTTTGCCTTGAAATAAAGAAGCATTAAAAAATGGTTTGTGGAAACACTCCAAAAGACAGCCTTTCCAGTCTTACTCCTGGGAAGCAAAGCCACAATTCTGTACTTAAATATGTTGTTTGTTTCATAAATGGTATCATTTATGTTTGCAAGACTGAGTTAGGAGGCCATAAGCAAATGAGTATACACAGGTTAACATTCTTGACTTCAAACCACCCGTTTAGAAACTACTGGGTGTTTTCCAAGCTTCTCATTGTGAAGAGGTGTATTTATTCACAGTGGTTTTAAAGGCAACGGAGATGCTGATTGTGCAGACAATGCTACGAAATTAATACCCAGAGCTGATGATGGATGGAAGTTAACACTTCCTAGAGCTCAGTCTTACGCAGGTTTCAGAAGATAAATATACATAAATATAAACCAACCAATTTCATTCCAGAAACTGCCTATAGAACAAAAAGAAGGAGCAAAAACTGAGCAGATCCAGTATTAGACATGCTTCCTTTGAATGAATCAACTGTATTAAATGTATTTATTCCCTTGGTGTGATCAAACTTGGACTCCTAGTTGGAATCCAGTCTCACCCCATGTGCAGTTTCATATTACAGTGGGGAAAAACAAGTGTGCTATATAAGGATATATATTTCTTTCTCAAATTACAAGTTAAGCATGCCACTTAGCAGGAAATTAAAAATGTCATCTGATGGGCATCTTACAAATCTATCTGCCACAGGTTGCAGACCCTGCTTTCAAATCACTAGGGATTATCCCAAGAGGGGATGGTGAGAGTGTTTATGAGACTGAGAGCTCCTGAATGCTCCAGGTAGGGTTCGTTCCAACATCTTCAGCCTCCTTGCTGTTGAGTTCTAAGTATATTCAGCACCCTCAGACTCCAGTGTCTAGCCCAACTACAATGTGCTCCTCTATAATCCACTCTGCATGTGCAGAATAGCCACATGTGCTTGCATGGACACGCTCAGACATTTATCTCTATCACATAAACGCATATATGTGTCTGTAACTGAATTGGGTTGATAAATATTTAATGCCAATAATAAAAAGATGATCATGATCTTTCCTTTCTGCCCTTGCCTATTTTGACAAATGACTGTTCAATTGAATCACCAAGTTTGCTGCCAAAAGAAAAATGGGATGTAAAACAGACTGAGCATGCACAAATACTTTGGATAAAGCTTTTTCTCTATGCTTGCCATTTTTTTTAATTATTATTATTTTTTAAATATCAAGTTAATTTACTGGTTCCAAACCGAGAATTTAGATGATCTTTATACTACTTCAGCAACATCTCATTTATCCGAGTCATTGGAGCAATTATAGTGGTTTTTTTTCTAGTCAATAAAATCTGGATACAACTGAAAATGTACTTAAATGTCAGATCAAAATAATTAATTTCCATGGTTGGTTACAATTTTTTTTCAAACAAAAAAAAACAGGAAAAATATTTTTTTAATGCAGACTAGCCTGTCATAGAGTAGCCCTCAGAGGACTCTAGCTCAAAAGTAGTGTTAGCATCTGTTTTATAACTGCCTCACCTCACCTTCCTGTCTGAGTGCCTCATGAATCCTTATCATTTTATGGGCAAACATCATATTCCACCTGAGCATACAAGGCTGAATGTATCTCTTGGGATGATGCAACTGCAGGCAATTCTGAAGCAATAAACACACAAACACACACAAACATATGCATGCACACATTCTACTAAATCTGCATTACCTATGTCCGTCTGAAAGAAATTGCACATTTAGGTGTTCAGAGACAGTTTCTTTCTGCTCTTTGCTTTACCTAGGATGAAGTCATGAAATGAGGGAATTTTAAGTTAATACAATGCTTCTGAAAGTCAGATTAACTGCTCTGTTTCCACATCTGCTATAATACAGAAGAGATGTACAGTCTAAGTGTAAAGATCCTTACAGGTAAAAGGGGTAAAGTAATTCAGTTTTCATGTCTGTTTATGTTCTCCTGAGACCAGTCATGCTATGGTAGTGCTAATGAGAGTCCCATCTCTGCAGGAGATCATCTCAGTCCCTCACAGTTACAAATGTCCTGGTTAACAGCTCCTAGGAGTGCCTGCTCTCTGCTGCTTTTGTGCTCTGCTCTCCTTCTCACTGTCCTGCCCATGGTCAGAGCCTTCAGGGGGAACCCTGTCCCCATTCTTGCCTCACTACCTCCCACCAGCTGCATCCCTTTCTCCTTTCTCCCAGTGACTTCTCAGGAATTTGTACACTTCCTATCTGAGAAGTGGAGAAGGAAAAATGCTTGAGGACCATGGAAGGGAACAAAATGATACTTAGAAAAGGAAAATGTTGGACAATTATTTAGGACTTAGAGCAGAAAGTTCATACTGTGAACTGCCAAGAGTGCTGTAAGTCAAAACAAAACACCTGCATTAAAACAACAGCTGTATCATCAATGACTTTTTACATTATCCCTTCCCAGGCAGAAGGTTTTCTGTGATGTGTGGGCCAAGAAACCAATTGTTCTGTAATATTCTGTGATATCATCTCCTTCATTCAAGGTTTCAGGAATATGGCAATTCACTAGGAAGTTGTAAAGTTTGGAGAAAAGTTGGCAGTAGCCAACAGATCACAAGAGAGGTCCCTCCACTCAATTACAGCATGGACAATGCTTTGAAAGAGAAAGAAGGGCAGAAGGAACAGCAGGGACATCCCTGCTATTATTTTATTGCTTTTCTAGCATCCCAGTTACTTGGCAAACCATGTTGCTCATGTGGACTGACTCTAGAAAGAGCTTCTTCTGGAACCCAGTAGTACACAGCAGAGAGTTTGGAGCAGCTACCGAAAAGTTGAGGCTTTGTTGTTGCCTGAGACAGTGAATTAGAGCAGTATTCTCATTCAATTCTTCATGCTAGAAGTTCATGTTCCTGTGGTGTTATGGGACTGATGGCTGAGCTCTGGCAAGTCCTGTTGAAGCAGATTAAAATTAAATCCTGTAGTATGCTGGTTAGACCACCACTACAGAAATGAATCTCAGTTGCTTCAATGAAAAGCTTAGTATCTTAATTTAAATCTAATTACTCATTGCTAAACCTTTATTTCTCTAATGCTAGCTGCTGGATTGTGGCATGTCTTGAAGAAACTTTAAATATGCCCATCATAGAGTTTAATATTCTTTTCTATGATGCTGATGCTCTTTTGACTGTAAAAGTAAACTCTATTTATCTTGCATCTTTCAGACAACTTTTAATGTGTCTACCCTGTCCTCTGGAGTTGTTTATTTTGACTATGTCCTTTCAAAGTTCCCTTCTAGCTTAAATTGGTGCAATTCCATCCTCAATATGAAAAATGAATTATAAATAAGCAAATCTAGGGATTTTTCTTCCCGGCTTCAACTCCTGCACCTAGGTCTGGGGGTCACTATTTCTATATTACATAAGCCCTGCTTCTGGCTGAAGTAGGACAGAAAGAGATCCTTCTGATCTGGACCATCCCTTTCCCAGGAGTAGCTAGTGGCCTTTTTTCCTTCCTCACTACTGCTGGACAGTACATTCATCCTAACCCAGAAAGGTTACAGCCAATTCCACCCCATCAATACATACAAGTAGTTAAAATAATTTATTCCAATGTTCATTATCTTGTACTTGTCTGCACTGAACTTCATCTGGTATCTTGTTATTCAGATCCTCAGGTTTCACCAGCTCCTCTTGAAATTCCTTACTTTGCTCCTTGGTTTATATTAACCTAAATAATTTTGTATTGTCAGCAAATTTCAGCACCTTGTTATTCATCCCATTTCCCATATCATTAAATATGAGTGGTGAGCAAATAGTGGAGGAAATTATTAATGAATATTCATTTGAAGTTAAAAGCAAATTCCATTTTGACAACATTCGTGACTAGTCTTTGTCCACTTTCTGCAAACAGTTGAGTGCTAAGGATTTATTAGTGCAAATGCATGCAGGAAATTCACATTTTACTCCCATATACAAATAATCCTTCCAAACAAAATTAAGTCTCTATGTTTGTAGGTAAATCTCATCTTTCAGGAGTAAAAGGGATATCTCTAGAGAGGGGACAGGATCCCAGAAGCTAACAGTATGTTTTGGAAGACTCCCTTTCTCTTGCAGCAACAATCTAACATGAGACAAGTAAGGAGAGAACTGCATGTCTGACACATCCCATTCACCATCTACATCAGCACCCAAGCAGAGACTTGCAGTCTCCAGCCCTCCATTGCCATCTGCACTGGCTCCTCACCAATCCCATGTATCCAACTGTTTTGGCTTATGGACTGGCTGTCCCATTCATTCTGGCATTCTGGTTGAGTCTCATCTAGTAGGGGATTATGGACTTCCAGTAGGTTTGGTTGTACAGGTACTACTTGGTATTGTTGAACTGAGCCATTTGCAGCTCCTGGCCATGACATGGACTTTGAGACACCCTGCCTATCTCAGCCATCTCAAGAAGTAACAGTCTCCTTTACCCATGCAGCAGAAATTTCCCGGTTTACATGAGGCACAGCTTCCTTTTAAACATGGCCCCATGTATTTCTACAACAACGTCATAAAATATGTCATAAATCAAGATCATAAAAGAAGGAGATATTTTATAATAACAGTTAAGAACCAGTCCAGTCTGTTACCACTTCTGTTTTGCGTTGCACAGCACTGCTAACCTAGATCAAGGTTATCATTGAAACCCACACAGATGCTAGAAAGGGAGACCAGAAAAGCAAAGCCTGTGAATAAAGCAGGGAATTTGCAATACTGTGACACAAGGCATGAGAAACAATGTTATAGCAGAGACATTAAAATTATTAGACTTCCATATGACAATAAGAGGTTGAACAGAGGTAGCTGGTGAGCAGTTTAATTTGAGTCCTCCCATCCTTTATTCCTTATTATTTTTAAGTGGCATTGATACTGTGTTAAGTGCTCCTATAAGGACAAGAAGCCTCTTCAGTCAGTTCAGTAAATTCAAATCTATGTTCCACATTAAGCTCTGCATGAACACACTGTCAAAGTTCTCTCACACTCACTCACAGAGGAACATTTGGCCTTTAGGATGATTAGCTTAAATTGTTTTAAAGTCTGTTCTGCACATTAGTATAATGACAAAACCAGAATGGAATATAGTCTGCAATGCTCAAAAAGCAGCAAGATATATGTATTTGCCTCTGTCATACATAGTTCATCACATGAACACTGAGGTATGGCAGGCAGTTCCTGAATAAATTCCTGCCTGTGAGCTAAAGGTAGTGGAAAATTTCCTCATGCATGGCTATAAGGCTTGTTCTTGAAAGAACTGAAATACAATGATCCTATTCATGTACTCCTTGAACTGGTATGTTGAAGCTTTCACTTACTAATTCAGATTTTTCACATTAACTTTTTAAAGTACTTTCAAAATGCACTGCTGCTCTGTGTATGTAGCAGAGTCAGTGCTGATTATATTGTATGATACAGCTTTTTTCTTAAGGTTGCAGGAAAGGAGACGTGCAGATATTCATATGTTACTTCCTTCACAGAAATGCCAGTATTTAAAGTAAAAGGAAATTAAAATGAGATTCCATTGTTTAGATGAGAAAGTGCAAAGGTTCATGACTAAATTAATGTAATTCTGATTTTGACCTTTGGACAAAGCATTCAAGAGCTTTCCAATAATGACATCACACTTACTTGGTGCTTATGCCTTGGTTTGCATTGTTTCAATTATGTAAAGAATAAAACAACTACAGATTTCTAGTGTATGCATGATACACCGTTATATAAGTTGTAACCCTAACACTCATCACAGTTGCTTTAATTCAATTGATCATATGCTGAACTTAGCTCACAAATCCCTTCCCTACAGCCTGACAGCCAGCATCCTGGAAATGTCTAGGCTAACGAACGGATGTGTGTGAGCAGTTCCAGTATGTTTCAGGGAACTACAGGGATGTGGAAGATGCATGTGTGCATATGCTATTCTATATTTCACATTGTTTGCCGATCTCCAGTCTTTAAAATTCTCCCCTAGGTATCTCAAATTATCTTTTATTTCAGTATTTTCAAAGCTGCCCTATCAAGAAGAGGGTTTCCTTGGAGATTTTGAGAAGATTTTGAGCTCACTGAAGCCAAGGGAACTGTGCTGCTTTATGTAAGCTGAGGATCTAGTTTGATAGTTTCATCTCTGTGAATACAGAGTAGAATGAATTTATTCAAACTTATGAAAGCCACAGGAATAACTTTGTTTGAACAATTCTGTTGTATCCCCTCTGCATTTACAGTGTAATTTAGCAGACTGAAATTAATTTTTCTTCCCTGATTATGTTTTCTAGACACTGGAAAGGTTGATGAGTACAATACAGTTTTAAATTATGTGTCTTGTTTATGCTTTTTTCTTTATGGTCCATTACTGTAGGATTTGAGTGGAACCATATGATTACAGTCTTAGGTTGTCATGCAAATGGACTCATTTGTTCTACTTCCCATTCCACTTACCATCCTTGTCAATGCAAGGGATAAATCTTGCTCTGTGTTCTGCTCCTCACAGACTTGCAAGGCTGTCATCAGAGTGGATTAATCTTCTGTCCGTGTTATCACAAAATTCTCTGTCCTAGCAATGACTTATCACTGAATTTAAAGCCTAAGATACTTTATACTCAATCTGTGGACTTAGTCTTCCAACAAAAATTGTAATGAGAGCTAAAAATGGTACAAAACTAATCCATTCTTATCACAGTCTTTGAATTGTAATTTCACGCATTTCCTTGAATACGGCATTTTACTGAACAATAGCAAGAGAGAACATAGTAGAATAACGTACTTGAAATTTCAATTTTAAATGTCACTTAAAGTAAACTTCCAAATTGTTAAGTGACCATAACTGTATTAGAGGCTAGCCAGCACAACTGCTGCACGAGCAGTTCCTTCGAGAACAGCCAGGGTGTGGACCAACTATTACCCAACAGCATATAAAAAAAACATTAAAAATAATTATAACGGTGGGATTTAAACCTAGAATAACACAATTTTTAGTTATTCCTTCCACATATAATGCCTTAAGTCTTCTCTTCATGCTTAACTAGTGCACAGTTTGTAAACTGACACGTTGTTATGCATGCTTGTAATTTATTCTTTTCTTAGGTTCTCACACTGGTCTACATTATGAGAGAAAGATTTTTAAGCATTTCTTTAAAACATCTTTTCATGTGTGTGCTCAAGATCCTAGATGAAATAAGAAATATTTAATATTTTTTGCTCTCTGATGTAATGTATACAAGGACAAAAGGAGCTGATTTGAACTACTCTGTATGACGATGTCTTCTAAACTTGAAGAAATCTTGATGTTTTATTAGTATATTAGGCTTGTCTACAGGAAGATTTTAACATGAGGAAAAGAAGTCAGTGCTAGACTATGTTAAACAGAAGTAAGGGCTTCCACACCACTTCCTAAAGCTGATTTACAGAAATTCCCATGTTAACCATTGAATTTACAGAGTCTGTTTGTTTGACTTCATAGTTGGCTATTTTGGTCAGAAACCCAGTGCAAATTTTTGCATGTCAGCTCAGTGATTTTTCTCACCATGCTTTATGTGATGCCTCTTAGAACTGGCAGTAGGCCTGAGACTTGCTGTTCTAAACTGCCATGATGCTTCTCCCATAACTCAGCTGTGTTTTGCCAGCTCTGTTTCTAAACTGCCATGAGAGCAGCCTGGAAGACACACTGCTCACTTACAGCAGTCTTTACTATAAACAGGATAATGTCTTATATTGGCATTTCCACAGTCAGTTGGATTTGGCTTTGTAGAGCTTTGGAGGACTAGCATTATGGTTTCAGGAGAAAGAATTCTGGAGGATGAAATAAAAAGTTGGGGGTGGGTTTGCTTTTTTGTTGTTTTTTTTCCTTGGATTCATTTATCTGCAAATGCTTGCACAAAGTGCAGCATTGCTGCTTTATTTGATGAGCTGTGAATGCTTGCTAAAATGCAATCCTGGAAGGAAAGGCAGTGCTGAAGAATTTTATGCTGGAGAAAGTGGTCGTTCTGCTAAGTTGTTTGATGCTCATTTGAAGTGACAAAATGTCCATGTGGAAACCCTTTTTCTTCCCTACATTTGAAGTGGTGGGATAACTTTGCTGCCTAGAATACTGAAAGAGGCTAAACTTGAAAGACAGCAACAACAAGCAAGGACTGTACTAGTTCCACATGGGTATTAAGTTTAGCTAGGCCTGTAATATACAGTGCTGCCACTGGGTGAGAAATTACTGCCTTAGAAATGGAAGAAGGCTTGGTTAGAAGGACAAATCTAAGGATGAAATCTGTCTTGAAATAAGCCTGTTGAAACAAACCATTTGCTTTGCCATGAGCTCTCTTTATGGCACCCACACTCACAGATCTCACTTTGTACCCACAGTACAAAATATGCTTTAAAAATTATTGGCATTTCTTACACGTTTGCAAGTCAAAATTAGCCCATCAATGCCCACATCTATAGATTCTCATTGTGGATGCCAGGCAGCACTTCAGCCCCGATGCTCTCTCTGCACTATAGCACTGACCTATGGCTCAGCCTTGGGACCAGCTTCCATTCCTGGCTTTTACAAGCTCCGCAGCATGGACTCAGAAACAACTGTGCATGAAGACCTCTCACTTTTCTGCCAGGCCATATAATTTATGGTCACTCTTAGAAGTCTCCCCCTGGTTGGCTCTCAGCGTTTATCTAGAAAGCATGTTTTTTTTCCTTTATGGTATCTTGGGAGCCTGGCACCTTTTCTTGGGTGCCTGTGGGGTTACAGCAATTTGTGAGAAACTTTTCAGTGTGTTGGTAAATGCATTGTGCGTTGGTAGAATGGCTTGCCAAAGTACTCTCCATTTCCCAAGGAAATGGGCAGATGTTGGGAGCACTAATCAAAACTTAGTCCTGTACTCTCTTCAGTCACTATCACAGAGCGTTTTTCCTTTGACTTGGCACTAGGAGTCAGAGCAGGAATTACCATCTTGGTTTTATTTACTCCAACATCTTGTAGACGTTTGCTTTTCTGATGCTTCTCCAGATGGGACTGAGCATGCAGCTCTTTGAGTTCCAGAGCTCTACAGATATCCAGATGGAAGACCAGGGAGTGCAGCAATCAGTATGTAATTGGGTAAGTGATAGACCTGCTGCAAAGCAGCATTACCTCAGTCTTAAGGAGGATTAATTACAAAAGGCCTATGATGCCAATTAATTCTCTTTTAAAAGTAGTGTGTGGATTCAAGGCACTTTAAGTCAAAGAAGCAGTAGTTAATTCAACATAATGTGCCTACGTAAATAAGCAAATGTTGCAAGATATTAAGCATTTTACATATCACACAAATGGAAGTATCTGAGTTTTTTTTTTTTTTTTTTGTAGATGTATCCTGTAAACACTAAGAAACTTATCCCTCCTGCCACCAGAGATGATCTTTCTAAAGCAGACTGTAACCTCTAGTTTTGTCTCACACACAGCACCCAGCGCTGAATACCGAATGTGAAGTTTGATCCCAAAGTGCTGATAAAATGCAGCTGATTTCTCAGCTTAGGCTGACAAGATTTGTTCATGCTTAAAAAAATAACATCTCAAGTGACAAACCCTCAAGATTTCAAAGGAAGCCTAAGAGAGTTTTGTTCAATCAGAAGGTAACAAAGATGCTCTTCCTGACACATTGCTGCAGTCTCAACGGAATAAGAAAGACACCGAGGAGGGGCAAACACTACTGATCAGGTTAACAGGAAAACTTTCTTTGCGAGCACTAATTGGAATGCAAATCTTTGTACCATAAAAAACCTGAGCTATGAATAGAGCACTGGAATTTAATTGATTAAATGTGTCAGCTTCTAAAAAAGCAGGAGATACATGCCCTGATATACCTGACTCTCAACATTTTTATTAATAGGTATATCGTGGTGCTTCAGCTTGCTTAGAGATGCAGGTATAATACACTGTATATTTTTACACTTTAGTAGATGTTCTGCTGAAAGCACACAAGAAAGAAACTTGGTACATAGGGTAAGCTGGAATGTGCTTGGCAATGGGGTGCTGGCACTGCTATCATCAGCTGAACTGTTCCAGCAGCAGACATGTACAAAAGCAAGAGGTGGGGCTGGCAGTGACTGAGTGTCTTTGAAGTATAGAAGTTTGCCATTGTTCTATGAAAGAAATGACAATAAAATGTATTATACGTAAGCTTGTGAAATACCAGGAAATCACAGAGAAGCAAAAAGCAATGAAAAAGCACTACCTTAGGCTAATTGTTGTCTTAATTTCATTGCCAAATAAACCTTAGCACTAATATGATGATATTTTTCCAAATTGTCTGCTGTAAGAAGCTAACAAATCTACGAATCTTCTACTGAGTAATGCACTCACCTTTGGATAGGTATGACAGAATGCATGGGTGAATATGTGTGAGAAGGCTGGCCCATCTGCACAGTGCTTATCAGTATGCAACATGACAATTTCCTCCACAGCTGCTTTCTTGTTATAACTCAGTTGCAAAAATCATATATCCAGTAAGTCACTCTACAGATGTTCACTTCCAACCTATGAATGCTCTCTATTATTTCCACAAAGTGAATTACATTTTTCTCAAATCCTGGACCAAAATTTATCAAAGCACAAAACAGAACTTTTCAAAATTACTGTAATTAATGGAAAGCCTGTGAAATACTTACCTAGCCAAGGGCAAGTATAAAATCCTCCAATGAAGTGTCATAAAAAATTATGGCATAAATTAAAGCTGAACTAGTATGCATTTGTTAATCTTCCCTGCAATTCCCAACTAAAAAAGAAATTAAAATAAAAACTTCAGGATCCTGTAATTCAAAATAACAAAATTCAGGTATACAACATGATGCATGGCATCATGCTGTTTCATTAAACTGACTACTATATGACTTGTGTTTTATTATGGGAATAATATTTAATAGATTATGCTTGCATTTTGTGTTGCATACCTGGTCTCACATTATAGCTCAGAGATTTATACTTTAAAAAAGAGAACATGAAAAGAGGAAATAAAACAGGTAAATCAATAGGCTAATGTTTGTACTCTGTGTATAACCACACAAAGCTTTTCTGATTTTCCAGCAATTCCAAAAAGCCTGAAACAGTTCCAAAAAAACTGAGTCAAAATGAGAAAGCATGAACTGCCTGAAAACATAATATATCATCTTAAAAAATAAAAGACTAAAGAAAAAAAATCTTCAAATAGAAAAATCCTTTCCATTTAAACTACTGAAATATCAAAATATTGAATCGCAGCAAAGCATCCTGACTTCTGTTTCAGTTTTTATTTGAATTTCCATCCATCTCTTCTTGACACAAACAATTCAGAGAAATTGAAATGGAACCAAGGAAAACTCATTGCCACCCAATCAGTGTTTTCCAACAAAATTTGACCTACCTCTAGCTTTATCCTTGCACTTGGCAAGAAGATTAATTTATTTATGAATTTTTCAAGTTTGTTTTTATGGTTTTCTAGGAAAAAAACCAACTGAAACCACAACTGGGGAAGAAGTGCCAGTATAAATATATTTGACAGCTCATGGAGAGATAACTTGCTGCCATTAATCCTGCTGGCTAATAACAGCATAAATTTATTCTCCTTCTGAGGTTTGGAGAGAATAAGTAATAATTGAGACTTTGTGGGTGTGAGGAAGGTGTGGGCAATGCCTTGGGGACAAAAGCCCCAGGCTGGGGTGGGATTGTGGCACCCGAGGGAGGGTGATGAGAAGCTGGCCCCAGCCAGCATTTCATGGCCAAAGCAAATGCAGCAACAAAAAAATTCTGAACGGCCACACACACAACAGTCCATCACTGACCTCATCCAAAGGAACCCATTGTGGCCAGGGAAAATGAGTCCCGTGAGGAAGCGGTGGACAGCAAACCTGGCTGCCTTCCTGTCCTTGCATGGCAACACACGCTCGGTGGGGACAGACAAACCAGAAATGTGCAATGTAAACCATCCCACTCTGTTTAGGGGAACCTGGGCCTGAAACTTGTGTAGCTTGATGTTGTTCAAAATGTCATAGCAGCCGGTTTCAGGGCGCACAGCATTTCAGTGGAGGAGCAGAGTGTATAAATATTGCAATTTAATTAACATTATACAATATGTTTCCTATACAAGCTGACATAACTGCCTATGCTTCAAGCGGTAGGATTCTACTGCAATGGAAACAAGCAGACTTACTGCAAATACTACCATAAATACACTTTCCCAAACCAACATTGGTAACATACACAAACGATTATGTCTGTTGTCTGAAACACAGCAAAAAACAAAATTGTGGCAGGTGTGACACCTGATAGCTAAATTGAAATTTATAGAATGCATATGGCAGAATTTCTTTTTTTTTTTTCATTTAGTGATCAAAAACTAGATGACAGACAGCGCAAAATGAAAACAGATGAACTGAATTTCCATATGGATCTTGCCAAGTTTCATTTTCTCCACAAGTTCTTGGAAAGCCTAGAACCTATTCTCATGGGCATGGCCAAAATTTGCAGATTCTGTGCTTTACCTCTTCATCCTGCCACCTGACAGTTTGCCAGGGCCTGTGTGCTGCAGAGTCATTGTGAAGGGAAGTCTGTTTATTAAGGTACCAAGATCTTTCTGTCAGACTTGATTGCCTAATTTTTATGTGAAGTAGAAATAAAATACTATACATATATATCTATGCATATACACATGTACACATTAGTTATAAAACTTTTCAAAGTCACATTAATGATAATGCTTTCTCTGATGAAAGTAGAAAGATTGGATAAAAAATGAAGTGCAATAGAAATTTGATACGAGTTTTTAAATCTGTGCAGAGGTAAAAGGTGAACCTAGTTAACTAAGCAACAGATCCTTTTACTCGTCCGATATGAAACAAGATTCTCTGTGGAATAAGTTTCAGATAGGCATGGAGAATTTATTTTTAATCAGCTTTAAAATACAGTCTATAATAAGCATGCCCCTAGGCAGTTATACTGTGCATGCCATCATAAAAAGCAAAAAAAAAAGCAAAAAAAAAAAAGCTTACAATGAGGCTTAAGAAAAATGGTCAACTGGATGCTAGGTTTTTTTTTAATCTGTGGTTGTCTTTGCCCCTGCTAAGGATTCCTATATCATCTTTTTATCCAGAGAGTTTGGCAAAGCCACTCGACAGGTGTTGTACATTGGGACACACAAAAATCAATACAGGCAAAATAAAGGCAATTTTTAAAAGCTAATGTGTGACACATTAAAAATCCATGCAGTATAAACCATGTGTAATCTTACCAACTCCACAGCTTGAATGGATCAAACACAGCAGAAATTGTGGTATATTGTACACTAAAGTGAAATAACCTTTAAGGCTGAAGATTGATTCTTTTGGGAAAGTTTTTACATTATGGTATATTAAGCACTTCAGATAAAATCACAAGTCTTTTCATAATAGGGAAATACACTTTTGAAAGAAAACAACTAGGCAATGATCTTACCAGCTAAATGAAAGGGATTAAGCTTACAGGGCAAAAAGTTAAAAATGTATGCCTTTGGTACAAAGTATAAGAAAATTATTAGATAGCTTTCTTTTTAAAGCATAATGTCACTCAATTCTAGCTTTGTAATTAGTATGTACTGGTTAGAAAAATGTTTAGTATTTTCTTGAAGTCAACATCAATCTTATAGTGTTAAAATTATTTTTATTAAAGCTGTATATATCTCTTAAACAGCTGATGAGCTCTAGTGTTAGAAAAAAAAATGCCTTCAACAGAGTTTCCATGCACTGAAGTTATTCCACTAAAATCAGGGTGACTGTTCTGGGCAAAAAACAAGCAAAACACATAAGAGTGCTACAAACTACCCCAAAAAGATGAATGATGGGGAGCTATTTCTGTCTTGGTTGGGTAGCTGGGAACACGAAGACCAGAGATGAAGTGACATGCCAAGGTTATGGAGGAAGCCTTTGTCAAGGCATTATCTAAATATACACCTATGGAGTCCTAGGGTGCGCAATATCATCTCATTCTGAATCTAAGCACTCTGTCTAATTCAGTGCAATCTTCCAAAACAATTACAGTTTACAGACAATATCTATGAAAAAAAATACCATGTATTTTGTATATAATTCCTAACAAAATTATCCTCCTGGTACACTAGAGAGAAATGAATAATAAAGAAAGAGGTAGGTAAAAAGAATCAGCAATATGAAGGAAACATTTTAAAAGGAAAATCTTCACTAAACCCCAATCGGTGAATTAAAGCAGCTGCTCCTGCATTCAACCCTACCAACTTGTCCCTGTACTGGCTGACAGGATTAGTGGGGCAAAACTATAAGCCTGCTTGGAAATTATCTCAGTTCCTGTACAAGTACATACACAATGCCTCAAAAGATGTGTATTTTTTTAAGTTTGCCATAGGGATAATATGTTTCACGGTTCCTTTCTTAATTATTTCATTAAGACCTGTGGAAGTCCCCTGTTAAAACTTTTGCTCTGATGTGAAGTCACACTTTTCATAATTTAACATTCAGTATTGTGGATTTTGTATTTGAAGAATTTCAACTAAAACATTAAATCCCTTCTCCTTCAGAACAGAAGTATGTAAGTACAGAACAGATTTGCATAAGACTTCTTAAGAGAGAGAGAGAAAGCACGATTAAAAATGCCCCCAACACACCTGAAATACATTCTAGCAGCCAAGAACTGGAGGAAAATGAAATGCTTAAAAATTCAATGAGTCCTTTGTGTTGTTGCAATGCAGAAAAGAATTTTCAAAAATGTCCAGGGGAAAGAAAAACAAAAGACTAAGTAAAATTTCTGAATAACAGAGAAGGGGAAACAACCACCAAGGACTTAGGCATGGCAAAATTCCTGTGTAAATGCTTCTCTTCATACTTTCAATAGCAAAGAATAAGAATCAGAGATTTATTAGGAGCAAAATCCAAGAAACCAAAGGGAAAATGTAAAACTAATCTTCAGTAAAGGGAATGTAAACACATACTTAAGAAAAGTTAATCAAAGAAGACTTCAGGATCTGAAGGGCTTTGCTCCCTGATGACAAGGAGCTAGCAGAGACATTAGCAGGGGGCATCTGATAGATTTTGCAGATCCACTACCTAAGTGTTGAAGGAAATGTAGTGCTCAAGTTTAAAGAGAGAGGAAAGGACGAGTGACCAGGACATGTAAACTTTTAACCTGGCTTTTGTTCCAGGTGAGGAACTTGAAAGGATCACAGAGGAATTAATTTATGAGAACTGATGGAGTGTAAAGCATCTCAGTGGACTCAGCCTGGGTTTGCTGAACTCAGCCTAACATTACTGATTGACTTTTTTCACACATTGATTTGGGGAAAAAAGCATGAGGTGTAATTAATCTGGACTTCAGCAGGATGTTTTGATCTAGTTGCAATCAGAAGAGCCACTGAGATAATGGAGATGAATTGCTGGCTCAAGATCATGATATGGTGGATAGTGATCAGTTTTTACAAAGAGTATTTTCAGGTTGAGTCATGGTTCAGCTCAGCCAGCAGAATGCTGTGTAATCTCTAATAATTTTAAGGCAGTGATTTATTTGTCTTGATCAAATCTGTTGTTGGAATTAGAAGCAGCAATAGTTATTTAGCAATAGTTGATGCTATATACATTAAACGCATCTGAGGAGGATTCTGGGTCTAGACAGAGAAGTAGTTAGGAGCTCTTATGTCAAGGGATGGAGGAGGTGGTGAGTCACAATTTATAAATCCATTTAAAAGTGTTATTTAGAAAATGATTACAAAGATAGTGATAGGGGAAAAGCAGTGGATAAAGTAGGGGAAGAATACACATAAAAAGGCCATTGAAAAGCCAGTTTTCTCCTGGGATGAATACATGGGGACATAAGTTATGCTTATTGCATAGCAATGTGTACCTGCATGAGTGGAGTACAAAACATCACCAAGCACGAGCACCTGCAGTTTCTCACCATTTTCAGGAGTGTGGCACACTGCCTGTGATACCGAGTGGGAGAATTGAGGTCAGTAACATTCCTGATCCAGAGAGAAGCTTCAAGGCAATTCTAAATTGCTCCAATTATATTCAGAATACCACACACTATGCATTTTATGTCCAAGTGGTATTTTTGTAAACGACTTCATGAAGGGAGAAGCAGTTTATGAATTGGAAATTTAACATGAAATGCAGATTTCCCTAGTTGAGATGGAATTGAGCCCTCCTTCTCGACAACAGCCCTCAAAAAGGTCTACTTTGCCAATAGAACCATTCCACAAAGCTCTATCCTTTTATCCTCCACTATAATGCCCAGGCTGTGATTTTGAGAGAGTGAAATAATTCATTTGCACTCATGTAGGGGGAAAGTTCAACACTGCCTCTTGCAGCACCCTGACATTCTCACTGCTGTGGTGGGCTTCAGATGTTTCTCCCCAGGCAGGGAACAGCCTTCTGGGCTGTTGGTCTTATCATGTCCCACCCTGGTCACCATTCTGCTGAGCAGGGTATCCCCAGAGGAGCAGTGTCTCACAAGAGACACTGATCACCATATGAATACTCTGAACCAACTTTGCTTTCTTACAACTGCATTGATTTGATGGGGAAAAAAACCTTTCAAAACCAGAAATACTGGCAGTAGTCAAGTAGCTGATTTGCCCCAATATGTTCTTTCAGAAATCAATCATTCTGGCTCCGGTCCAGACCCACTGGAACTGGAACACTAATTTTTGTTCTCTGATGTCATTCGGATTTGTGCTTTGTGTATGGAAAATTTTGCATTCCCATCCCTCCAACAGGACGTTTTTTACTTTTTCCAGTCCCTTCTGCCTGACATGAAGCCACATAAATGTGTAAAAAGAGATTTAAGTGTGTGCCTTTGGCCAATATTTTGCAATGACTTCTATCCTCAGAGGTTGCTACTGGACAGTAGGTTCCTTTTCCAGAGTATATCTCCCTGCATTTTCAGTGTCTTTTCTCCAGGAAAAGCAAGAAGAAAAACAACATTCTATTTTGGAATGTCTGCCATCCTGACAACAAAAGAGAAAAGCCAAGCTGGCTTTATTTTAGCAAATTAACCATATGCCCGACATCAGTGGGAGATGTTCCCCGTAGAGAGAAAAGAATAGCCCCTGATTTTATGGAGCTCTTTGCCAGGCTATGGGCTTGGCTTCTGATCTGCACACCAAGCTTTTATTGATGCTTACAGGTTTGTCAGAACTTTTCCTCTATGCTTCTGCTGATAAATACCAAAGAAGGTGAGAAAAAGAACAAACATTGGTTTAGCCTTACCTCCATAGAAGGGATCTATGGAATAGCATAATATTAACATAATATTACAAGATTAAAATCCAAAACATGGTGATGTTCCACATTTCTTGATACAATTGAAAAACAGAAACATCTTTTCCTCCCCATTAGAAGAGACAGTCTAAAGATTCTGATGCCAGAAACATCTGTGCACATGTTTAACTTCCACTCCTAATAGGAATCACTCCTTTCCATTGGCCTCATTACATATTTAAAGTTGAGTACAAAACCAAAGAACTCACAAGGCCAGAAACATGAGTCAGGGTTTACACGGCGAGAACTGAGGTCCAGAGGGACTAGGTGAGTTGCCACGAAGTGACTATATATCAGCACTAAAATTGAATTCAGACCTCTGAGACCTAGTTGTCCAACTAAATCACAAGAGCATATTTCCTCTATTTAATCATTAGATAAAACATGAGAGTGAAGAAAAACTTAACTATAATTTGTTTGGAAACATTTTTGCCCCAATTCTGGGCCAGATTTCAAAGTAGTATCTTTTTTTTTGATACCCAGACCTATCAAATGGAAGACTGTGATTTTCTGCTCACTTGTTGGTTGGGATTTTTCCTAACCTAAAAATGTTTCCTAAAACAATCTAAAATGTCTTTTTATATCTCAAGTAGACAACAATTTGACATATGCATACCTCTTTCTAGTGAGTTGGAATCACAATGTAACTATGATTTTATTACCATATCTTTTGTTCTCTGGGTTTCTATTTCAAGGGGTTGATCAAAATTAATGTGGTCTCTCTACCCAATGGCATTTATTTTGGTTTTAAGATTAGAAATGTAAATTTGCAATAAAAGAAGAGAATAGGAAGCTCTTTTTAATGAATATTTTACACATGACTAATTAACAGAATCCCCTACAGGAATTTGGAAGTAATAAGGAATTGACTGAAAATAAATTAAAAATTAATAAAGGGGTCTCCAAACAACTTTGTTTATGAGTGTTACCGGTTGCATTCTTAGTTATGAATATTTCAAGCTGCTTTGCTATTCAGGATGTTTTATTCTCGAAGTGTTCATAATTTTAGAGGTGATTAGGCAAAAAAAGAAGAACAACACAAAACAGAATGTCTTGAAATGATAAAACCTACCTGGGGAAAAGTTGCTAATGTACAAATAATGGCTTAATATAATTTTTTTTTGGTCTAATAATACCTGCAGCATGATGTTCCTCTTAATCTTCAGCTTCTAAACGGAGCAAACAAAAATGTTCACTAATTCATTATGAAAAATGAAAAACTTTTCTAATATATTAAGACAAGAAGTGCAGACACTCAGCTGAGCACAGGTATTAATTACTAGCTGAGCCTGGAGAGCGGCCTTGGTGAATGTGTAAACTGTGGCAGCAATCAGAGCTGGTCCAGCCACAGTTTGTGGATGAGGGATGCAGCATCAGGGGTGGCAGGCCAGGCAGCCATGAATGAAACCTGCACAAATATACTTTGCTAATGGTAGAAAGCATGGTCACTTCTTAGCTATTCTGTTCCCATTTTCTCTACTAAATCTATACATCAGTGTGCATTGCAAGACAGTGGGGCAAAAACGTATCTTCCCTTGCTTACAGTATATCTTAATTTATATCAGGAAAGCAGAAATTTTACAGAGGCTTGAAAAACACATGAATGCCGAGTGTTCTCATATGTCTGTATTATTTTGGCTGGCTAAAAATCTTTGAAATAAAAGTGAAGTGATTTAAATTCTGTGGCATTGCCTCTGATAGAAAACCTGATACAAAAACTTCCTCAGAGAACACAAGCTAAACCATCCAGCACCTTTAGCTGCGAAAGGTCAGAACATAAATCTGAAGAATGCAAAAGAAAAGGAAATAAATTACCACTTTAAAATAAATAAATAGATCCACTTCAGTGTTAGATAATCTGGGATGATCCAATTGATCTATTTATACTAATAACAAAGAAAAAGTGCAGCTAAACAAGAATAAAATAATAAGCATTGAGTGATGTGGACCTTTTTTTGTATGTTCAAACAAAAATGACACCACGGCAGATTTTGAACACCAGTTCTTTCTCTCTGAATTTTGAGGACTGAAACCTCTTTTCGGGTCATATGCTATCACAGGGAATGGAGTTCCAAAAAAGTGACACAGAGCAGTGGTGTTTCCTGAAGACACCAAATGTTTATAAAAAAAATATTTGGGGATATATCTTAAGAATAAAAGCACCACACATTTAGTGTAACCTTTGAGGATTGAATGCTGCATGAAGTTCTGTTAATGAGAGCTTGAAGATCACTGTCCAGAATAAAATGACTGGCACAGTATTTTTGTGGGCTTACCCCCCCAGAATAAGTGCTAGTAAAAAATGGTTTTTTGTCATGATCATCATAGTAGTTCTACTGCTAGATTTAGTCACAAGCAAAACAAGAAAAGTCCTACACATGTACGAAATTTTAACTCTTCAAATCAGTAGCACAGTTTCTCTGTAAAACAGAGCTAGAAGATCTTCCCCAGATAACGCCCTGTGATGTGTTTGGGAATGTATTGGTCCCATTTTGCTTCAGATTCCAGGCAACCACATCTGTCAGAGGGTGCATGTCACTACTGTTTGATGACTCTCTTCAACGACTGTAACAGACAAGATGTATATGTCATCTCAGCTTTTCCCCCCTGCCCAGGTAGATAGAGGAAGAGCATGAGGATGCTGCTACCCCTCATGACAAAATTTGCCTTGATGGAAAACAAGATAAAAAAAAAAAAAAAAGCAATTACACCTTCTTTCAATTTACTAATTGCTTTTACACTTTCACTGCCACCTGAGAAGTCTAAGGTAGCTTAAATAATCAATTAGCCTATAGGGTATGAGCTCCTGCCTTGAAAAAGTCTGCAGATCTCTTGAGAATAAAGAAAATGATGTCTCAACAATGGTGAAATGCAAAACTTCCCTTACAGTCAGTAAGAACCCACTACATTTCAGACATGGTTGTTCTCATAAAATTACAAGTTTCTGCTCCAATGCATGGAGGCATTAGAACTTCTCCATGACATAAAGACCATAAATTTCCCTCATCAACAACACAGAATATTTAATTAAGTTTAAGCTTTCTGTGATAGAAAAACTTCCTTGTGTCTTTGTAGATGAAACATACAAAATCCACTGACATTTTGCATCAAGATTTGGCTTTAGACAGAGATGAAACTTGGGAAAGCTCCTAAATCTCGAATTCCTATCTGTGCATCACAATCTTCAGGTATCATGTGTTAGTAGTTTAAATTAATATTATGTACTCTTGAAAAGCCAAGGAATTCTCTACAAGTGAGAAGGCACTGGTTAGTCTCTAATCTCTTTTTCCAGTGCCCTCATTTAACAAACTAAATAATCGTTCAAAGATTTTTCACTAATCTTGCACTTCTTAAAAAATAAGTAAGTGGTTATGATGGCTTAGCTATCACTAGAAGATTTTAAACAAAACCTAAAATATAGCCTCACTGTGAAAGAGAATACATTTTCTTGGGATTATTGATAAGGCCATTTATTAAGACTTCTGAGCTGATTTGTTCTTTTGAAGATAAGATCTGAACAACATTTGTTGGACATTCATTATATTCTTCACAACCTCTAGTTCATTTTTCCCCTTCCTAATGGAAATACTTTTCTTTTAGGGTTTGTGGTTTTTTTTAAGATAGAAAATCACCTTGAGTGTTTCTGACTGGTTTGCTAAGACAAGACCAAAAAATGGTTGAAATTTAAGTATTGATAGCTGCCAGTAAACATTGGCAAAGACTCCAATCGCTGGCAAGAACTTTTTATTGAAAGAAATACTTGTTGTCTTGTTGGGAATGAAGGCCTGTAGCTCCAGTAAGAGCCGTGTGGCAGGAGCTCACCAGGAGCACGGTGTAACCATCAGCACTAATGGGGCTGCAGTGCTGGAGGAGTCAGGAGGTAGTGAATGAACAGCTGGGGAGCAGTTTGATTCACAGATGCTTCAATATTGCTAGAAAGGCCTGTAGTGAAATTCATGGATGTTTTACAAATAACAAACCCATAGCTATTCCAGCTGTGAATAGTCAAGTTGCATATAACAGATGGAGGGTCCAAGCCAACTTTCCCCAGAGCTACAATGTATTGTAGTGGATCACGGATGGTTCTGCAATCCCCAGAGGAGTGTTAGAAGGAAGGAGGTACAACTCTTCCTCCCCTCCCTCTAGAACCCCAGACCGGGCACAGTTCCCATCATGGTATTCAAGTGCCAAATTCAGCAGCATCTTTACACAACCAGCTGCTAGATTTTCAAAATGCTGAACATCAAACCTTTCAAAACATTCTACCAGAGAAGTAAACTTTTCCTTTAGGTAAAGGAATAGCCAAATAGGAAGATCAAATGCAGTTCTTGACTGACACATTGCAAGAGTCCTTTTTTAAAAAACAAAAGAGCAATCTGTATATATTTTCTAAGGTTTTGATGTACAAATTAGTGAGAAAACTCTGGGAAAACTTTCTCACAAGACACATAACCAGACTTGTCTGCTTATTTGTTTAGTGCAAGAAAACTGGAAACAAACAGAATAAACAGTGAAAAGGAAACAAAATTTTTTAAGTCTTTCAGGTATAATTTCCTCAGGTTCACATCTTACAATGAGCCTGAGTAGCAGATATTACAGGATTCAACTCTGTAATTTGTATTTATAAAACTGGGGCAAGTAGATGATCAGTAGAGGTACTAATCATTTGCAGTAGCTCTTGTAGATATACACAAAAATAATTGTAATTTTATCTTATTATTAAATAAGAGAAATTACTAAATGCTGGAAAATAGCATGCAAAACAGGCTTATAAGAACATACCATATATACACTAGTCATGCTCCATGGAAGCAACATACTTTTCTAAAAAAAAAAACAAACCCACAAAAAAAACCCCACAACAAAATAAGGACTAGTAATGAACTGAAAAGCAAAAGTCTGCATGTGTATAAAGAGCCACAGATTATAAAAAACAGATTGAAAAGTGTGTTTAATTGACATTTCTAGCATCTGTTTTATTTTCATCTTCAATTAGGAGCCAAATCCAAAGAAAAGAAGTGTTTTGGCTCTGAGTCAAGTTAGGTTTTTCTGGCTTTAGTTTATTTCTATCAAGTGCAATTTTACTGACTTCTATTTATTTATTTATTTTTATGGCCCAGTGTTTTTGTAGCACATTTTAATCTTGCATATGTGGGTGAATTTTATGAGTAATATGCATTAATATTTCCACTAAAAGCTATAGAAATGCTATGAAACTCTGACATCTCTAACTCCCCTTTCGTTCCCCACATCCAAACCAGCAGTAATTATTTGGATTCATTGCTTCTCCAATGCATAAAGAGTCTTGAGTCCTGGCACAAGCAACAATCAGAAATAATTAGTCTTTTACTTCAGCCTCCCAGTAGAACTCTGCCTACAACAAAATGAACATGATTTCCTTCCCTATCACAAATCCAACCCCTAATACCTTTATCTCTCTGCAGACACTACCCTATCTTCTGTCCTTTTCCCAGATTTCCTACTTACACACTGTAAGAACCAACAATTCAGGCTGTTTTTGATCTGGTGGGTATTTCACCTTCCTCTGGCTGGCTTTCTGAAGCCTAGTCCACTCAGCCACCCCACTCCAAACTTCTGGGGATGCAGGTGATGAACTGCCACTGACCACAGCAATGGCTGTGGTGAATCATCCATATTCCAAACTCTCTGGGCCACTAAAGATCAAAATTCACACCCCAATTCAGTTTGGGTGATAATAAGAAACCCACACCTGTTACCTGCTAGTTACCTCAAAGCCTTTCTAAATGGACAGCCTCCTGCATACAACAGTTGGAATGTGATTTAGCTAAGATGCAGCTGTATTGGTTCCTTGCAGAAACTAAGATTGGGATCAGAGAAACAGGATTCTTATTTGAAAAGAAAAGGTCGTAAGATGTGAGCAGATGCCAAGTAATTTTTGTCTTTAATGACAGTACAGTAACAAGGAGAGAGCTTTTTAAAACAAAGCCAACTATTCATTGTGGCAGTGAGTTCAAATAATGAGTATTGTATTGTTTGTTTTCCTTGTTGCATTACCCAGGGACTGTAATGTAATTTGCTAGTGCCACCTGCCCTGTTCAAATACATTAAAATAAGGATTCTTTACTGTTTTCTGAAGAACATAGCCACTTTGTCCTTTGATCTCAAACTTGTATTAAAAATCATGTTTGGATGTTTGATTTGTTTTTACAATGAGTAGGCAGGCAATGCTTTGCAGTGGATTTCCATAATCAGATATTCACTTCTATCATTCACTTTTAAATAAAGTATAAAGCGTTGGCAAGAAGGGAAAGTACAAAGCTATTTTAAAATGGAGCACACTGATTAAAAATGAATAAATATGTTCAAATAATGAATCTGACTGTGAAAGAAGCCAATATCTACATTTCAGTGCAAGCAATGTATGAGGAACACAAATGTTTACCTTAAATTTCTATTTAACTCTACTGATAGCTATTCTCAGTAACACTGAAATAATGATACAGCCCTTTCATTCTCCTTCCCTTATGTATGTGCATGTATATATATAGGTCTTACATAAAATATAGAAACTAGCACTAGTGATTCTTCTAAAAACTCAACTCTCATTCAAACCTCAACCCAGCAGCCTGAGAGAATGAATTACCTCCTCTCCTTGTTTTCAGTGCTCACAAGAACTGAATCCCAGGAATTAAACTGAGAGTGAGGTTAAGTGCTTATACCTCTCTTACTTGGGACCACCCCCTCTTTGGTACCATATTTAACTCCTTACAAGAGATAATTAAGCCCTGAAAGCACTTTCATGGAAGACCTTTGAGCATTCATGATCAGAGCTGGAACATGTAGCTTGCTGATCAAGTCCCTTTCTCTCATAACATTGAAGTGTTTTGTTTTGTTTTTTTTTAATTTCATGAACAGTCCTTGAAATTGCTCCTCTATGCACTAAAAGCTACAGCAGAGTCCATTAGACTGTCATACAAAATTGATGGGTATTAAACTGAAAAATCCATGTTTAAAGTCTTGCCTTCATACAAGCTGGTTTTTACGTTTGGACTGACCTAAAGCAAATAGTCAAGACCCTAAGAAATGGCATGCTGGACCATTGTATAAATGGAAACTTGCAATCAATCAGAAGAGTTTGCACTTCATTGATCAGCTAAGATGGGAAAAAAAGATGTGTAAGTGCAGTTCTGAAAGTCAGGGGAATTCTTATACATCTTGTTTACCTGGAGCAGAAATGAAAATGCCTGGATTCTTCAGCACTGTGGAGGTGAATTTGAATATTCAGCAAACCACTGAAACACTTCCCTAAAACAATCTGTAGCCAAAACCTCAGACAAAAGAAAAGGCTAAGCACCTGACTGTCATGGGCATTTCTGAACTGTTAACATGTCGCGAAATTAGCTTGAATTTCAGAAAAGAGATGTACTACTTTTTGCAAATATTTGCAATTCTAAAGGTACACAGTGAGTATAAATGCTACATAGTTGCCAGTATGAATGATGCTATCAGACATATATAGCAGTTAAAAAGACACTTACCAGAAGAAAGAGGGGAATTTAACATAAAACTTGTATAAACTATAGGATCAGATTTTGTCTAGTAGATCTTTTATCCAGCACTTTATCGAGTAGAAAGCTCTGCTTCCTAGTGAACGGTACACTGAGGGAGGCAGGATGGCAAGAAAATGGAGCACTGCAAATACACCGAATGGTTTCTTTTATAATGGTGTTGCTAATGACTCCCCAGTTAAGACTGGGTTGAGATTTGCATTTAAATCAAGGCTGAAATCCCCTTGTTTCACACTTTAGTGGTTGAGTAGTCCCTAAATTTGGCACAGTAAACTCGAGAGGAGAACTTTCCTCTATTTTTTTTTAGTAAATATTTACTACATGTTTATTAAATATTTGCAGAAGAAAGTTGCACAGGAAACAGCTTTTCTTTTGTGTCTCATTTTCTTGGATTTTACAGTCCTCAAGGCCAGGAAACTTCAAAAATATCTAAGTGCATATATGTGTATGTGCACAACTAACATCCTTTCAAGGTAGCTTTCACCTGGTAACTTACTGTCAACACAGACTATTTTAGAGACTCTGAATTAAGCACAAACTGCTATTTTGCTAAACCAACAAACCTACTGCAGCTGCATGTAAAGGAGACACTTCATCCAGGCTCTTGTTCTGATGAAAAGAATTCCCTTGTTCCTTGTGTTCACTAGTCCTTTTTTAACATGTAGAGCCAGACAGTTCATCACATATATAATATCATTATTTTTGTATTAAAGCTTGCTGTTACAATCATGGATTTTTATGATAGCACACTTAGATCCATAAAAATGGTGCAATCATAACAGTTACGGGAAAACAACACTTTGTTTTGTTGTAGAGATGCATAGCAAGCTGACAGAATTAGAGAACTGACCCACAGCTAATCATAAGGACTGGAAAATGGGTTGTGAAATTGCATAGAGTCTGAGTCAATTATGTAGTTCATTCATTCCTGCTCTGAAGCTTATCTTTGAAGATCTGCTTTTAGTCTCCTTCACTTATTCCTCTTTTCTATTCCAATGGACAAGCTCCCTTCTGCAGCACACCCCCTATCCAATACTGATGCAAGTTGTTTCCTTTGTGCTAAGCCAGAAGAGATTCACCAGAGTCAAGCCAGACAAGAGGCGAGGATTTGAGTTAGACTAGGTTAAGAAATCTGAGGCTTAAGGTGTGGGGGGTTAAGAATGAGGCCAAGGAGAGAAATATATAAAATATTAGGGAAGATCTTTTTTTTTTTTTTTTTTTTTTTTGCCTTTCACAGCTTGTGTTACTGGCATGTACAATCTAATAATTCTGTCCATGGAACAACAAACCTGTACATATTTCATACAGTATAGCAAATATTTGGCTTAATTTATAATATTTCAATTGGATTATGAAGGGTGGAATTTCTCTTTGATTAAGTAGAGGTGTATTAGTTAAGGTGTAGACTCAGATCAAACAGTTTGTGGAAGGAACTAACACAGTTCTTGAGCAACATACCAAACAGCAAAAAATGGACATTTAAAGAGTTCAGCAAATAATTCCTGACTTGAGAGGGAAAGGTACACAGCCAGTTTCCAAAGTGCAGTGAACCTAGGGTGCAGGTGAGAGGCTGCCACATTCTGCCCCATAAGAAGAAGCAGTGAAAAGCCATGTGCTGGAGGGATTTTCTCCTGTGTCCATCATGTTTTCTCCAGCTCCTTCACTGTTCTTCTGTGTGAAAGACCCTTTTTTCAATTACATAAAAGGACAAGAAGAGATAAAAGCTGGGTTCAGGAAGTTATGCTGCCCAGATAATGACCCTTTCTTTGTTAAAATTCCTAAATGTGAAATCCCAAAGAGAACAAATTCAGCCTCTCTTCTTCTATTTCTCTTCCTCCTTTTGTTCATGTTGCTGTCAGTCTCTTTGACACATTCTTTTTCAAACACTCCCTATCAACTCTAATATTTCCCAAGAAGGAGACTCTTTTATGTTCTTCATCATCATGAAGTCACCATACATTTCTTCAGGTCAATGAACGACTTTCTCTCTGACCACTCAACCTGACAACTAAATTACACTCAGACTTCAGAAGAAAATAATACATCTATAACTGAGATCAAACAAAAAACCCCACACTAACAGTGTATGATTCACCATGGGCTCTTTACTCATGTTAACTAACCTAAATATTTTTGTACTTTTAAAATCAAATAGAGATTTTTAGATATCAGTTACCTCTAATCTAAAAAGCCTTTGATTATTCATTACAGCTTCCACTAATACAACATTTAAAGAGGAAAGCTGCCAGGCCAACCATAGACTAAATGAGTAACACGTGTAAATTATCCATCTGAGAGCCCTAACTGGCTGCCAAAGGGACACCTCTGGTGCACTTTATGTGAGTGCAAATGACAATGAAGTGCTGCAGGTCATGGAGGGAAAGCAAGTGACTGTCACAAAAGAGCTTGATGATATAGTATAAGAAAAGTAGCGGACAACTGAAAAGTGAATATTTAGCCCCAGGACAAAAAAAAAAAATCATGGTAATTTAATTTAAATATTTATCTTTTTTTAAAAGGAAAATTTTGAAAATTATTATGGCTGCAACAAAAATTGCACTATAGGTTTCTCTTGAAGCATTTATTTCAGTAAGAGCTCACAATCCCTATATATACCTATTCCTCACAATTCATATACCAAAGAGACAGCTAAAATGAATAAATGTTGCATGGTTGTCTTAATATTTAAAGGATTAGGGCCATAAAGGGTGTGGCACACACAAGTAGATAAATAATATCCATTTCAGAGACCAAGGTTATTTCTATGTGGGGTTTTACAGCCGGAAGAACATTTCACTGAGATGTGCACAGCTTACCCAGCTATTGCATAGTATGTCCAGCACAAAAGTAGAATTACCTGTCGAAACAGGACCGTCAGTATCTCTTCTAATGTAATTTTTCATAGTATTACACAGTATTACTGATGAACATTTTGTTTGTTTTACAAAAGCAATTGTCTTTAGTTCTAACATGAACAATTTGCCTTTAAATAATCAGCATTATACAATTCCTGAGCTGAACCAGAAAAACTTATTTAAGTAGAGGCATTAAAAGTGCCCTTTAAGTACAGGCACTTCACAGTGGAGTGGAATTCACAGAACAGGAGAAAGGACTTAGCATGAGATATTGCATCTTCCCTCAATACCAACAAAATAATACCTATGGTACATAATCATGCAGATGACTGCTCAGCTGCTGAATCATGCTTTCCTGCTATTTTTTGTTCCACAAAGATTTTGAAGATGCAAACCTTCATGAAACTTTTTAACAGCCAGGGATTTAACTAATTTGTACTTTACAGAGATTTTTAAATTTTTCTAACGTTTTCCAAATTCTGGAACTTCTGGTTTTCTTTTTTGCATAGAAACATTGGCATGCTACGGAATGCGTGGGGTAGGAAGGGTGTCCAGAATATACATACCTTTTGTGGGCAAATTTTAACTACTGAGACATGGAATTTCAAACTTGTCAAAGAGTTAGTTGTCTGGCAGAATATGTAAGATGGCTTCTGCTCATAATTTAATAACCAAATAATTATGTTATTTGATTCTTATTCTGCCCATGACACTTACTGTCTTTTTCAGATCAAATTTTCTACCTTGTGATAGTGTATTTTTGTGTTGTTAAGTAAAAATAATATTTTCCACACCAAAACCCACTCACATGGAATAAAATCTGAAATTGAAAAAAGTGTTGCATAATAAATTTGTTAAAAAAGCAACCAACCAAGAAAAAAAACCCTTCTTGAGTAGGAGCAGTGAACCTATTAGCAAATGCAGGCTGACATCTGCAAATACTTTAAGCCAAAACATGAAATTTTTTTTTTTGACATCTTTTGAAACTTAAATGCTCCATTTTGGAAATGCCAAAAGATTTCACTCCAACATTTTGTAAGTGAACTCTAACAAAACTTTATTTTGAAATACACTCAAATGAAAATGGAGTATATAAACTGGAAGTGGGGGCAGAATATTTTGCTTAGGGTAATAGAAAATAATTTTTTTCCCATCTTAAAGAAAAAAAATAAAAGGAACATTATTTTTAGTTTTCAGTATTCCTGGATCTATACTTTTCCTGTAAATTTTAGTTTGCTGTTAAATCTATGGCATTCTCAGCTATAGTCAGAATATAAAATAAATACTATTTCAGCTGGACCACAGTGTTTATCAAATGAGCATAACTGAGTATCTTCTGGATCCTGTTTAAAAAGTAGAAGACTGAAGGGGAGAAAGGGAATGCTGCCAGTATGCATGTGTATGTCCCTGACTGTCTGTCCATCCCTCCTGCATAGCTGATTCCCCATTTTCCATCTGTTTAATTAGCTTAAGCAGTTAATTAATTTATAGGCAGCTTCTGTCAATACATTTAGTTAGCAAGTAGCTGTCACAGCAGTATTACATCTGGCTAAAGGAGCCACGGCAGCCGGGGACTAGTGGGAAGATGAATTTTAGTTAGTAGATTAGATGAGAATCTAATGATGTAGATACAGGTATTTTGTCAGAAATCCTGCTTTACATCCTGGGACTAGGCATAGGACATTGCATTCACCTTTTGCTTATAGTGAATAGATAGTTAAGTCCTCATGGGAGCTGCCCACCAGAGAAGGGAAGTGCAATTTACTCCCGCTTTTGCAAGGCCTGCTCAAAAAAGACATACCTGGGCAGGTTTTTTTGCTGTTTTCCTTGTTAAGAGAAAGTTCTAGAAACTGTCAATGTCCCTATTAACTGAGTTGTTTTCTTTATATTTTTACAGTAAAAGAGAAATTCCCTCATTGATTCTCTTAAGACCTTTCGTCCTGCTGAACTCTGGTCCCATTTGATATTCCATAGTTTCCTATTTCACAGATACTTTTGATTCTCTCACTAGAGTGGGCCATTCATGCATGGACAAATTTATTGCCAAATCAGGCTTGAAATGCCACTGCGTTTTGCTTTTATTAAGCGCCTTTACATGATAATCATCACCTTGCTCGCTGTGACTCAACACTGAGCACTAGTGATCTACGTGCAGCAGATCACTGCAGTTGGTGCAAGATTCAGGCTTTTTCCTCTCCTCCCTGATAATTAGGGCTTCTCTTAGATGGAGAAACTATTAACACCTGGAAACGAGTGATAAACAAACAGAGCATTGTTGAGCTTCATTATAACTAAGAACTTTCGTAAAAGGAACATCAGTGCAATTAGGGTGTAATACAAAGCCCATTAAAGTCACCGGGAATCAGTTAATTGACTTAAATGGACTGATTGATCAGTCCATTGACTTTGGATCAGGCCCATATTACATATGAGAAGGCAGTGCTAGCTGAAGGAGACTGTATTTTGAAGTGTGAATAACACTGCTGCACATGGCTTTGCTGTTAGAAATTCCAGCTCTGTCACATTTTCTGCTGCTGGCATCCTCTTTTCATCAACATTTGTCTTGTAGCAGATTGTGGTTATTATTCTAAATGCAAAGTGCTTTTTGAAAAAGCATCATCATCATCTGGGCAGATCTGTTGAACACTTCTATAACACGGTGGGCATGGCCATGGCTGACACGGCACAGTAATAAAAAGACACAGTGGAAACATGTAATTTTAATGTCCTATCAATTTTATAGACTTTTAAGATGTTCTGTAGTTCTAACCAAAAACAGGCCCTGTAGGCATAAAAAAAGAACAATTGTTCTTTGGGTCAGTTGCTTGGAATGCTTGAATGTTTTGTAGAAGCCCAGTGTCAAAAGGCCTTGAAATAACCATACATTTCTCCCCAAGATGCTGCCAAAAGAGGGAGATGGCAGAAAATATTCTAATCAATAGCATCAACTTTGTCCCTAAATTCTTTACTGGTATTGATTGCTGGCCCAGCTACTTATAGTAAGTAAGGACAGGAAAGAATGTTACATTTGCTGAATTTAGGATGGAAGCAAAGGGAATGTGCTAAGGGAGTTGATGATAAGGTGAATACCTAGTGACTGGATGAAAGGTAACACTACACCCATTTTCAAAATGAGTAAAAAGGAGGACGCTGGGAACTACTGACCTGCCAGCCTCACCTCTGTGCCTGGGAAGATCATGGAACAGATCCTCCTAGAAGATATGCTAAGGCACATGCCTGCTTGAGTGAGACCTCACCTGGAGTACTGCGTCCAGCTCTGCAGCTCCCAACACAAGAAGGATGTGGTCCCATTGGAGTGTGTCCAGAGGAGGGCAATGAAAATGATCAGGGGGCTGGAGCACCTCTCTTATGAAGACAGGGTGAGAGAGTTGGGGTTGTTCAGCCTGAAGAAAAGAAAACTCCATAGGGACCTTATAGCAACCTTCCAATACCTAAAAGGAGCCTATAAGAAGGCTGGGGAAGACCTGCTCACAAGGGCACGGAACAGGACAAGGGTTAACGGTGTCAAGCTGGACAAGGGTAGATTTAGGTTGGACATTAGGAAAAAGATTTTTTCATAGGAGAATAGAGGATCACCAGAATGGGGTTGTGCAGAGAGGTGGTAGGAGCCCCATCCCTGGAGACATTCAAAGTCAGGCTTGATGGGGCTCTGAGCAATCTGGTTTAGTTGGAGATGTCCCTGCTTATTGTAGGGGGTTTGGACTAGAGTACCTTTAGAGGTCCCTTCCAACCAAAGACATTCTATGATTCTATAAACACAATTCCTTCATCAACTTCTAGCACACACCAGGATGATGGCTTTCTTCTTTCTGTTTCCAGGTGGACAAACTTGTAGGATCTATGCCCTCTCTCTGCCAGCTTCACTTCTCATCACCCATGGGTAGGGGATCTGTACAAAACCATCATGCTCAGGAGATGCTCAAGGTGCCCACTCCTGTCCTTTTATACTGAGAAACTTTGCTTTCTGCTTTATGTCTCTATGACTAATCCTACTTTGAACATGGGAATCATAGTGGGAAAGAAAATGGAAGCCTAGACAGACTAGCAGGAAGGGATTTTCTGAGCTTTCCTACGCTCCTGCCTGAGTTGCAGAACAGTTTTTTTTTCTTAAATTTCCCCTCACTAGACACATTTCCAGGGCATTTCCAGAAGCTATGTTGGTATTAGGGGTGACATAAAGATGTGATGCTTATTGTACACCTAACTAAGGATGAAGGGTTGAATGAAAAATATATATGAAATAGAAGCAAAAAAGCAAGTAAAGTAGCTACTTAAGTTGACATAGGAGGGTGAGAAGATACACTCTGATCTAGATTGCTCAATCTAACAGGCAAGCAAAGGTGGTGGCTTTCTGGGGTTGAAGAAGGCAATGAGTGGAATTGCCTATCAGTCTAACTCAAAGGAAATTGATGCAGTTCTCAAGAAGAAAAAGTTCTCTGGTGGGGAAGACTGTACAAAGCCTTGAACTTATTAGCCTTTATATTTCAAGCCAAATGAGATGAAATTAATATTGCCAATTTATTTTTCTTGTTGTCTTTTTTCATTAGGAGCTTTGAAAGAGATTTACAAAGGAGTTCTATATCTAGAACTATATCTATATATCTATATCCAGAGTATCTAACATAGACAAAGGAAAGAAACATCAACTGCATTTGAGCCTGGACACTCTTTGAACAAGCTAGAAAGAACAGATAGAAACAATGGGGAACAGAAGACACTTTTGTTTTTCACCCTTTTATGACACAATTAAAGACAACTATTAATTTAAAGCAGGAGAATATTTTTCTTATCAAGTTCTGTGAGCGGACTATTAACTCTTGGATAGGAGAGTTTTTAAAAACCCAAAAATCTTCTAGAAATGCTGTTGCTGAGAGCATAAAGTTTTTCAAATAGTAGTAAGTACTAAAATATTGGAAGCCAGGATGTAGAGTTCTTGGTCTTCATGTTATAAATATGCACCCCCCCTTATTCAGCAGAGAAGATACATTTAAATTCTCAGTTCTTCAATCCAGCTGCATCATTTGGAATTAATTTCCCTGAAGAAAATGCAAGGGTTCAGACAAGGTTGATCTTTGTTACAGTCACTGAATAAAATTGAACTTGATGCCAAATATTATTATTATAATTATTATTAATAACCCTTAGGCATAACCAATGGCAGCAATAGCAAATTTCTGACAAAGGCAAAGTGTGTTAGCTCTTATAAAAACACTTGGATTAAGTTTATGATTTAGTTTGCAGATGAAGCTTCTAACACAAATGTATTCTGATAAACTCACGTCATAGGTCTGAAACAGGCCATCTTTTCTTTTACCAGATTGTTTTGTCATCAAATCTGGTGTCCACCTTGGAAGAAGATAAATAAGAGTTTGTACTTCTGTAGCTACTTTCTTGTGAAGACACCAGAATGACTTACAAACTTTACTCCACTTGTTCAAATAAATGAAGAAGGCATAATTACTAACTGAAACAAAACTATTCCTGGTGTGAATCTCAGAAACAACACACTAAAACATAACCAGGCTGCAAGGATATTCTTCAATGGAAATAATAGTAATAGGAGTTAGGAGAAGAGTCTAGATAGACATACTTTTATGCAAAGTGGTCAAGACCTCAATTTCACATTTTGCATTAAGATTCACATTCAGGAACTCTGCATTAACTTCCACATTCAATAGCTTATTACCCCAAATACTTTCCTGTATCTTTAATTTAATGATAGCCACATAATGAAATGATGCTAATTGAACAACCAGTACCACATCCTATAACATATTTCTTTGCCCATTTAGAAGGTCTGATAGGATTACAGTAGAAAGTGGCTTAACAAAGTGTTATCATATTGTGAACAAAATCAAATAAAATTAGCAACAATTTAATTTTGAATACCAGTGTCCACAATAAGTTTAAGTGATTTAACTCTGCTATTTTAATGGCTAATTCAGATTAATTTTCTGGTAATCACGTAGATAAGCTTTTATCCACTAGCAGCTGATTGATAGTGTTCTCACTTCTTCCAAAGGATTTCAATAATGATTTAGAAACAAGAAAAGGTGTTCATTACAAATGTGACATGTAAAGAAAGTTTGGCTATGTTTATGGTAAAGCCATGGAAATAAATGGTTTTTTTGTTACTGATAACAACAGAAAAAAAAAAATATGAAAAATCCACCTTTTATTGGCCAAACCCATATATTTAAAAGCAAAAAGTCAAATAAATCACTAGACAGTGAACAAAGCATTTTGCTTCTATTGAAATAGCACTTTTTCTGAATTTTCCTTTTTTTAATAAAGATTATTTTCCTTACAGAACACTGACATACTTTGGTTTAAAAGTCAAACTGAAATGATACAGCTTTCTTAGACTTCTCTTCTCTGAGCACAGAAAATGATTTTGCCAAATATTTGGGTTGAATCTGCAACTTAGGAATAAAAAGTTTCATAAAAAAAAGTGTGCACTTACAGGTTGTGAAAGAAGTACCCATAAGAATGAGACAGGCTTGCACCACTTCTCTGCATAATCTATTAACTGGATAATTTATCTGGAAAGCGACTATAAGAAGAATTGAATCCAGATTACTTTAAACCAATATTAAGTTCAATAGTCATGGGCAACATAGAAGTGGTTGAATTACCACAAGCTTCTCGAACTCTGAATAAAAACAAAGGCAGAAACTAAAGAGATCAACATGGAAAGTTTGAAGTATGGTCAAGTCAGAGAGTAAACATTTTGCAATTTTAAACAATTTTGTTTTCCATTAAAGGCAAATTTAATCTTCTATTTCATCTACTCTGAAACAAACTGTTTGTATCACAGTGTCAGGCCTCTCCCTTTTAGACACGAAATTCTTTCTGTCAGATATTAGTGGAATATTAGTATGTACCCACATTCTCACTCCACATACACACTGGCATCCTCAAAACGACTTGTGAAGAAAATGTTTTAAGCCATGTTGAAACAGAACAAAATCAAATCAGCTTGTAGTTATTCTGTGTAAATCAGAAATTTATTTCAATGTTACTCTGAAGCACATACATCACTTCCTGCTTTCCTTTGGATTTTCTGCAAACTACAGCTCCCCTCTAGCAAAACCATCACGTACAGAACATTGCTACGCAAAAGCACAGGGATGGTAAAATGTTGTGTCTGATGGACATAGCTTTTACGTGTTGATGGGCTGAAATGGCATACCTCTGTAAACTGGTTTGTGTAAATCCTTTTATTCACTGTGCTTTCCTGTTAGCATCTTTGATTTTCTGTCCTCCCAGCATTTTGTTTTTAATACTAAGACACTTAACTAATTTCCTATGCTTATGTGCAGAAAGACAAGGTAAAGGGACTACGATGGAGGTGGAGGAAAAAAGGCACCTCTCATTTGCTATTAACCAGCATTTCTATTTAAGAGGTTGTCACTGCATTTCTGGAAGGCAGTACTCTTGCAAGAATGTAAAAAAAAGACAACTTTGCCTTCCTGCTTTCTTCAAATGTTTTCCCAAGGCAGCTGAAGGAAACCAGGAAAGACAGAAATATAATTGGTTTTATTTCAGTAAAAGTAACCAATTTCACCTCTCAGGTCAGGTGTTAGGGTGTGATAATGCCACTTAGATGCAGAGTCATTTGTAAAGCAACAAGCATTTTATAGCCTGAGGAAAAGTGGTCCAGCTATTTAGCTGGCATAAATCAGCACAGTTTCACTGAAGCAAATGGAGCAACTCTGATTTACATAAGCCAAAGACACGGTCCTTTATTTCTCAGAATCCCATGTCATAATATCCTGAGGAAATGTTTTGAAATAAATAAATAAATAAATAATCCAGGGCTGTGTTATTCACCTGGCAAACTCAGCTGGCTTTCTTGAGCTAACACTCAAGCTTACCCACTTGGTACGCAGGCACTGTTGGTTCACAGTTTCACAGCAGTGTCAACAAATCTTCAGCTTCACTCCAGAATATTAGGGAAACCATTTTCCCACCCCAGATCTCCCCTGGAAGAAAATCAAACTGATATTTAACACGAGTTTCTTCTGAAAAAAAATGGCTATTAGATCAACATCTCATGCTTGTAGAGAGCATGAGACTCAAAATCCTACTGCAATTAGTGTTTGATGAAGACGGAACAACCAAAGCAGGGCAAAAGTAAAGGAAAACAGAAGAGTAGTGCTATAAACAAATCTGGTATTTGAGAATTTTCTGTCCTAAACACTAGGAAGTATGTGGGAGCTCTTGGCAATTCCTCTCAGGCTCACCTGCATCCCACACTTTAAATTAAGGAGAGAGAAAAAATACGTTGGTTTAAATTTGACAACAATTTTGGCCTGAAGCAAACCACACATTTTCCCCAACACAAATCAGCTGCATTTAATTCCCCAGACAGCTGGCATGAACACAGCCTCTCCACAGGACACCTGAATTACAAAATTAGCACATTCAGAACTCTAAATCACATTCCATTACATTAAGCCCTAAGGTCCAACATTACAGAGAACGAGAATAAATTGCAGAACTTCTCCTGAATTAACCCTCTTAGCACACTCTCAAAGTTACGTTGCCCTTTCCTCCTCTTTAAAGAGACATGGAAACTTAAACACTCCCTCTTGCCCTTTCTCACTATTTCTCTTCTTGCCAAGTGGCACAGTTTATAGGACATAAATTGAACGTCTTGCCAGAAACTCTCATTTGTAAATTAGCCCATCACAAGCTGTTTTGGCTCACGTAGGAAATCTGCAGGTTGATGTTTATGCCTGGTCCTTCAGACAACACTGACCCACCTGCTTCTCTTTAGCAGCACACTGTATTGCAGTGCAACGCCACACCTGGCTAAGACAAATACGAACCCCTCGTTTTTTTCTGTGTGCAATCTGCTGCCAAGAAGACGTCATTCCTGGGAGAAGTGATGCAAGTTTCTGAGACAGTTTTGCTTACAGCTACACAGCACTGACCTGATCTGATCAATGCAAATTTGCCATCATTATGTTATGATTACATTCTTGTTCAGTTGCAATTAGTATGAATTTTGATGTTAGATATCATACAGTTAAAGCACAGTGTTTTACAAGCTCAGCTTTCAAGCCGAAAGATGCAGACTATTAAAAAGATAATGAAACAGGAGCATCAGGCCTTCAAGGAGGAAGAACAGGATCAAAAGTCATGTCAGTTGCTTGCATCTGAACAAGGAAAGTACCATATTTGAAAAAGAACACTTTTTCCAAAATTCGAGGCTCTTCTTAATATTGATTACTGAATATCAATGCAATGCTAAGATATTTCAAATAGGTATACAAATGTGTATGTTTACTCTACATAGGCATTAACAAAATGTTGTGTGGAATTTGGCACTGTCCCCTGTGCACCTCACAGCAGCTACTGGACATGTCTGCACATGACCATGGCAGCCAGGCTGCCTTCAAGGACCCAGTACATTCACAACTCTGATTGTGCCTTGAGCTGAAAGTATAATCAAGATTCACTGATAGTTGCAAGGAAGTTTTGTCATTTGTTGATTGTTGCTTCCAATGATCTCATTTTGCAGTGTGATAGGAAAAGGATCGAGCTGAATCATTACTGGCACACCCAGTACTTGTTGCTTGAAATTACCTCACATTAAAATATTAGCAATATCTGCACATAAATACCTCTCTGCTCTTTAATCTGCTCTCTTTAATTTTTATTGTACTGAATTTCCTACTTTGTTGATCGTCATGCAAAAGATAATTTCTAATGGTGACATTCATTATTCATCTACTTGAGATGACTTGGTCTGTGCTAACCTAAGCCAGTCAATGCTGTCACTGCTCAGAAGCAAGATAAAGCTACGCACTGCTATTGCACTCTTTCAACTTCTTTAACAACCTAAACCAATTATTTCTGAGGAGTTTTTGACTATGAGTATATATAGTGCATCTTTTCCTCTTATTTCTTGTTACAGATATTAAAGTACACATATATGGATTGCCAGAAATCCATGACAGCTATGGCCATGGGTGCTGTACCTTGTGGAACATTTCAGTGCTTAGAGAATGAGAATAAGCAGTAATCCAGTATTTATCACCAAACCCTTTCTGGATCCATCTTTTCAAAATGTATTTTATAAGCAAATAACCTGTGTAGTTTAAATTCTGTTTTAAATAGTAGACACAGAGCTTGTGATAAATAGACTGAAACAAACCGGTTACACTAAGAAAAAACCCTTGCAGCTAAGCTAGGAGTTTCAATCTTTATAAGATTGGCAAGGGAGTTGCAATAGTTAGAGAAGCAATCTGTTTATAGATGTCTGATTTGAGGAATTAACTCACACGTGAATGCAGGCTGGGCTGAAGATGCTCCTGCTTAGGTGGTGAGTTACAGCTAGATTCTACTACACATGAGGACTGCCAGAACCCTTGTCTTGCAGTAGTTCCAGAAGGCAAGACATCAAGCTCTAGAAATCAAAGTTTGCGGAGACAGTGACTTTTGTGAGTAGGCAGCAGCTGCATAGAGGCCCTCTGTACTTCAGAAGCAAGTGGAACAGGCTGTACAGACAATGCCATTTAGCTACCAGCACTCAAAAAACAAGTCACCTAAGGGGAAGAGGACAGCCACAGCCAGCACCAAGGTTTATGTCTCTCACATCACTGAGGAAAAGCAGAAGATCCATTGGCTGTTTCTACATCCTTTGCTGGGCATGCCATGTGGTAGGTTTTTGCTTGAGGGTCTTCTGTTGCCTTCTGGAGCAGAGTTTATGGCTGAGCTACACATCCTCCTCCTCTGCTAAGGGAACCAGATAAATTTATTTGGGCTCAAGACACATTGTAAGAAGTAGGTAATGGTAGTGGGGATACATAAATTTTGCATGAGGTTGTTAAAAAAGAAGGCATCATCTCCAATATTAAAAAAAAATGTATTGCTGCAGAGAAGAAAAAAAAAAGGTGCTGGAACAATTGCATGAGGGCGGTTGGCAACTCCTTCCCCCTAGAGATGTTTAAGGAAAACAGCTACTGGGTATTACTTTTTAGAATAGAGGAATTAAACCATGTTGTAATTTGGAATGTGTTTTTTCTATGCAATGAAAACTAAAGGCATAGAATAATTAGTGAAAACAGACTCAGTTTAAATAAATGCATTGCAGGGTAAGAAAGGATTCTAAGAAAGGATTCATAGAATTCAAAGAACTTAATGGAAAATAAAAACAACTAAAGGGAACAATTTGCAATAAGTGGAACAAATAGAAAATAGTGAAAGCAAACTGGATTCAGTCTAATCTACTGAAACTAACCTCTTAACTGAGTAAATGATAATAGAAATAATTAAAATTACTGATTGTATTGGGGACAGCAGTGAAAAATTCTGAGCTGAAGGATGAGAAAAACAGATGTTTTTACAAATATTGTGTGTTAGGCTTAGTGAGAGTACAAAAGTGGCAGCAGATTTGAATATAAATAAAATATCAATCATAAGTAGCATTTACAGTCTCTTGCATGGCTTTTGTTGTCATGTTAGTCAATTTAGTGAGAAATTTATCCTTGGGCATACTTTTTGTCTTCTCTGTCACAGTGCATCAATTATACTTCACACTGTACAGTGACACTGGCTTATGACATTGTCTTGTGCTGTATCCTGTTATTACTTATAAACAAAATCTTATAAAACAGATTTTAGGGGAAAAAAAAACAACATTAACACATTTAACCATGAGTTCGCATTCATGGTGAATTTTAATGTCCTATATTAGTCACTCATAAGGACAGCGTTAGGTTATAGAATTTCTATGTCTTTTCCCTCCACGGTGCACAGATTCTATCATTGTATCTTCAAAGTCCATTGTGTGTGTCAGCTCATGCACAAGAAGCCAGCAGGGACAGAGAACTGAAATGTGCTGCCTTTTTGCATTCTTTGTCAGCCTTGTCTGGGAGAAAGAATATTCTTTACTGCAGTCCAGTAACTGTGGACACAACTGACTATTCAGGAAGCATCTAACTAACATTATCTATGAAAAAATTATGCAAAGAATGCCTACAAGAGGACAGCGTTCATTGGGAAGACTAAGAGTCAGAAAGCTTGGGTCATGTGATTCTGCCATCTACTGTTCTACTCATACCTTCTCTTTCTGTGTTAGGTTCCTAACATCTGGATGATTATGGGGGAAACTACTCTGAAGATATATCTTGTGACAGATCACTATTGCCATCAGTATGTGACTTAGGAAAACTACAAACTAACTCTTTTGTCAGCTGAAGCATATTTCATCCCTGCAAGCTGACTTTGTGATCCATCTCTTGTTCTTCTACTGTTTAGGGGGAAAGTACTCTCTTACTTCTAACATGCAACGAAGTAAGGTATTGGTAAAAGTATTACCTCATCTGTGCCTCTTTTCTCTGGGGGAAGAATGGGTGAATTTGTGTATCAGAGTATAGATCATGGCTTTCTGAGAACAGCATCTACGTGGAAATTGTTAGCAGAAAAATGTCCCCATTCCAATACTGAAATTCCATCCTCTGCAATCTAAAAAGCTCCAAGGACATCCCTTTCTCTCCAGAGAAAGACAAACTTGTCTGGGACGTGATCCTAACTGGTCTCTGATTTGGTAACGCATAGATCCCCAACATTAAAAAATATCAGCAAAAAGGCATGAAGATGATTGATGGACTGGAGCATCTGCTAAATGAACAGACACTGAGAGCTGAGAATGTTCAGCCTGAAGAAGAAATGGCTCAGGGTGATCTAATGCATGTTTATAAACACCTGATGGGGAGAATAAATAAGTTGTAGCCAGACTCTTCACAGTGGTGTCTAATGACAGGACAAGAGGAGATGGGCATGAACTGAAATACTGGAAATTCCATTCAATAGCGATAGGACAAGGTGCAACAGCTTAAAACTGGAAGCGGGTAGATTTAGGTTAGACATTAGGAAGAAATTCTTCACTATGAGGGTGGTGAGATACTGGAACATATTCCCCAGGGAACTTGTAGATGCCTCATGCCTCAAGTGTTCAAGACCAGATTGGATGGGGCTTTAAGCAACCTTTTGTTGAGTGGGAGGTGTCCCTGACCATGCAGAATCACTGGAAGTAGATTATCTTAAAAGTCCTTTCCAATGCAAACCATTCTATGAAACCCCTCCCTTTTTTTTCCCCTATGCAGGCGGATCAAATGTAGGAACAGGGTGCTCAGGGAGCATTAGCAAACTCCATCATGGCAGATATTCAAAATCCAAATGACCATTCCCTGAACAACCTGCTTTAGCTGACCCTCTTTTGGGTGGGTGTTCACATGAGATGATTTCCAGAGGTCCCTGCCCACATCTATTATTCTATGATCCAGAGGCCAAAGCTTACCATACACTTTTTTAAAACCTCTCAGAAATTTCCTAAGTAAAAAAATCAGATTTATTGCAGCTGTAAACCCTTCTGATGCTTGATCATCTTTACTGTGATAAGGTCCTAAATTTCATGAGAGACAAAGACCGCACATTAATATCCTTTTCTTAGAGATAATACCATCTCCTAAAAGAACAATTTATCAAATAATAATTTGGGACAACAACTGTGTTCAGTGAAAAGACACAGAAAATCTTGATGAAGACAATTAATATTGCTGATGATACCTAAATACATGTGTTGCCTTTTCCGTATTAAATCAGGAAAAAAAAAAATCACATTAATTCATTCTTCCTCTGCCAGAGAACTCATGAGCTGTCTTGAGGGAACCACTTAGAGATCTGCTGTGATCTGCTCAGAGACACAGAATGGAAAGTTTCTTCTTCATTCCCACAAGGCAAGAAAGGATAAGAGTGAGAGAGAGACTGAAAGACAAGGTGTCAGAATCCCATAAAATTCGCTATCACAAGAACAGGAGATAACGGAACAGTCTGAAGCCTGACACTCTTAATGTGTAAGCTTCTGTGGCATGTGTCACAGACTCAGCTTGCAGAAAGATGTGTATCCTGTTATTTTAAAACACTGCAACAGTAGCAGCAAGGCTAATTCATCACATTTACATAAGGCATCAAAAGAGAGCAATGGTGCTGGGGAAGTGCTTATATTGGTCTAGAGCTTTCTGAAAATAACTGGTTGTTGGCAAAGTGGCCATGCTATGTGCAAGACCATGCAGATTCCCTGGAAAGAACAGACATAAAAGACCCCTTCTATGGGAACTCATCCTTGGGCAGCAACTAGTTTCATCAGATGGAGAGAAGATCTGCAAATAAAATTGTTTGTTTTGCCCTGTTTTTTGCAAACTAACCCCTAAGATCCTTGGATAAGTCTGCCGTACATGCATAAGCCAAGCATTAGTGTGGGAATATTCTTCAACACAGTATTGAAGTTTGAGCCTGGCTGTCTCCTTTGTACTGTGCCATCCATGCCAAGAGAATGAAGAGCTATTTTAACAGGACAGCTGGAGATTTCTTTGATGTAGACAGTTCTGTGCCACCCACAGCCACTGGGAACATAGCAGGGTGGACCCGAAAGAAAGACTGTGGATAGGTGCATAGTGAAGTGCACTGGTATAGCACAGCAGGCTGGGAAGGATTTCTCCCATGCAGCATACTCCAAAGAGATCCCTTAACTTTCCTATGTGTTTTAGGGCTAATCTTCATTTAAAGCAAGGATGTCAGGGAAAGTCAACATGAAGCCCACTTTTTTACTTCTTTGATGATGCACTTAATATGCCATGGCTAAATCCCTGTCATCCATTCACATGAGCTTTCTATGCAGACACTGCACAAGATAACTAATGGACAATAGTAATTCACTTGTTAGAAAAACTGGAGTACCCCAGATGTTTGAAGACGTCATATACATAATTTGATACCACATTCAGATGAAGTAATACTTATTTTATTAAGGTAAAATAGAACAATTCCTTCGCAATGGTTGTTTAACACAATGTATGACTGCACCTTAGCTACAGGAGACACTGGAAAAAGCTAGTGGTAAAATTCTTCTCCTCCAAGATTTTTTATTTCTACTAAACTTTAAGACAGGATCCCTGCACTTTCTTTTTCAAAAAATGAGCCCCGTAAGACTATTTGGTAAAGCAGTTCAACCAGAGTGATGTAACAGGCAGGATGTTTGCAGGCATAGCCTCAGTATGACTACATTGTTCCTCATTTATAAACATGTCACTCCTCACTGGCACAGCTTCACACATTTTTTATGAGACTTGGTCTTTCCTTGGCAAAGCAACACAAGTTCATTACAGCAGGAGGAACCAACATCACAAGATTTCAATGAATAGAACCATCTTTGCATGACTCAAAGCTCTTACTCAGAGATAGGGCAGATAAAAGAGACAAAGCAAGGGAAAACTTTCCTGAAATACAGGAAAGTAACTGCAAAAGACATGGATTTAGGAGGATATGGGAAACGTATATTTTCTACAGTGCATCATCTTATTTTGGAAGAAGTCAGAATTCTCTTGTGGGTTTGTCTCTGGTCTCTTCAAATTATTTTGAAGTATATTTGTCTGCTTAAAATTATTTCTCCTCCCTTTCATTGTGCTGTCACATTAATGGATTTATATGTCACTTTCTATTTTCATTACAATTTCTGTCAGGAACACGAAAAAATCCAAATATCTTGGTAATTTGTAAACTACCACAATGTACTCTCTTTGACCTGACCTTGTCATTATTATATAACTTAATTGGCCGACTATTCCACTTCTTTTCCTTTTCATAAGCCTTATTATAGTGGAAAATAAGAAGAGACTTGTCACTGACCAGTCAATCAAAAATATGCACCATTTAGAGATTAAAATAACAACCTCAATGAATTTCATAGAATTAACACTCATTATGATAAAAGTCTCCTGAGATAAAGGTTGGGATCAGGCCTAATAAGCAGATATTTAGCCATTCCTCTGGCAAAGCCTGAAAAAAAAAAAAAAAAGGAAATGGAACAGTTTAATTCAATAACAAAACTGCAGTTCCATAGTTTCCCCCTTAGACTAGAAGATATTTAAAAGACCTCCATTTTTACCTTTGCAAAGAGTCAGAGTACATCTCATTTTACTACTTCTGTTGGCTGAAGTGTAGATGTGGCTGTAATTTAAAAAAAAAGGCTTTCCGAAAGTATTTGATGACATTTTCACATTTTGCATCTCTCTGATGGGAAGCATAGTCATTTCACTATTAAGTTGTTATTTCTTGCAATAGTTTTAGTTTTCCCCACACAGTTTCTATCTTTGGATGGAGTAATTTTAAACTTCTTTTTTAACCAGTGCCCATAGTGTTCACAAGACACTGTGCTCTATCACAACAGTAACAGTAACATAAAAGAAATAAGTAATAGACATGACAGAAACCTCTGCTCCAGAACTGGCCATAAATCAGTGTGCTCTAGAGAAGAGAAAGCCACTGGGGAAGCCAAGGAAGCCACTACAGGAGCATCAGACACTAATCATTTAGTACCTGATTGAAGATAACAGGCTCCAAAATGAAAACCTGTTCAAGACTGAAGCTTTTTATTTTTGTGAAAAAGATCATTGTTATCATGGTACTAGTGATTGTCACCAAAAAGTATAGTCAGGTATATGAATCAGTTATGAATATTTGTTGGTCCAATAACCTGGATGAATATTTAAGATTAAATATTCTGGCTCATTGTATAAAGATTGCAACTCTAATTTTAAACTCATGGTTGAAACTGAGTAAAAATTATTATAATTCCATTAACTTTTCACTTAGTAGCTTTAATCGAGACAGCTTTCTCTCCAGCCTTGTAAAACATTTGATCTAAAGTTCCTTCCCAAGATATTCACTGACACTTCACCTACTTTTCACTGGTCTTAACAGGCTACTTCTGCAGAAAAGCCATGCGCAAGAAAGAGAAAACAGATGCAGTTTTGAAAAAAGTCAGCTGACTGTGCCCATTGCCTGACGGACACCAGATCAGAGGACCCAGAATCAGGAAACAGTGATCAGGGAGAAATTACTTTTCTTTCCTCTTCTTTTTTTTTTTTCAGGTCAAAGAGCACATATTTGAGATGAGTGCATGGCCTTTGGAAAATAAGCATCTCAACCTTTCTGTCATATACCACAGTAGTTCAAGATTATTATGTTGCACATTATTCTCCTTCTCACTTGAACAAATCAATTTACTGCTTGACAAATAAGCACATAATGCAAAATGCCAACTTACAGATTGGTATCATTATAGAGAGAGCATGGTTTTATTGGCGAGGGACCACATTTTGCCTACATTGCAGAACTCAGGGCAGAAAGTTTTGTTTGTACAGGATATGTGACCCATTACTTCAGGTATGCTACAAAGAAACTACAGATATGGTCAAATAGGACTGAAATGAAAGTGTACGTATTTGGATTGTCATGCCTGTGCCACAAAAAACCCTGAGTCTTTGTAGGCATGTCATAATTGGGAATTGACTTGTTATGACGTGAAACACAAAAATTGAAAAACATTTTACAAAGAAAGGTTTTTAATATCTTGAAATACAAAGTCTCCATTGCTGTGTCTAGAAGTTTTAAAAAATTAGCCAATTTTCATTTTAGCAATGAGGACCCACACAAAAATTATAATCTCATTGATTAAACCTATTAAGGCTGCATTCAAGAACTCTAACAATAATTTAATAGGAAGATAGGGAAAATCTGCCTTTAATATAGAGGTTCTATAGCTGTTTTGAAGATTGTAATCAAAGTCTGGGAGGAGAAGGATTAAGTTAAGCTGTGTCTTGAGTGTTGTCTCTTCTCTTGTATTGGTATGGTATAGTTCTAATATAGAAAACGTGACCTACATTTAAATTATTCATGCCCTTTTTCATTAGAAAACTGAAAAGTCAATTTAAAAACTTGGTAAAAATTTTATGAAAGCCAGAGCACTACAATAACTTTTGCTTTGTGTTCCAAGGTAACAACCTTTTCCTCACTGTTGCTGTTTTTTTTTTCCTCAATAAAAGCAAATTTCAAAATTTACATATTTCAGGAGTGATGAGGCCCTGTAAACAAACATAAGTATGCATAGCACTGTTCCAGTTTGGATGTCTGTCACTCAAATCACTGTCATGCCGCAAGCTACATTGAAAGAATCAGAAGGGAAAATGGAGTTAGTTAGATGGGTTTACAGGATGATGCCTGCATGAATGACAGATGTTTGTGCTCTAGCAACATTATGTTTTATTATAGAACAATTGCTTATAATAGCTTTTATGTTTATGTTCAGTGTGTTGCAAATTAACCTCCGCACCTTAAAAACCAAAAAGAACCAAACAGAAATATTATGAATTGGTTCCTCCCTTCCCCTACATAAAGGCATTTTTTTCAATAGAAAGTAATTTGGGCAGCTGGTGAACTGTGGAGCTCACCAATCTATGAGTTCTCAAACACACACAACCTGTGTCTTCATGGTTCAAGGAAGAACCCACATTACACCCGAAAGGATTATCAATCACCAACTGCACAGTATCATCTGTTGTAAATTGGGAGCCTGATTACTAACAGTGATTCAGCCATGTTCCTTGAAAATTGTGATCTTTATTGACTAACTGGACTGGTAACTTTCTCTTTTCATGTTGTTTGCACTCAATTTGTGCTGCTTTCAGTTACTGATACTGTATATTACTATTTCTCTTGTGATTGTTTTTCATATTATATAAAATCAATAGTGAAGTGTCAGGTGAAGCAGGTAAATTTTTTATCAATTGTGGATAAGACTCTTTGCCCCACTTTTGATTTTCTTTCCCATTCATCAGCTATTATACTGCACCTCTGTTTTCTTCTGTTGTCATTCTGTGATTATCTAGAAAACAAGGGGAATATCCAACCCCACTGGTTAAACCAGCCCTTGAGGTTGTTTACCTTTCTTGACTTCCACACTTCCAATACTTTTTTCCTACAGTATTGAATCAATCTTTTTGGATGAGGTTTTTTGTTGGTTTTGGTTGTTTGTTTTTGTGGGGGTTTTGTTTCTTTTTAAGAATACCTTCAGAAGGCTTGATTTCCATATTAGCATAGAGGTATCAATTATTTTTAACTCCAATTATGTTGAACTTTGTATATTTTTCAAGTGATAAAGTCAATCTATGAATGAAGAAAGAGACTTTGGTTTTCTATCCCTCAGTCACCCCAGTCATCCCATTTTAGGAGCTCTTTGAAGAGGAATAAGTCCAACTTAACCTGTTTGGGGGTTTTGTTGTTGTTTTAAACTCACTAAGTTATGCTTTTAACTCCTTTGTCTTCATTCTATTTCCTTAGCATAGTCTTGGGAGTGCTCCCTCTTGACTGGCACGGATGAACTGGAGCTTGTGTCCACAGGATTCCCAACAACTGTCTTCCACAAAACTGGACGAGCTGACCCTTTCCTCCTGAGGTGATATATTCCAATTGTTTAAACTTTGAAGGAAGTCACACAGTCTGCAGAACCTCAGGTAATTATGAGAAGTGTAAGCCCGTTTGTTAGTGAGTAAAAGTAAATCCAACCTGTTATAGGTACTTTACTCTCTAGATCAGCTTTACAATAGCCCAGCTGTGGAAACTTCTTTTTTTATGTGCTTCCTATCTTCAAAACAGGGTACCAGTTGAGACTGTAATCTGACACCATGTTCATCACCATATTTTTTAAATTAGTAAACATAAAAGCAAAACCTTGCAGTGCAAAATATAGCCCAAACCAACCACTCAACCAACAAAGCCAAACCAAAACAAACACCTACTTTAGCATCATAATAATTAAATGAATATTTACATATTTGGGACATATTGAGCAACCAGACCTCATGAATGACAATCAGCAGTAGTCCCTTGAAACCCTTTAAAAATCATGACCCTGAGACAAGGTGTATACCCCAAAAGTAATAAAGTAGATAGTGCAGCAGAAGCCAGAAGCCCATGTCATTTCTTACTGGAAAGTTAATGATGTCTATGAGTGGCTTTTATGAACATAAAATTGATTTAGCATAGATCATCTCTGGTATGTTCAATTGCTAGATACTTTCCTCCTTGTAAGAACTGAAACTCTCAAACTCCATTACAATTATTTGCAAATGAGATTTGCTTTTTTCTAGTTAAGCAAGTTGTTTTATTGCTTAGGAGATCTGAAAATGGAGACTTCTGGAAAGTGAAGTCCTCACAATTGAGAGTGCAATGTAATAAGCTCAGTTTTGCTTTCTGCTTGGCCTGTAGTGCTGCAGGGTGCAAGGAGATAGAGTCTGTGCATGGCATCAGCAACACAAATCTGCTCTACCCTACATATTTAGCTGGATAGCACATATGTCCTGAGGCTCTGTCCTGGTATCCTATTTCCACTCTCCTCCAGCCTTGACAGGACACATCCCAAAAGCTCCAAGGCTGGTGTTACAATGGTTTAACTATGGTCATATGTTCTTTTCTTTACTGAAATAGAAAACAAATATCTAAATCTGCATGATGTCTCTATTGCTCTTCTCTAGCCTGACCACATCAAAGTTTTACAAACATGGTTCTAGACTAAAAAGCCTATTAGTTTTCAGACAATGTTTTACAGCTTAACATTAAAACTCTTCTAGACCCACAGTTAGAAGACAAATGTTGACACTCCACTAATCAAAGCGGAAAGAATTTCACAAGAAGGCCATTATAAAGGCACATGTGGTACAAGACTGTGTAACAGAACCTTGTAATTACTTAAGAAACACTGTTAAGGGACCTCTGCTCGCTGAGGACTCAGTTGTGGCCAGACTGTCTCAATATCTCAAGCTCCTCTGGGAAACATTTAAATAAAGAGGAGAGACTCAAAAATGCTGAGTGTCTCACTGTTTTCTGGAATCTACTTGGAAGATAGAGAGAAGACCCAGGGACCTCTTTTAAGAGGTCCAACAGAGAAGTTTGCTCTTTCAAAAATTCAGATCCGTTCCCAGGAGACCAAAGGAAGGATGCATTCTTCGGAAGAGTGCCTTCTTCAGGAGCAGGAAACCATTTACACTGGATAAACAGTAAAGTTACATGCAGACCAAGAAGCTTTATGAGGGAAAATATTAATCAGGCTGAAGCTGTTAAAGACACATTATTAACAGAGGTACTTAAAAGTAGAGGAGGTGAGGCCTAGAAGCAGAAATGTTAAGAAACTTCAATAAAGGAGCAGGGAGGTTTCCAGGCAAATAAAATTTGCTGGAAACTATTCCCAGACATGTGGTATTTTGAGCTAACAGCTAAACTTTATGGTGAACCATGCAGCATCAGTGATTTAGGTTATGATTCACTGCTCCATTGAAATCAGTGGGAGATTTGTGCTGCGTTCAACAGACTTTGCTTTGCACCCTTGTGGAATGAAAAATTCAGAGTGTAATTTGTAGCCTAAGGTATGCAGTCATGCACTGCATGCAACAAATCAACCCACAACCAAGACAGCTGCCACAGAAGAAAGAAAACATATAGCCAGAGTGACAGCAGGCAAAATATCAGGCATCTATGGAGAGAGACACAGGTGGGCAACATCCAGGCAGAGTGACTGCCAATGGCTGCCCAAGGAGCACTAGCCAACATCACAGACCTCCAGAAGCAGAGCAGCAGAGGCATGGATAAACGAACAAACTAATGCACTTTAATGCAGCCACATACCAGCCAGCGTGACCAAACAAGGGAGTTGGGGACTATTCTGGCAAGATAAAGGTTAAGGATGACTGGATCTGTCCTGCTCCAGGTGACATCTGGATAGTCTGCTCAAGGCCAGGGTATTTTAAATCTATAGTTGGGTGGCTTAACAAAGCCATCTCTTTGTGGTAACAGCCATAATGTCTTGTTTTCCCTTTCTGAAATGTTAGTGGCTAGGATGGCACTACACAGTATTTCCCAGTCTTGTACTGCCACTTGGGGGCTCAGTTTTAACTCAAGGCAGCTGCTTGTATCCACTGTTCAAGAGAAAACGTACAGTCAGGTTTGTAGTGGATAAGGATGTCTGAAGGCTTCTGAGTAGCTCAGCTGGTGGCCAGCACAGCTCTCCCACTCTCTACTTCACCTAGGGATGTCTCTTCCTTCCAGATGCTCCCTCAGGAAGCCCTGATCTCCTTGCTGGGCTCAAATACCAATGGGGACATTTACATCTATCCACAGGCCTAGCTCATGGTGACAGGTTTAAATGGGGTGTTCAGTGCTTTACTGGAGCACACATGGGCAGCTTTCATTTCCACTGCTATTTGTGTTGTGTGGGAAGCTATCATTGCCCATATTTCTGTGTAGGTCTAATTTATTTAGGATATGCAGTAGGAAATATTCAGCTTGGCAATTCTAAGATGCAGTCCCCTACAGTCCATGTGATTCATTTTTTTTTCTAACTGGCTGGTGTTGCCCTCCTGCTGTATTAGCCTGTTACTGCCCTCCTGCTGCTCTGTCCACCTGCTTTGAATATATTTCCAAAAAGCATCAATACTGTAGGATCTTCTCCCTGAAGGGAAACAAGTTAATAGGTTTACTCTTCTTGATGTACTCTTAGATTCCTTCTCTACAACTTGACTTCTGACTATGCATGTTTTTCATCCTCTATTTCTAAGCTGAAGACAAAAATGCCCTAGCCACAGGAAGATACCTTAAGGGAACATACTTCAATCTGAACCATGAAATGGACACATATGAACGTGAGGCACATGCTATTACAAGTCATGTTGTAGTGCTTGTTTCTTTTCAAAACAAGGAACAATTGAAAAATATACCATGTAATTTTTTGGAGTAAATCCCTAAGTAAACTAACATTCAGAACACATAAAACTACTTTCCTTTCTGGAAATTTAACAGAGAATGATAACATCCCATAGAATGAGAGAATAATACCCTTGTTATAGAATTCCACTGAATAGTTTCAGCAACTGGTAGGTGAGAATTACATCTTTATTAAAACTTACACAGGACTTCCTACACAATCTTAATGGTTTCACCCTTCATAAATTGTATGCCTGCTCTTCAATGTGAGACTAACAGCTCCAACTGTACAGATATCCTTTCACAGATTATGGAAGTAAATTTGTTGCTACTTCCTCTTTCTTCTTCTAACCTAAATCATTATATAGTATTTTGCAAGCTCTTATGGATTTGCTGAGAAAACAATTCCATACTGTGTCAAAATGACCATTTTTCCTTGTAACACATGTTCATGTGTACACAAATGATGGAGGGAAAGTTTCTTATTTTCAAATGTAATTGAATAAGCTCTTGCTGGAAAATTAAGGATTTCTGGAGAGAATTTGGCAGAACAGATGTATGCTTTCCTCAAATGAAAAACATGCATCTGTTTCCTAGAAATCTCAACAACAGCAAAGCAGTCACACAAACAAGTTGCTGTTTGGGATTTTTTTTCTACAGCTGGTTCTTATTTTTGTACAAATGGGGTAAAACCAAAAATAATCCATAGTGCAAGCTTCTAAATGAGGCAATGAAGTGCATTTTTATAAATGACATTCAAACGGTCCCCAGGATGAAATTTTGTTTTCTACAAATCTGCCCAATTGTATCTGAAAACCGTACAAAAGACTTCCTTATTAAAATGCTGCCTTTCAGCCTCCCTGCTTCCATTTAGTCACAGTCTGATCTCCCTATCAATTCATTTTTTTCCATTTCTGTTACCTGTAGATCATTTTGCCTTGCTCCTAAAATGTGGATTTAGAGTTTGTGGTCAGGAACTGATACGATCCAGAGCGAACCCTTTTGATTAGGTATTCCTGTTCCATGCTCAGAGCTGACAGGAAGGATATGCTTTTTAATGTCATGAGCAGCATTTCCCCCCACTGCCATAATCATGCTTTGCAGCTGCTAAAGAACGAATTGATAGAAGAGAGTTGCCCAGAGTATCAAAAAACTCCCACCCAGAATGGCAAAATATCTTAATGTAATTAAGTATTAGGATTAATTTCTTAATCCTTACATTTTTCACTTGCCCATTTGAGAGATGGGTCTCTAATTAAATTTCACTTTGGTCACTGTAATGAAAACAATATGATCTACAGCATGAGCCACAGACAGGCTGTGTGGATAGCAGTGATAAGGTTGGGTAACTCCAGGATTAATAACTGGCTTTTATTGTGTCTGAAAGCAATGTAACAGTATACAGACTTTCTGAGTAACTTGAAAAAATATCCACACTGTACAATATTGCTACCCTGATCACTTTTTCCTTTCACTTTTTATATTTATTTTTTTTTCCCCCAAGTATGGGAACAATTGGACAACAAAGGTATGATTGTTCCTAGGTTATACTCTCCTCTAGGGTTTCCAAAAAGCAAGCAATGCTGCTCAGGCAGCTTCAGTAGCTCTGTGACAAAGTAGAACAAGTTTCAATAACTGCTGTTATTCCTCTTCATTTACAGTGCAGGCCACAGGGTAACTGTTTAATGTGGTAGCCAGTTCCCTGAACCTCTTGTACATTCGCTGAAACATGAAGCATTTTCCTAATACTTTGAGCTTCTTGAATAAGTGCAGGATTTCAAAGATTTTAAAATATAAAAATCTAGGGACCATGTTCTACTGAATAATCTCACTCTGGAGACAGACTGCCTGCACAGTAGCATCCTTCCTTTGTGTCCGGGACACTTCACCCTCAATTAGGGAAAGATACCTTTTAACAGAGCTGTTTAACAGAGCCCTTTTGTGGCTAGTGAGTCTAAGAAAATGGTTGGAACCAGGAGCCAGGTAACCAGCTTACTCAGCTAAGCTACTATGGATCTTAATTAATGTGCAGAACAGTGTGTAGGCTTGGACAGTTTAACCATGCCATCTGGATAGTGTATGGATGCAAGGGAAACTTGAACCTAATCCGATAGGCTTGTAAATTGCATGAAAGAAGCTGGTAAAAATCCCTGTGTAAAACAATCTCATGTTAAATACACAGGCTGGCAGAGATGTTGCAAAAGCTGCTCAGCTGCTGTGGAATTACCTCACATCTCCATGGGACCCATGGTGAATTCAGCACTAACTGCAGCACACCCTGTCTCTGGTGCCCTTCTCCCTACCCCAACTTCTCCTGGGTGTCATTCCCACAAAAAAAATAAAATAAATTAAAAAAAAAATTGGCAGAAAAAATTACTTTTCTCACCACCTTCCTCATTAAATCAGCACTCTTCTCCTTCTGCAAGGGCATTTCAGTGACAGTGCCACAAATTGCACAACCAAAGAAATACTGATTTTGTCAGAATTTGGCTTAATCACCTTGATGAAAAAAATTTTTACAGAAACAGTATTATTTTGGTAGAGCAGACCCATTTGCATCAACATAACAAATATATTAACCCACAGGAAGAATTCTGAAAAACTATGCTGCAAAACTATAAATGTACTTAAAGTCATTGTTTGGCTTTCTTTTAGGTTATGTTTAGCTCATTCACCCTTCTACATCATTTTGAATTTCCTTCTCCTCATCTCACTTGTGCAACCATTCCCTGTATTAGGAGACTTAATATAGGCTTCTCACAGACCTTTAAGGTTAATCTGAGATAAATTAACACCATTGCTTTTCATTTAACCTTCAAGCCATGTTTTCCCTCTTATCTCTTTTTAAGATTACTTCAGTGTTTGCATTTCCAACATGAACACATGTCCAGGTCTGGGCAGATTCAGAAATTATGCCTCCCATTCAGTACCTTGAGTTCAACCGACTACAAAGACTTAGATCTCTTTAGGACATTATTTCTGTGACATTTTTGATTGGCAACTGAATATTTCAAAGTATTGGCCAACATAAAAGCTACTGAGCCTTTGTATATTAATGCCATTTTAGATAGGGAGAAGTATAGCCACTTCTTCCATATGCATTAGCCCTATACAGTACTGTAGATTAAACTGAGTTGAAACAGACTGGTATCTTTGTAGCTAGATGTTTGTTAAATTCTAAACAGGTTTACTTTTAGTATTCAGAGCACAAACTGAGTACTAGTATTATGCCTCTTCAATGTGGATTTTTGTTTTTGTGTAATAAAAGCAAACCTCTTAAATATAAAAATCTGAAAGACATGCCATGAGGGATGGTTTCAGGCAATGTTTAAAATGATTTTTCTATTTTACAAATTTTGTGTTTTCTTTCATGAAAAAGATCAAAACTGCATCTGAATTTTGTCAAATAGTTCCCTCTTTCAAAACAGAAAATCATATATGCCAACTTGTTTTTGATAGTTCTAAGACATTACTGCTCTCCTGAATGAAAACAGAGAGATGCTGGAAGACTGTCAAAGTGAGATGAAATAATTTAGTAGTATTTTAATTGCAGAGTACATGACAGGTCAGCACATACAAGAAATAGAAGTGTGTACGTGTCCTTTTTTGTCTATGCATATCCATGCATGCAATTGATAGAGAGAAAGAGGAGTCCTTCCTGTTCTCAAATACATGAGATCTAAAAGCTTTAGAGAGATACTACACTGCTTATCCTGAAATCTCTTGGAAAATGTGGCATTTCTCTGCTAGGGTTTGTATATCCCTGTTGCTCAGAACAGTGCAGCTGGGATTGCTCATCATTGTGCCATGGAAATAATAGCAAAGGACTCCTCTGTTGAAGTGTGGAAATGGTTACCTTGTGAGAACACTGAAAGTTTGACTCATTCCTACTGATAATCTCTGTCCTAACATCATACACTGTTGTATCACTCCACACCCATCTGCAGTGAATTAAGATTATAGAAAAGAATCAGAAAAGACATGGGAGCACCAAAGCCTCAAAGTGTTGCACAGCTATGGAAGATTTTGCCTTGCTTATTAATCTCTGAACCCTTAAGAGATCTTTTTATTTTTCCCCTTTATACTCCAAAGTCAGTCAAGGTAGCTGTGCTGGCAGAAAATACACATCCAAAATCCTTTTGTAATCTAAACACAAACACACACACTGCAGCACACTGCATTTTTGTGATTTCTTCCTTTTTTTTTTTAAGCTGAAGCTCATAAATGTCATATATAATGTGCATGGATTATAAAAAGTGCAGGAGCACCTCAGGTTCTTACCCAGGGAAAGAAGCATCTTTTCTCCACTCCTGTGAAACTGACATGATAGCTTGCTTATGTGTCCTGTCATAGCAGTCCAGCTGTGAGATCTGTAACGTAACCATTGAATCTCTCACTTTTTTCCTTAGGACTGTCACAATGTGCAGCTTTCTTTGTGTTGCCCTTATGCCAGCTGTCTTTTTAAAAGCTACTCTTGCTCTGCTGTTGATCATCTTTGCAGCAGACAGTAAGTTGATTAGAGAAGAACTGTTCCAATTTCCCCTGCTTTCAGTGGGAGCAAAAGCAAGTTCTCTCTCGCCCGATAAAAAGGACTTTGCAGAAGCAACAGACTAGTTTTTAAACTCCTATCAGGAGTTCTTGAAATGAATACTAAACTGATCAAATTCTCCCAATTAAATACTGACAATTTGAAAAAGTAACATTTTGCTGCAAAGCGATTTGAGAAACAGGATGGAAGATGAGGAAATATTTAACTGTGAGTGCAGTATCATCTCCAGTGAGTCCCTCAGAAATGTGTCCCTTGCTTTAGCTGGTGTAGGACTTCCTTTCCCTTGTGTGTCAGTATCTTACACAGTAAAGGACATAAGAACCTCAGATCCTTATTTTCTTTCCATAACCACTATTCAGAGCAGGAGTTGTACATACATCCTTAACAGGACTTGAAATTTAGAATCATAGAATGTCTTCAGTTGAGAGGGACCTCTAAAGATCATCTAGTCCAAACCCCCTACAGTAAGCAGGGACATCTCCAACTAGACCAGATTGCTCAGAGCCCCATGAAGCCTGACCTTGAATGTCTCCAGGGATGGGGCACCCACCACCTCTCTATGCAACCCCATTCCAGTGATCCAACACTCTCATATTAAATAACTTTTTCCTAATGTCCAACCTAAATCTACCTTTCTCTAGCTTGAAATCCTTTGTCCTGTTGTTACATGCCCTTGTGAGCAGGTCTTCCCCAGCCTTCTTGTAGGCCTCTTTCAGCTATTGGAAGGTTGCTATAAGGTACTTTCTGCATTACCTCCCCAAAGGACACATTACTGCCCTGATATATAGCCATTTGCCATTTTCACATTTTCCCTAAACCTCATCCCACAGTTTGTGTTAACCCTTAATAACCTGGCTAATCTGTAAGCTAAACATTGGTCTCAGTAGCAATTTATGAGCGTGGTGGGGGTGTACCCTAACTACCACTCTAAAATACGGTCCTGCAGCAGCTGTTTCTCTGTGAGAGGCAAGTGCCACATGTGAGCCCTTGGTCTTATTCAACAACCCCTCCAAATTTGGGGGGGAAGTCACAAAATCATCCTGACAGCCAATAGCCCCCCTGATAAGGGCTCACGACAGTCCCCATGGAGCCTTCCCTTCTTCAGGCTGAACAACCCCATCTCCCTCAGCCTATCTTCATAAGAGAGGTGCTCCCTCTGATCATTTTTGTTGCCCTCCTCTGGACATGCTGCAACAGATCCACATCCTTCTTTTGTTTAGGGCTCCACAGCTGAATGCAGTATCTGAAAGGCCTTTTTGACTGCAACAATACGCAGGTGGCGGGAAGCATTACAAACCAAAGAAATAAATATTGCAGGAAAGATGAAAAGCTCAGTCATGAGTATCACAGATATTTATAGGTCAGCATGAATTTCTAGGGCTGGACAGCAAGCAAGCAGGGAGGCAGTGACCCTCCTGTGTAGTGACAAAGGCATCTGTGAGAAGGGGCAGAGAGAAGAGCACTGGTGTCTCACTTGCTTCTTGCACCATTATGGGGAAGGGATGTGAGAAGGGGAAGCCCAGTGCCAGGACGACAAGTATTTTCCTCTCTCCTGTTACTAGATCAAATAACAGTTCAGAGGCCAAAGCTCTTCACACTGTGTACCCCTTCTCAGAGGTGCATGAGTCAGTCTACTGCCCTACTCGATAAGTGAACATGTTGCAGAACTTGAAATGTAGAGGGCCCAGGGATAATTAACAATAAATAAAATATACCTCAGAGGGAAAACTTCCAGTTTCTCCTCTGACTTACATGTAGCTATTGGCAGCCAGTAGGAGTAGTCTGTTTATAGCTGTGAGCAGAAAGCAGCTTTGTGTGCCCAGGCATTATCAGTCCTTTTTTCAAGAACACAATATCTGCTTGATAATGCATACGCTGTTTTGTCATTAGCTGTCAGTGCACCTCCCAAAACAAGTTGTCCCTCTGTGGTTTTATAATCATGGGAATATTCTCAACGGCCCTATCAGTGGGATTTAATTCTGGCTCCAGACATCTCTGGAAAATAGCCTATTGAATCACATCGGAAACCAGGGCAGAGTTGACTTCCTGGTAGACTCCAAACAATCCAAAGGCTCTCCTTGAAAAGCACAGGCTGTGCTCCATTATTTATGCAATGCCATGCTGCCCTGCAGCCAGAGTAATCAGCTCCATCTCAGCTACTCCACCCCCACCCAAACTGGTACGGAAATAGCAATCTACTGCTCCAGGAGTTTATGCAAGAACTTTTTTTTTTAAAATCTATTTTAGCCACTACTTGTAAGAGAGAGCAGGGACCTGGTTGCTGAAATGCTTCCTTATTTCCCTATTTACCTCCTGTTAGCTAGAATAAGAAACTACTGCTGTGTTTACCTGGCAAGGAAAAGTGGAAAAATGTCTATACAGGACAGTTTCTTACTACAGTAGAGGTGTCTCCTTGACATTAAATACAAAACAAAAACAAAACACAAAACAAAATACCAGAACCCCAACAAAATCTCCCCTTTTCCTATTATTATATGAGGAAAAAACATTTCCAACTCTGAGGCAGTGCCAAATGGTTCAGCAGATTTTAGAGACTTTGAGACACTGACAGACTGCAACTCCTGCTGTTCACCAAAGGGATTTAAGATGTTCTCTCTTAAAATAGCCATATTTTTGTCTTTCTGAGGGTCAAAACTTTTCACTTTCAACACTGCTTTCAGGACACATTTTATCCGTGCCATAGTCAGCCGTGTCAAGGCACTCTGTAAAGGCTCTTGAGATTCATGTGTGCAAGGCTAAACAGGAAGGATTGGTTGCACTCCTGCAAACATTCCCACCAGAATGCAGGGGGAAAATGCTTCATATGGGGTATTTTTGCTACACACAAAAAAACCTCTTCAGCATATTCTAATGGCAATGCATCAAACTGGATTACATGAATCGTATTTGCCTCGTTTGATGTGACATTATGACACATGACAGAGTACCTAAAAAGTCATTATGCTTCAAGAGCTTATAACCTAAATGGAATTTAAAGACACATTAGTCAGCCATGCCTACCCTGACTCCACTATTATCCACAACAGCAGGGGACCCACTGCAATGAGTCAGAGTTTGGCAATTCTTTCCATGTGCACAGGAAACAACGATTAATTGGAATGATGACAAAAGAAGTGGTGTCTACCTGGTAAACAGAATTCAGCAGTGGGATTTTACTTAATGAATAGTATACAGTTAAGGACTTTGATCTGTGGAGGTGAGCAGTAGAGAAAGCCGATTACTTAACTCACATCCTCTTGCTTTTTTATCTGCTAGAAGCTTGATATTTTTAGCAGTAGTCACCACAACTGCCGAATTTTGTGTCATGTGGTAATGCAAAGAGTCTTTTCCAAATTAAGAAATAAGTATGACAGGACTAGAGATCCTTGCTCCATCTGGTTTCTCCATAAATACTCCATTTCCTCACACTGGACACCTGCCACCTCCCAGTCCCTCATGGGTTCTCTGTCCCACCCCAGCAAGCCCCTTGCTCAGCCCCTCTCTCCACATTTGGACATCCTCTTGGGTCTGGCACATCTGGCAGTAAATCAGCAAAGGCCCTGACTAAAGCTGCTTTAAGCATGCTCTGGGCCTCAGTACACAGTGCACTCTGGGGTCTAGTTTCCTCTATAGAACATACTGGATTTAAATTGTGTCTCTATCTAAGCCTTAATTTATGATCTCTACAAATTCCTCAAAAATGAAAGAACCTTTTATTTGCACCATCTTTGTTAAGAAATAGGGGAATATTGTCAAGGGCACAAAATGCTTCTGGCACTGACTGGTCCTTCTGAAAGCCAGCGGTACCAGGACATAAGTGTCTTGTTTATACCTTTGAAAGATCTCTTCCATAATTTCATCAAGACTCAAAAACTACAGAACAAACTGTGAATTCAAATACTATTACCAATGAAAAACAGGCTTTATGAGATATGTAGTGACAGAAGGCTAGATTTGACTGTGGAGCAGCCAGCAGCCCCTGCAGACATTTTACTGTCCTGTTTATCCTCACAATGGTGATGAAACTAAAACAAAAAAAAAAAAATCTAACTACAGGCTTGAAAACGAGAAAAGGGGATGAAAGAGACATGAGGGAAGAGAGTTATATCAGATGACGATGGGATTCAGAGAGAAAAGCCCACCATTTGGATTTACTCTGTGTTTTAAGGAAACAAGGCCACTATGTGTTGTCCCAGGTGGTGATACAGGGAGAAAGAGGAGTCAGAGGCAGCCTACTGCCTGAGGGCAGGAAAACAAGCAGGAGATTCCTTGGCAAATTTCCTCTAACCTTTAAGGGAATGTAAAATGAAAGGGGGGACTTATTCAGGAAAACATCCAAAGGAAGCTGAGGAGAGCAACACCAAACACATGACTGTTAATGGGGAAGGGGACAGGTAAATTACTAAATAAAGCCAGAGCAACTTTCTTGGAGTTTCATTCAAATGAAAGGAAAATATTGAGTAATTGGTGAAATCACATTAATAATAAATAATAATAAATAATACTACTAATTAATAATAATAATATAAAAAGAACACAAAACAACCTCATCCTTATTTTCCAGAACTTAAATGTTCATTATTTCTACAAGGTAACAGTATGTGTGGGTGATTAATAATGATCCAGCCATCTGGATTTTTCTCAGACAAATGTTAACTCATGTTAATTCAAACGACACAGAATAAATAAATAAAGATATAGCCAGCCTCAGAGCAGTTGTGAAAGTGTTATAGTTTGCAGAACTGTCATGCACCATCAGCAAAACAACAAACATTAGAGCACCTTTAATGTTACACCACAGTGCTGTTGTAGTTGACAATTAAAATAGTTAATGTACATGCTGGCCTTTAAGTGTTATACTAATCAAAATAATAGATTGCTTTTGTATGATGACCCCAAAGCTGCATCTTAGTGCTCACTCAAAGATTTTTTTTTTAATGGTGCCATGTTGTGGCACTTGTAATTGTGTGTTTCTGTGGTGGTAATGAGGAAGGATGTGACTTACTACCAACCTCACTGAGGACTTAAGCATACTGGTGATCTATGCAGATATTATCTGAGTACGTGTGGCTCCTATGGTATCGCACTCGACCTCATGGTCTGCAAAACCCAGATGCAGTATGAGCAATTCAGCCCTTTATTTCTTCATTGTTCCCATAGGTACACTGTGTTTTCAAGCCCTCTTGCTATTTCAAGAAGCAGCCCTCCCCTTTGCCTATCTTTGTGCAGATTTATAGGACATGAGGAATCATAAGACTGACCTGTTTGGACAATTGTTCAAGGGCAAGCAAGAGGAATTTGTGTTTTTTCCTCACTTACCTATGCTCTGTGCAACACATACAGCAGCACAAATTCAGTGTATTCAGCTTGCTGAAAAACAGTACCCAAGAGTTGAATTCAGGGCAGATTGTATTTTGAGCCATTTTCCCCTTACCTCATTCTCCCTCTGCCTCTAGCTTTCTTTTATTTTTTTAATTATTCAGGTTAGAAATGAAATGCAGAGGTTATATCATGCTAATATCAAACTCATTAATGTTAGGCAGAAAAAATATGGGAGACAGCCTGCCAAACGTTAAGCCTTTGCTTTTGCATTCATCCAGTAAAGTTCATTGAAATGGGAATTCATCCCTTTACTCTGGATTAGAATTAAACTCCTGGTGTATTTGAAGAACTGTACAAGGGATACTGGCTCAGAAAATGCTCCTAGAAAAGTACTATTCAATATTACTGCCTTTATTACAATTTTAGTTCTGTAACCTTATGCAGAAAATTCCTCATTCAAGCTCAGAGAAGATCTAACCAGGAGCTTTGTCATGTCTATCAATAGCCAGGTAGTCGCACTCCAGCTGACAGTGTCTGGCACTACAGACCTTACACTTGTTGAGAAGTATGTTATTACCATTAAGAACTGCACTAGAAGTAAAAAAGCAGAGATGTTCCTCGTTTCTAACTCCCTTTCCATGACAAATCCCGTAGTTTCCCTTATCTGCATCCAGAATTCTCTTTGAAAACAAGACTCATCCCTTTCTCAATCAGAAAAAGGAGCCTTTTTCTTTAGACAGAAAATACAGTAACTTGCTAATTGCACTTTTTTCACACAAGTTTCTGTTTGTAGAGTTTAGGACTAATTTTTGCAGACTTAAAACAACTAGGCAGGAAATTGATGCCAATTTCAGTATTTAATTACAGGGATAAACACTTTCATAAATTATTAGTTCTTTTCTAGGAAAAAGTTTTGACCCCATGGACAAAAATACCTTCATCCCAGTTATTTCATTATATCAGTCTGTCTATACTAGCATCATGTATTATTTTCCTTCCAAAATGCTTATATAAAATTTATAGTGTGATGAAAAGATCTTCCCCCTAATTTTTGTATGCAAATGTAAAATCTTGTCCATTTCCTCACAGTATTTGTTCTGTTTAATTGCATTTTAAATGAACTTAAAGTAACTACCCCAAACACATTAGCATGCTTCTGGCAGGGCTCTGTGGATTCTGCTGGCTTGTGTTGAGAAGATGCTGCCTCTCAGATATCATCCGATCTTCACAGATAACCTGTCCTGAGTATGTAGGCAGAGCAGTCCTAGAGAAGGGCTTTGGGGAGCTCCCCCCCTCTTTTCTGATCTATGTCCATCCTTAGAAAATTTAAAGCCCAGCAACAGCTTGGAGAAAGAGAGCCTTTTTCTACAATCACTGGTTCCCTTCTTCAGCTAAAACAAGTTCAAAACATACTGAAGACAGTTAGACAGGGCTGACTGGCTAAAGTGGCTGTAGGCTCCAGAGACAGTAATAAGGAGAGCACTGGCAGCCATTCAGCTGAAATAAATCTCAGCAAGAAACAGAATAGAAGGCAATAAAAGTCTGAATTGATTTTCAGATGTAGTGTATGCAAGCCCTTGTCTCTCAGAAGCCACCTGTATTTATCCCCCCAGAATCTGACCAGGCTGACCATGGGTGAGCAGTGAGCATCAGTCATCCCTCAAGACTGGCTACCACACAGGTGATGTATCCCACAGCCTTTTCCTCTAATGATCATTACGAAAATCCTTACATTTGCCATTTGCAAGAGCTTTACATTGTGACCATTTCAGGAAAATAAGTCAATGACGCTCCTTGTTGAGATCTTCACAGAATCTTGAATAAATTCCTAGCTTCTGTGCAAATATGTAGGGCTTATAGGCCTCAGAGGAGGAGGAGGGTTTAAAAAAAAAAAGTCAACTTGCCACGAGCAGACAGGTCTTTTGAAGTTGAAGGTGAATTTCTTGGCTATATAACCTCTCCTGAATCTGTCAAAAACCTTAGCTCTTTGTAATTTGGTAGAAGACTAAACACCTGGAAGGCTGTAATAATTGATAGTAAGAAGAAAGCTCCATACTTTTGAAGTTAGTTTTTTAGGTAAAATTTATCTAGTGGTATTTAAATAAAAGATAATTCTCCTTTAGTGGAAGTGAAGAATAAGAACAGTATTGAAGAGAGTGAGAAAAGTATCAAGGAGATTTTTCCAGTGGTTTCTTATCCTGAAAGGGACATTTCTACTTAAGAAATTAATTTGATCTACAGAGCCTTTAAAACTAATTTTAATTCTTCAGAACTTGTAATATATTCAGTTATTTAAAATATTAATAAGTGAACACTTTTAGCATTTGATATGGCTATCAGCTCCTCTTCTTCAAAATTCCTGGCTTTCTTGGGAGTAGTAAAAAGGCTTTCAGGCTGGATACAGCAGTGAGTTTAGAGGTAGCTGTTAAAAAGGGTGTTCTATAATGGACAGTTTATAGGGTAGAGAGTCTGGGCAGCCTAACTAAAACGCATATCATAATCTTATCTGCTCCACAGTAATACCCCTCTAAAGTTTGATTCAGTCATTCAGTTAAAATGGGTAGAAATAAAGTAAAATAATTTATGCTAAAATACATTCCCTCCCAGCATCCAGCACTGAGCTAAAACAAACCAACCAAAAACCCCAAATCACTTAACACCAGCTCTGCTTTGTAAAACCAATGCCAATATTTATTCATTGTATTATCTGGCAGGAAGTAGATCTTGAGTCATGCTGCTCTAAGACAAATATTAATAAAAAAACTGAATTTCTGCCTCATGGGACATTTCTCCCTGAATCAGGATGAAAAATTCCTTTCTTAAAGTATATTTCTGTTTAGAATAGTAAACCAAAATTCAAAAACAATGCTTTGCATTTTTTTTCTTTTAAAAACAAGATGTGATATTCCAGCATTGAACTGTTATAAATTAAGCTAAACAAAACAGGGTTGTTTCAGTGCAAACCTGTGTCACTGTGAAGTGCCTATGCACATCATTAGCAAACTACTGCTTTATTTCACTTTCTCAGGATGATACACCAAAAAATAATAGACAACATTGATAACATTAAAGTGCTGTGATTTAATTTAGACAAGACACTGTGATGGCTCAAAATGACAGCTATTTGTGTCAACCTAACCAAAACCAAAGTTGAGTTGTGGTTGGTTTTTTTTCTGATTTTTGACAAAATTGGTTGGAAAACGGTCTCAATTTTTCTAATGATAAACCAAGATTTCAGCAGAGTCCCAGTTTTCTCAGAGAAATTCAGCTTCCCTGAATTACAGAGGAAAATAATTTTAAATCCCTGACCACTTATTTGTATTCACTGCATTTCAGTCCTAATTCTCCTTTCTGCTATTAATTGTATTTGCTGTAGCATGGTACCACAAAAACTGGGTCTTTCTACACCAATTTCTGTGTGATATAGAGGCAAAACTTAGAATAACTTGCTCTAGTTTCACTTCTACATACTGGTAATATTTTTGATGTTTCTTCTCTTGGGATCACTCAAATTTCTTCAATCATTTAATGACACTTCCATGCCTCTTTCCTAGAGAAGGTTTTGCAGTCTGCTCACCATACAGAAACTCAGCCAGCTTGTACAGCTGTGTGTGAGGCCCAAAGAGTAAGCCCTGGTGTGTGACACAGAGGCTGCTTAGAATACACTCACTTTGACAGCAGATTAGTTTTCAAGAGGGATTTGAGCTGGGCAGCAGCATCACAGGAGGTTTAGGCAATTGTGTGATAAATCAAGGCAAGTGTATCTATTTCAACAATCAAATCCATCACACATCTCTGTCGATATTTTTCTTCTTATTGTGTAGTTATACAGACACCACTATCACACCCTCAACAGAGCTCAGCTAACATGCAGAAGGAAGTGTCAGACCACTCATGTTAAATGGACATGTGTTCATCAGCTTGTTTTCATGATGAAAGGCCCTCTCCTCTACACAGAGGAGAGGTAATTTTAAATTACCACTTGCTTTTGTAGGTAGATAAATCAGAAGTAGAATGAATATTTTCTACCTTTTTGTTGTAAAAGCATCCTCTGCACCTGAGCTCCTCAAAACTTGTGAGCTAAATGTCAGGTGACGTGTTAGTGAAGAGTCTGATCCTGTTTCCAGAGATGATGGTACAGTTTCTGCTTGCTCGAGGCAAGCCAGATAAAGTATTTGCTGAATGAAGGACAGAAATGCTAAGAAAGGAATTCCATTCTCTAGCTCAAGACAAACTTTGTACGTACAAGAGGAAAAATAATTAAATTAGCTCTACTGTTCTGTTATTCTCTTTGCTGTCATGACTGGGTCCCTCTCTTCTCTTCCAGGTCTCTACATTCCATATGCATGGATATGGTATTTGCTGGCTTCCAGACTGATGGTTTTAGGCTCCAGAGCTGCCAAATCACTGTCTATTAGCAAGTATTTCATTCTTAGCTTTCCTCTGGACCAATTTTTTGTGCTTGAAAGAGTCCAGCGCAGAGCCACAAGGATGATTAAGGGAGTTGAGCATCTCCCTTATGAGGAAAGGCTGAGGGAGCTGGGTCTCTTTAGTTTGGAGAAAAGGAGACTGAGGGGGGACCTCATCAATGTTTACAAATATGTAAAGGGTGAGTGTCAAGACGATGGAGTTAAGCTTTTTTCAGTGAAGACCAGTGATAGGACAAGGAGTAATGGATACAAGTTGGAGCATAGGAGGTTTAAGATGAATATCAGGAAAAATTTTTTTACTGTGAGAGTGACAGAGCACTGGAACAGGCTGCCCAGAGAGGTTGTGGAGTCTCCTTCGCTGGAGACATTCAAAACCCGCCTGGACGCCTTCCTGTGTGATGTACTCTAGGTGACCCTGCTCTGGCAGGGGGGTTGGACTAGATGATCTTTCGAGGTCCCTTCCAACCCCTAGGATTCTATGATTCTATGATACAGTCAAAGGTCAGAAATTAACAGTTCAACAACTGTTCTAAGTTTATGACCTAACGTGCCCTCAAGAGAAGCTAATTTTTATCTTAGATGTGCTTACTTATTATAGTTTTAAGTAGAATATAATTAGCTAACTCAGAGATATCAACATGTTAGGACTGAAACTTAGGCAAGATGATCTCTTCTGGAGAGGACAGGTCAGACCACAGATGTAGCAAAAGCTCCTAATTCAACAAGGTGTTTTAAAAAGGAGAGAGGAGGGACAGCTAGGACCATCCAAAGAGCACTCAAAATATATGCAATCCAACAGACCCAGGAGAAGGATATTCAATGAGAGTCAAAAGGTAAAGCTGTTGGAATGGTGGATTCATGCTGACTTCTGCTTAATAAAATATGAAGTATATGGTTCTGGCCATCTGTTTTTAAAATAGGATTTGGCTTCCTCTGTCCCCAGGCCAGCACATGTGGAGGAATAATACACTGCAAGCTGGAGGTGAGGATTAATGACCATAGGCTGGTGTGGAAATGAAGAAATCTGAAATTATTTCTTGCTTTTCATGTGTTCATTTCACTAGATGTATGAGGGAAACTGACAGAAATACTTGCCCCACAGATCATTCAGAGAATCTAGCAAGGCACAGTCTCCAAGACGGAGCCTTTCTACACAATAGGAGCTTTCCTGGAGCTTCAAACACAAGGCACAAACTTTTGTCACAAGACATTACTGCACGAGTACATCTAAAAGAAACGGAACTAAAACCTACAGGATAACTCACCTTAAACAACTGGAAATATCAATTTCACACCTGCATATAACAAATACACTGGCTGTTAACATATAGTAATTTCTTTTAGCAAAAAGACTTAGGAGAAGGAGATGTATATGCTTCTGTGAAGACTGAGGACAACATTTTAACTTTCTCTTGCTCATTCCAACTTTTTCTTAACTTCTGAGTAGAAGATTGGGAGTCCATGCAGCTTTAAGAAGCCAATTGTTACTCATGAGTTTAGTCAAAAGAATAACCCGGGTTGAATAATTAATTTGAGAAAATGCAGTTCTCTCTTCGACCACATCCAAGCTCCTTATCCCTGTGGACAGACAATTTTCACATGCAATACATGGCCCCCAGAAGATATTTCCCTGAAACTGCTGCCCTTTGTAAAACTTTGCTCTGGTGCTTGGGGTGTGACTGGTAGTCATCCTTCTGGTTGACTTTTCTGCATTTGTCACTACATACAGTAACAACCTTGAGGCTCTTGGTTACTGCATTGCTGCTGGCAAGTCCTTCACAGGACTTACCATCTTGAACTTCTTAATCCTTTTAAATTTCCTCCCAGTCCCTCAACACCTGCCATCTTTCCTCTTAATAAATAACATTATTACAAAGAAAATGGTCACAGTGGTCTGTTTAGTGATATACACCAAGTAGCTGAAGTTCCCTCCATCCTACAGCACAGGTAGGAGGAAGCACTGGGGAAATCTACCTTGTCTCTACCTTCTTGCTGTACATCCCCCAGCTGAAGGCCAAACCGACTTCTTTTTTGGCAGGGCTGTGCCTACTAGTGGGGGTTTAATTTTTGCCTCTTCAGCCTGCTCAGAGGCTGGTGAGATTTCATCTTACATGACACATTACCCACTAGTCTCAAAGCTTTCCACTTGCTCCCACTTCTTTAAGACAATGAAATGGTGTCACAGGTTGCCTGTCCTTTTTGGTTTGAATAAGGGTCTCTCAGCATCCCACCTCCCAGCTCAGCAACTCTGCATTTGTGAGCCTGACACTTTCCTAAAGCATTTGGGCATCTCAGGCTTCGCTTGCAGGGAGGAAGCATCTGCTCTGTATGAATACATCTTGCCTCTAAAAACTCAACCAAGGTCTTCCACATCACAGAATAATACACAAGCCTGGTTGCAGAGTCAGTTTCTCCCTTAATTTCTTCCCCAACAACTAGTTATCTACAGAATCTGAAATTCAAGCCCCTGCCCAGAATTAGGCAGACCTAAGCCTAGAGCTTGTGATATTCATGTGGTAGACATACCCTGCTTGATTATGTTTTTCTCTGCTAGTCTAAGAAAAGAGCTTCTGATATTTGAACTCTTACCATTTCTACTATTATTTTTTCCAGAAGGAAAGAACCCTTTTCTAAAATAATTTTCATTTTTCAGTGGAGTATTCACTTTTGTTGAAAAGGTGACAAATTGATATGCACTTAAAGGTATTGGGAGGAGACAATTCAACAGGAACACTCTTTTTAAAACCAAACCAAAAACTTTCCCATACAGATGAGTCAACTGAACAATAAATTAAAAATATCATTAACTGCTTTTGTTTCATAGTAAAAGAGTCAAAGAATCATTTTCTTGAGAAAGATGGCATGCAGGCACTTGGCAAACTGATAAAGTTGCACAAGGCATATTGTGTTTAAATTACCAGTTTCTGTATAGGATTGGCCCTAAGAAGCCTGAACATCCTTAATAAACCCTTCACATTTATACAAGTTCCAGGTGTTAGCCAGTAGTTCATAATGATTTATTTACATGCTCAATTTAGTGTTTTGTGGTTTTTTTTTTCCCCTACATTCTGAGACAGTTTCCCTTGATTTATTCAATTTTTTTTTTTACCCTTTCTACAGTCTAATAGCAAAATATTTCCTCCAAAATATGCTAATATATACTGAATCTCAACAGCTTTGTTTAGCTGTCGTTGCTCAGCTGTACCTGGGGAGTATATTTTGTTCAAGGAGGGAGTGAATCTGTACTCTCCACTGAAGGACCTTCCCACATAATTTATAAACTTCCTTTGCGTGAACATCTGGCCTTAAATCTTGCCCTCCCATAGGATAACACAAGTGTTACCCCAAAGAGAGTTCATGCACAACTGAAACAGATACCCATAGATTTCTCTTTTTGGTGTATTCTCTTGTGTTTGGAAAGAACAGTTCTATTGACCAGATACACTGCTCAAGTGAACTGCAAAAAACATAGGAGGTAGAAGCTTCATGAAAATAATATAAAGTGGCAGGAGAGACACTCTTGCTGAGCTATTGGACTGCATAATTGTCCAGGGATTTTTCTACTGAAGCCTGAAGAAGTTTTTCCAGTGGAACAGTTTTTCCACCAGAAAATGATGATTTGATAAAATTGAAACTTCATAGAGCTGTACATTGATTTCTTCTAAATTTTTGATGGATCATCATTGAAACAGCTTCTTGAGGTAGTACTCCAAATCCTAATGTACTGCAGTTGTAGATAGTAGTATTTCAACTGTTTTAATGTAAGAGTCGATACCAAGCAAAATGTTTTCAGTTTTGATTTTTTTAAAAGTTTTGCAGTGAACACAAATATTAAAATTTCAACATTCTTTCTTCTTAGGGTAAAGGGATGCTTCTTCTATTATTAGCAGTTTCTGTGGATAGGCCATACCACCCTCCCCTGAGGCTTCTTGCTGCTCTCATAACCTGCTGGAGGCCAGAGTTTCCTTAGCAGCACTCATCCCTTCTCCCATGTTGACATCCATTCACTCCATCCCAGAGCAGGGGCCATGGTATTTGTGCCCTAAAAACCACTCTGATCCTTATGTTTTCCTGCCCTGATACTTGTACTTAGCTATACCGTTCCTCCAATATACCTGAGTTTTTCAAAACATGGAGGCTTCAGAACGATACAAATATTTCGAAATTGTCCAGCTCCCATAGCTGTATTAAAAGTATTATCAACCTTTCTGCAATCTCTGAATTCCTACTTTTTTTCTCCTCTCGCAGGTTTTCTGGCTTTCAGACTTGGCAAGTAGCTTACCAAAACAAACACTGCATGAATGCTGAGAGAACAGCACCTGATTAAATGTTGCATGTTAATTGTAGCTGTATTTTATTTCTATTTTCAAACAGTAGAATGGAATAAACTCCATTAAAAGTTTGACCTTTGAAAGCCACAATACTTGACTTATCTTAAGAGAACACTGCCTTCATAGCAAGGCCTGTTTGCCAGTGTGTGATGCTGTCTGCTCTGAACAACAAAACATGTTGTCCTGAGCATTTTAAATGCAAATCAAAGAAAAATAAGCTTAAACTTCCTCAAATATTCTGAAGGACTTCAACTAGACAACTTTTCAGAATAATTTATGTAACACGAAGCCTTACATTGAGCCAGGACATGCCAAATACTCTATAAAAACTGTTAAAGAGAAAAAGATCTATACTGCAGACCATCATCAGGGAGAAATTAAGCTGTGCTCCAGTTTTAGAAAAAAAAAATAAATTCCAAGATGAACAGTTTACAGCAATGTATTCTAAGAACCATGGCTGAAATCAACACAAGGTTTGCTAAACTTCATTGCTTTTTGGCTTCACAGACGTTGCGTTCCTCCATAACCAAAAGCTGCAATATTGAGAAACTGGCTGTGTGCAGAGTATTTTCATAGCCTGCTCAGAAAACTTATACAAACATCTTCTCACGGAATTTCAGGCTTTTAATCTTACCATACACTCTTCTGAAGGTTTTGATACAGCCTATGTGGTCTATAACTAATTTATACTCATTATGCTTCTACTGTCAGTTTACCTGAGCACTGGTAAGGAAAATAACATGCTGTATCACTGCAGAGATCTTGTCAATTAAATGCAGAGAGCACTTCAGTATCTGTATACACAACCGTACCATTGAGCTGAAAGTACACAGGAACTGGGAGGAATATGCCATGCTGCCTCTATGTACCATTATTCTGTAAAATACTTCAATATCACAATAATATCTGCCAGCTGTAACTCACTATGCTTCACATCAAATCAAATGGCATAAGTGTGTGGAGCCAGGACCAGTGTTGGCTGGCAGCGTTTCCTAAGGAGACATGCTGACAGACAATCAAAACTTTTCCTTAATATTTCTTATTGTGTTTCTGCTAGTGAAACTACCTGTCACGTAGCAATCATTCTTTGAGACAAAGAAATAAAAACAGAAGACAAAAGAACTTGGATACCCATCTTAGATGTTTCGATGCAACGAAGATTGTTCATGTTTGGATTTGGTCTTGAACAGAGGTACGCCATGGTGTGGTTGTGCACTTAGACTAGTCATTCTGGGGAATTTTAGATACCCTAAACTGAAAATACAAGGCTGCCTTGCAAAACCCTGGCTTTTCATATGTGCATTAACTCTCCTAACACATCACAGGGACTACCATGGAAGGATGTCATGGATGGAATTTTTCAGTCTGGCTGGGCTGAACATGCAAAGTCTGACTTTTATTTGACCTACCATTGCAGGGCAGTGAAATGTGGTACCAAATGCTTGTCATACCACATTTATCAGTCTCAGCTTCTCTAAAGAAAAAAGAAAAAGCAAAAAAAGGAAAGAAATTGCCAAGCCCAAAGGTATCCTTCCCAACCTGTAGAAGACTGGTTGTACCACATTGTGGACTTCACACTGGTAGGTCAGCATTACAGACTAAATGCCTTTGTCCTGAGCACTAGCTAGGCTAAACTTAATATCATTAGACTGATAAATTGTACTTTGTGTAGAGAATTGTGCTCATGTTGTGAATCAGGAATTTTTTAGTTAGAGAGCCTCAGACCTACGCTCTAACAAAATATAATCTTCCCTTCAGATTCCTGTAAGCAAGTTGCTTGTGTTTTTACCGGAACTGCTAACATTTATATTCCTTTGTATTTTCAAATGCAAACCATAAAGGTAACCATCCAACAGAGCCAACGTATTATACTGAATAATTACTTAATAGCTGGTTCACACGGTAAAATAACCTATTCTTGTCCAGCATTTTACTGCCTGTGCTTCAAGCCTTTTTCCCTTCTCTTTCCCCTGTGCATCTCTATACATATTTTCTGTCTGTACTCTGACTCTGTAGAGCTTCCTCTTTCAGTTTTCCAATGCTATCCACTTTTGCTTCTCTCAGCCAATGTTTTCCACCCAAGAACATTGTGGGTCCTAGTACTTGTTTCTTTAGGCACCATAATCTTGATCAATTGTAGCACTTTCTTAGCTAAGGAATTGGAAGGGAGACAGCTAGGAAGACCAGACTAGACCCTTTGAAATCACCAAAAAGAGTGCAAAACACAAAAGAAAAAAAACCATTTGAGAATGCAGGTGAGCAGATAACACCTGCTGTAAGAAGCTGGTAATAATGAAATGGATGAATGGGGAAGATTAGGCTGGATGAGTAGAAAGGAAGGGCAAAGCCTCACATTTGTGGAGGGCACTGCACAGAAACGGACAGAAAATACATCAAAGGGTTCAAATAAGCAGCAAGACATTTCAGGATTAAGCTTTGCTGATCCAAACCTCTAAATTATTGGAGGTTCACCCATCGCTAATCTTGTCCCCCTTCATTTATGAGAAAACATAACCAAATATAATCAGTTACAGGATTCTGAAGTATCATTATATCAAATTATATCTCCTGTAACAAGACGCAATGCAGTGGCATGGCCTGCACTTCAACTATAGTAGAAATCAGCCTTTTCCTTAGATGTCACATCTTAGCATAATTTACTATCTGGAAGACTTGTAATTAAAACCATGTGCTTTTTTTTTTTTTGTACAGATAAGAGGTTCCACATTTCTATAAGCCTTGCCAATTGTAAATTCATCTCTCTCCACTAACCTGTGGCCCAACTGCATCATAATAAGAGTAACTTGGAGAATTATATTGGGTTACGCTATAGCTGTAAGTCGCTGCTTTCCTCTAATGGCCTGAAAAGTACAGAGCTAAACTGGTTAGTCTGAAACCAGCAGAAACTGAAAGCTACATTTTAGAAATAGGCAATTATTTTCTTTCAATTAATGCAGCATCACTTTACAGTAACTTATTTGTTTTTTTTCTAAGAGCACTGGTACATTTGGGGGCAGATACTGACCTCTTTGGAAATGTAAACCAGTCACACCTGAGAAATTTTGATACAGAAAAATCCCTGGTGGGACCAGTGCTGACATGTATGCCCGTATGCCACCCCCCTGCCCACAGGTCCATCCTATGCAGAACTGATACTGGAGTAACCCAGAGATGTATCTGAAATATTACTGCATTTTGTCTGTTACCCTCATGGGTGCACATACCTGTCCCAGTCCTGAGCAGCCTGGGAATGATGGCAGACATGCATACAGGCACCCCACCATCCCATCCCCATTCAAATCCCTGTGACCTGAACCAGCTCTTCATAGTCTTTTTGTTAAAAATGCATGAAATGCCTCATAAGGGGTCATAATTTATCCGCCATTCATTGGGCTGTATCCATAATTCCATCATTTTTCTATGTGAAATGGTAGCCCAGGTAGTTAAATTTTTGTCTGGTTTCTGGTCACCTGCAGATCTGTTCATGTTCTGGCATTGTGGCTTTGCATCCTATCCCTGTAACAGGAGTAGAGAGCTGCCTGGCAGGGCAGCGTAGGACACAGATATTGCAGGAATGAAGGCTAGACACCACAATTCAACACATTTTGATTCATTGCTGAGGCTAACTCCATCTATCATCTTTGGACAGCTTTCTCCCAGACATTTCAATGAAGACCATATAACAGAGAATTTTACCATGCTGTCTGTCTCAGTCTCTCTCATCAATAGATACATGAGATGATAGCCCTACAAATATCACAGCTAAACCTTCCAGTTACAGCATGAGGGTCAATTGTTCAGTTAATGTAACCAAACTCCCCTGACTTTGGTTGAAAGACACCCATATATCAATAGAGAACCTTTTCCCTTCTAGGTTTTTCACTTCTCCCTGTCCAAAAAGCCCTAAAACCATACAAAAGCAGGGCAATTTTTCAAGATGATGCTGTTCACAAGTATATTTACTGGAAATACTCCTGTTTTGAAGAGATTTTTAATGTCAGCATTACTGCCTATTTTTTTTTGAGAGAAGGAAAGATTTTTCTCTCTTACTCTTGTCCTATGACCCTATAATACAGTTTTGTTTTCAGTGCGGAATTTCCCCACCACTTCCAACATCACTTGATATGGCTGTATTTACTCAGCACTGGTTTTAAAATACCTCCAAGAGTTATGGTTAACACTGACACATGAGGCATACATTAACCTCTAATGGCATTTGTATGACTGTTGAATTTGCATGAGTGACAAAGAAGGACTACTGGAAAAAATACAACTACTAATACAGAGAAAAATCATAATATGACCATGTGAAACTAAAATCAGAAGTGGTATAACAGCCACTTTTTGAGCAATAAAAGAGATTAAGACATAATATTCCTAAATTTTCAAGGTAAGATGTTGCTTAGCAGCACTAACTTTCGCAATTCCAAACAGAACTGTTCCTCTATGTCATTTCTCAACCCACTTAATCTTCTGCCTGACTAGGAGGAGCTGACTGCTAAAGGGTAGTGACCAGTCAACAGGATTTTTCTGTAGAGAAAACAGCATATAAAAAAATAAAATAAAGTGTATATATACACAAATACTAATGGTGCATTATCATAGGTAACTGTATTTGATCCACATCTAGTATCTGTCTGCCCAAATCTCAGTAATAGTAATCCACATTTTACTATAAAAATTCAGTTACTGCTCCGAAGTTATAACCCACTGCAACTATATATTTTGTCCTGAACAGAGTATGGGTGTTTTTTGGAGGAATATTCCCTACAGAAAGCTTCCTGCATTTTTGGGGTGTTTATGCAGAGTGCTATTGCCGATGGACACTGACTCTCATCAGCTGTGCCAGAACATGGAGACCCACTATTCTCCCTGCTCTACTGAACATGTAATATACTTTGATGTGTTTCAGAGAGCTTTGCTGATGCACTCTGCACTCCAGTCTCACAAAAAATGCAGTACTAACCTGTCTTGCACAACAGCCGATGACCTTTGCTAGGAGAATATCACATCTGAAACTGCTTCTAAGTGTGATGACAGCAGTTTGCCATTTTTAAGAGCACAGCATTTCAAGCCTATGATGGTAAGAGCCAGCTGTGAGGTTACACGATCTTTCCGGATTTATTTTTTTTCCTTCCTTCTAAATAAACCTGCACCAAGTGCCTTAAAATGAAGACATCACCCAAAAAAGGGAAGGCTGAGCAGATTAAGAAACAGGCTTTTATAAATCTCCAGACAAAAAAAGCTTTTCCCCCTCCTCTTTGCCATTTTTAACATCGCTCATATAATAATGGCCATATTGTCTATTTGTCTGCATTTTCAAATTACAAGAGAAGTTGAGGCTACAATTTCAGTGAACTAATCTGATGAGAGTTAGGTCCCTCTTCTCCCCTTTTTCATCCTGCATATTCATCTTGCACTGGATGGTATTCTCAGACCTGCATTCAGATGGGAATAGCAGTATTATTTTAAAGGTATTGAGTCAAAAGATTGCAAGGCAGAAATTCTGGATTGTTATGCTGAGAGCATGTGGAATGAGAAATTTCTCACTAGGAGAAGGATTATCTTGAGTTTAAGAAGGATTTGAGCCTGAAAGAGTCACACATCAGCTGCACAAAAACTGTAGCCAGAGGCATTGCCTACAACTATGTCATTAAAGGTGTCATTGAAGAATGAGGATCTGTCTTAATCCTGAAAGTGGAGAAGTGAAAATGCACAGACCCAGGTATACAATCATGAGTCTGAAGCAGCTGTTGACTAATCTGTACAATTTAAGTTGTCCTACATGTCACAATAAGTACCCAGCCTTGTACTGCTCAGACCATGGCACCAAACATATCATGAGCTTGATATGCAGTGGATCTTTAAATCACTTGGTTAATACGAAGTCAAAACAGTCAGCTTGGTTAGGAAGCCTCAAGAAAGTAACCCTCAGAGGTACTGGGACTTAATTACATACTCTTACAACCTATCAGAGATATAATGTGTTCCTTCAGGAGAAAGCAGATGGTGGGTTCTTTTTTTTTTTGCAGTGGACACCTGGGATCACCACACTATGTTTGGCTGCCACCCACACCTTCCTCTGGGCAATCTTACCTCTTGACTTGACAATTATATTTACAGTTCCCTGAGGATTTTCCCCGTACTTTCATTGTATTAGATGCTGTTCAGATATGTGGAGAAAGGACAAAGACAACGAAAAACCTAAGCCCTCACAAAGACATATAGCCACAATACTGCACTGCTGTAGTTCAATGCACTAAGCTCTTAAAAAGGATGGCAAAGAGCTCATTAGAGAGCAGGACTCGGCTCTGTGCCTTGAAATACATAAAAAAAGCTATATATGTATTAGCTGGGAATAAAAGTTGCTTTAAAACAGACAAAATATCAGCTTCAGAACATCATATGTTCCCTTTGAGCAGCGAGTATCTCAAACAATATAAACCTTGCCACAAATATTAATCAGTGGTTGTATAACAAGACATGTCATTTTGCATCAAATGTCATAAATTTTCAATTACTATCAATAAATGTAATTTGTTATGAAACTCCAATATCTTACCATGATTTAATTTGTCAATCTGCCAGACTAGGAGTCATAGTACATAAAGACACTGGTTGTGATAGCATTGAGCATTCTATTTTCAAGCTTCTTAAAAGCCCAAAGCATCTAAAGGGCCAGAAAAGTAAAACTCAACCCCATGCCAAAGTTCTCTGCCCCTTCACCTAAAGCAGTAGAGATGAAAGGAGATTAAAGGTGCTTAAAATGCCTAGAAAGAGAAGATATATCAGGAAGAAACAGATAGGTTTGTAGTTGCTTAGGCAACTGGTAAGTAACTGCCCAAGTGTTGACTTAGTAGGACATCAATGCACAAGACCTAACACAATTATTCTGCTGCCTGGAGTAATTAACACATCAAAAGCTTTACACTACCCAAAGCATATCTCGTATCATCACCATCACTTTTCCAAGAGGCAGAAGCACTAACTGCACACTAGACTTAAGATCAATTTCTTTGGCCTCCCCTGGAGAAATTTTGGCACACTAACATGTCTGGGTTCAGAAGAGATAGAAATCATATAGCAGGCTATGGTCACTAAGGACAACTCCTCCAGAATTGTTCACACTAGCAGCATCTTATACCCAGTGTTAAAATTTCCTACACTCCTGAACAGCAACTTCTATTCACACGCTTCAGAATGAATCAGCAGCAAGTGCAGGAGATGGCACAAACATGTCTTTTAGTGTAGTTATGCAACAGAGACATTTCACAATTAATTATTCTAAAAAGATAAACTTCCAAAAACTGCCTAGAGAAATCCAGCATCCAAAACATTTAAAGATTGAATCTGGGAAAACACCCAGAAAGTTGAAAGCACATGTGCTTTCTTTTTTCTTGTGCTTGTTGTTTTGATGTTTATGCTTTGGTATCCGAAACAAGTAGAAGTTCACCGTGTTAAACAGAAAAGCATACAGATACAAGCTTAATAAAAATAACCTGAGTCTTTGCAAATCATTGTCCTTACATGTGGAAACACAAACTAGGTGCATCCACACTATTCACACATGTTCTTCTGGTACCTGATGGTTAAAAAAAATGTGGTTACAAATGCCCACTTTTGGCACAGCACAACTCTGGTTCAGGCAGCAATCACTATATTCTTAGCTTAGGCTTCCAAGAGAGGAAAAGTTTGAAGAGACTATTTTAATATCTAAAATAGTATTTTTAGGGGATCCAGCTTTCTGGAGATGAACGTTCTATATTTTCTATAAATCAGCTCCATTTAAATAGGTATTTGCAAAACATTGCAAAAACAAGGCACTTTTATATATTGCTGTTGTAAATGAAAGAGGTTATGCTAAATGCATGTGTCCAAGCACAACTTTACCATAAATTTCTTCTGTCTTAAAAGACTAGAGGATTTTAGTCCACCATAAGAGCAAGAGCAACATTTTGGCTTTCTCAGGTATCTTATCAGGAAAAATTTACCTTTCCATCAGAGTCATAATTGCATGCTGGTAGATATTCTAAATATATGCTCCCAGGAAGGATTACCAAGTAAGCATTTACTATTAATGTTACTGATAAAACATGGCTAAATTATTTTATAGCAGAAGAAACACCTGGGGGCAGGGGGAGAAAACTGCTTTTAAGTCTCCTGTAGCATATTAATTTGGTTTATTTAAGTCAAGTGAAGTGCTGAGTGGTGATAGAAAGGGAATTTTGACAAAGCGCTCAAGATCTAGTTACTGTCCTCGCTTGCACTGGGGACAACAGAATTGCTCACAGAAAAGGAACTGTTAAGAGTGTGAGTAGCAGAACTATAAGGCCTGGAATATGTTGTAAATAAGTAAGTACATCATCCAGCTTGGTAAGTATTATTAACTGCTTCTTTCTACACTTGCCATCTGTATTACCTCATTCTAAACAAAGGCAGGTATTGTCCTTTGGTGTCTAGAGAGTTTGGATGCAAATATCTTAATTCCTTTGTACAGCAAGGTTTTGTTCACATTTAAATGTTAATGTTCCTTCTTACCTTTGGGAAGCTCAGCACTGACATCAGTTTTCTTGATGGAAATCTGACATTCATGCCTTACACTCACACACACATCATGTGCATACATACCATCTTATCATGAGTTCTGAACAAAGTAGCTCAACCTCAATATATGCAAATTTCACTGAACACATCCTTTCCAATAGGTGGAAAGTGCCAGATTCTCAGTTTGGATACAAAGTTAGTAAGCAAACTTACTTAAATCCTATTCAGCATAAGCAAAGACATCAGGATTAGGTCTTGCATATTTAAAAACATTATGATTTAAAGCTTTTTTTTCCAGCATGAAAAATGTATTCATTTGAAAGACAAGGAAAAAAGTATAAATAGGCTTGTTTTGGACAGAACAAAGGCAGTTTGTTAGCTAAGGGACAGCAGTGGTTAGAGAAGGAGGATAGTGTAACAGCTCATCCAAAGCAAACTGGCTGGTGAAGTTTGCAGCTCTATGAGAGCACACTGGTACCTCAGGGAGTTCTGACAGAGGAGCAAGGGATGGATAGGGTACACCTCAAGAGTACCATTAAACTAAAGCCTTTCAAGAGTGAATGTAATGCCCTCAGAGTCACAACCTTTATGCTGGTCACTGCCAGCAATGAAGGGATCTGATAGCCAGTGACAAGTGTTCAAAACCCAGTGAGACTCCCCAAGGAAGATGGTTTTAATATTGGAAAGACATTCAATACAAACAAAAACCCTCAGATGCACCTGTCTATCTTTATTCTATTGCTGGATCCTTTCAGTATCATGGTACTTGGTAAGTGTCCTTTCAAGAAACAAGAACAATGAGATCATTTAGAGAATATACAAATAGTTTCAATGGTGTTTTAGAAAAAGAGTGGCAAAAAAAATACCAGCTTAAACCTTTGCTTACTAAAACCTAGAGACCTGTACGATTTCAACTTTAGACAATAAAAACTGAAAAAGTTTCAGAATTGATTGCCCAAAACAGAAAGCTGTAATTCTCTAGTATACAGCAAAGGACAGTTTAGAAATTCTATAGAAAGCTTCATATAAGTCTATTCAGTTATAGAAAGCTTTTTCCAAAAACTCTGCAGACTGGACTGTTATCTATCATACTTGCTCTTCTCAGATTGTAGCTTGTTATATATCTTATAGATACAGAGGGGTAGCAAGACTTTTATTACAAAAAAAAAAAACACCACCAGAACCAGCCCAAACCCCTCCAAAAAAGAAAACAAACCCAAACAAACAAAACCAACCAAAACACCCCCAAAAACCAAAACAAACAAAAAACACCCCAAAAAAATCCAAACCCCATAATCTATTTAAGAACCAAATTCCTGCCATTTATAGCTCGAAAATTGCTATAAACGTACACTGAAATTAGGTGTTTTCTACGTGAGAGCCATTACACAGCTGTGAGACTGAAGCCTGATGTAGTTTACTACTCCATTACAAAATCTGTTGTCCTGTATTCAAAGTCCCACAGTAGCATCTGTTTAGCTGTAAGTCTTTACACAACCACCGCCCCTTTAGCATAAGAATAGGAAGAGTTATTTCTGCTTATCCAAGGTCTCTTCTTTTTGCACTTGTCATACGGATCAAAGAACTCAAGCTTGAGCACCACTGTCATGCTCTTATTTCTCCATTAGGAAGTAGTATTTTAGTGTGCTGGATAGCCTATATAAAATAAATTCTGCTATGGTGAAGTGTTAATAGAAGCTGTCAAACTTCCCATGGAATGGCACACATTTGGATATCCCCATGTGAATGTCCTTCAGACTGCTGGGAGGAGCATTTCACTGCCTTCCTGCAGTCAAAAGGGAACACATGAATTTGTCACCCAAAGCAATGAGCTGCTGGAGCTGCCAAGGTGGTCAGGGAGCTCCATACTGAAATGGTGGGGGAACAGACAGACGGACGGACAACACTTTGGCAGGCTGAATACAACTGAGATGAGCTGCACTAACACATGTGACTGCCTACATTCTCTATTCCCCTCCTAACACAGGAAAACCTGCAAGACTACTGTGACTAATTGTTTGGGCCAAAGGGGCAAGGATATGAATGAGAGATTTCTCATTACACTGTTAGAAAATATTGATTGCACAGACAGCAAACACTAGTCATACTGATGTTCTCAAATCTCCACACTGAACCTATCTGGTATACATTCATTATTTTCATAAGTTCAAATTATTACTGTTTTCCCTATTGACAAACATGGGTTAAAAACATAATAACCAGAGTGGATTTGTGCTGGTTTTATTAATGAATTGGCAACAACTGTCTGTGCAGTTCATCTCTCAACAGCTGTTTATATTTTATTTTAAATCTGTAAAAACATTGCTTTGTAATCCCCTGATCTGTACAATAATTTCCTCTTGTTCCAAGCTATTAAAGATGTCTTTGAACTATGCAGGATAAAGAAAAAAAAAAAAAGAAAAAAAAAAAGACTACTCATCTGTTCCTTCAAGACAAAGCCACTTTCATCATAAAAATATAAAAATGAACATCATAAAAAATGAACACCAAAATCAAAGCCAAAAAACCCAAGGTGGATGAACTCTGTACTGCAATAGGATAAAAGTCAGGATGTCTGTGGAAAACCATCAGTCGTTATTGCTTTAAATTGCTCTTGATTTGTGCAAAGAACAGATCAAGTCAGCCACACCTAATCTTTCTTCAGAGTTATCTTGTGCATTTATTTGCTGCTCTTCGGCTTGCTAGAAATTCTGCTCACTGTTTGTCACAGCTGGGAACAAGACTGTTAAGCTCAACCCTTGTTGATAAGTAGGCGTTGTTACTCATGGATATCCTGTTGTGCTGGCCTCCTGGAGTCCTGAATTTTCTTATTGTTCAAGCCACAGTGATTTCAGGGCAGAGCTCTTTAAGAAACACAATGTCTAGTTGAAAATTTGTCAATACGGGTTCTAAAAATAGCTGAGGTATGAGCAAGTACAAATAACCTTCTCTTGATTTGCTTCTCTGCAACAACTGTGTAACCGGAAAACAACAACAAAAATTTAAAAACTGGAATGAGAAGGCAGTGTACCAGCTTGTGATTTCATGTATCACTGAAGAGATTAGAGACAATGCGCACTTCTGAAACAATGTGCATAGGCAAATGATGTATTCATTACACCACTGGAAAAGAAAAGAAAACTTGCCCAATAAAGAAGGTATTGTCAGGAAAGCAAATAACATCAAAAGATCCCTGGGCCAGCCAGTTCAAGTCAGAATAGCTCAAATGAAGCAAAAGAAACAAAATTTACAGCAGCATTACTGTTTTTTAAAGTTTTGAAGTGTCAGAAACATGTTCAAGGAAGAATGTGTGGCCTTAGGGAAGATGCATAAAGGCAATTATTAAAACACCTACTTAGATTGTGATTCATTAATGTGTATATTTGATTTGAACATACCTTTTATTATTAACGGCCACTTCTATTTATTTGTTGAAACAGGCAAGTAAATATTGTACAAGTCTCAGACTACTTTCCACTTAGAATTCCAAGAAAATTAAATCTACCAAACTATGCTTTTGAATTTTTTTTTTTTTATTATTATTATTTTTTTTTTAATAACAACCATACCCCTTATATTGCTTGATATCTCCTCTATTACCCTGCTCTGGAAAGTATATGACATTCAATAGCAGGCATGAGAGACAGACAGAGAGAGTAATCTAAAAGGGACAAAAGAAAACCAAGAGGCATTGTTGAGGGAAAAAGGGAAAGAAATATGAGAGGCTCTAATCTAAGCAAAAACAGAGAAACATACTTGGAAAGAATTTCAGAAAAGAAGTATGTTTAATTGCCTACAGCCCCAGGAGAGGTAATTTATGTGCCAACAAGTTACGGAGGTTTTATGTGCCTATTAGTCTGCTATTCAATTAAAAAATGTGTACTTACCATGGCAACCTCTATGTCTCATGATACACATGCTAATTCTAAGATATCTCTATAGAGCACCTTCTTAAAGAAACATATACCACACTACCAGCCACACTCTAGATTTCCACAGATGCAGAGAGGCAGTAAAAGGAATATTCCATACAAAAAATAGGAATGACAAGCTTAGAAGCAGGACAGGTAATCTTACTGTGTACTGTTAGCAGCCCCATCTGGGAGCCCAGCAGTGTCATGCATGCACACAAGGCATTGCTGCCTCTTAGGGCAGTTCACTTACGACCTTACCAGCATTTCCCTTCTTGCCCACAGAGATAATACGCTTATGCTTTGAAACAATGCTGCTTTTCCTGTGGGATCTGTTTTGGATTAGCTCACTAATTCCTCAGGCCCCTTTTCCACTGAGGTTGTGTAAACTTTCAAGCATATTCTCCTTTAAATAAAGCCTGCCAGGTCATGCACCTTCCCTTTGTTTCAACCTTCACTGCCTGGGAATTCCCTTTCTCACCAGCCCACGTCAGACTCACTGTTCTCAGTGGGTGTTGTCCTTCTCCCTCTCCCTTATTTAACCTTCCCTTAGCAACAGCTACTGGCAAGGCTGATTTTCCCCTTACTGGCTTACTCCTTGCAGATAAGGAGGAACCACTGCCAAACTTCTTGGTCAGCTGCCTGTAATTAATGGATCAAAGCATTTATCACATACACAACCTGAGGGATGAACCTCCTTCAAAAAAGATATACTACCCTATCCATAATTCTTAAATATTAAGGAAAAATTAATTACAATCTTTAGAGAAGTAAAGACAAGAAGGCATTGAAGTAAAAACCTGCATTTCCAGTTGCCTTCTCATCATTAATTGCTTCTCTTTATCGTCTTCCTCCCCTTCAATAACTACTAAAGGCATATCAGACAACTCTTTCTGTGAACGTGGAGCAAGGTAGTTCTCCTACAGCTTGTCAAAGGCTAGTGCTAAAGCATGCAGAATGCGGGAAAAGGAAAGGATCACCTTGTGTGAAGTTTTGGATTTGCTGAGGATTAAGTTTCAATTACATTTCAAAGACATTTTGCTTCTTCCCTTGTTTTCCCTAATAACAAGGAAACCAATCTTATATTAGTCAGTATCTTTAAACACTCAATATTTATACTAAAGTGTTGGAGGTCCCATACTTTTTTCCACTTGCAAGCACTTCAGAGACACATACTATGAGAAAATGGGTATAAAGTCAGCAGATCAAATCCTTTGTAGACACAATGCCACAGAAGTCTTCCCTTTCTTTTTTTTTTTTTTTTTTGAAGTTATTTTGTAAGAAATATTCACTGCATGCCCAATCCCCTTCTTAATGGCAGGAAAATACTCCTTAGCTTCAAGGAAGCACAAATCAGCACTGACCTGCAAGAAGCAGTGACTTTAAACACTATAACCAATAAACATGTGACTGCATTTGATACTTTCACCTGATATCAACAGAGGACAAGGAAATGGCAGCAAACTACATTTTCAAGTTTAGCCCCTTACCTACCCTTTGTTTTCTATAGATGTGAGAAGGTGTAAAGTTTTACTCACATTTCTGAGGCAGAGAAGCACCAGGCTGTAGTTCCTCATGACAGTAGCACCACATGACTTACCCAAAGTGGGGTAACAATCCCCTTAAATCCTCTCTGTTCTGAAAGCTTCCCAAAACTTGATCAAACAGCAAAATGCCTTGCTTTTCTGGTAGGGAATGAGCCTCCCTGGCCACCTGACAGCTTATCACCACCACAATATTAGCATCAGCTGAGAGGAACCACCACTTACACTGGGGTGAAGATAGGCTCACCTGGTAGTTTTCTTTATTTGTTGTTTTCACCCTACCCATGCTGTTTTCCCCCACATCAGATTAGACTGCATAAAATATGTAATGGAACCATGAGGTCTGGGTTGAATTCAAGATAAATGCTGTAGATAGCTTCCTACAAGACATACCTCTGGTCAGTATTTGTACTGATGCTGAAAGGGCAACTTCAGAGAAAAGAAAAACATTTTCCTGAGGGAGGAGAAATGCATGATTCAGTACATAATGTAAACTGTGCATTAGGAACTAGAAACTGTATCAAGCTAAGGGAAGTTGTGAAGATGTTTGGTATAAGTGTGCTGTACTAAATGTATATTGCAACTCTTCCCATGCAAGGGAAGAATAGAACCGAGCTGCTTTTTCACATGATGGATGTGAGTGATTTTCACAAGCAAGCTACATTGTCCTTTTTGTATTACGACTCTAAGATCCTGGGAGGGAAAAGTAGCTAAAAGCATCAATTTTGATACAAATCCTTTATGGTCTTTAAATTGGGCACTGCCACTTTAATAAGCCACACCTGGTTAAGATTCGTGTTCTGCTGAATTCCTCCCATTGTAATGAGCCCTGAACATCAGGCTGAGGCTGTGATCAAGACAATACAATTAATCACCAGACCGTGCACAATTTCAGTAACATGAAAATTGCACGCAGTTAGATTTTCTAAGTAAAACTAATATTTCATGCAGTGGAAAGGGTGACGTTTCAGTGCATAACAAAAAAGAATTTCGGAGGTTTTAAAAAACCTGGCAGTCAGCAGGGCCACGTGAAGGTGAATGCATAAATCAAATAACTATACCATCTGTTATAGAAAACTTAGCAGGAATTAAGTGGCCCATATATTCTAAAAATATATTTCTTCACAGTGTGCAGAAGCACTGAATATCTAAGGAGGAAAACTGGAATTGGACTTTAATTAGGACAATTTGAGTTTCAAATACAACATGAGCTTAGTCAAACTATCAGCAAGGTAAGCTTATTAGAAGAGAAACAGGAATGAATATTTGCATGGTAAAAATGTAGGTTTTTGGTGGGAGAAAGAGGGGAGTTAAAGACATGCAGTACCCCCATTTTTGGTGTTTTTTCAGCGGCACCTTGAGGCCTCAGAGAGTGACACGGTGACAAGCAAGCCAAGGCCAGCTTCTGGGAGGTTTTCTATTCCTGTGTGATCTAAAATACAGTGGTCACTTGGGTGACTTGATGATTCACATGCAAAAAATGTTTACTATGTATTTGATAGCATATTTTCATGCAGCAGTTGTTTCTATGTAAATGCAGCATTTGCCAGAAATCCCATTCAAAGTGCAGAGACAAAATGCAATTGTCACCTCTTTCTAGGCTCACCTCCAACACCAGCTGGCAGGAAGGCACAACTTCTGGAGAGTGCTGGTAGCTCCTTTCTTCCCTTTCCCCATTAAAAGAAAAGTATGATAATTTGGTTTCCCAACCACTGGGTTATAAAAATCATCAGGGATTTTTTATTTTTTCTTCCTTTTGCTGAAGATTTTGCACATCTCTAATCAAGGAATCCAAAAGTGCTGTCTGCACACAAACAATAAAGATAAAAGCAGCAGGCAAAACTGAAAACTATAGGAGTGGAATAACAAAGACAGACTTCCTTAGAGAGGAGGTGTATATATCCACTGGTTCTTGAGTTGATCTAAAAACCTAACCAGAAGAGATTAGTAAGATGACACAACTGAATTTTTTTGGGAAGTAATTTTCAGCCTAAGTAATCAAGAGGAGGGACACAAAAGTGATGCACAGAAAGACAGTAAACAAAATGCATTTTAAAAAACAAGCAAAAAGGCTGATTTTGAGGGCATAACAAATTGAGGTTAAAAAAAAATATTAAAATGTTCCTGTTTCTTTCTCTACCATTGGCCTACTCCAGCCTTCAATTTCTTCTGCTCCTCATCCTTAATCTCCTGTTATATATTTTTACAATGTCTAACAAAATAGAGCCTTGCTCACAGCTTGCGTCTCTTAATATTACTGTAGCACAAACAGTATAGAGCAGTAACGGTAATAGTCAGGAAAGCTGCTCAAGAATTTTTCACCTTAACATTTTTAACAGCAAATGGCAGTTCTGTGACACTGATACAGTTCAGCTACGTCAACAATATTCAGTTTTTCAATATCAGGAAATTATTCAGCATCAGGAAAACTGGGAGAAAATATCATGTTTCATCTCAATTCATTCAAAATAAAAATGCATGCTACCTGAACTGATCCAAAACCTTTCAGAAACTGCATTTCTTAAACAGCACATGGATTAATCAGAATTAATTTTTTTAATCCATAGGCCAGTCAGCAGCTAGGCGTTGTGACAATATGAAGTCCAGCTAAAGAGTGTGATAGACACCAAAGCAGCAACTACTATAGGGCCACAGCTTAAGACTGAGCTGACGTGAAAAAAAATAATTGTATATTTAAGTGGAAATCCTGAAAAACCCCCATCTTTTCCAATGAAAATAAATACCAACTTTTAAAAATTTATGAAAAAAATTACAATACTTCAGCATTTTAACAACTCTCCATAACATAAGAATATGGGAATTTTTGCTAGCTACCATTAGTAAGGAACAGTTGCTAGATATTAGCAATAAACTCATGGTGTGGTTCCTGGACTGACAGTGACTACCAGTGATGGAAGGCAGGAAGGCAGGAAGGCAGGAAAGAAGGCAGGCAGGCAGGCAGGCAGGCAGGCAAGCAGGCAGGCAGGCAGGCAGGCAGGCAGGCAGGCAGGCAGGCAGGCAGGAAGGAAGGAAGGAAGGAAGGAAGGAAGGAAGGAAGGAAGGAAGGAAGGAAGGAAGGAAGGAAGGAAGGAAGGAAGGAAGGAATTCTTTAGAAGTTAGAAAACAGTATTGGAAAGTGCTAAAAACCAGGTTGCCATGGAAAGTGACAGATAAGTGAAGCAGTTTTGGATGTAATTAAATTGTGTAAAGAGTAATCAAAGCATATTTTGAATATGCATACTTCTAGAAATTGCTAAAAATGCTTTCATTGTGTGAGTTTCTGGAAATAGGAAATAGTAGAAATAGAGATGTGCTGTAATTAAAATGGCTCCCATTGCCCGCGTAGGCAGGGAAAAAAGGAATTTGATTGTTCTTTGGTAAGCATTGAGAAAGACTGTATTCTCTTGCAAAATCTGATACAATGCATAGAAACATATATATAAAATATAATAAAAGAAAATTAACATATATAGAAGAGTAATCAAAATAATAAACATTTTATTTGTAGGCTTTTTTGGAAGTCCCAGGTTTTCTGATAGCAACTGTATGTGGTCTGGTGACCTACTCTGTTTTTGTTAAGGTTCTTTAAATACTACAAAATTATTAATTATTAAAAAATAGTTAACTAATTTTTGATTAAAGCTGGTTTGGGACACACAGTTCCCAGGTTGTCAGTGGCTGGAAGTTCAACAGAGATAACACAGGCATTCTACAGTCAACACTAGGATAAATCCATAGTGGGGTGTGCACTGGTGTTGAGAAATGCCTGCTAGCCCTGAGGAAATAAGCCTGGGCTCAGGAGCTGTCTTGCTGAGAAACGTACCCCCAGCACTCACCACCTCAGCAATCCAGGAAGACAAAATGGGAAGCTGCTCACCTCACCTGAAATGCTTCCAGTTGGTAAGGCAGGGTGAAAATGTGCCTCCTCAGGCCAGGGACCAGAAGCACCTTTAGCTTTCTCTCACTATGAACTACATTATTAACAGGCTGTTAGTGCCCCTGATGGGGTGGCACCCTGGGCTGACAGGGTCACTCTGGCAGACACGTGGTGGTGGGGCTGCTGTGCAGTCAGGACATTAGTACTCCTAATACCTACTCACTGGGTCCTTTAGCCATCCTCAGTGCAGACATAATGTCTGGCTCCTTGGAAGCAGAAGTTGCCAAGGGCTACACTCAGGGAGTAAAACTAAACAGGCTTTCAAGCCTAAATCAAGAGCAGGATGTGTTGGTAGGGATATAGCAATCCTCCCAGCTCTAAGGCATGTGCACACACACACATACATACACATAGTTTGTTTAAAGGTTTTATTGTTAGCATTATAATTAGGCCCCCAAATATACTGTGTATATATATATCAAGTTAAGCTACAGTAACCAGGGTTTTTCTAGCAATATATGCTTGGGTTGAATTCCTGTAATTCTCATATTAAAATATTCTACCATAACAAACTCTATTTAAATAAATAGCCTGTTACATTGCTCATGCTCACTGAGTGTTATTACTGCCTCTTTCCAAGAGAGAGCAGTAGAGAATTGTACTATCATTACACTGGATAGTTTTACTCAAACACACTCAATTTACATTTTCGACTCTGTAACCTTTCAACCTATTGACCATGAAAAATGCTCCAACATAACGTGACACATATAAATGTTTAAAGTCCAAAGGGTAATTATCTATATTCATAGTTAAAACTGTGCCTTGATTTCACAATAGAAACCATATGTTCACTCAAACCACTTTCAATAGGCTAAATAACACTCAGATTAACCCTGAGTTAGTTTACTGGTTAAAATAATAGCAGCATCTTCTTCTAATTCAGTAGTTCATTTATCATTTTTGATCAAGGCACTGAATGTGAACTTTCAATATTTGAAAGCTTAACTTGAAAAATAAACTGCATGCAAGAACGACAGAAATTCTACCGACTCTTAAATTTTATCTTTAATGTCATGTAATGTGCCTGATAACAGCTCAAAATATGTTATTTAGCTTGAAGTAGAATTCTCTGTTGCCTTACATTTAATAGACTAATTCTTTCTTCTAGAAGAAAAGGGCAATGACTTTTAGACTTTTCTTTTTGTTCACAGTGCTTAACAGATTGCAATTTGGAACAAATCTTGACCGTTTTCTATTATGAAAAATGCCTTTGACCCAAATCACTCCTAGAAACTATGAGAATTATTGAGCACAAGCACTGTAAAACTCATGTAAGGCCTCTGCAGCAGCAGTAGGAAAACTATAGCAGTGAAAGCTATACTAAACGGGACCTCATTTAGGTTTTGGAATAAGCAAACTGTTTAGATACACATTTCATTATCTTGTTTCCAGTAAGACAGAAAGAGATTATTTTGAACTTTTGGAACCACTGCAGCAGAAAAATACAAACAGAAGACAAAATTGTATATTAGGGGAGTAATGACAAGTCAAAAGAAAGACACATACTTTAAAAAAATCAAACAGGCAAATGACTTTTCAGTTAGTGTCAACTCTCTCTGCACATTAAACTGGTTAAAAGCTGCATCTCTCCCTGCTTGTCATGTCATTGTTCCCTGTCAAGCAACAGAGAATACCTCCAGCTAGTACATGATATACAGGATGCTTCATCAAAAAAGGTATTCTCTTTCTTTGAATTTGAATTGACATTTTCCCTATGTATATTATAAAAGCCCTGTGGAAATGGCAACATTCTGTGGAGCAAAAGAAGCCAGATTCAGATTCACTGGAATGCTAGTCTCATTTCAAAATTACGTTATTATGTATGGAAATGATTGCCCTTAAAATACACAGGTACAGTTATGACAACAAAACAAAACAAGTCTTTGTCTGGTCTTCAGCTGAGTTTCAGCTTTATACAGTAAAATGGAGCTCTTGTGCATACAAGATGCTTTGTTCCACCTTTCCAGTCTTGGAACAGAAAAATTATTCTCCTGCAGGAAAAGGCTGAGGCCACATGTTTGTCTCATTAGAATAAGAGTGTTGTCCCTCATAAATTTGGAATCTTCCCTTGAACTGCTGGCATTCTAAAATGTTGTAATTTTACATCCATCATTGCATGATGGGCCCTAAACAAGTCAGTGGAACCATTCACCCTTAGAAAAGCTGGCACTCAACCAATTTATTCACTGCAAGAGTCTTTATAAAGTTCTCTTGTACACCTTTGCCATCATTTATGCATCATTTACCATCAAGATAGGAACTGCTAATAAATCCGTTATACTGAATGCTGTAAGTAAATTGGAAAGGTCTTTCATATTTAATATCTCAATGACTCTGTAGCCTTCATTTTGTCATATTGTAGATTATTTCTGGAGAAGCTTTACTTGAGTCCCAGTGTTATTTATCAGCAATCCTTCTACACATCATCATATGAATCAACACACTGAACATTTGTGTTTCTCTGAGAACTGTTTTGCCAGAGTAGTCCAAGTTAACATGTGTACAGTATGACTTTTCTGGCTACATTTAATTACAATTTAGATTGAATGAACTTGGCTTGGAGCGGACGGAGTTTGTCAGAATTGCTTGCTGTGTTTGCAGACCACAATATTTTCAAAATTCAAGCTGAAAGAGTGTTTCTTTCTGCTCCATCTGCAGTGAAATTATAGAAGGGGTTCCCAAATGAAAGAGCTTGGTTAGTGGTGCTACTGGAAGAGCCTGAGGTGGAGAAATGCAAAAGCCAGGGTCTAGGTGTCACCATAGCATATACTAATAAATACATTGATACCTGTCTCTTCCCATGTCACACAGTTACAGTCCTGTTATGGCCTCGGGGAGAAGGATGAGCTGGACATAGAAAGCATGTCCCTTTTGGTGCCTGAGGTGGCTTTTCTTAAGGCTGGGAGCAGCTGCCATTTCTGTTCAACGTCACTCCTGTGACAACAGTATCTGATCACACTGAGCTGAGGAACCTCCTCATTTGTAAAAGTGGAAGAGCATTTTGTGTCCTTTTCTTTACATTTTAAACCAAGACAAAAGGCAGATAAAAAAGCCAGGTGAAGAGTTCATTAGATTTCCCTCTCAGTAACTCAACCAGTAAAGTGATACATTGTTAATGTTAATCAAGCTAAATCATGCTCCACAGATTAACAGATTCCTGAGTGTTAATGCCTAAAGTCATAAGAAAAGAGGAGCTGTTAGAAAGCACAGGAGTAGCAGTTCCTGTTGTTAAAATGCTGGAACCAAATTTATTTACAGACATAAAGAGAGCAGAGAAGGAAGGTTTCATCATAATCATTGTGTAAATGATGGAATTGTAGTTTCTTATTGAACTCTATTGAAAGGATTCTCCAGAAATATTCAGTTTCTAGGAACTGGCTACTTTCCTTCCTGATTTTGCTTTGTTCTCACAGTAACTTTCTCCTGATCCTCTATTTGATCCTAAATTCAACACACCTAGATACCTAGCAATTCTAAATTACGTTGAATGCTTTAGCAAATTTTATTCCTTATGGTCATTCTCTTCACTGCTCCTGCCTGGATAAGAGGTTTATTTAGAATTTGGTTTTGTTTTTGTTTGGTTTAGGGTTGTATTTTTCAGTAGGCTTGACTGTCAGAAAGATGTATATGTGCCTCTGGATACCAAAACTGAGCCATGACTTCCAGGACAAAGGCTTCAATATTTAATCTAAGTAGAAGGTAATTGCTAGGCTTCCTGCAATTTTCTTCTAGACAAACTTCCTACTTTCTTCCAGTAGCTTTCCAGCAAATATTTGTCAGCAGGATAAAACACGTTTGTCCAATCTCTTAATATCATAGGACAATGACATTAAGGAGGACTGGCTCAGCTGTGTTCAAATCTGTGAAACAGGCTGTTATCTGCTCTTTCGTAAAAGTCAGTTAATATGAAGCCCTCTTTGTTAATTGTTCACATTTATCTTTAAATGTCCTCCATTCTTTTTCATTTGTATTATTGTTAAGGGCATATTTTTAAATAATAGTTTATCATCTTTATAATTCTGAATTGTTATTAATGTAATCTTCCATTTCTATTGAAAGGACTTACTTTCTCATTAGTAGTTTTAGGAACACTTTAAATCTTTTTTGTTCTCACAGCCTCTAAACTTTTTTTTTTTTTTACTCTTTTCTTTTACTACTTTTATCCTACAGTGACGGAGGGTGCTCTGCTGGCTATAAAGTAATCAAATTTTGTTATCTTCTAATTTCAGTAGAATTTTGTAGTTATTTTACCAAACTTCAGGCTCTTTTCTTGTGAAGCAATATTAGTTGCTTCTTTGTTTAAAAGCAGTAAAAAAGAGGAACATTTAATATCCTTCCTCAGTCATCTTCCATGCATTTTATTAATCAGAAATTAAATTTTGGGCCCCCTGGAGTCAATGACAACATTGATATTGACTTCTAAATAGCCAAGAACTTAGTTTAGATGTCTTAATATTGGTCTCTGTTTGTCTTTATATTCTGCAAGGGATTCCTCACTTGCCCTACTAAATTTAAACAGTTTATGGTCCTTGGCTTTGGGGTATTCCTTTATTTTTATATCCTCAGGCAACTGCATCCACTCAATAAGAATTAGATCTAGCACAGTTTTGGTTTTTTTTGTTTTGTTTTTTTTTTTACAAATGCTGAAATTCTCTGACACAGCATGCTTGGAAATACCTGTTTCCCAACAGATTTATGAGCAGCTAAACTCCCCCATGAAGAAAGTACCTTCTAGCCAAGAATTATCTGTACCCTGCTGTCCTTATATTTGAGTGGCTTGTGGCTGATACCCAGTATTTTTCAGTTTTGCTTTCTAATTCCCTGTTTCACTGTTACTAATTACTTTGAGCAACCTTGCAGGAAAAGATGTGTGTGCATTGATTAGCCATGTTGCTATAAACAGCACCATCAGCACCATCTTACTGGCTTTTTCAGCTTTGCAGAACATTTTTAATGAATGTGCAGGAATTTATTTTGAGGACTTGAGCTATGCTACATTGCTGTGATTTACCATGCTGCCTTTGTGATTATTACATATTATTGGCAATTTGGGGAATGAACTAGTGTACATAAGTGATCAAAATAGCTGAGTAAAATGAATGGGTAGAATGAATTTCCTGAGAAGCACTTCTACAGATGCAGTAATGATGAGACATTGGCCCAGATTCGGATGGCTTCAATTCCACATAAATTCCTTAATCTAATGTTTCCCACTGGCTAGGTGCCCCTGAAGGCCTCCAAGCAGCTAGGAGGAAACACAGGTATAGGAATCTAGGCTAACTAAATGTGGACTCCGGTGCATGTCCAAGTGGCAGATCACAGCTCTGTTTGCACAAGCAGAACTGCCAAAATCTGTGCTTTCAAAGATTCATCACAATGATAAGCAGTGGGGATAGTCACCTACGTAAAAAATTAACACCTGTGCATATGAACACAAAAACTCAAATTCCCTTTCTACTAATGGTAAGCAGTACTGATATGACATCAGTGATATGACATTTTAACCTAAATATAAGAAAATACTTCTTTAATCTGAGGGTAAGCTGCCCAGGGAGGTTGTGGAGTCTCCATCCCTGGAGACATTCAAAACTCGCCTGGATGTGTTCCTGTGTAATCTGCTCAGGGGATCCTGCTCCAGCAGGGAGGTTGGACTAGATGATCTCCAGAGGTCCCTTCCAACCCCTACCTTTCTGTGATTCAGTGATTCTGTGACATTTTTTATAGCTAAGAAACTCAACAGAAAGGGGAAAAGAGGCAATTTCACTAGAGGTCTGACAGGATTAATTTGAATCCCTTTGTATTTCAAGTGTCCTTATTTTAGTTTGTGGCCTTTTTGGGAACTATCACTATTATTACTGCAGAGCATTTCTCTAATAGTCTTTTTAATTTTTTTAAGGACACGACAATATGTACTGGAAAATAGCGTTTCTCAATCCCTTCTTCCTGAACCATATGAGTAAAAACTTAGATCTTTGCTCCTTTCTTCCAAGTGCTTCTTGAATGCTTTTCTATACACGTTGTTCTTCAGACATGAGACACGTCCATGAGACATTTAGGACAAATAATTAAATAGAAACTTCTGTCAAATCTCTACTTAGTAAATGTTAACAATAAATTTCCACCTATTAAATAGTTGAAAAAACACTTCCTTTCTATAGAGTTTTGAAGAACAGGCCTGACCTCATTTGTTCTTTAAATAAGTTTGTTATTTCAGTGGAGCCTCATCTTCATAAACAATAGTGGATGGCTGATGCTACAAAGGGTTTATGGTCCTCAATGTTTGGTCTTTTTTTTTGCTTTCTGGGTAATGACTGTGATTCTTAGAAATTACATCAATGGTAAGTGAGGAATTTACTTGCTATTAATGTTTTGTTATACAATGTAAGTGGAAAGCATGCACTATACCTACAACTCTGCTTCATCACCACAACACTGGGTGAAAATCTGTGGCTGTAGCGTCTACGGTGTTGGTGCAATTGTTGTTGGATGGTCTGTGCTCAGCCAAGGCCACTGCTTAGGACTGGCTGAAGAATGTACAAGGTGGCTCAAGAGCAGCCATTACCATGAGTACACGCTTAAATGTGTAGGAGGTACAACCCAAAGTGTCGAAAAGATGCAGCTCCCATTAATAAGAGCACTGCAAATACTTGAACACTCCTAGGATACTTTTGAAAAAGTAAGATCCTACTTAAGACACGGTCAATATACAGAGGTTTTATACTCAAAACCTTCTGATGCACAGGACAGCCGTGGCACCTGGCAGTGACTCGCCGGGGGCTGGAGCCACAGGAGATCCCTGTGGCAGGGCCAAACAGCAGGCAATAGACTGCAGGCTTCATGGAGGAGTATTTTCCTAATCTCTAGATGGTAGAAGGAAGAACTGCAGAGGTAATTGCAGTGAATCCTGCTCAGCCCAAGAATAGCACTTAACACAGAGGAATCCTTAGAGAGTTTAGCTGCCAAGCTCTAGGAACTTTTCATAGAATATATGCAAACTGAGATTTTTAATATTTTTTTTTATGCAGACAGATCTCACAGCAGAACTTTTAACCTTGAACACTGCATGGTTATACAGCACTGGACCAAATCATAAATCCAGCCTTGCCTTAAAACACTACCAGGCATCAACAGCTTCCCTGGGCAACCTGTTCCAGTACCTCACCACATTCATAGTAAAGAATTTCTTCCTGATGTCTATCCTAAATCTACCCTCTTTCATTTTAAAACCATTACCTCTTGTTCTATCACTGCCCTCTCTGCTGAGAAACCCCTCTGCAAACTGGCATGTTCCCAGCTAGCTTAAAGCACAGGCTCAGTAAGGGTCTGGCTGTCTGCAGATTTCTATGTAGCCATACTGTCAGTTTCCTCAAATAAATTTTATTCCAGAAAATAAATAAACATCATGTCCCTCACACAACCTTTTATATTTTCCCTTTTCATTGTAATTTGTTATCATGTCTCCAAACTGTCACACAATTGAACTTCTCTGTTTACATGTATGCATAGTACGAAAAAATATAATGACCTAAAAAAATGTGGATTTAATGCAAAACAGCTGACAAATTAAGGCATATTTTCTATCCTAGTTTTCCTGCATAATAGCATTTGATTTTTCTGGAAGACTGCAGTGGATTTTTTCTGTACATTTTTCTTGCGGAATATTTTTTAGTTAAGGAAAAAATTGCTTCCCTGTGTCTTACAGCTCTTCTCTAATTTCAATTTACAGTATGTCCTTTTGCTGAAATATTTGTTTTAGAGGAAAAATAGTAACCTGGATTGACTAGGTCTGCAGTATATTAGATTTTATGTATTACAATTAAATTCCCCTCTGAGCCATCTGGTTTACAGATTGTACAGGTTTTAAAATTTCAGTTTGTCCTCCCAATTTACCTAGATTAGGACCACCTTTTCTACTTTTACTCTTCAAACATTCTCTATATTTTAACTTTCCAGTAAAAGTAATGGTTACTGACACACGAGGTGGTTAATAATCCTGAAACCATGGTTTCAAATATTATCACATAGAAGATACTTGCCAGGCTAAGAAGCATAGAAGTGGCCTCTCAAATCCTGCTGATTTTCCTCCAGGTAGAGAATAACTCATCTGCATCTACAATATTTCCTTGCTCTTGGCCATACTTATTACAGGTAACACTATAAATTCTGCTGTTCTGAATTTAAGTCATTGATTCAGATCATACTTGTGAAACTTGATTTTGAATTTTGGGGGATTTCAGGGAGCAGAGACTGGCTTTAGATCAGATTTCAGGAAAGGATACTCTCAGCAAAACCAAGATGTTGGGTATGTAAGTCCAAAACAACACCACAAAAACTTCAGCAAAATGTCTAAGCAGCACTTGAACTCCCCAATACTGTGCACTTGTCTTGCAAGTTCTTGTGATGCCTACAGGTCTGCCTGTGCAGAGGCACAGATCTACCCTGCTTTTGCAGTGAGGCACCAAACTCTGACAGGCATTCCTAAAGCACAGCAGCTGGATCCGGAAGGCATGCTTTGATGCATTGCCCTAAGCAGGAACATAGTACATTTTAGGTATTTCTTAGATGAGGTGGGTTGGAGTAAAGGCCTTGGGCAATGTAATTTTAGACAAACCTAAATCCTACTTAGTTCCTGGGTCAATTCCTTGATCCTGCCACAACTTATTTCTTCTGAGAAATCTGAGACTAAACCATTGATAGCTTTGTACTGGGGACTGTGTAAGCAGTTATTCCATACCCTATAAGAAAGTTCTGCAAATTATGACTCCTCTGGATCTTGTATGACAAGCTGTACTTTAGGAAAGTAGCCTAAGTAAAGGGTAACGTACATTTGGAAATGTGTTCCTTAACTCCCCAGGCAACTGTTAAGGTTTTCATGTTACTGCATGCATTTTTATTAGCAATCTTTTGTGCAAGTGTAGAAATACATGATTAGAGCATGTACATGAGTATTTTGATACTTTTTTACAAAGGATAGGAGACCAGCAGTGCAGAATAGCGCTACCACATTGTAGGAAGACACAGTAGTGGTATTATTCCTGGAACTAGTGTAGATTTTTTTGAAACTGTGTTGTGTGATAGTAATTTTCTGTCTTGTAACAATGGTAAGTACAGTTTTGTGTGTCAAACTTATTTGTGCACATATCACAAGAGTGTTTAACATTCCCCAAATTAATTGGAGTTGCATAAACTGGGATACCACACTCACTGTTAAGAAAACTGGTCTTGTCAGATAACTGTATTGAAGTAATACATTGTGTTCTCTTCATAACAGCTATTTGAGTCCTTGCCTCATAGCTCTTCCCAAAAATAAAAGGTGACCTCACACACCCTCCTTTATATACCTTAACTTGCAGACTTGGGCAGAGGAGAAGGTTATAATAACAATTTTTATACAATCTTGAAGTTTTTGTCCCAAATTATCTTTGAATTGAAATAAAACTCTCCTTCACCAGCAAATTATTCTTGTAATCACGATCAAAATTTCTTTCACACTGCTTTTTTTTAATCTTACATCTTTTTCCCATCCCCTATGGCCAGCCCCAAGAGGCATGTCATATGTTATTTTATAAGATCTTTCATACATTTAGTCCCAAAGATATTACGTAGAAAGTTGATTTTCAAGGAAGATTATAGTATATATCTCATAATCTTCTTCTCAATTTTTTATTATAATAGTAACTTGTAAATAGTATCTTTATAACCTTAATTTCCCTGTTTAGTCCCAGTTTGTTTCTAAATTAGCATCACATTTAACACTCACAGTCATTACAACAAGAAAAGTAATCTGACAAACTATCTTAGAACAAATTGAATACTGCAAAAATGCAGTGAGATCCTAGTACACCCATGGTAAGTCTTGATAGGAGTCTTGATTAACAGAAAATTCTCACAAACACCCTGTTCAATCTGATAGGAAGATCTGAGGGTAAGATTAGTCCACACAAACAAAAAATTGTTTGGTTGCATCCACAATGCTGAGGCATGAGTGGAACTATATGGGAGGGAAGCCACTCCAGCATCACAAGGCACAGAAAGTCTGCTGTGCCCAGAATCCAGAATATGCAAAATAGATGACAGCACTGTTAGTCACCACCTCACTCTCAGGTAGGCTTCTGTAGTATCACTTCCTGATTATCAAGCAGAGTTCTGAAGGTTTCACGACATTACCAGGCCATAATCCATAGCATAAATTATACTGCAAGAAGCCTCTTCTGTTCACCAACTCTATTTCATAGTTTTCAGCATTAAGTGGCTGCGAGTAAAGTATATGTTACTAAAAAGCAGGGGAAAAAAATGGAAGGGAAATGTGATAAAACCAACTTGGCTAGACCAGAGTAAAGGAATTACTTCATAGTAGAATTTCTTAAAAGTGAAAGTAATTAACAGATGAGGAAATTAATAAATAACACAAATATTAAAATAATTAGTATCAGTGCAAAGAAAATGTTATGTAACACTTGTTAACCTTTGAAAATGACTGAGGTAAAACAGGAGCCCAAGGAATTTGGGCAATAAAGGAGAATGGTAAGGAGAGATTGAGCCTCAGAGTGAAGCACCAGAAAAAGAATTGTAAGAATAAACTATTAAAACAGATGGCAACATGCTTCCAGGTGTTCTTCTGTTTTAAAGGGTACAGCTATGAAACAGCTGCTCAGTAAACTGTGGTGCCTACTTGCTGCTTAAATCAATGCTGGTGACACAGAACTTCCAAGTGTCAAACACTGTCAGTATCTAAGTGTGACTTGTACAACTACAGATTTGTCAGCTATATCTGATTTTTTATGCCAAAGCAAATAACACAGTTAGTAGATCTAGCAAGACCAATAGAGAAAGTCTCGGTTTATATACCTAGGCAGAATTTATTGAGAATCAGTAAGAAAAGGAAAGGCCTGCTCATTCTCTTCACAATCAGAGCTTCCTAAAGTAAATAAGTTGTTATGGAATAGAAGAGGTGTTTTCACATACTGGTTCAAAGGGGAGGAACAAGGTGCAAGGTGCAGAGTTTCCTGAAAGGATCCTCTAAGGACTGATGCTGGAACAGGAGTTATTCAACAAATTTCTACGTTATCTGGGAAGATGGGTGAACAGTGATGTAAAAAAAGTTTTCCTGATAACATCATTCAGAAAATTTATTTTGAAAACCTAATGCCAGCAAAGCATTTAATTCAGTTTAATAACAGTCTTAAGTGGACAATGCTGTGAATAGTCCCTTTACAATTTCATAGCTGTGCTCAGGAACCATCTGAAAAAAAAAAACAAATAATGTTAAGAATTATTGGGAAGTTAGGAATTTTTGGAAGGCTACAAAACAGAAAATAGTCATGTCATTTTACAGATTTGTGTTACTACACTCAAACACTGTGTACCTTCTAGCTGTACTATCTGCATAAAGAACATGGGGGAATAGAAGAATGGTTAAAGAATTATTAAAGGGCAAGGTTGGTATCTGTATGAAGAGAAAATTAAAAAAAAAGTTAGCTCTAGAATTCATTCTGTAAAATATGACTGAGATGCTCAAATGACCATAAATGGGGAGAAAATGAGTAGGAAATAACAGTATTCAATATTTCTAAAGAAATAAGAATTAAAGTATTCAAATTAAATGATCAGATTATAGATTTTAAACAAACAAAAGAAACCAATAAAAAGGACTTTTCCACTCAACTTGTTTGATCTCACTAACAGCTGCTGTAGATAGCAAGAATAAACCTAATTCAGAAAAGGATGTGAATTAATCTGAAGGAAATCCCTACTGGTTGCTGTTAAACATGTTGGATGGAAGGTTCAGAAACAATGAACCACTGAATCACAACCTAGAAAGCTCTACTCTGGGGTGCTCCATTTGCCCTCTTGTAGTATACTCTTCCTAAAAACCTGTGTCTGACTGCTGGTGGCTGGGAAAAACCTGCTGGTTCATTTGGTCTGGTTCTCCACTGTAGTAATTAGCATCTCTGTTACTATGCTTGGGTTTGTGATTAGCTTGTATTTTTGGGAAATACTAACAATAGCTAGCCAGTTATTCAGTGGCATTAAGCCCTTTTGTATGTGCATATGGGTACAAATTAGCTTGATTTCTACCAGTGTGTTTGTTAATCAGATTTAATTATCTTGGATGGACTCCTGCTACCATTTTTCATATACTGTTGAGTCAGAAAGCAGACACACTGGATTCTGTTTTGCCATGAGGTAGAATCTCTTAAATATTATAGATTTACCCTAAATCATTCTGCCTCTGTTTAAAAGCTCTATTCTAAGATGGAAAGTGACTTAATATATTATTGTTGGATCCATTCCATGAATATCCATTACTTTCTTGGCCTGAGTATCATTAATATTTTATTGCATAGAACACTTTCTACATATTAGAGAGCCCACTTTTGTGACTAGATTTGGCAGGTGATTGTGCTTTTGCTGTTTCATTACAGTTATTTTAACTAGTATTACAATAATGCTCAGAGCCCCCATGTGGATTAAAGCCCCATGATGGTAGGTGCTTTAGCAGAACTAGAAGACTCCTTTCTGTCTGAAAATGCTGGTAGTCTGAACAGGTAAAACAGACTGAAGTGAGAAAGGAAAAAGCAGCGCAGAGCAATTAAGCGATTTGCTTCCCATTACCGAGCATGTTGATGCTAGAAATGGGGACTATAACCTTAATTTTCTAACTCCAGCTGCTCTCTTGTTCATCCATTTGAGTGAAGATAACTGAAGAACACCCTCCTTCTTCAAAAACTGGGTTTACAAACTCTATTTATACTTAGTTCTTACAATTTATTTTTGCATCAGGTAAAGTGTTTTTTTCATCTCCCCTTTAGAGCACGCAAACTGTGCTTACTTAGAAAATACTCATGCACAAGAAGACTCTTAACTACACTGCAGTTGTTATCCTTTTTTTTTTAGAGAATTAACATCAATAGGCTTGCAATATGTTTCCTACTGTAGCCAAAATATGTTGTGTTTTTATCTTTTATGACTACAGATGATGACAAATCTGTTCTTGTTCAAAAGTATTGCAAAGACTTTTAACGCAAAGTCAAGGACTTAAAAAAAACCCATATATATATATATACATACTTATATGTATATATAAAATAGTGGGTTTAGCCCACCAATTGTTATGTCATTATATACGCAAAATATTCAAAAGCCTTGGTTGACCATGATATAAGACATTGACAAAGAATAAAAAGTGTCAGTGTCTAGAAGACTTTATTTGCAGCAAATGTATCCAAGAACAGTGCTAAACAAAATCCCTAGTGACCAAGTCAGTTTTTGAGTCTTCATGTGAGCCCTGGCATTGCAAACAAGCTACTATGAAAATTTCTACAGATGGCTGTTTAATGTGTAAATTAATCTCACTCAATAAGGATCATGCTAGTCAGTAGCAGTTATAATTATAGATCAGTATAAGATCTTGCTCTACAAATTTGTACAACCACAAAACTACCATACAGACTCACGTTTATTTAAATACTTTAATTATTTACTGTCAGGATTTGTGACACATGTATGCTTCAGCTTGCTAACCTTAAGTAGGAATGATACATTGCAGTGTAGCTAGCATGAAAATAAACAAGGTAGGTAAAGCAAAACAAACACCAAACCTCAACCTGCAGGAATAAAGAGTACCAGAACACTTAAAACAATTTAATAAGACATAACAGGTTTCATTGCAGGTTGCTGTGTGCAGGAAGACAAGAGAACTAGACAAATGCAACATCTTGGAGAGAAAGAAAAAAATGTAGGTATCCTCAGCTTGGATGTATATTTAAAACTAGAACAATAAGGTATGGAAAAACTTCAAGGAAACCGATGAAAGTTTACTTAAAGCAACTGTGTTCACAGTTAATGAGATTTGTATGAATTTTCAACCTTTTTTTTCCTGAAGAGTTAAGAGAAACAAGAACCCGGAAAAGTTAATCTCTTCTGGTTACTTATGATGGAAAACAATCCCATGCTCTCTATATATCAACATGTGCCCCAGAACTCATCATGACAAATGGGCAGCAAATGACAAATAAGGTTTATTTTTGTGGTGTCTTTGGGGTTTTGTGTGTGATTTTTTGTTTGGTTTTTTTGTTGTTGTTGTTTGTTTGTTTTTGTTTGGTTTTTTGTTTGTGTTGTTTGGTTTTTTTATCTTGTAAATAAAAAAGCCCTGCTTTAATCCTGGCCACAGTCAATTAAATGGAAATCTAATTTGAAAGTGCTCTTTCCTTTACAAAGGAAAGAAAATAAATTAAAGACAGAAAGGAAGATAAACAGGTAGATAACAAAGAGAAAGAGGGAAAAAAAAAAGGAAAAAAAAAGGAAAATAAAAAAGATAGAGGGCAAGAAAGAAAGAAAAAGAGAGAAAGAAAAAAAAGAGTGAAAGGAAGGAAGGAGACCAGGTGAGATCGAGCACTATTATACCTCAAAGTGATCATAACTTCCACACCAGTGTATGCTTTCAAGTAGCACAGCAGCAGCATTACTGCAAGTTTAGTGAGTGAAGGGTACTGACTAAAGTGTGCTCTTGCGCCATTTGAGAAATGTTCAAACTTAGTTTATAACACACATAATGCGAAAAATGGAACCTCCATCGCGTTTGTCTGAAAAGTTAGACAAATCGTATGAAGAAAAAATTGTTTCATTGATACACTTAAACTTCAAGTACAAGCATTTGGACATTTTCTGAAGGGTTCACACTGTGGCTTCTCTAAGCTTCTCACAACCACTGAATTCTTAAATATGTTTACTTGGAAAGGTCAATTGCTGGCTATCCTGTAAGCTTTTCTCTAGGCTAGATCATAATGAAGTATTAGTTTTCGCTCATCTTTGGTTGTCAGCCACTCACTAGGAGGTATCCAGAGTGCTCATTTTTTCTCAGATGGTAAACAAGAGGCATAAAATTGAATCAGAGGCAAGCAGTTGTGTAACTTTTTTTTTAAATGTTCTGAAATAAAACCTTAAGTAAAAAGGAAGAGACATTTAATTAAGTCATAACTCAGTACAGCAGCAGTATAAAGTGCAGGAAGGAGCAAGTAGACACCAAAGGAAAGACGTATCTTGGTAATGTGAGGTTTCTGTTATCACTGTTATACAACAAGCATACAAAAGCTGTGTTTGTCTAAGGGCTCCTGTATCCAACCATGTTGTAAAGAACTGTTCTAGAACTCCATGGCAGAACAAAAATAATTAAAAAAACAACCAAGAACAAAACATTATTTCCCCCCCGCAGACTGCTTTGCACACCCGGTTTCTAGAATGCTTGGTATTTCCTCTAAGGTTTCTAAAGGAAATACTGCTGGTGAATTGGCCAAAGGGTCCAACACTGGCGTGTGTTTTAGTACAACATGGAAAGTCATCACCTTGACAAGACTGAAACAATTGAGGTTGGCTGGAGGAAATGATAGAAGCAATACTTGCTCCTTTAATTGCATGGGTATATTGATCATTGACTCGTCAAGATTACCCAAAGGGGTGCAGTAGTTACACTGGAAGACCAGAAAGCTGCAACAAGCAACTCAATATATATATTCTGTCATGTAGACAGAGGTCTGTGATCGCTCCCTCTGACTGAGGATATCCTTGCTACATCAGAACTAGTGATACTGCAGCAAACCCTAGACAAAGGTTAAGCTTGGAACTTTAAGTAAATAAAATTAATGCAGACAGTAACAAATGCTTGATAAGACCACAACAGCATTTAAGATGAGCTCTAAACTGGCTGTCAGCAATTTAAACCAACAACACATGCCAGAGACTACCAAGAAGAGGGCTTATTTTCCTAAACGTTAGAACCACAGTCAGGGGGCAGCCCAAGCTAAGAGCAGCTTGTGTATATAGGAATGGGCCACACTGCCTCAGATTCCCCTGGTTTTGCAGCTACTTCACCACCTGTCTCTGTTAGCCAGGACACTTCTTCCCCAGCTTGATCAATCATTGCTAGATATTTTTTTCTGTAGTACATTTGAAAGTGATCAGCAGGTATATCCATGAAGTCTGCTATGATCCTTGGAACAGATTGTGTCCTGCATGTTAAGGACAATTGGGTAGTATTTGTTACTTGTATATTGGTAACCATACAAAGAATTTTTAGGCTATGAATAAATGCTTTTAATTTGATCTTTGTCTAAGTTCAAACAGAGAGAAATATCCTTTTGGCAAGTTTTTGCTTCTTAATGATCTAAGACAGCCATTTTTCAATGACTGTTTATTTTGAATCTGATTATTTTCTATAATAAACCTAAAATTTACAAGTTAAGATTTGAATTTAATTTTTTAAATTTTTTTTTTTTTTTTAAAAAAGGTTATTTTATCTGATTACATGTATATCCCAATTGGAATTTATTGTAACTTCCTTACTAGACAGGTTTCTGATAAGAATTTTTACTTCATGTTTGTTTTTCCTGAGCATTCTGTAGTAATATGATTACTAGAGATATGATTCTACTGATAAAAAAAAGCCAGATCTGGTCCAAGGTTTCTGTGTCTTGGCTACTTAAGAAAGAATACATGTTTTAAAATAAAGAAACAGACATTTGGGAGGAAGGGAAGTCATAAAAGAGTAAAATATTGATTTTTCTCTTATCTTAGGCATTTAATGCCTCATGCAGAGGACTCCTCCCTGATTTCCTGCTGCAAGGCAGAGTCTAGTCTACCATGTATAGTTAATTAGGTGAGCTAAACAGTATGCAGAGATTAGCATAAAGTACAGTTAACCATGTCTGCCATATGTTCAATTGTGCTTTATTGTGAATATGGAGGAATAATTACATAGTATCTGGCATATTCCTCTATTTCTATAACTTACATATTATTACTGGAATAAAATTATGATAATAACCTGAGACAAACCAATAAAGGCAATGAAATTCACAGGTAAGGACTGAAATCTTAATCCCAGATGGGCAGCGAGCCAATATTGTGAAAATGGCACTTTCTGTTGCTTATTTATGTACCACATTCAATCTTTACCTGAGCATTTCCTACTCTATACAAGTCGCTTCATGCTGCTATGGCAATATGGAGAGGTTTTTTTAACATATGAATTTATTTTGGATTAGGTAATTTATTTGTGGTATGCCCTGGGTTATTTGTTTTTGGTTTGGGTTTTGTGTTTGATTTTGTTTTATATTTTAATTACTTACTGGACTTTTCTAAAATTACATTAAGGGACAATTCCACTGCCAGTGCATGGTCTATGGTCTGGTTATCAGAGAGAGACTTTATAGAACCTTCCAGTACCTGAAGGGGCTATGGGAAAGCTGGGGAGGGGCCTTTCACCTGAGACGGCAGTGATAGGACAAGAGGTAACAGTTTTAAACTGAAAGAGGGTAGATTTAGATTAGGTATCAGGAAGAAATTCTTCACCATGAGGGTAGTAAGGTGCTAGAATAGGTTGCCCAAGGAGGTTGTTTAAGGCCAGGCTGGAAGAGGCTTTGTGCAGCCTGGTCTAGTGGGAGGTGTTCCACAGGAAAAACTAAGTGAGGTCAAAACTGTAAAAGCCATCACAATGTTGTTGCCACTGTAGATAAAAGTTGAAAACATTGAAAACATTGAAATCTTCAGGGTGAAAGTCAGAATAACTTTCTGGTGCTCCAGACACCCTCTTTGAATTTATTTCCCTCCAGCTAAGTTATTCTCTTGCATCTTATCTAATATTTTCAGGTATTTCTTAATGAGTCTTCCTTAAAAGGCTGGGAAAAATTAAAATATGCAGTTTTTTAACACTGTAATGGCAAAAGGCCAAGTTCAGCTGGTCAAAACTGAATTGCCAAGAAAAATTCAAGAACCCGAGACTCATTTGTAACCTTTGCTTGATCTGCCTCCCAATACAGTTTTGTATTTCTGGAGCAACTAATGTGGTACTAATTCCTCCCTTCAGTGCAAGCACTGTATTTCTGGAACTTTATACCTTCTAAAAGACCATAAAAGCTTTTTGCCCTTAACCTCCTGTAGCTTCTAGGGTTTGGTGCTGCTGCTAACAGAATCATGTTCTTAGCCTTGTGCTCTTACTCCTCAAGCAAAACAGAGCTGGAATAGTTCTTGTTATCAGTTTAACTAATATTTGCTACTAGAAATGTATTTAATTTCTTTTATTTTGTGTACTCTTCTGGATGGATTACATCTGTTGTATGTACAGTTGCATTTTTAATTTTTTTTTCATATACTGGGGGGGTGGGGAAGAGAAAAAAGAGAAACCAAAGTTGGTTAGATCCAGGATGTTTGGATGTTTTTTTTTTTCTCCCCTCTCTTTTGCTGGTTCCCAAATGAGAAAAACAAAGCAAAACAAAACAAACAAACAAACAAACCCACAAACAACAGAACAAAATAGTTATGCAAGCTTCCCTGCTTTGTTTCTGAGTTGCACTTTGTTTTTATCATCTCTGACCACTCTGCATAAGTAGAAATCTAAAAACCTACTATTTGAGCAACAGTTAGTTTACATTACTCCATTTTACTTTTTTATGTAACAATTCTGATAAGAGTGTTTAGAGGAATGACTATTGACATACTTTTCAAAATAATTGCTGCACAACTTGGGGTAATTTCAGATTATTTTCTCTCCCTGTGCCACACTGATTTATGGCAAAACCATAACTCCTGTAGGAAACTATAAGCGCAGGCACTGGGAGGACAGACCTTCCATGGAGCAGGCAAGATCAAAATCCCGACTATTTTCCTGCACCACACTGAGAGGTAAGCACTGAGCCAGGCTAAAAGGCAGGCTCAAAGCAGAGAGGAGTTGAAGGAAGACTGCAGGATCATATTGCTCTGTCCTAATCTGCTTCTTGCACTGACCAAGTGCAAAGAACAAAATAGGTCTCTGAACAAAACACACCAATGCAATGTAATTCACTGCTGATACACTTCTGCTCAATTTGAAAATCCACGTTTTCATGGAGAGAGATACAGACCACTAAATGGGACAACAGTAAAAGTATTTGGTTTCCAATGTTTCTTTAATATGTGTTGGAGTAGAAATTATCCTTGCTTTATACTCAAATAAATGTGCAACCGCTTTCACTGAGGCAATTATGCCCAATACTGAGCATATAAAAGTACTAAACATATTTTTAGAAGTGACTCACGTGCTCTGCTAGGACTGCAGAAGTTTAATTTACTATACACAAAAAAGAAAACAGCAAACACTGTCTCACATACTCAGCTTCTCAAGTTTATATACTGCATTTAAACATTCTGAATTTTATTGTAACTATTTGGCACCGAATCTTATGTGCAATAAACCAAAATGGAGCTTATGCTGTCTCCTCATTCCTGCTGCTATATCTGTGCTATTCTCTAGCCTGTGCATGGCTCCTTCCTTCAACTATTTATGGTTTCAAAGAATTTTTAACATTTCCAGTAATGCTGAGGAGCTGTTTTAAAATTTTGATTTCTCAGAGGTCTTTTTAAAATTATTTCTTCAAGATCTTATGATTTGATGCTTCCATACACTTTCAGTATATAATATGTGGTAAAATAAATCCCTGGGTTTTTTTCTCTTTTTTTTTTTCATTACAAATGTATGAGATTTATTTTCAAATTTTTCCCTTTCGTTATTTGACACAATCCATTTTCATCATTACATCTGACTTTTACTTCAACCCACCTTTTAATGTTTTCCTTTTGATAAGGCAAAACATATTTTCCTTCTTTGCCACAAATCTGATTTGGGATTTTCATGGGGAGAAGGACCATGTAGAAGGGATTTCCAATAGAAGCTGGAATTAAATTCTTTAGATCTTTTAATTGTTCCTCCCAGAATGTTGATTGCCAAAATATTCCAGAACTATTCTAATACCTTCTGTTAATTATTACCTAGTCATGTGTCTAAACCCTCACTGACACTTATATAACTGATATTCTCAGAATATCAGTTGAATATATTCAGTATTGAAGCTCAGACTCAAGCAGCCTTATGAAACAAATACTGAATTCTCCAGAAGCTTCCAAGAATGTTTGGAACTATTGTTTGACTAGATAAGAAGATCCATTAAACCTTTTGGTCTCTTTTTCCTCCAAATATTGCCTTTCCTTCATATCCCTTTATTCTCTCCCATTTAAATTCTATTTCCTGTCTTTTCTTGTCTTCCATCAACCTTTCATTTTCTATTTTCAATTCTAATTTTTCACTGCCTTATTTCCCCATTTCACACTCATTTTCTGTTTACCTTAAAATATCTCCTGAGATTTTCATACCTCTAATTTTAGCTTCCCTTCATTTTCCTAGATCAAGTAAAACTCTAGATGCCAGTCCTTCTGTACAAGGGAAAAAAAAAAAAAAAAAAAAAAAAGACAATTTTCCCTTCATTTAATCAGACTCTCCCCTGCGAGAGAGAAGAGTAAAGGGTGAAACGAAGAAAAAGGAAAGGCAGCAAGAAGGAATCCTTTATGGCATTTACATTTAGTAGGTAGAGGAAAACACTAAAGGAAAAGTGCCATCAGACTGATACAGATTTTAATGAAATTAGTCTGTGGAACCTTGTACCTTTCACAGCCTAAACATGAACTACTTTTTTTCCCACATTAATGCAGTGCAATGGAAGTGCAAGAGATTCAATCGTTGACAGGGCTCTCATTAGAATTTACTGTAAAACTGACTCCAGATCTTTCAGCAGTTTGGCAGATGATTCAAGGAAAACTGTGTATGAAACCAGTGAGAAACAGCAACAGGAAATCTACATTAACCCAGATAACATGACTCAGGGTTTTAATGAAAAGAGTTGGGCTAGATTCCTTTTTACTTCACTATGTAGATGATTCTTGTAGTTTGAATTAGGATGAAAATGTTAATATATAGTGCATTACTTTCCTGGTTCCTGGCCCTAATTTATGACAGCACCAATATGCTCCAGAACTACTTCTCCTCTGACATTTATAGAAAATAAAAATTACTTTTGTTTAAAAAAAACCCTCATCCTTGTACTGTACTTAACCAAATTCTGTTCAACTTAGCCCCAGGTGTTATTAGGACTCAAAGAGTTATACTTTGTAGATACCACTGTACTTTTTTTGGTGTGTTTTTTTTTTTTTTTTCATAATTAGGAATGGCTTTGATGTTTTCAAAGTTGCTTGGGGAATTCAAATGACGAATTCACATTCATTTTCATGGGAGCTGGACAATTATTCAATTTCTTTTCGCATAGATTAATGTTTTAATCCTTCCAGTTCACCAAGAAAGAAAAAATAATGTTTAAAAAGGCTTCAGTGTGTACATTTGGCTGTAATTCCTAAGAACTGGCTTCTAATACAGCTCCAAGCACATCGAGCATCTAAGTTTCTTACACTTATTTTGCATATCCCCCCCCGATAGACGTGCCTCTGTCACAGACAGTCAGACATATTCCCAGGAGATGCTAAAATAAATTTGACTCGATCACAGTGGCTTTCCATCAGTGTTGATTGTTTTTATGCTTAATAGATGGATTTTACAGAGCATCTAATGGGGCTTTCAAAGTGTTTTGTCTAGTATTATTTAAATGCATTTATGAAATCCATTGAGTAGTTATACCCAAACTAAATAACTGGACTTATGCAACGATGGTTTTCACTAAGGGAAAAAAAAACAGAAAAGAACTGAGTTATTCAATGAGCAGTAGGATGAGTGATGCCTGCTTTTTTATAGACATATTTCATCCCAAAAATTGTTTTTCAGTGACTCTGTATTGTTACTATTCAGAGCACCTTTCTCCAGATTGTCTTGTCTGTTTGTCAGTACTCCATATTTCCTCATTACTGGACTAGACGCAGTTTACATCTTGATTCCTTTCAAGCATATCAGAGTAGCACTGATTTAGAGCAACTTTTTCCATAAATGAATAATGTGGGTCTTGCTTACCATTATATTTTCCTTGTAGGAACTTTCAAAGATTAACTTTGCCTCTTTGTTAAACATTATTGAAATTGGCCAGCAAGTTCTGTAACCATTAGGAAAAGCTCGAAGGAGTGCTGGCAAAAAGCAACACGAGTGCCCAAGACTCTTTTTTCAGTGAGCAGAACTAAAATTCTCACTCTTAACAGCATTACTGCAGAATTTCCAACTTCTTTGTTTGCATCTCCAAAAGAATCTTCTAATAGTTTTAAGATAACAATTGGCATACTAAATCTGGTGATGCTTTAACATTTATAGATATTTTGTCAGCTTTTTTAAGTTAAAACTAAATTTATATCCCAAATAATTAAAATATACATGTCACAGTACAGAGGGGGGAAAAAAACCTCAAAAAAAAAACAACCCAAAACCAAAACCAAACCCCTTTGTTGGCAGGTTAAGCTCAAAGTGTTTTCAAGAAATGGCCATCAGCCAGTTTCAAGTCTATATGAAAGGATGCCTGGAGATCTCACAGTTCACTATCATGAGCATTAACGGCAATGCTGATTAGGCGTTTCCTTCCTTTCACATTAGAGTAAGCTGTGATGATCCACAGTGGTTTTAGGACTGTGAATTCCCAGATGGTCTCAGAAAATATAGGAAGAATACAAGTTTAAATCATCTGCCTATACAGAGCACAATCCTACTGACTTCAATAAAATAGATCTGTCATGCTTGCCACAAGTAGAGACAGACCAAAAGGAAATAAGGCTAAAAATACCAGGGGGAAAAAAGAAAAGAAAAAAAGGTGTTAAATCTTTTTAAATACTCTGTTCAGTTTCCTTGGATTTTTTTTTTCTTTGAAGTCTTGTCTTAGAGACAAGGCAAATATTGGTTTACAATATACAATAAATTGGGAGACTCTATAAAAACGTGGTCACACGCTAAGCATGATGGAATTTACCGTTAGGGCACTGCCTGTCTCAGCCACACAGTAGATTGCCCACTTTTCAAAACAGAGCAGTTACATTTTCTCAGCTGGGAGCACAACATAATATGTAATGCTACAATCCTCAAAGGTCCATTTCCTAGGTTTAGGCACTGTCAACCTCATCACTTCTGTATTAAGAAGACACAATAAGGTATAACATGGTCATAACCAGCAAAATTCCCCTTTTTCTCAATAATATTAACCAGCTGAGGGCCAGAAATGTAAAAAAAAAAACAAAACAAAAAAACCACAAAACAAACAAACAAACAGCAATGACAGCAACAATCATTTACTTCTGTAGAAAGGTGAAATTTCTACAGTTTCAGTACATTAGCTCATTTTGAAATGCCACAGAACATGCAGAGAACTGGTGAAACTTCACAAAAAATTACTTATGCAAAAAACAACATAAAAAATGACAGAGAACGTGACAGTTGAAAGTCAAGAGATTTTTAAAAATTGGCCAGCATAAAAACAAAACCAAACCAACAAAACAAAACAAAATAACAAGAAGGAAGTTTGCTCTGAGACAAGTAGAAACAAATGCCCACAAAATTTGTATGGCAGTACATAAGTCAGACCATTTCTATTCAAGGGGCAAAAGAAGGAATATCTTAATGGGTGGCCGAAACACATAGACCTGTCCTTTACTCCAATAGATGGCCAAGAACCCTAAACAGGAAAGCACAGAAGAAAATAAACAACTTGTGAAAGTGAGCAGTAGCAGCTGGAATCAGGTTGTTCCCAACCCTTTAATAAATCCAAAATGTAAGTAGCTCAGAGGAATAAATCTCTAAAGCAAGAGTGATAGCAACATGGTTAATACTTGAATTGCCAAAGCAACATGTACTAATTTAAAGCACAACATGCAAGCATGGGCAATTCAGGGCACTGAGAAGAACAGTGGCAGTTCAAGGAGTGTGTGCTAAAAGAATGATCTCAATACTGTTAGGCTTCCTGGCATGACTGAAAGTTGCAGAGAAAACTAAAATTGCCAGGGCTACTCAAGCAGCTAGAAAACATAGGTAAAGTATAAGAAATATTCTCTTTTCCTTGCTGACAGTCAGGAAAACTTAGTGAGGTCGAGCATCTCTTAATATTCATGGAATAAGGTCAGGATTTACTTTTCATTTGACTGAAATAAATTAGAATAACCCCTATTTTTTATTCAAGTAAAGCAAAAAGAAAAGCCTATGTTTCAAAGGCTGCCAGAGTTTAAGAGTTTTGCTAATGCAGGTATTTGCTATAGGACAGTATCACAGGTTTTTTTCTACCATGAATTACCCTTATAATTTAAGCTACATCAGAAGACAACAAGTGGCAAGTCTCAGAGGCATCCGAACACATCTGCAGCACCTTTACCCATCATAAGCCAGGAGCTTCCAGTCATGCTGAGCTCAGGAATGAGCAGGAAGGAAAGCAACTTGATTCTTTCAGATACCAGTCCCAAACCAGTCTGAGATTCAGAAATACTCTTTGGCACCTGTTATATAAATCATTGATCCTCCAACTAAAAAGTAGGGTCACTTGTATGAACCAAAGCAAAAGCAAACTCTTGCTAGATGCTTGATTTCTTGACAAATTACATGAAAACCCTTTGCAGGTACTTAGCAAGGGGCTTGTAAACTTTATTCGGCATGAGAAAGAAATCAGTTGGAGTGGAAAATTTATTCTTGCAACTCATTGATATGATAATGAGTAAGTGATTTTGATTAAAATGTGTTAAAATAAAAAAACCCTGAACTGCAAATATAATCTTTTCAGTATCTCTCTTTTATGGCTAGGTTAGAACGTCATAGTCAAGAGGAGCTGAAGGCTTAAATTACTTGAGGCAATCTAATCTAAAAGACCATCTTTGATCTCAAGATGTTCATGTTTGTACTTTGGTCCTGGCCAGAAGTAGGAAATGAAGTGTGAAAGTGAAAAACAAGTCAATGAGGTACAAAGCTATTTTGAAATTTGTGAGGGAATTAAAAAAAAACAAAACAACACCTAAACAAAATGGTTCACTGTAAGCTTTTGGTGATGATTTATCTTCTGCTTTTATTTTAGCTAAAGCTGTTCACCCATCTGACACAGGAAAGTGATATTTTCAGGATGAATAGTAGAACATACCTGCAAAAAACACTTCTGACCTTTTTGTAATACAAAGAAACATTTTATGAGTGATTAGGGTTCAGTTAGTAACTATTCAACCTAGGCTTTTTGGTTAATCGGAGCAGACTGAACTTCTAAGAAATACAGATGGGCAAGGCCAGTACATCTCTGTTTTTCATCCAAGCAGTCAGGCAGAAAACTAGCCAACCAAACTCCATCTGCTATTTTTTTCCCTTTTTTTTTTTTTTATTGTTTTATTTTTTTCCCCTTTCTCCTAACTATGCTTGTGGAAAAGCTTTCAGCTTACCTTTACTATTCTTTCACTTTCAACCTTTCCCCATAGGCTGCTGGTGTCCTATCACAGCATTCTATTGCAAGTTCTTAATTTCTGTGCTTTTTGCACCACTGGCTACCCACTTCAAATTGGAGCAATTAAGTTGTGCAATTGTAAATAAACTAGGCAACAAACACAGACAAAATTATATTGTTAGTGTAAAAAACTATTATTTTAACCTTGAATTCTGTAATGTAGGGGGGAAACCTTCCATTGTATTATCAGCGAGAAATGTCAAGCTCCTTAGCAACATCACAGTACAACCATCACACCTTCAGCTTTAATCAGAAAAAGCAGCACAGTGCCTTGGAAACTACCAAGGGCTGCTTAGTTTAATTCTGTCATGGCATAGTATCTTCTGGATGAGTAGACAGAATTAAGTTGAACTCTTGGGCTTATATCTACTCAGAGTATATTAAGACACATACCTTATTCCTTCTCTATTTAGAAAAAATATCTTATATAAAAACAGTATAAAGTATTAGTTCAATTTATATGACATTCCAGTGGATTCTGAAGCTATTGAAAAACCTATTACTATCTGTGTTGTCTGAACTGTGCATTAATACAAAAAATGTGAAATTGACTTTCTTTGTACATGGGACACAGCATTTTACTTCATTGTGTTTTGACAGTGAAAAGCTCCTCTTTTGGAGGACACAAGCAATCTTTGATTACAGTACAGATAAAGAACCACATAAAATGTTCCCTCTTAAAAATCTCAATGTATCTATAAGGAACCATCAGCTATTACCAGAAGCCTCTGAATCCCTGCAAAACAGTCTAATACATGAAACTCAACATTGAATGTGCTGTAGTTTCATGTTTCCATGCAGTAGCTCCAAGGAAATCGAATTTTCAGCTCGAGGGTGTTTCAATTTGGCGCAGTTCTGTAACACTCATAAATGTTTTCCAGAATGCCTTCAAAAATAACACAATTTAATAATCACAGATGTTCCAAATCTGTCTTCATAGCAGTGTTATAATATCATGACAATGAGATTTATCAGATTTCATGTTACCTACAATATGCACAGAGCTACTTTTGGCAAGGTTTTAATATGAATAAAACTGAATAAACTCAATTGGAAACTTATAGAGGACTTCAGAGGAAAGTTTTGTAATATTTGGAAAAAAAAAAATAAAAAATCCTAGCCTCTTCACATAGCTGAGATAGCATCAAATTACAATCATGTGATGATGTTGTATTTGTGCTCAAGGATATTGAAATTTTAAAATGTTCTTCTAAATCTGTCTGGGGGATGAAATTCTTAAGAGAATGAAGCATCTGGAGCTGTTTCAAATAGTACTGACTACAACTGCTCTACAAAGATTTTTGCAGTTGACCATGCTATGGTGTTTACTCCCTCATATCTCATTATACTAGACACAGGTAGTTAGATCTTGAACTCTGGGAGTCCTAAGTTGTGAATCTGCCACAATGCGCCTTTGAAATCAATGAGTAGATGGAGATGTTATCAAGTGAGGATGCATCATTCTCCAGATCTGAATGGGTCTTCGGAGGCATCTGTATCTCCTCACTTACTGCAGGGAGGGTAATATTGCAAACAGGCTCAGTTCAGAGGCTAAACACAGCTCTGACAGGTCTGTGCCCTACAGTTTTAATAATGAGAGCTTTCTTAATCCTTTATTCTGATAAAGTAGTACTGCAGGCAGGAGAAGCATTGAGAATATGTTTCCAAAAGTCTTAATAATCAATAAATAAGAGGATGCTTTGTGTTAGAGTATGAATCAGAAGCTGTACAAGGAAGTTGATATGTCATGTTTTAAGTTGTGTTTTGTGAGATAGTGAAGTCAATGATGGTCACAGATTCTGGGACATCAGGATTGTTCCTTGAATGCCTGGAGGCAGAAGGAACCTTGAGTCTGAGAATAGAAAAGTAATGACTGACAGTAAAAAAAAAAAACAACCCAGAACTGAGGCATTTACCATAAGACACTTTAGTTCTTTGTCTACAGGTTTGTGCTTTAACTACATATTGAATAAACAAGGTCAGTCTACATTGCCTGTATCCTCCACTTGTTCTTGTTACAGAAATAGATCCCTCTAACCTTCATTTCACTTGAATAAAAGCCTTGTAATTTTTGTTTTTATTTTATAAGGTTTAAAGAGCCACAGTTCTCTGCTTGTATGAATTGCAGTTAGAAAACTGGAACCCAGATGATAAAAGCAAAAAGCCACACATAATATTTATTGCTATTAAAACAATACATCTGTAAGCCTTTAGACTGAGTTCCTGGGAAAGCATTTCAGAGAATGGAGTATGATGCATTGAATTGGCTGTAAATTTGAAAGAACAAAGGGAATGAAATCAATGTGAGGTAACTTTCACATTATTTTTGTTAACATGTCTTTTTTGTTCAGCATTTTGAAAATGTTATTAACTGTATAAAATTACTGTTATTCTAAAGATCACAGGTTGCCATTTTTAACCAACCTACTGTATATTTTGCCTGTGGAACATTTACCATATCGTGTATTTGCCATTTACTTAGATCTCCATTATCTGTAGAGAATTGTCTTTTTTGAGTAACATGAGAAAACAAAGCATATTGTACAACTTTAGATGTAGCATTCTGTAACTTTTTTTCACTCATGGATTATGTGAAAGTTATGAATATATAAAAATAATTTTAGGTGTGGCAGTTTGCTTCACTCATGCAGTGCAGAGAGATCTCATGAACTCCTGGGTCCAAACGTACAGTCCCACCTATGTTTTAACTGCAAAGTTGCAGGAGACACAGCTACAGGCCCTTTCCTACCTACCACACCATGGTTTTCCTTCAGCAGGGTATGCAAATAGTCATGATACACTCCAGCAAGTCTACTTGTCTTTACTATTGGGATACAGGGATTGGGATTTAATAAGAAAGCACCTGATTTGCAGTATATAGTCACAGCCAAACAATCAGGGACTCCTGAAAGCAAGAATGGGGCACTTCCCCATACCCCTGCCTACTAATTTTCAAAGCAAAATTAATAATATTTTTTACAATATTTTAAAAGTTAAAACTTATTTTCTGTATCACCAATTTGCACCTTTGTCTTACCCTTATTTTTTATATTTTTTTTTTCCACAATGGTAAAATGTGGAATTTAGTACCTTCCCATTAAATCCACTGACTGCTTTGCCTGACTGAACTGACCCAAAAGACTTTCTCTGGAGAACATCTGCAAAAGCTTTATACTCACAAACACTTGTTTTGCTTGTACTGTTTCTACCTGAAGAATTCAGTAAACCTACTATTTGGACACAAGTTCTGGTAAATACCAATTTCACCTTTGAAATTGTATCACCTGTCCAAAGCGTAACTAAATATTAAATCCTTTGGGCACTTTTATTTCTTTGAAGCTGCAATTTTGATTGTCTTCTAGAAGCAGGTTAGGTATACTGTGTATCCCTGTGTGTACCTCAGTGCGTTTCCCTCAAACACCTATAGCACAATCCCTAATATAGAGAGCTTTATTTGAGCAGGGCCAGAAGACTCTATGTCATATATGCAACTAGTATAGACTTTTTTTTTTCTTTTTTCTTTTTTTTTTTTTTTTTTTTTTGTAATCAGGTGATCCTGCAAGCTGGTTAAACCATTGGCACAGAAAGGTAAGTAGGCTGGATACTCTTTGAGAAGAAGTCTTATGGTGAAACTCATTCCCAACATACAGAAACTATTAGACATTCCCAACATACAGAAACTATTAGACATTCCCAACATACAGAAACTATCAGGTAAGTGCTGTTTTGATGACAGCATGACACTTCAGTGGCACATGAATGACTGACTCAATGTTCTCTCACTAGCCTTACATACTGAGTCAAAAGTATCTTCTCTGGCATATATAAAAGGCTGACTAGATGTTATATTTAGTTAAGAGAGCAGAATACTTTGTTAAGGTGAGGAAAGTAAACTGTTACCTCTCTGTAGCAACTGGAGATCAGGAGACATGACATATTGTCAGCCATTAAAGGAGATTCTCCCTCAGTGCAGCTGCTGCAGGATTTTCTACAGAAGTAAATCAAATCAGTACTGCTAACATCACCATACTGAGACACCTAAACTGCCTCTGCTCATAAGGCTGGACTCAAAGAATGCTGAAAAAAATGGGAAAACCTTGCTCAGAAGCCCCAGTGGTTATAAAATATCAAAATCCACTGCTCAAATGCTTGGTTTTTTGTTTGCACTGGAGGAGTGCTCAGTAGACAAGAGCGTGCAGTAGACAAGAGTGTGGTCTTCACAAATTGTTCATTAAATGCCTGGTCCTTCAGGAGGAGAGCTGGGAAAATGGATGCTACTGGCTCCAGGACAGACTTCACTTAGGCCTTCCACAGAAATGGTATTTGACCTTCTAAATACAAAAAAAGAAAAAAAAAAAAAAAGAAAAAAAAGAAAAAAAAAGTCTAAGGTGCAGAGGTCACATTAAATCCTAACACAAACTGCTCAAGTTCAGTGATGATCATCAAGGTCGTCTTGTTATTGATCATTTCACTGTTCTGCAATGCCTTTTAATCAACCTAATTGTACACAAAATTGCAGACTAAACACTACATACACTCCATCTCACTTACTGATACAGTGAAACAAAGCAGCTGTTAAAAGCTGCACAAGTTTACAAAAAGAAAATTAAAACAAGAAAATGCAAAGGAATGAGATGCTAATTACCAATGTTGCAATTTTACTGGGAGAAAGGCAGCTGCTCTTCATTCTCTAAGATGGATGGCAGAGGTTTAATGACCAAACAAGTGAATATCTTTTTTCAACATTAAACAAAACCCTCAAACACAACTTGTGTCTCTCTCTTTTTTTCTTTTTCTTTTTTTTTTTTTTTCTTTTTAATGTTGGACTATCAGTTAAGTTTTGTTAGAGTGAAATGTCTCACTATCATACATTATTTTCTTAAATGTATAGTGTCTTACTGACTGTGCCCACTCTCTATATCTTGTTTAGCAACTTCTAGCTGTTCTTCCCATCATTAATGTAGTCCTGAGTATTTGTCAGGTATCAACATTCTAACTGCTCAGTCCTCCCACCCTGCTCACACCAGCTTGCCTGTTAAAATGTAGTTGATTTGCTTTCCTCTTAGCTCTTTCAGTAATATTCCTTTTCTCTGGCTGTGCTAATTCTTTGCAGTGCACTGATGATGACTGCGGTGATGAGTTCACAGTGCTGGGGCATTTTAGGAGAGGAGTACTACAATCAGTAAGCTCTATCCATGTTCAACCATATTTGGTTTCTGAATGAACAGCTCTGAATGGCTCTTCTGCAAAGTAATTTCATCCTTTTGGCTCACAGAAAATAGCTTTGGTACTATCAATTTTACTAATAAGTTGACAAAAGAAAGTTTGCTTCATTTAGCTCCCATTTTATTTATAAAGCTCAACAGTTCCTCTACATGACATGATCACTTTCCTTATGTAAAGTCAACGACTAAAACTTGTGAGCACAGACGAATGATCAATTTATTGTTGATGGCATCACCTTTTTGGAGAGGATCCAGAGCAACAAGGTTCATTTTACAGAGTATTATATTAAAAAACAGTGGACCACTGTTTCACAGATGCCAGCATAGCTCCACTATGTGTATAAGAAAAGAGCAGCAATTTTCATTTTGCTTATCACCTCTTTAAATACAACATACTTCATGGGACTCATTCTATCCAGTCATTTCCACTTTTTTCCAGTCTTCTCTGTTTCTCATTCTACACCAGACATCCACTTGAACGATATAAGCCATCTGCAGTTTATAAAACACCTTTAAGCTATTGTTTTAAAGTTTTATACCTTTTAATGTTTTCCTATTTATTTCCTGCTGATATCAACACATATGCTGCCAAAAGCAATCTTTAGTAGATACTAACATATTCATACTGAGCATTTGATCCAGAAATTTTGCAGATAATAAGCAGAGGGAACATCTGTGAGAAGCAGATAATTTTTAATATTTATGGATAGCTCATTTCCATGTTGTAATCCTTAAGATGGGATCGGCTTTGTAAGGCCCTGTACAATACAAGTCATTTTTCTATATTCCCATCATGGTTATGTAATGAAGGGAACAGTGGTTCTGCAGAGAGAACACCAACGAGTTTATTAATTAATGTTGGAGAAAAGAAGCCCACCATTACTTCAACAAAATACAGAATAACCGCACAAAGAGGACGATCTTACACATTTTAATATTCTCAGGATGATCTTTGAAACAGGACAATGTAATCTGGAACCACATCTAGGCTTAACAACTAAGGTATGAAGTGAGAATAATAAACCATTTTTTGAACTTTGAAATAGACACAGTTTTTATTACATAAACTCTAAAGAACAGCAATATTATCCAAGCATTATTTCAGCATTCTAAACAATTTACTAATCTCGTTTCTTCACAGGCAATTAAGTCAGTTGGTTAAGCCCTTCCTCTGCCAATATTTTGAAATTCCATGCAATTATTTAATTTGGTATGGAAAGCTCACCCACCTGAGGTAGAGACATTTTTATATTAAAATTTTCTCTAAAAGCTATAATCGTGAAAAATGAAGATTCAGAAATCTGGTTTATGAAGATAGTGAAGATGTGTAAAAGTGGAACTAGATCACTAGTTGTTAATTTATTGTCACATTAAGTTTGCATGGTTTTGCAATCACACATGAGCTCTTAGTCACAAATGTCTTTAATATTTTTTCTTTCCCACTTTCAACCAAAAGCAAACCAGATGTAAACCTCTTCCTTTGCACGTATAGGCAGTGAGGACAATTGTCTGCCTTTGATACCTATTTAACTACATTTCACTAATAAGAGTTACACTTTGACTAGCACATTTTGTTTTAACAATTTTAAATAATGAATCATGAATCAAAAACCAAGATGACAATCCTATTTTGTGGCAGCTCCCTGTAGGTCTCTATGTTAATCAAACATATTTAATTTAAACTTTATGATAAAATCCACAGTTTTGTGATAAAAATAATTGAGATCAGATTATCTTATTTATATGTATTTTATCCATTGTGTATGGGTAAAATTCCTGCAGGTGAAAGTGAAACCAGCTGACTACTACATCAGTTAAATCTCCATTTAGCAACAATTATAATGACTTCACAAATTCAAGGCTTCTCATTTCCCTATAGTGTGCTCAAGTCTTACACTATCTTTAAAATAGTTATTTCCAATATTTCTAAGTTATGATGAAACATACAGATATTAACTAAGCATAAAAACTCAAAAGACAAAATCAGTAAATTATTCACTGAAGCACTTAATTATTTACAGAAGTACTGACTTATTCAAAAGAAGTATGGCCAGCAGGGCAAGGGAGGTTATTCTGTCCCTCTACTCTGCTCTGGTGAGACCTCACCTTAAGTACTGTGTACAGCTCTGGAGCCCTCAACACAGCAAGCTGTGCCCTCAGCACATGGAGCTGTTGTAGAGGGTCCAGAGAAGGGGCACAAAGATGGTCAAAGGGCTGGAGCACCTCTACTATGAAGACAAGATGAGAGAGTTGGGGCTATTCAAACTGGAGAAGAGAAGGCTCTGGGGAGATCTTATAGTGGCCTTCCAGTGCCTGAAGGGGGCCTACAGGAAAGCTGGGGAGGGGCTTTTCCCCTGAGAGGGCAGTGATAGGACAAGAGGTAACAGTTTTAAACTGTAAGAGGGGAGATTTAGGCATCAGGAAGAAATTCTTCACCATGAGGGTAGTAAGGCACTGGAATAGGTTGCCCAGGAAGATTGTGGCAGCACCCTCCCTGGAGGTGTTTAAGGCCAGGTTGGATGAGGCTTTGTGCAGCCTGGTCTAAGTGGGAGGTGTCCGTGCTCATAGCACGGGGGTTGGAACCTGATGATCTTTAAGGTGCCTTCCAACCTTAACCATTCTATGATTCTACAATTCTAAGCAATCATTCCATGTGATATAAACTTTACGTAGCCTTGTTGATAACTGTGAAAGCTCGCTGATCCTTGCTGAACCATTCTATGATGAAATACATATATTGTTTTACAGATACTGACTTTTCTGCAAATAGAATTGATGGAGGTGAATCTTTTCTATTTTGAAAAATATTTCACTGCTTTAGGAAGGGAAGAAACTTCAGTACAAAAAGGGAAGAATTCCAGCTTCTATAAACAGGCTTATTGACCAAATATCTCCAAGTGGAATTTGCAAAGGATTGCAACTTGGAAACACTAAGATTGCAATTAGAATACAGTGGGAAGGATCCCTTATGGGGAAAGGCTGAGGGAGCTGGGTCTCTTTAGCCTGGAAAAGGGGAGACTGAGGGGTGACCTCATCAATGTTTACAAATATGTTAAGGGCGAGTGTCTGGGAGATGGAGTCAGGCTTTTTTCAGTGATGTCCAGTGATAGAACAAGGGGCAATGGGTGCAAACTGGAGCATAGGAAGTTCCATGTAAACATCAGAAAAAAACTTCTTTACTGTGAGAGTGACAGAGCACTGGAACAGGCTGCCCAGAGGAGTTGTGGAGTCTCCTTCACTGGAGACTTTCAAAACCCACCTGGATGCCTTCTTGTGTGATGTGCTCTAGGGGATCCTGCTCTGACAGGGGGGGTTGGACTAGATGATCTTTTGAGGTCCCTTCCAACCCCTAAGGTTCTGTGACTCTGTGATTCAAACTGTAGCGACAGAATGCTGAGATGCAATAGAAAGTTTCTATTGCCATTTCAAGTTTGCTTCTCACAATCAACAGTTGCCCTGTCACTCGTATGAAGTCTGAGTGAATTAGAAGGATTATCAAAGTCAGCATGCATTCTATTCTGCTTCAAAATTGGGTACACATACAGTTATCCAATGCCAGCATTGATCAGATGCTCCCTGAATCAACCGACTCCAGGATGTTGCCCTATTGAGCACCAAACTATGCATCACAAAAATCCTCATTCCCACGAGACTCACCTGGACATAAAAAAAATCCATAGCACTCAAATTCAGATCAGTTTTTTTTAAATACATGACCAAGTCCAGGTTCAGTTTTCAGCAAGAATGGCATCTACTGAAATATGCCACTCTCAATAAACAGCTCATATTTCCCAGGGATACTACTTTTTCAAACACCTACCTAAATAGATACTGCTTATCTTAGGAGATGAAATGAGATTTTGCTCCTGGTGGCATATGTCCATGTGTTACATAAAGGAAAAAAAACAAAGCCACCAGACCTTAGATTCAGACTGCTACAGAATACTTGGAGCCTGGTACATCCATGTGAATGTATTTAGAATGTGTTTCAGCCTTGGCTTCACTTCAGGTTTATTCAGAATTTCTTCCAAAGTTTCAATTCAGTATCAGTGTAAGCAGCTCCTCTCTACATCTCCCTTTCACAAAGACCTCAGAAGACAGACCCAATCTTTAGAAATGTATTCTAAGCCTAACCATTAGCAGGAAACAGAAAGGAGTGTGTCAATTTAAAGAAACAATGAAACATGCAATTAACATGAAAGAAAAGAGGCAACAAAATAGCTCACATTAAAGGACAAAATTCTTAAGTCATTTGTAGAAAGCCCACAGTAAAAGTTAAACACCCAAACAAAAACAACAAAGCCTTATAATTCTGAATAAAATCAAATAAATAAGAAATATTATTACCTGATATTGAAGTCAATCAGCATGTGGCTGACATCAAAGATTCAGGCAGATGGAAAAACTAGCAGCACGGAAAACTGTAATGCAAAAACAAGAAACATTAATGATTACCAGAGTAGGTCAAACAACAAATCTACTGAGAAATGTAGAGCTAAAATGCATCAAACTAAGACGTTTTCTAAAGTGTCTAACAGAGTCAGCTGGTTAGTGTTGCTTCATTTGTCACTAGTACAGTTGTCTTGGCAAGGGAGAGAATAATGTTTCCTTCATTATAGAAATTAAAGTTATTATTACTGGAGAAGTTCTCCTGCATAAATGCTTTTCCAGTTTGTGTCTTCAATATATTTTTAGGGTTCGTGACAGATAATGATCCCATTTTTGCAGTACTGTCACATAAACAGCAAATGAGGTCCAAGAAGACATACAGAAGAGAAGACAGAGTAAAACAAAAGAAATGTTTTATTTCCTTTATATACAACTTTGTCAAATAAGGTACTTGAAGGGGCTGTGGTAAGATCACAGCAAAAATCCAGTTCACAAGGCAGGTGGAAATCCTAGAAGGAATTTAAAAAGGAGTTATGAAAATTATCCTGGCACTGGCAACTAAACCTTGTGATATAACACTAAGAAGTCTTACGTATGCAATTGGTTACAAAATAAATAAATTAAAAGTTAAGGAAACATGATCAGTGTTTATAGGCAATTCAGAAAAGATCTCCAGTAATGGAGTGCTTTCTATCTGAGGTGATAAAGTTATAACAAAATCTAGGGATTAGAGGCTGAAGCAGGACTTGTTTGTTTGTTTGTTTTGCCTTCCTCAGCACCGTAAGGGAGATTATATTATAGGATCATTCAGGCATATTACATCTAATCAATTTCCTACCATTGGAAGGGCATTAGGGATTAGTTCCAGTCTTTGCCCATAGCATAGTTAAACCTCATGAGGTCTACAATTCTTCAGTCTAATGAACACCTTACATTTTAGAATAAAGCCTCAGTAAAACTTAACGACCTGATACAGAAGATCTGAGGGTCTGTTCCAGCTCAAACTCTAGGAAGCTCTGTAATAACTTCAAAAATTATATTTATTACCTTCTGCTGTGCTTGATATATAAGCTACCCATCATAGCTGATTAGAGAGATGTCCCCCTTTGGCCAGCAGTATACTTGAGAAGAGAGAACAAGAACTAAGTGGCAGCTAACTCAAAGCACTTCCCTAAATCCCTGTATCATGAAGCATTCAATTAAAGCATTCCTTTGAATCCCTAACAAGCCTTGTTGAAGGCACCTGGATTCTTAGTCCTGCAAGCACCTAATCCTGCCAGAGTTCCACATGGGTGCTCCTGTCTTTGGCCTGAAGTGTGAAAATACTCCTGATTAGTACCAGGAAAGAAACCAAATCTGTCCTCAGTCCTGTAACCTAACAGCTTGAGATATGGGGGAACTCACTCCCTTCTACAAACGTTAGTACTTCTCAGTTTGGAAGTCATAAGCTTTTTTTTTTCTTAGTATCTGTAAATGAAAGCTAAGTGTTCTAAAAAAGGAAATGGACTGTGTTTTCCAGAAAATAATAATTGATATCCGAGTCTTAGAAAAGAAATTGTATGAGAAAGGATGGCATTTCAGAAAGTGGACCTGAAAAATTCTGGCATCAATCTGCTACTCTCAGAGAAGCAGTAATGAAATACAGGAGAGATACAATCAAGATGTGTCTTCTTATGCTCAAAACTGCCATGTTCAGAATTCATGGTTTGAAGAATTTTTAGACATTCTAGAATTGGAATCTTATCCACTTGATAAAATTAGTTTTTAATGAAACAGAGGTTTCAATGAATAAGAAACAAATATAACATTCAACATTTTTACTTTATTACTCTCTGAATATACGGTAAGTGAATGTGGCTCTTGGGAAAGACACATAAGGTAAATTTCTCAGATTAGCTATGATACATAATCAACTTTCATCTTGAACAAACTTTCCTCCAAGTGAATTCTGGCTTCAACCAAAAGGTGACAAAGTGAGAAAATACCCACTGTTCATTCAGTAGGGATGAGAACAAGGTCCAGTTACAGCAGTTCGATAGTGAAAAGCTGGTTCTTTTAAATTCAACTTTGTGAATATAGTAAGGACAGCCAGCTCTTTACTAGGACAAGTACTCACAAAAACTCAAAGTTGATTTTAAGTCATATGCACAATAATTTTACTTTCTGCATTTTTTTCTAACCTCTTCTAAGTCTGCCCAGTGTTCCTGCCTATCTAAAGTCCTAGGGTAGAGTTTGCTCCATTCTGCTAGATAATACATTGATTATTGGAGAATATCTCAGTATCTGAAATTTGCAGATTGAAAGATCATATCATCGATTTGCATCACTTGCACCTAAATTCCCAACCTTGCAAGTATTTTAGTAAATCACAGTCTTGAAAAGCCATTGCTGAACTTCTCCATAGCACTCGATCTTGATAAATTTAAGCAGCAGATGTTTTTCTGGTTTTCTATACACCATATAGTTGTGCCTCTAGAAGTATCTAGTAGGGTAATTTTTTACCATGATTAAACAGATTACGTATCATGATAATCCTTTTGAGTCCATAAACTAAGTGTCCACATGTCACTGGATTTCAGCTGCTCAAGCATAATATTGCATCATATAGATTTGCGACATGCCAGGACACTATCACAAAGCAATGCATACGCATTATGTTTTAACCATAAAGTGTTAAATGACAAATGAAGGTGTTCAGATAATTACACATGACATACATAATAAATTTACTCTCTGCATTCGCAAGGGGTGCTAGTCTACTCAACCAAATGTATAGCCAGTAAAGAGCATTGAGCAATCAGGCTTGACTGAGAGTTATGCAGACTGTATATTTAAATAGCTTTAATTTTTCCAATTTAAACCCATCTAACATCACTCGTGCTTTTCTGAGTGATTTTGAGTAGGCTCAAGATGAAGATAACTGGTTATTTGTGATATTGGCTTCTTCTCTGTATTAGTACAGATGTTTCTAACCTTGTAAGAAAACTGTAATATTCTTTATGCTGAATACAGAGTCTCGAAGAAGCATTTAACTTTTCATTGAGACAGCACCCATATGTTAAAAGCTCATGATTAACAATATTTAAATAAACTACTTATTGATGATAAGTGGCTATATAAGAGTTATATATCAATATGATGAGTTCAAAATCTCATTATATTTTGGGTATTCAGTTGGTCTTTACACTGCACTGTATCATGTGGCTGTTTGAAATATCTGCTCTACTGCTTTTGAGCTAGAGAAAAGCATATAAAATTCAACAATTGTGTGTTAAATACATAAACCCCAAGGTGTGACTGCATGTATTTACTTAATGTTAAAATTTATGTAATAAATACCTACTTCGCCTTTCACAGGTGTTAAATAGATAAAATTTTATTATTTAGCATGTAATCAGTAGAGATTAAATATCTTAATAAGACTCAATTAAAATCATCAGATATTTATGATACTCATTGCAAAGCTTCATAAAAAATAACCTGCCACTACTTATAGCTCTCCTCAGACTACAATGTTTCTGAGATCGACTGAACCTCCACTGCCACTAGCAATAATTTGAGAACAGGATTATTTAATTTGCTGGAAAGTAGAGTACAATAGGGAAGTCTAATAAATGGTCAATTAATCAATTAGTAGATAGGCAACCATGTAAGCAGAGTGTGGAAAGCAAAACACTGCTGCCTTCCACCACCGATAAGAAATTCCCCCTCTAATACATACTAACCCATTTTTTTATCAGTTATCCAAACAAACGTGGATGTGAAATGACTTCCATTCATGAAACAACTTTATTCCACCACTACACGGGGGCATTTCCAGAATATAATTTTGTGATATTTTGTCTTTGTAGTATCAATTAAATCAAGTTGATAACCACTTAGTATGAAGCCTTCTCCTGCTTTTCAGTCCTCATTTCAAAGACTTGTATTGTATAAATTATAATAGGGAGGTACCTGAGTACCATGGTTTCTTATTAAACTGTCAGTTTCAAGAGAAATTCGAACTTCAGAAATTCCTTTCTTCTGTGTTTATTCTATGTGTGAATCAAAAAAAGATCTGTCTAGGAACATGCAGTCTTTGAATAAGTCAGCATGAATTCTGCCTTACATACAAGTCACTCACCCAACATTATAAACCTATGAAATGATTAACAGGTTTAGACCTTTATGTCCTGCAGTCTTTCTATAGATATAAGTAAAAATAGATGTTGAGATAAATATGCTAAAAGGGAAAATATCATGTATGAGAAATGTTCAAGCAATTCAGAAAAGTGTATTTTTTCTGTTTTATTTATTTCATAGATTTACCATTCTGTGATTTCTACAGTAAGTAGCATAGCAACAGATCGAAGAGGATTTGCATTAGATGATACATGCATGAGCACCACCAACTACACAATTAGCATAAACAAAACAATCTCACTATCACAAACTTATCACAAAAGCACCAAAAATGAATGTTACTGCTTAATTGTCACCAAGAAAAATGTTTTTCATTTATCTATTCTTTTAAGAGTGAAGAGCAGCTGTTCTTAGAGTTGATAGTGCTGTAGTGCATGCAGCACAGGTCTGTGGGCTACATGCCATCAGCAAGACGTGGTGCTTTTCTCATGACTGGTTGCCACCAAGTGAGAGATAATGTAATTTTACATTGGCATGAATGGACATCTGATTGCTGGTGCTTTAAAGCTGTCATTAACAAATTGTTATTTGAGGGTTCAGAAAAGGAGAAAGTATAGGCTTGGCAAAGGCACAGGCTTGTTTTACAGAAATTCATACCTCTTTACTCAGGTAAAAAACTTCCCTTTCAATGGCAGTATTTCTCATATCCTTTGTGGATTTATTCACATACAATAACTTAAGAAAAGGACAGAGACAAGGAATCAAGGTCATTATGAGAAGTAATGTGGTCAAGAGTAATCTGTGATTCTCTCCTTGTCACTGCTCCTCTGCAGAATGGCAGAGTATAGCTGCAAGGACCTTTAGCTAGATCTTTTCACTCAAAGAGGGAGTGGCAGACTGCTGAGATCACAAAAGGGTTGTGGGTTTTTTTAAACACAGCAACTACTGAATAACTTCTTGGATATAGTCCACTCACCTCTACAGTCTGCAAATGCCCTTGCTTCCCAGCTGATTTTGGATGAGAACAGAGCAACATGTCTTTTATTTCATGACATCTAGCCAACAAATTTGCAGCATTTATTTCAGAGATGATTTCTTTTTCTAGGACTTACACTTTAGCAGTGTGACTGCAAAGTGCTAAAGGGCACTCTCCATTTAGACATACCTAAAGTGAGGTGGCAAATGAAATTCATACAGAACACACCATCCTGTTAAGTGAAGTCAGCAGTTGACAGTAAATGATCCTGGGTACACCACAAAACTAATCTGGAACTGTGTGATTATACAGAGCCTGGAACAGCACTGTGATATCCCTCTTCCTGCTTGATATCTCAAGGCATAAGAAACTGCTTGAGTCAATTGGTAAAAAAAATCTGCTCTTAGAGCATTCTTCTCCAAAATGATGCCCAGAAACTGGGAATTTCCTCTACCTAGTATAAACTACAATTAGAAGCAAAACGCATAATTTTTAACCTGTGACATCAGACCATGGATTAGGGCTTGGTTTCAGGAAGCATTTTGGAAAGCATGTATGGTGAACACTATGACAAAGTATCTCTGCCACATTTTTACCTTGTAGCCAGCAAAGGCTTTCAGATTTTTCTGAATAAAGAATATAAGCTTATGTGCTATTTCTCCTTCAGTTCAGAGAGTGCAAGTAATGTACAGATGATAGGGCAAAGCACTTTTTTGCCTAAGACACTATAGTATACGGCTATTCCTACTCCAAAATTCAGTGAATCAAAATAATTATTTTAGATTTTGATGTTGACAATTCTTAAAGGTCCTCGTTTTCCTCCCTTTCAGAAGAAAAATAGCATTTTGCATGTATGAGGAACACCAAACCTAGCCAAAAATGTGCTTTACACCTGTCAGGTGGCCATATTTCCAATCTTAATTCTGTTTTGATGTCCTGTTCCCCCATCCCATTTTCCATTTGCAGTTCATGAGAAATTTCTTTTGCTATTGCAGGTTTTTAATGAATTAATATTCTTTTGCTCTTTCTTAGAAAGGATGATATGTAAAAGTTGTACATACCAGGCTTCCTTTAAATGGTTCTACTATTTTCCTCAAGAAAGAAGGGATGAAGTCTGGCATTTTTCGTTTGGAGAGAGTGCACTTCATTGAAAGTGAAAGATAATGGCTTTAGCAGTTCCTTTTTAATCCAATCTGCTGCTTAGTGTCCTCAGATAGTTAGCGAACATAGCCATAGTTGGCATTTTGTGAGAGTCCATTTTTTTTCTATTGAGGATGCAGACAATGGCTGGCATTTCTCAATTAGGTTCTCTTTTTTCCTACATGTAATGAACTCTTTTATGTGCCTTTCACTTTAAAGTGCTGTATAACTTAGACAGCTGAATACAGTAATTCTGGTAACTAACTAAGATGGTAATGTGAATAGCTATTTGTAATAAATTCATAGCATCTCCTGTGATCACAAATGACACCATCCTCTGTTCTCATACTTTTATTTGGGAAATTGGAATTTATTTGTGGAACACTCATAATAATAATTTGTTCATTCTAACACAGACAATTACAATAAATGACTATTTTTTTCCTACTGTTTAGCAACTAATTTTACAGACAATTAAATTACACTAACAAACAAATTAGTCAACTTAAATGTGAATCAATATATTTGCTTTCACTATGTTTTATTTGTAGCAAAATATCTAAGCTTTAGATGTACATGTAGTGAAATATCTACTAGCCATTTGTATCAATGGCTATTATTGAATTAACCCACCTTTCATGGATAATCAATCTAGATTAATTTGGTTAGGGTGTTCATTAACCAGATCAGGCATATGCACACACAAATCAACTGCCCTTTAAATAGAGAAGTTAGGGGAAACACATAAAATTGGCAGTGCTGATTGTGCCTACCTTTTCAGTAGAAACAGAAGGAATAAAAAAGTTACTATTATGCTGAAATTTTAAAATTCAAACTTTTTTTTTTTTTTTTAATTGCCTGCAACATCCATTATATATATTTATGCAACTGTCCTAATACCTCACAACTTATTTTTACTCTGTGATTTTGACCTAATGGTGTGTTAGGACTGGAAGAATAACAAAAAAAGCCCAAGCAAACAAACTTGGAAGGAAGTTTGTTAAGGTCTGTTGCATAAACCCTAATAGAGTGAAATTCCTCTTAGAATTCACTTTTAAGCCCAAAAGGTTCTTATTTCACCCAGCATCAAGTATCAAGGGTTTCTATTGGCATGTTCAACGATTCAAAAAATTTCAAATAACTAAAATCATCGTATTGTGGCCATGCAACAAAACTGTCTGCCTTAAAAAACAATTTTGTAGTTTTTGGTCTAAGAATCCACCTTAGGAAAACCCCAGTATTATTCAGGCAATGCTATGCTACAGACTTAGAGCAATATGACCATCCAGCCCCGAAGTAATACACCCTTGCGGCTTTGCATTAATATACCTTTTCTAATAGCTGTTTCCTTTACCAAACCAGGCTTAAGACTTTGTGGTTTCCCTACACGTCCATTCATGTGACAAAGCAAGTGAACTACTTCCCAACTGGTCACACAGGGGAGAAGTAAGATGGCTTTTAACCATCTTATATATCTCAAGATCAGATTTAAATATAACATTTCTCTCTTTGGCAGGAAAACCTTCTGGCTTGGGGTGGCCAGTAGCCAATATTACCTAACATTTGGACTACAACTTAAAGTTGCTATTAAAGTTTTACTTGTAACATATCATATCTGTCAAAAGCCCCAGTGTGTTCTCTGACCAATGAGATCTGTCTAAGCAAACACTAATCAAACTCGAATAAAGTCCAAGCTAATGCAAACAATTTTCCAATTAGGAATCAAATTCTCCAATAAATTAGCAGACAAAAAAAAAATATTAAAATAAATACAGTTAATAAGATATACAAATAGAAAATCAGGATTAAGCTAGATAAATTTGGGTACTTATAAACAGAAACTATTTTGTAGCTTATGCATACTCTGTAGTGAGAACACTTTTGGAGTAATATCTGATCCACACTTCTGCAGAAGACGAGGTGAAGGATAACCTTCAAGGGCACAGTTGCAAGTTCTTTTAAGACAAAGTAGAAATGTCAATCAAAGTACAGAAGGTTCTTCTCCTGAGAGGTGATTATTTTTTCATAGATCGCTTCTTAGAAGGATGGCTTAAATACATCAACTAAACTTCTTAGCAGCATTGTAATAGTAGAACCAAAAGGAAACATCTCAGGCATAAGCTCTTACACACTTCAAAAAGACATATTTTTTCTTATATCAAAAAAATAAAACAAAACCAAAATCTGCAACTTTTTCCTTTCCTTATGCACTAGAACAAATTAATTTCAAATGTCTGATGAACCTTGACTTAGTCACATCTCCACTTTCACTAACAGTTTCTGAGGCAGGGCTTTTTTTAAAGTCATGTGAAAATGTTTAACCACTTAATGTTTAGCTGCAGAAATGATGGCCTAAAAAATGGCAAAATATTTTGTACAAAATCACAGCCCTCAGATATATTTTTTCAAGTTATGGAATAATGTTATTTAAATAACTGCCAGATAGAGGAAAAAAGTGATATTTCACTGTTATTTCATTATTTTTTTAAATTAATTGCTTATTTGCGCACTAGTTTTGAAAACTCTGCTATTTAAAGGATTATTTTTAAGATAAACCTTGGTAAAAATTACACTGAAAAGATTTCTATTCAGCAGTTTACAGTGACATCAAAGTCCTCAGTTTATCACAGTGTAACTAATTGCAATTTAGTAAATTACTTCATTTATGACACAGAAAAAAAACCAGACTCCAGATGCAATGGATTTGTTGAAGTAGAGAAGATAGAAACAGCCAGGTCTATTTTTTTCACTATAGTGAGTCAGAATTTTGAATACAAATAAATATAATTACCCTTAATTCTCAAAGAAGGGGGAAAATTTCACAAGAAAAATGCAAAGGCTGTGTTACGTGTTGTACAGTTCAGGCAAGTTCAAGCCCTCCTTAGGGTTGAAAGCTCCTGTTAAACTAAATATATCTGCTTCTGCAATATACTATTCAGGTGTGAACCTGTGGATGGTATTTTGCTGTAGGGTCACTCTGTCTAACAGAAATTTTACTCTTGTAGAAATTATCTACAATATCTTAATTTTCATGGTCATAAGATTAGCTGTAACATGTAGGTGAATATCTGTAATACATAGATAGATTCAGAAAACTGATATGTTTATCTTTTTAAAGCCAGCCTTTATTTTTCTAGAAATGCTACACCACAGCAGAAGGTCTTCCTCAAATTATAATTGCCTACCACTATGGCATTTACAGGCACATGAGTAAGCCTACCACTCCTGACCCACCCAATAAATCTAACAACAACCTGTTCAGCCACTGAAGAGTATCTCCATAGACAGAATGTAAACAAGTGACAATATAGCCAGAAAAAAACTGTTTAGAGAAGGCCCATGCTGAAGCAATATGCCTCAAGAAAACTTCTTGGCAAAAGTGCTCCTAGCAGCTACCTCTCTAAAATAAAACTTCAGCTACCACTGCCTCTATATTTGAGGGAAGCTTTTGTAATCACAAGAAGAAAACAAGATAGCCCAGAGCTTATCTGATCTCTTACACAAATTCAGAAAGATCCCTGCAGATCTTGCAGACTAACACTAGGGACAGATTTTTAAAGATACACAGGTACTGAATATCCTGAGGAGTTTCACATAGAATACCTATGCTTTATGTCACTTGCCTGATAATCGAACCCACAGGCAGGCTCAAGAAATATATGAAGAGATAAAAGATCTATAAACAGACCTCAGAAGCTAGGAAGCCAAACTAATCCCCAAACCAGTAAGACACCTGACTCTGCTCAGGAGCCTTTAGGTCTTCTGAAGCTGGATGTTTAAATCATTCTTCTGTTCATCTTCAAGGGAAAAGATCCTCTCATGGTTCTGATCTTGGAAATCTGACTTGCAATGCTGACAGCTACCTCTCAGATTCTCAATCTGCATGATGTGGACAGATAGGAATCCAGGTCTCCTACCTTGCAGGAAATTATTTCAGAATTAATTGCAGCTAATACTGTGATTCTACTGCTAGGGCTATTCCAGTTAGTGTAAATGAACAGGCATTGAAATATGGTCTCTCATCTCAGATGACTGCTTTACTACTTGACTTATGGGAGAGCTGGGAGCTCTTTCTAAGGTAAGTTTGGATCAACCTTCTTCAAAAACATGGAACCTCATTAGTCCTCCCGCTTGGTTTTGCATTAACTCATTGGTTCTAGGAAAAAACATCCACTGAAGGTAAGAGGCATGCCAAAAACAGGGAAAAAAAATTGCAATAGTAAGTCTACATTTAGGCTGAACTGTTATTATATCGAAGAATCTCAAGCTCACCGTGTAAAAGTTACCATCTAGAAAAGTGAATGGAAAGATTACTTTAAGAGTATTCTATGACATGGGGGGCTGAAGAAATAGCTTAAGAAACTTACAGCTGTGCTAGTTTTTAGCATGAACTAATAGTAAAAGCTGAAATGACAAAAACTTTAGCAGAAGTGATCTAACAAAGCAGAGCTATGAATGGCTACTGAAATGAGGAAGCAGATGATTTTACAAGATCAGTGGCAGCTTGAATTGTGCCCAGCCACCCAGCAGGAAAGGTGACAGGACCTCAAGACTTGTCAATCCCATACTGTGAGTAATATGTTGCTGCAGGAGAGGAGAAGCAACCAGGTAGCCCAGTGTGTCTTCAGCTAATTTCACCAAAAAGGACTGTAAAACGCAGTTATATTTTAAAGTTATTTCTGTTGATCCTGGATTATTTTTTTTTTGTATTATTAAGAAAAATAATAATAATAAAAATTCTACTGTGGCAATTCATTCAAGTTTTGAGTTGGGAAAGTTACCCTGCTGAGCACCAGAAGTCATGAGTTTCAAAGTCAGGGCTCACAAGGGTGTTTATAAGATGTTTCTTTAAATTTGAACCTGGCCCTTTTTGCTGCTAATTACCTGAAATTGTTAAAAGGTATCAGTAACATCCAGGACCAGACTAGAAGTACTAAGTGAATCTAGATAAATAGGAATAAGAAATTCTGAAGTTGCCAAAGACAAGCTGGATAACATTTTTGGACCTGGCATATAAATTTAGACAGTTGCAGTATCTCCCCCCTTAAGAAAACTTTTAAGCCTCACTCTATTAATCTCTGGTTTCCTTCACAACTTCTGAACCAATTGTCTTTTATCCTTCTTTTCAAAATGATGACATACTCATGAAAATTGAGGAAATATTAGAGCAAGTGGAGTGGATATTTTCAAAGGCAGTAAAAGCAATTGAATAACCAGTTACTGTTCAAAGTCCATAGGAGTTGGGACCATGACTTTTTTTGTCATTTCATTCCTTCTGCTAGTAACTTAGTTTCATTTCCTTTGGCCAGTTTTTTTCTTAATACAGAAAAACATTTGAGGCAATGAGAATAAAAAAAGAGACTTTTTCTAGTTTTCTGAAATGAACAAAAATAGTCAACATTATATGTTCCCTTACTTTAATGACCTTTTCACACTTCTTTCACTCATACCAGAGGAAATAGCATAGCAAATAAAAACACTGCTGTTGATCTGGAACACCAGTGATGTCAATGTTTGTGGTTATGAAGAACACAATGAATGCCTTTGACACTTAGGGCTACAAGAAATGAGTTTTCTGAGTGATCTTAGTTCCTTGCTTCACTCTTTACCAGGGCATTATTAAAACTGAGAGCTTCATAAATTTCTCATAAAGACCTTTTCAATAGTTAAGAATGTGCTTTTAAGCCATAACTGTATCAGTATATGTGGTTGTGCTTTTATCAAGAAAATATATACACGTTTTTTTTGTGATGCTGTCTAAAATCTTGACAGCTAAAGAATTCATCTTTGGAAGTGTAGATTCATTTCTGCCGTTAGTTGCAAGTCAGTAAAGGCCTCATTTTTATAGGTTGGATCCAGTGCCACATTGATTATGCAAATAGCCTTTGTGAATGCCTCAGACATACATTGCTGAAATTGGAAGGTAGGTATCTCAGAAAGCAGGCCTGGATTTTTAAGCCAAGGAATTGTTCTTATATTCCTGCATTAGTAAGTTATAAGCTACCGATAAATCAGTTCCCTTTCTCCTTGTACAAGGTGCAACTGGCTCAAGATATCTTAAAGATAATTTTGCTTCACAGGACAGGCATGTTAGTGGAGTTCATACTGTGAGCTATAATTATTTAATTTGAAAACTCCTTTATCCTAAGGAAAAAAGATAATGTTATATATATCTATATATATGTATAAATGCACACATATATAAAGACAAAGCTAACATTGTCAAAAAAATCTACTTAAATATAACAAAAGAATTGTCCTGAATACCTCTCCTTCTTCTACTCATTACCCCAACATTACTCCAATTTTCCATTTTGAAAAAGAAAGAAAGTTCTGGGAATTCAGAGAAAAAATGGGAAAAATGTTAAAAATGACAAAAGGAAAAGGGCTGCTGCTGGCCAGCTGTGATCATGATACTAACCAAGCTATTGCCTCTGCTGTGGAACTCCTCTTGCTGTAATACTGGCCTTTCAGACTCAAAAGGTGGCTTCCTTTGGAGATCAAATGAATGCTATGCCAACAAAATGGAGAAACACCTTAGGGACAATAGATTAATTAAATATAAAATTCCCTATAGGAAAAGCAGGTTGTACCTTTTCAAACTTAAAGGCAGAGAATCACTGAATGGAATTTAGAAACTAAATAAACAAACTTTAAATGGGAATAACTGATCAGGTTAACGATTTATCAAAAGAATCCACAGAACCCTGACACAACCGACTTTCTCTCAGACACTGAAAATCCATTTTATCAGGATCAGACTCAAAACAAGACACAGTATGTTTGAAAAGGAGAGGTTTGCTATGATGATGTTTTTTTCTGCTTCTCTCTTCTGCATGTTAAAGGGGAACTCCTGGGTTTTTTTAGAGCTTGCAAGGAATTCCTTGATAGACAAGGACTATTTGTGTCAGAGATCAATACTCTCAGTGTCTATCTTGATAATAATACTGATTACTTGCATATGTCTCAATCTAGAAAAACCTAAGGAAAAATATTTTAGATGTATTAGACAATCTCCCTAAATGGAGCCAGAGATTTATAGTGCTGTTAACCAGTAACCAATCCAGTGCCAGATCCTGACACTAATTCACTCCAGAACACATGCATGTTAAACTTTCTTCACCCTGTGTTTTGGAATATACTTCACATAAGAACATGCATGTAACATATGACCATTTTATATTAGGCAGTTGAAATATTAGGCAGTTGCAGCACCTTCCAGAACAGGATGGAGTTTTAATTATATTTATTTAAAATATGGGTGTTTTTTTTGAAGAAGAAGTGATAATGCAAGAAGTGCACAGTAATACAGAAGTTGCTTTGGCTTTCTTAGATTTCCTTTAGTTGTTTTCTACTATAATCCCTCTCATAACAAGATTATCTTTCTTCATCCTCCCTGTTTATCTTCCCCATCAAAACATTTTGGATCTCTCCATGTCATGGAATAGCAAACTGTAAGTGTAAATACATTCAGCATCTACTCACAACTTCTCACTCCTTACTAAGGTCATCAAAGATCTGGTTGCTTATATAATAGTTTAGTAAACTAATATATGCCAAGGGCAGAATCTTCTTTCCTTATATGACTTCCCCTCCCAACTTCCCTTTTTGTGAGTTTCTTCAAGGAAATCTGGAGCAACAAATAACATCTGTTAACTATTTATCTAGTTTTTCAAACCCTTTTAATGGGCCATTGCCTAAACTGTGAGTTTACAGCCAGGTACCTCTTGGGATACTATGTTTAAAGTCTCCATCAAATGTTACAAAATATTATGCAATTATCAAAAAGGCAAATGTCGACATAGCATTTTTACGTAGACTGATTCTGCAGAAAATTGATCTCATAAGCTGGAATGGGATGGGGGTGACATGAGTTCTACTCTGCTAGGACACCTTAAAATTGAGAAGGAGTCTTGTCTTGTCTTGTCTTGTCTTGTACAGAAAGCAAATAGTAGGCACTATTTCACTTAGTTCAGTGTATTCTACTTATGGTCACAGTGAACCAGACTGAAATGACCTTAAAAAGCCTGTATGAATGAATCTTGTCACATTTTGCTGAAGTCTGTAGACTACCAGCAAAATTGCAAATGATGACTTGGATGAAACTCTAGTGATGATAATAAATTATTTTAGGGCTGCAGGGAGAATATAATAATAATTAAAAGTGCATATAAAGAGAATGTTATACTTGTATTACTTTTAAAAGCATTCAATAAATTTCTCATTTGTATATTATTATAATAATTTAGTTACATTAAAGATTTCCAGAAGTTTTTAGCAGCTTCTGCAACTACTTTTTAGTGTACATAACTGTAATAGAAATAAATTTTGGAATCTTTCTTAGAATAAGTATTTCATAATCTGCTGGGCAAAGGAGTGGTATTCATTCTGGAAAGATGCAAGAAACATAAATTCTATCTGTGATATAAAGCATTTATCTCATTAAAGATTCATTAAGGTCCTTGAAATCTAAGAAGTTTCAACTGGTTCTTAATTTAGTAGAGTATCAAACTAGTCAACTATTCATTGATAAATTAGTATCCCAAAAGCCACATCACAAGCTAACTGTAAGCCAGCTAAGTCAAGAAGAGACTAGAATCTGTAATGAAGCCAACTGGAGAGAGTATAAAATATTCTATGAAAATTTTGATATTTTCCATACCCCATTACCCACTGGGATTAAATCAGAGCCTTTTGAAATATTCTGCAAAATAAATTACACCAATGAGGCCTAATTCAGAATAACTAAATAGTTAATTGCTTCAGTATACTGAAACTCCAGGTGAATTTCCAGCTGTATTTTATAATATAGTAGGTTAGAAGGTATTGTGAGGTGAATATTTCTCAACATTTCCAGCTGGAACTGTTCCACTTCATATCAATAATTAAATGCTTATTGGAGCAAAGACTTGAACTACTGACTTCCTCTTTTCAAGTGAGTGCCTTGAATATTGGCTGTTGAATACTGCTGCTGTCTTTGGCCAAGTGAGTAAGTTACTCAAGGCAGAACAGCACCAGGAAGAGTTGTTAAGACACTCTCACTCACACTGTCTCTCTCAAGTGCTCTGGGAAAGTGAAGAGTGCACATTTGACTCTGCATGGATGTTCTTCTGTTAAGCATAAGTAAAAGTTCAAAATTAGTTTAAATCTTTAAAATAAAATAGCAGTAGTGATTAGAAATTCTGAAAGCTTAGGATATCTTGAAAATTCCTATCTTTGTAAGATATTTTACAAAGAATAAGCAAAGGATTAGAAAGCAGTACTTTATTAAAAAGGAAAAGGCTATCAATGGAAAATTCTTTTCTATACACAACCTAAAAGCCCAAGAAAGGCCAATTTCCATTACAGAGATCTAATTAGAAGACATTTGTATTCTATTTTAAAATATATTTGCTCTAAAACACTTCAGGACTGAACTAGATCTCCCTGTTCTTCATGCTCAGATCAGTGTGGCTATACAGAAGCCCTCAGAATTCAACCCTGAATTTGGTCCAAAGACAAAGTATTGAATACTTGGAAGAAGAGAGTGGTCTATGGAAGCAACACTTAGAAGAATACAAACAGCAGGAGACTTTTAACAGCAAATTCAAGTGGAAAAAATAAACCCAGAAAACTGCCTGAGAAAGTTAAACACTAGAAAACTTCTAACAAATCACAAATAGCAGTGAAGCAAACATAAGCCAGAAAAGCAACTGCAAGAAAAGCCAAGCAGCAGGAAACATAACAACAAAACAGGAGTAAAACAAGAATAAGGCAGAGAAACAGGAACTGAGGGAAGCTAACCAATAAAAAGATTCCAGAGAATGAAAAGCTGCAGTTATACCAAAGTATGCCAGAAAAAAACAACAGCTAGGAGAAGATAAGGAAGATCATAGTGAAATCAAAGAAAAAACCCTTCTCTAGAAGGAAAAAAAAACTTCAGTTCCTTTGGCATGGAATAGAGGTATATATTCTGTCACCCTCTGATAGTGACAGAGAAGAAAATACTGTACAGAACTGCTTGCATAGAAACATCACTTTCAAAAGATAATGCTTTATAACAGTTTCCAAGGTTACAAAATAAAAAAGAAAAAGAAGACATATACATAATGTTTGTTTTATGTCTTCATATGTCTTCAGGAGATCCTCACTCTACATGTGGCTGGACTCTTAAGTAAAACTAGCTTCTTCATACCCTACAAAGATTTCACAGAGCACCACTATGTACTAGGAGAGCTTGTTAACTTCCACTGTACACATCAAAAAAGCATTGCCATGAGAAAAATCAGCATGTTTCCAAACAAGAAGAGAGCAGACTCGAAGAACAGGCAGTGGAAAACCAGACATAGCACCAAAACCAGGAAAATGAAGGCATAAGTAGTTTAGGAGTAAAAAGTGGAAGGTATGACTTTGTTTCATTACTTATTTCAGGGAAAAAAAAAAAAAAATCACTATACCAAATCTACAATCTGAGAAAGGTTGGACTGAAGTGTGTAAGGAGGGCCATGTCAAAGCTACTGAAAGAATAATCAAAATATATATACATTAAGATGTTTTTTTGTCATGATTCATGTAAGTTTTGCATAAGTTGCTTAAAATGTTTCTGCCGGTCTGGGAAAAGTGCAGAAATTTATTCAAATTTCCCTCCTGGGAATGAGGGTACGTGGGTTGTATATGTAAACACGTATTGATGCTGATGTGCAGGCCAGCACATCAACAGGGTGTCAGTTTGCAGGGATTTGCACAGGGAGTATCTTGTCCAGCTCATCTCCCTTGCTTGTGCAGACAGAGCAATTTTGGCTCTGAATTCAAGTGGAACTGGGAAATGCTACCTTGCACAAATACAAACTACCACACATAATCTGCTTGGAAGCACCTTGCCTCTGTTGTGAAGACAGTTCTATAATGCCAACAGATTTGTATTTTTTGTATTATCTTAAGGACAAACAGAACCAATTTGTGGAAAAGTCTGGAAAAATGAAAGGATGCAAAACTATAGAAGTAAAAAAAAACAACTTGTAATAATAACTTTGGTTCAGAAAAGTTGACTTACCCAAATCGTTTACCTGTCTCATTACAAGTACCTTTATGAATTTCTGTGACATTATCTTTGATTATAAAAATGCGGTTTTCATTACAAGCAAGTATATTTCCCAACAGAGATATACAATGCCAGAGGGACCCCTCACAATTAACTGAATTGAATAGTTTTTTTAGAAACATTATTTAATTTTGGGAAGTTTTGTGAAACACTACTTGGGATCAAAAAATGAGAAATTATGAAGGCAGCCCACTCCAACTTCCAAAAAGAAGAGGATTTAGGTCTGCATTTTATAATCCTCTTTAAAAAAAAAAAAAAGTGCTACATTGTATACATAAATATATTACATAGAAAATTGCTGGGTCTCCAAATGATACTTCCTATTTGACACAGAATACAGGCCTGATGTGCTCAGCAGAAACACAATAACAAGCTGACTTATTTAGAACTCATTCTGATTGTACACAGGCAGAATTATTCAGAAGTACTTCAGGACAAAATGATCCACAGCTGCTAAGAGTCTTGTTTTTGTCCTTCCTGTGTAACAGGGATAAATTATACAGTCTCTCCTGGGAAGGAAGACATAACAGGGAGAAGTGCGTCCTGCAAAGCCCTGTTTCTACACGCTCCTTTGCAGATGCACAAAAACTAAGCCAAGACAAACACCAAGCCCTTGATTATTTTTTTTCTTTTTGAGTTGTATAAAATACTAAATTTCTGTTTTCTTTGAGATTCTGTAAGATGCATCTTTTTCTCTTTTTCATTTGTGAGAATTTGAACATCAATCTAGAAAACCTATTCAAAGCATAAGAGTGTAAACATTTGGGCATAGGCATAATGATAGTCACAGAAAATAGGAGTATTATTTGTGCAGGGGTTCTCAGCAGGGCAAAGTTTTCAACACAGTGCTCAAGATTAGGCAGCACTGAAATTATTCCCATATGTGTGTTGATTTGACTTTTTGGTTGAAATTGTCATTTTAGCATTTTCTAAATGATGGGATTGGATTTTTTTTTTAAATTTGAAATATTTGATTTATTTATTTTTTTACACCTTGTTTGAATTCAAAGTACTGTGAAAGCACTCAAAGAAGTAAATTTTATCAGTTTCTATTGGTTTGAAATGTTGTGGGGTTGGATTAAATTTTAAATTAAAAAAAAAATAAATAAATTTCTCACTGTTAAACAGTGATATGTCATTTGATGGGAAGTGGAAAGGACCGAGTGAGGCACAATAGGTGGTTTTGCCCAGTTATAAGAACACATATAGGATAGAGAGTGAAAATTTTCTTGCAGTGCAATTTTTCTATAGTTTGCCAACAAACAGAAGTTTACTCTCCATCTTACCTATGATCTGTGTGGGTACTAGTAGGTTTTCAGCTGATCAGCTGGATAAAAATGGATCTAATTCTGCATTAGTGAAATCAAATACAACCTTACTGTTAATTCAGTGACTGTAACAGTATCTCTCCTTGGCTGAAACTGTTTCCATTTTTAGCTAAGTTATTTTCTACAGGTTGAAGATGCAAACTTAGCTTACCAAGAGTAAAAAGCATATGTATTTTGCATTCCATTCTTCTCTTCCAGATGAATCAGGACTTTTCTTTATAGAAAAATAAGTCACTAAACACACACCCACCCCCAACTGCCTAAAACCACAATACAACAAAAAACTAAATAACCTCTCATTTATTAAGCCATCAAACACAAGCCATAGGTTCAAAGTACTTGAGAAAAGATAGTTAAATCCATGGGTGTTTTAGGGCTGTTTCAGGGTCTAAAACCTCAGGGGAAATCAATATCCCAGGAGTGGAAGAAATAGAACAATTTACTATTTCCTTTATGTAGAGCAATCACTAAATATTTGATTTTAAAGAGTTTTTAAAGAAAAGTGTTGAAATCCTTACCTAAAAGCATATTTTATACATTCTGAAGAAAATCTGTATTCCCTGTTTTCTGTGGTCTGCATCATTGGGATACTAATTATAACAAGCTCCAGAGAGCAACAGATACTTCTCTGGTACCTAGTACAAATAGACTGTGCCTCTGGCTGCTCATAATACTGCTGCTTAATAATAATGAGACTTCCAGTCATATTATTTGTAGCAATCAGGACAGAAATGATTTGGCAGCACTGATGGAATGAATTCATGTCACATTACAATTTTACCCTTGAGTTACTAATTGGTCAGCACTGTGTTCATTTCTATTATTGTTTTTAGTTTCTTTCTTACTAATATGTACTGACAGAAGAAAACAGTGACTTCCCTAAAGGGTGGAAGGGCCAGTTCAGAGCAGGCAGCATGACTGCTGGATCACATTCACAAGCTCTCTCTGTAGAAATACTGTAAGCCTGGTTTCTGCATGTCTAGTCTCTTCCCCAAGAATGACAGCCAATTTAGGTATAAATCCTCATCGCAGTGTTGGTTCCCTAAAGTCTTCCATTCTAGTTGCTACTGCACAAGACAAAACTGCCACAGAGCTCCCTTTTGATCTGTTTCTGGAACTGCCTAAGGACATTTAAAGCAACACAACAACAGTGAATAAATGGCAGTGCGGGAAATTTCCAAGGTATGACATTGTTAAATTGTATTCAAACTAAACTCTCTGGTGAAATTAGAGAGTGCTTTTTAATTTTTTATATTTTGCTTTCAAATAAGACTCTCAATCCTGACATTGTTGAAACATTGCCATTGGACACTTACCAAAGAGATTATTTTATTATTTTAAAATTAACTTTGAATTTTATTTTTAAAAATCAGCAGATTTTTATATATTATAAAAATAGAAATGCAGACACCTCAAATATTTGCCTGTATTTTTAAGCAATAACATTTTAAGCAGTATTTTTTTCTTTCCTTCTGGCAACGGATACATTTTTTAATTCTTTGCAAACAGAACTTTCATTTTAAGCACAGATATACTGATAATCACAGACTGATTTATATCACAATGTGCTATTTTACAAACACCTTAACCAAGGAATATTAGGCACCTGAACTGAATCTTAGTTCAATAAGTTTTCACTTTCTATTTTGCTTCTGTAAATGGTGTGGAAAACATGCCCTAATATTTCTCAGTTTGGGCATAATTCTTTTAGCCTTCTATTTTTAAGTCAGTCTGCTCTTATTCCCCTCAACTTGGTAAGTTGTGATGTATTCTTAAAATATTCCAGTTTTTCTTCTTTTGTCAGGACATGGGAAGCATTTTGCTTTCTTTTAGTGTGTACTCTGCAAAAATACACATCAAAATAGTCTTTAAAATTATACAGAAAAAGCAGAAACACTAAAAACAATTTAGGTAAAAATTATAAATTCAAACAATATAATCAACAACAGATAATATTTAATTACACTACAATGTAAAGAAAAGCATCTGTCCCCTGAAATCAATCAATTTCCTGACCCTTTTCTGTCAGCATACTCAGAGATAGCTTCTCCCTCCTAACTCTTTCTGTCTCTTTCTCCTTCCCTTAGGACCTATCTTTCAAGCCCTAACCAGAAATCAGCTCTTTTGATATGCCTGTCTTATCATACTTCCCGACCAACGTGTCTTTCCAGTTCTACTGGCTTCTAATAGCAAGCAGTTCCTTCATTCCATAGCTTCCAATAGGGAGATCCACAGATCCATCTAGCTTCAGTTAATTTTTCTTTTTTCTCAGACAATTTTGAAATGTGAGTAAAAAGTTTGTTAATAATTCTTATTAATCATTCCGTATTTCAATTAAGGAAATAGCTCCAGGTCAACAGATATAGGAAAATAATTTGCAGACTTTCATAAAACATCCACCAAATATTATTATTACAAGCTCAGTATCACTAGTGACCTGTATTAGCTGATGATATTCAAAAGACTTGGTTATATTCCTCCACCTTCAAAGTCCAATTGTTTGAAAAGCAAACACGGGGTAAAGCTGATACTTATTTTAAGGCAAAGAATGGTGACACTTAAGGCAACTGACTCACACCTGTGCTTGAGGAAGTCACCTCTCAGGGTCATAGTTTCTCTTCTGTGGGTTGGATGTAAGTCTCCTTAACTCTCTGAAGTACAAACTAAGAGCAATTATTGTGTTTGCAATAGGTATAGCTGTTACAGCAAAAAAGGATGGATAAATTCCAAGTTAGGTAGGCAGGATTTGGAAAGTCAACAAAAGCTAAACATTGATTTCTAGGGAATACCCGGTTTTCACATAAGTGCTTTTAACCTGTGAATGATTTTTTTTTTTTTTTTCATATAGGAACACTTAATTTCTAATAGAAAGACAGACAAAATTATGATGTCAACGAATTCAGCTCTTTTGTTCAAAATCATCTTTCTGTGATGAGCAAACCTTAATCTACTACTTTTCAAGCAACGTTCAGTCTCAGTCATGATACAAGAGTCACCCTTTTTTTGCTCTAGAAACTATAGCTGTTCAACTGAAGAACAAACTTACTTTGTTAATACAATTTGGAGACAGCTACCAGCTTTGAGTTGTCCAACCTGTTTTGCTGGTCCGATTTGAGCACTTAGCACATATACACCTTAGCAAATAGTGGGTGATCTCAAATTTGAACATCTTAAAAGCTATGGCTTATTTAACTACCTCAGAGAAAATCAAATAAATTTATCTGAATAGGACATATTCTCAAGTTTCTCCTACCCAGATGCTCTATGTTCACTGTCTAGGGTGTGTGCAGCTTCAAAGTGAGTATCAAGAGTAGGGACACCTTTAGCTCTATTCTACTTTTGCCTCTTTTTTAGACAGGCTGCTCGCTGATTCATGTGTCATGATATAATTGAATTGTTTGACTTCAGGATAGAGATAAGCTGAACATGGACAGATAAAATATCTATCCCACTAATTTATCAAAAGGAAAAGGTATGACAAATTAAGCTGAAAGGCATTGTTGCTATTTAAAAGTAACTTTTTTTGTCTTTAGTATTCATAATAATAGTTTTCTCTGTGGCAGGTGACCTGATATTGCTATATTAAAAAGTGAGTATGTTACATAAACTGAGCTTTAACAAATAGCTACAATGGAGTATTTTTGCTTTTTGCCATATTTCTCCCAATGTTCAACTTATCAACAGCCAAAGACACCAAACTCATCCTTCTTGCACACGTAAAGTAGGAACATCCATAAGAGAGACCTGAAATCTCATTGCCAATATCATGTACTTTACTATCCTGTCACTGTGTAATCCCTGCACCCAAAAAGCCACAATTTTCGGGAAAAGACACAGTTTGGGGAGGGGAAGGAATCAAGTAAGGGTTGTTTCAAATACCTAAATGCTTTCCTAGTGAAGGATAGTTTACATAGACAGTTAATTCTCTAAGAGAATCTGATGAAATTTAACTTCTTTCAACTCACTCTTCAAAAATCAAGACTGTAAATGAAGTTCCCTTCTTTCTGATTTTTAGTTTTTATTCTGAGGCTGCAAACAAAACTAAAAAAAACAGTTAATAAACTATTCTGCACAAATTATGTGAATTTTTCATTAATTTACTCTGGATGAAGTATCGAGGGCACCGGTTTTGAATAAAACATATGATCTGGTGATTAATCAAATCCCTTTCTGATGGAAGCAATAATCTATCTGTCTGGAACCTGAAGGGTATACAAGGACAAAAGTGAATGCAGCAAAGGAAGTAGTATTCCCAGTCTGAAAGCATCTAACATCGACTTATATGGGGGAAAAAAAAACACAAGATATTTTTGTCTTAAAATAAAAAAGAAAAAGGATTCACAAATTAAGGTTATCTTTGGAATAGATAATATTAGTCATACGTGACCACTATAGTAATTTAGATCATCTGAAACAGAAAAACTCTTTCTACTAAGCACAATACACCTTTGTAATTTTAATTCATAACCTGATATGCTGGCTTGTGTTTTTATTTTAATTGTGTGTCAGTGTTAAGTAGGTATGACCACATCTGTTATGGCACTGTAAAGCTGCAATTTTGGAATCAGATACACCCCATAAATTCTCTAGAATTATACAAAGATATTATGGTAATTTTGGTCAGCTGCTCTGGTGATTTATATGATGAATGCCATAAATGATGGGCAGCTCCCAGAAAATTATGCAAACATATTGTGTGTGCATACCTATTTATGTGTCAATATGCACATGAATTTGAGCACTGGACAAAAGGGTAGTGTTATTCATCAGTATTTCTTTTTTACATATCTTGGCCCTCCTCTAACAGTTACCTTAGCAGCAGTTTGTAAAAGATAGGTAATGAAGTCTGCCTCCACTTAATGGTCAACAAAACTGGCTTGTGTACACAAGTCAGAACTCCACTGTGTTTAACAGCAGTATGAATCAGTTGAGGCATCACCACAGACTAGGATGCTGCAGTTCTACTCATCTCTTTCTGGCTCACTAAGGTAGAGCTTGTCTTTCTTCATGGCTTGGTATCATGACATGATTATAACATATATGATCATATAAAACAGTTAAACAGAAATTTAAATATGATGTTGCCGGCGGCGAGGGAAGCAAGCAGTCCAGAATCAATGTGATTGATAAAGCAAGCTTCGATTTATTGAATACACAGTGTTACTTTTATACCCTTTTCCAAACCTACTTGTAGTGAATTCATTGGATAGTAACTACTTGTAGTGATTTCACTGGACGGCAACTACTTGCAGTGATTTTACTGGATAGTAACACACATCTGAGTTCCAGGGTTCTTCCTTGTTTTCTATTATTCTACTTCTCTACCTTGTCCTTGAGTTAGTTTAAGCTAGCTGAGAGATTGTTTATACTTGTGTTAGGCTAAAAAAGAGATTGCTTGTACAGCTGCTATTTGTGTTACACTCTCAAGGCCTCTCGAGGAGATAGCAAGGGCCCATGGCCCTGCTGCTCAAGCCATTCTTCAACATGATGTAACTATGACGCAGAAAGCTTTTATCATTTACAGAGCTATGCAATCCATGTATATTACCTTTTCAGGTGAAGACAATTCATAGAAGGTTGAAGAAGGATTGGCAAGTGGTATTTAGTGTAACAGAATGCAAGACGTAAATGGATTTCTCATGAGTCATGGCTTTTAATCACATGCTTTTATGCAATTTGAAGGTCATGCTATTTATTCCTCTACTACTTAAACCTCTATACATCATATAATAAACCTTTATAAGTAGAAAGAAATTAAATCTTTAGTATTGTAGTATAGGCAAATGATCACCTTCATTTTACCATCTGCCTTATTCATCATTGTTTTTCACTAATCTAAGAAAATTAGCAGTTTGAACAAGAACACCATCAGAAAAAGTTTCTCCAATAGAAAGAAAACTGAAATACTACACTAAATCCACGATTAAGAGAAAATAAATCACAATTAATTAGATCTCCTTTTGCCACTTTATTAATACATAAATATAATTTTCCATAAGGATCAGAGAAGACTGTATTTCCAGGACATTTCAACTTCCTTTAAAATTTTGATGCCATAAGAATTGGTCAACTAGCCAAGTCAGTTGAAAGCAGCATATTAATTTGTGAAATCAATACAACTGTAAGTGTATTTGAGTTTATTAATGTGCCTAAGTGACTTGCTGGACTAAAAATATTAAATAATATTATTTCACATTGAGCTTCAACAAAAAAATCCTCTTATTCTATCCCTCTATTATCCAGATCAGTTCTGTCTCAAATTGTTTTAGAACTGCTGTTATGTGTTATATTTCTGGCCCAACTGATTTTGATTTGTACTGCTGGATTCCTTAGAGCAAACTGACAAGTATCAATGCAAATGTTAAATTTGCTTAATATCTTTTAAAACTGCAGTGAAAATACTGATTTCTAGTTAACACTTGACAGTGAAAATGCAGACAGGGTCTTTCCGAAATGTCACGGTTTGGCTCAAACCAGTACAAGGAGTGATAAAATAATTCCTCTGTCCAAGCAGCTCTGAGATGTCTCTTTTTTTGCATGGGGGTAAATCAGTATTTGATAGCCATTAAACCTTTAAAGCTTTATTTTAACTGTACACATCATTCTTTAAGAAGAAGGACGTTTACTGCTGGACACCCTGTATGTGATCTGCAGAGCATTAATAATTTTTTTTCACACTGGAGCAATGACTGGCAGATCTACAACATATTTGTTAATGCAAATATAGTGAATGAAGACGAATAGTAACATAGTTTCAGTGTGAACTTTACAATAGATGTGACTCAGAAAGGGCAACTAAATGAGTTTATATTACAGTGTATCATCATGTTGTCAGCTAATTCCTAGCTTCGCTACCTTAAAATCTTTAACAGAAAAACGTCTCTTTCCTTTTGCAGTGAGGTCCAACACTTCATATAGCATTAGTGATATAATGACACTATGTCAAACCCTAAATAAACAATTTAAAGCAGATATATTAAAACATAATTACTAACATTTCAAATAGTGGACACGAAAACTGTTCACTGAAATTATGCATAGCAGTACAATACAGGAAAAAGTATTTAAAACTACAGTATGTCAGTCTAGGAGGAATAAATGTTATTTTTCACAATCTACCATATTTCTCACAAGTCAAAGCAGTCAGACTTCCCACTGAATGCATTCTATTAAGAAAAAAAGAAAAATGCTATATAGGTACATAATCTTCATCCTAAAAGAAATAAAATACAGTTGTGATAAGAGATTCATAAATCTCTTGAATTAAAAAAAAACATAAACTCAATAACCACATCTTAAAACTAGTATGAAGAACGTCTTGATCTTTTTCTTTCTTCCCCTCAGCTTTTTAAAGAGTGGCAGCCCCAATCACAAAAGTCAATCTGTGCTCTCTCTTTTCTTGCTCCTATTATTCACTTCTTCAGGTACACACAGAAGCCTGGCTGAGAACTTGCAGTTACATCTGACATTGCATGTCTGTGTTCTACAAAGCTATGTAGTTAAACTCAGTGCTTTGAAAATGCATTATACTCAAAATCTTTTTAATGCTAGACAAAGATGCATAATCTCTGCTAGCACTGAAACAGATGGATTTTAGATATCAATCTAGTGGAAGTTAGTGGTCATTAGGTTAGCCATTAATTAACTACAGACAACTGAAAACAAGCTGTAAAAGTTAATCAAAATTTAAGGTGAAAAATGTTTCAAGCAATTGCTACTTCTAAAAGATCAAACCTTGAAATCTATAAATACACATTTAAGCCCAGTTAGGTTACTTCTGAACAGAATTTTTAAAGCTCTTGCCTTTCCCAAATTCTCGTCAAATGTTTCAAGATTCAAAAATAGCAACTCTGAGAAAACCCATTTATCCTTCTTCAGGCTGTTGTTAATATGGTGTATGCTATCAAATTACAAGAAAACTATGTACTATAGTGAAGACATGTGCTTCTCATAGTCAGCTGGCCTCAACAGGATTAATGATAAATATGTGTCTTTCTCAAATATTAACATTTACAGAATGAGCAGAAGATGGAAGTCACTTTTGCAAATGCAATTTGTTACAAACATTAAAGTAACAGTTGTTTTAGAAGCCTATTGAGAAGATTACCCTTCTAAATGAATTATGAAAGGTCCACTACAAATGTTTCCCACCCAATGTCACCCCTGACAGCAGAACATTACCATAAAGGCCAATACATAAGCAAATGCATTCTGCACTATCATTATCAAATATAAGACTTTTAAGCAGGAAAAATGCAAGGAAAAAACTGTGGTGATTTTCAACATCCTAATGGCTACTAGTTTTTCTCAGGTTATTTTAGGCACAAGAACAATAGTATGTGATATGTAATTCATGCACGCTAAAGAATACTGTAAGAGCACTTATTTCTCCTTAGCGTTTTTATCAACTAACCTTCTGAAGTTTACTTTTACAATTATGACATTACAGAAGCCCTGGGAAAATAAGTAGCAGCTTTACAGTATCCCCTGACATTTACTTTTATTCTTTGTTATTCAGTTGCATTAGCTTGTTTAGCTACTGTGACATTTAATACAGGGAACATATCTTTCACATCTAGTTAGAAAGGTCTACCACATACTTAAGGGGATGATGACTAGGTTCTGCTCATCTGTATTTTAGAAGCTTTTTATTCACAACTCCCAAAGCTATCTCATGGTTAATATTATAAAGGCATCTGCTGTAACTGGACTTGATGAAAAGCACCTTGTCTAGCTGATGCTATAATGGCTGTGGTATAATATAATGTTTTTTCCTGCCCTCCCTTTCATTTTCCAAACAACCGCATAATGTTTTCAGTTTTCAAAGGAGCACTGAAATTTCCTGATGTGGGCCAAGTGGAAAAAAATGGGTAAAAAGCTACTATCCCTACGATGCAAAAAGAAAATCCTTTTAGATTATGAAGCTTATAATTTCAAGTCAAAATTCATATGACCAAACTGCTTGAGTTGGCTCCTGTAACACAGGACTTTACATGCACCTTGAAAAGAATTCCAGGTCTATAATACCCATTGAGATTTAATATCCTTTCTGTTATCTGTGTTTATGTCTAAAGTAATGTTCTCTGACTGGCACTTGATGGAAGATCAGATTGAGCACTTGCCTCTTGAGTGCTTCAGCAATTTGAAGGAAACTGCACATTCACAAAAAAATATCTTTATATAAGAAGGTAAGTTAAGCATTTGTAAACTCTGCAAATTTAGGATTTACCTTACAAGTGGGTGCTGCACCAGAGAATCACAGGAGCAACACAGTTCACAGGCAACCAGATACTGTTTTCTCAGATTTTTAATATTATTTCAGTATTTTTAGTATTATTTATATTGTTTTAATCCTTCGCTATTTTGATGACTTCATCTCTCTTTTCATGCTTCTAGTAAGTCTTTTTCTCTGCTTAGCTTGCAGTCTGTCATCATTCGATACTGAAGTACTGACTTTGTCCCCTCAACACAACATACACTTGCCTCCATCCCAACTTTTAATTATTCAAAAGACCCCTCTCAGGCTTTTAACCTTGCTACTTTATCCCTTACTGTCCCATGTTTTGTGTAAAAAAAATAAAACAAACAACAAAACCAAGCCAGCTCACGGGACTCCATAAAGCTCATTTCCTGTGAGACATCAAACATTGTCAGCAGCTTCTGGTCAACTAGAACACTGCTTATCCTACAGCTGAAGAGCTATGGCACTGTTGAATTACGCATGTATTTCTGACTGTATCCAAGTTTATAATTCTATTTAGATTGTTATCCTCCTTTGCTGATGTTGCTTATAGCAACTTGCACAGCACTTTCCTCATGACTGTGGCTTATGAGTGTTACAGTGCCTAGAAGAAAGGTCTGTGAGGGTAAAGCACTGAAATTTTGTGGTTACCTCAAAGTTGTTGATTACTGTCACGTCTAGTTGCAGTGAAGAATGAGCTATATGTGCTACTCCATTAAATGTTCAACTCAAGTATGTCTGTTAATGTAAAAGTTGATACAAAATCTAAAGCTGAGTGAGACACTTCACCATGATGCATCAGAGGATTCAGAGAGAGTACTGCTGCTCTTTGAGGCAAATGATAAATGATCAGTCAGATTATTGAGATGACAACTTGTCTAGCAAAATGATGTTTGCACCACTCAAGCAGTGAAAAGAGTGCTTATTTTAGTTGAGGTAGGTTTCCAGACTATTACCTGAATAATAAAGAAATAAATAACTTCAGAGGAAAAAGATTAAATCCAGACTTCCTGGAGGAGTCCCAGAAGATTATTAGCTATAAAAGCTGAAGTGTTCCTCCAGGAGGTGCCTTTCTCCAATGAATGCAGCCCAGGTGGGAAAAAGACAGAATACATGATCAAGTGTCTGGATTCTGAAGAAAAGTCAGCTTGACAAAAGGAGTAAGGAGAGTAATACAGATATAACTTGAATAAATAGGTGGTAAAGTAGGGTGGTTTCTTTTTTATACCTTCAATTGTTTTTCATTTAAAAATTGTTATCATATGATCTATTTTATATATTACAAACAAATGCATTATTTCCATTTATTGATTTTACTAGATGTTGGGTTCAAAGCAACTGGCCAGCAACCTGACATTACTAATCAAGCACATGGTAAACCTTTATTCAGGTGATTGAGATGCTCAGTTACTTCAACACATATACCAGGTGATAACAGAGTAGGCTCCCATACAAGCTTCATTGCCTGTAGCTAATATCAGAGAGACTAGTGGCAAACAAGAGCACTTGACAACATAGCATATAAAATATATAATAACATATGGCAGATAATAAAGGACCATTCAAAGGATTTGTTACAGTGTCATTATGCAGGTGATGAAAGAAGATACTTTCAAGCACAAATAGGGACTATACTGTAACATGATACTGAGATAAATTTATAGACAAAGTTGCATTAATCACATAACACTCATTTTTCCATGAAAATTCAGCTACAAGATGAACTTTTGCTAGGACCACTCTGCTAAGCCTGTTGCATATTTGTCACCTCTAAGTTGAAGATAGTAAGATCCAATCCAAACAAGACTTTTTTCCTTTTACTGCTGCCAGGATGTATAAAAGATGATGGAGTTAACAATTTGGCTGTATTTGGCAAATCTGTGCAGGAGCACTAAAACCCGGAACAGCTGCAAGAACTTGGAAAAGAGTATTAATTCCCAAGGAGATGCTATATTATGTCACTTCACACAGTTCCAGAGATTACTCTTATTTTAGCTACTGTGATGCTACTGTGATGTCACTAATTGTCTCGAAGATATTCAGAGGAACAATAGTTCAGCACCAGCTACATACTGTGTCAGTCAGTTATAAGAGAATTTCATTTTGGAAATGTTTCTTCTAGCTGGACAAAGAACATAGGGAAGGAAGGTGTCATCAGAATACTTATTAAATACCACTTGAGTATTCTCTATCTAAAATAGCCAAACATTTGTTTTTAGTCATATGTCATAGACTTATGAAGACTGATCAGCCACTTTTACTTTATGCAACTAATTTCTTACACTTTAAGTACTAGTAATTTACCTGTTTGCAATTAAATTGGACAGTACAAGTACACGTTATTTTTGGATTGTGGGCAACACCATTTTATCGCTAATTGAATACACAGGCAGTAATTCAGTCTATGTGTATTGTTGTTGCTGCTGTTCATAAACCAACAAACTCTTGTGGTTTATGTCATCAGCAGAAAACCAAAGCTGAATTATGGCCTTTCATTCAATCTCTGCGTTGTGCACAGAAATTGCCAGTTTTTCAGAAAGTGGAATTTAGAGTCATGGGATCTACAGACCCATAAAATGTATTTCTTCCTGTCAGTACCAAAAGTCAAAGTCATGAGTATTCAAAAGAAAAACAAGATATAAAAACATTTCAAAGTATATCTAGAGTTCCACATATTGCAGAATGTTTTCATTAATTTTCCAAGAATGTTACAAAAGCAACATTCCACATGAACCCTCCAGAGACAGTCTCAAAAGTTAATCAGATACTGGATCACATCAAAGACAGGGAGCTGGAATAGAGGAAAGAAAAACAAAGATGAGGGAAGGAGGACTTCTCCCACTCCAGATGTTAATGATCTGTGGAAAGATGAGTAGCAAACACCTGACATATATACAGTGTGTTTTTAAAGATGGTAGAAAATTCACTTTATGAACTCACACAATAAAGTATTCTTCCAGTAAGGTTTTGTTTCAAACTAAATTCAAGAATGCTGTCCAGAAGTTGCAATGGAATGTTAGAATCACATATTCCCTTATTTTATTTCTGTCTCTGCTACTGATTACTCAACAAATTATTTGATAACATTAAAGTACCTAAAGTGTCTTCAGGCTGAGAATATGCTTATGTTCATATGCTCTCCAGCTGCTGCAATATTTTACAGTTTCTCAAAGCCAAGTAACCTAGAAAAATTGCAGGCAACAGGTGGATAACATATTTTGAATTCATGTTACACATATGAAAGTATTGCACAGCACATTGGACTGAACTGAAAAAAACTTCCAATCTTTTAGCATGCATTTTGACAAGCTACCTTGTGAGAAACTTTGTTTTGACCTGTTTCTTGGTAGACACTTCTTTCAGGTGTCCAAACTTAGGTTGGCAAGAAGAGTAAAAATATACTTAAATGGTGTTACTGTACATGTACATTGAACCTTTTCAACATGTGTCAGTTCCTGGACAATGGAAATACAGTACTTATTTGAGTTCAGTCATGTAATGTAACAAAAATGAAGTTGCATCTTGACAGTGGTAGTCCCAATAACACAACAGTTTGCAACAACAGTGAGATATATAGGAACCTCTGCATTCCATTGGATGCCCATGTCCTGTTATGTACGAGACAGAACAACTGTTTACAATTTAAGTTCAATGTGAAAGAGAATTTTCATTACGAGGCAAATAGTGTGCATGATGGTGCTGAGAAACACAGGTGGTGAGGGGTGCTTATTTACTCTTGAAAGATAGTCCTTGCAAGTATTCTTAGGGCTTGCAAAGCACAAATCAATGTATAAACAGCAGCACTAGTGGCTTGGGGTTGGTTTAGGATTTTTTAAGAGGCTGTTAAAAATGCAGTTGCATTTAAAATGTAGCTGCAGTTAAATTAGATTATCATCTAAGTACAGCACATATTTATTTGGCTCAGAGCCAGGGTTTATGAAAAATAATTTAAAAAAAAATCATTCCATACTCTTCAGTATTAAAAAGCTGAATCTCCCTAACTGTGAACTCCTCTTGTATGGCTGTGTTTTATCAGAAATAGGAGAGAAAAAGGCTATGCTTTCACCTACTCCCCTCGACAGCAAAAACCAAGAGTGAGATTACTCTACAAATATATCCACAAACACAGTAACTGTGACTGTGTTGAGGTGCTACATAGGATGCCTACGTGACTCTTTAGTCACTAGACTAACCAGTTTGCACAAACCATTCACATATATTTGGATATACAGAGATACATGAAGGAAGATACACAAGTTCTGTGAAATATACAAAGGGCAATTGTCTCTTCCAGTGTGGCTTTGATTGCTTATTTGTTTTTCCCAGAACATAATACTATTTTTTCTTAATCACACACCTGTTCTTGTGCAGGTGAAAATCTTCCCTAAATTACAGGGTTTTCCAAATCCTGTTGGCTGCTGTAGTCCTGTATCTCTCATCTCTGTTGTACATTTTTGTACTGTTCTTATTGTAAACTGGGCAGTTCCAGCAGAGTGTGATGAGCATTGGGTCCAGCAAAAAAAGCAGGAGACAAAAACATACAGCTGAGGCTGGAATGAAAGATGGGGCCTTCTAATTTTCAAATCTATGTGAAAACTCCAGGTGTTTCTAATCAAATACTGAAAAGTTCATATTTTAAAAAGCCTTTGTATGTCTAAGAGACATAAAAGATGCCTTATGGTATTTCAAAAGTCACAGAGGTCAGTCTCCTGGATTTCAAATGTATTAGAAACTGCAATGTTAGGAGGATACATTAGTAGTACATTTAAACTTCAACGAATAATATTTCAAATGAGAAGAGTATGTATTATTTTTTATAAACACAAAGCATTTCAGGATTTTAACTCACACAACTTTCTAAAGCGTAAGATGAAATTTGCCTTCCAGTGAACAACTGGAAGGCAGCTACATGCAAAATAAACACCAATATTTACATAAAAGCAATTTAGGTGTTTGCAGAAAGCAGAAATCAGAAATATTTATACATACAAGTACATGCTTATTAAAGAAATCAGTTGCATATTCTTACAAGCAAACAATAGCTTCTATTAAAGCTAAAAAAAACTGTCAGCATTCAAAGGTGTTTTTTTAATTGATATGAAGACCAAAAATGTTAATTGGTATGTATTACTAAACATTTGTTTTTTCTCCAAAATAAGTTTTAAAATAGACTTATGAAAATGTTTAATCTCAACATGAAACATGTATTGGAACAGTATAAATTCAAATCTGACCTGTACTTCAAGTAAGAGAGAATTAAGTCTTTAATGTGTATATATTTTTTTTGTCTATTTGCATACCAGTTTATGAGGTGCTGACTGTCCTGCTTTTTATGTTCAGAATCACTGAATGCCTATATTGTGCAGACTAAATAACATAAATCACATGTCCCACTTTTAGTTTTGGTAAACTGACAGACTGCACAAACAGTTGCAGCTTGTGCTTTGCATAATTTAATTTGTATGAACAGTGTTCACTTAAAATAGAAGTCTTCAAGCTCCAAGGCTTGAATAACCAGTAAGAATTTCAGTAGTGGTCACTGCAAAGACTGAACTAGAAGGGTTCAAATAAAAACTGGTTGTCTTGAATATTTATGATACAGCAGCAAATCTAAGCTGTTCAAGAAACTTGAAATTCAAGTTTAAATCACAAAAGGTAGATTTCAATTTAATATTAAGATAGACTTTAGTATCGTTATGACAAAAGTTCTTACAGCTTTCAAGAACTACTGCCATCAGTTTTCCTAGGCTTAAATTCTTACTGGAAACTTTAGTAATGAAACAGCTCCTTATGCTTCAAAATTGACCCTTGAGGAAGTTTACAATGGAGAAAGTTTAACAGTGGAAAGTTTAACAGATTTTTAGAGAAAACTGTAGTCAGCTCAGCCTGGTCTTTTTCTTCACAACTGTTATTATGTAGCTTGGTAAAGCTGGCATCCGTACAACATTAACACAGCCATGTATCAGTATTACAGCTTACAAGCTGATGAGACATTAGGTAGGTAGCAGGGCAAGAAGAAGAATTCTTCATGTCAGTAAGATTCCAAAAGATTGCATATTATTACATAGTAATGATCCAAGAAAATACATTCTCCAGCCCTGTATGCTCTGCTAAATTAAAAGACTCCTGAGAACAAGAATTTACAGACATAGATGACCATAAAAACATTACACTGATGAAGGACAAGTCTTCAGATACCCAAGTCGAGGTTTTATGCCAGATGTTCATTATCTGAGGCATTTTTGAGATATATTATGTTTGCAAAGAATTGAACTATGAAATTACCATTTCAACTCCACACACTGTTTAAGACTCTGAGCCTACGTATTACTGTACAATCTGTCTTTCCACTGGAAACTTATTTCAAAATAATTCTGTTTTCTCCATACTTTTCTGAGAATGATATAAATTCATTTGCAAAGCCAAGTACAGGCCTTTGTGTGGCTTTATTTGGTTCCATTTACATATAGTACAGAAAAGCAGGATACAGACTGACTGGGAAATGAGGAAGAGGGATTTCTGTTACCTGATACACCTTCTTCCAGACTTGAATGGTGAGAAAAGACCCAAAACCATGGTACCCTTAAAAAAAGTACGCCACAACTCATAAAAAGAGTTGTGGCAAGGACAGCCTCATACCCAGACATTCAGCAAAGCTTCACAATCTAGATGCATGGCTTCTAGAAGTTAAAATGAGGCATTCATAGTCTATAATCAATATGTTTCCTTGAGAATAACTTTCTTGTTCAACTTATTAGTTCAACTACCTCTCCCTAAAAACAGATTCTAGAAAATATACTTCCATGAAAGAAGATTCATTCATCATTTCAAGTTGTTGAGAGACTGAGATGTAGTCATAACCAAGACATTTTGAGTTGTACCCTCAACTACTACAGCTTTCTGAAAACTGACAGAATTCTGATAGCTTAAAACAGTTTACCAGCTGGCCTTTTAATTCCAGAATGTCAAAGGCAAAATCTCAAGAAAAAAATCTCTGGTTGAATTGAATTGTAAGATGCTTATATTCAATTAAAAATTCTAAATGACTTTATCATAAAGAGGCATTTCAGTGCTGTAGATGTATTGCACCTTAGGATTTTCATATTACACGTTTGTTAAATGAGAATTCTACTTGGTTTATGATATGAGGGCACAGTCAGTCCCTATGCTCTTTCTACAACACTACCTTAATTTTGTAAGCCTACAGGAAGGACACACTTTCACCTTAAATGTCACCTTCTCTCTGCTTCATTATTTCTTAGATGTCACTTATATACACTGGCACAGAAAAGATGCTTCACTGTGGTGCTATGGAAATGCCAGCTGTACTCCATCCCCCTGTATGCCCCTTGAGACTGTCTCAATTTGCAAAGAGCTGTTTCTCCTTGACTTGAAATTATGAAAGGAAAGGAAGAAGGTTTGAAATAACATCAGTGATCTGACAGTTTTAGATTTACATTCTGGGAATTTGCATATATCCTATTAAAGCTTACTTGGCACAGGTTTAGCCTGTATACACTGACAGTTAATTTACAGGGTTAACACTGTAATTTTATAAATGTAAGCTTTCTTACAATTATTCCTCCCAAACTGACATCTGATATTCCTGATAGACAAAGACAAACAGTTGCTTCAAGAAAACATCAATAGATAGCATTTTGTAGGCAAATGTACTCCAGAAGGGACTGGTCTATTTTTGGATCATCAACAGCCAGTCCAGGTTTCAAACAGTAAATTTGATTAGAGTGAAGTTTACTAAGTGTTCTAAACGAGATGTCTTGCACAGGCAGTGAGCTCATAAAATGGCAAACTTTTCTTAGTTCACTTTACAGGAAGCACAACTGATTACTTTGTGATTTAGGACCCACATCAGTCAAGGCTGAATTAAATTTGAGTAACAATGAGAAAATGAAAAGAAACTTGAATTTTACAGGGTTTTAGCATTAGAATGAATAGGAAAAAAATCAAGATTATTTGGTGAAAAAAGGCATAATGTATTTTCATACAAGAGGCTATATTCTAGGGAAATATTTCAATTTCATCCTGCATCTGATTTCTTACAGCTAAGTCTCTTTTCTGTTAAAAAGCTGAAAGACATTTCAGTAGCATTGAAAACTTAAAAAGTCTACAGATTATTAAAGATGCCTGCTGCATTGACAAATCTGTATTCTGTTTAGGTTTCCATCCGAATCTGTAGGGTTTATATTCTAGAATTCCAAGTGACAGGTGCTATGCAAGCAGTCATATACTAGTATTTTCTATAAAATTCTACTGCAGCATGCTAATAAGGAATATATACCAGGAATGAAGGGCAGAATGCTTTAGCAAAAGAGATTGTGATAATAAATTAACCAGAAGCAAAATCATGGAACAATTTTTCTTCTTTTTAAAGAAAGTGAAAAGAAGTAGTGTTAGTGTTACTACAGATTTTAACAGCAACTATTTTAAGTAAGTAGGTTGAGTATGTTTTAAAGGGAATGGTTTGCCTAATTTATTTGTATTTAACATCAATGCCTTTCTGCTAAAATTACAGTTCTGTTGTTGTATTTCATACTTGCACCATGTTTTTCAGGTGTCAAGACCCACTGATAAGCAAAGAAGAAAAAAAGCAAGCTGTTTAACAAGGAAAAACCTCTTTGATTATGTTTTCAGAAACACAATTATTTTAGATGAGGTAGATTATAGGGTTGTAACAGTATTCTTTCCAGATCTGTTGGTGAGACATTGGAATCTGTCCTGATTTGAGCCAGGATGAAGCAAATTTTCTTTTTACTGTTGTTTTGTTTTTTCCATCAGTGAACTCTCTTTTAAGCAGCACACTTGCTGAAACTAGCTGCAAGTTTCCCAGCTGGTGGACTGATAATGCCAGAATGTTTATAGATGAGACCGAGGACTCTGCTCTACTTGTTGAATTTGCTACTTCGGACACTAAAGGAGCAGATCAGTTGTACCTACAACCCTCCCACAGGAAGGAGCAGACCGGGCAGACAGCAAAATTGGCAAACCAAAGTATTCTGTCCACATATCTACATCACAGCTGGTGTAAATTCAGGAATCACAGAAGTCAAGCTTCTTTTCCTTCTCTTCTGTTCATCACAACTGTCCAGGAAGGACTCCATCTATCCATCTCCTTTGATCCCTAGGCACACACATTCCTGAGCCTCATACCTCTCCCATCAGCTCCTTTTTGCTCTGTCACTCTCTCCAGCAGTGCTCCAGGACATTTCAGAACTGCTCACAGCTCAGGAGAATGCCCTGTGAGTTTCTGGGGGTTGGGGGCAGTGATAGGAGTTTTGTACATTTCTGCACATATTTGTATATCTTTATACATATTTTCTTTTATCATTAGTATTTAATTAAAGCTGTTTAGTAGTTTTCAATCTGGAAAGCCTCTCTCCTTACTCTTTTTCTCCTTTCCCTACCTGGATGGGAGGAGGAGGGGATCGAGAACACTGGTGTCGTTGCATTAATTGCTGATTTTGAGTCAAACCATCACTGAATCCCGGCAGGAAAATGAAAGCCCTTTGTAGCAAGTTCTGGGGTTCACCTATATGCTTTTAGTGAGATTTGTATTAAAAGGTTCAGGAGCTTGGATCTACACAAAACTCTAAACCTTACACAACAACAATATTTTCCTTGGGTTTTTCAAAAAGTAGCCTTTAGCAGTGATTTATTGTCTCCTTGGTTTCTGAAACCTATAAGATACAACTCTCCAAACCAAATGTTTTCTTTGTTTTGTTGGGTTTTTTTTCTTTGTTTGTTTTTTAATACCATAGGCTTGAAAAAAGTATCCTCCACCTTACAGTGGCCTTCCAATACCTGAAAGGGGCCTAAAAGAAACCCAGGAAGAGACATTTTACAAGGGCATGTATTGACAGGACCAGGGGCAATGGTTTAAACTGGAAGAGAAGAGACTTAGGTTAGACATTAGGAAGAAATTATTTAGTGTGAGGGTGGTGAGATACTGGTTGTCCAGGGAGGTTGTGGATGCCCCCGCCCTGGAAGTTTTCAAGGCCAGATTGGATGTGGCTTCGAGCTACCTGGTCTAGCAGGAGGTGTCCCTGTCCATGCAAGAATGTTGGAACTAGATGATATTTAAGGTCGCTTCCAACCCAAACCATTCTATGATGCTATGATTTTTATTGCCCTGTAAAATATTTTACCAAAATCCTTTCAGAACAGGACACTCCTGGTCCTAGATATTTTTTCCCCTTTCTTATGTTCACTACTCTGCTGATCTGGGATTCCATGAGCCAGGGCTACTGCTCCCTGGAAGACTGGCTACTGGCAATCCTAGTCATAATTAGTGTCTCATGAGACATTGCTTTTGCTCAAGGCTGTTCTCCTTAGAGCTCCACACTCAACAGGAATTTTAATGTATAGCTTAACCTTTCATGATTATCAAGTACATATGGCACTAGACTTTGACGAAGAATTCCTTTACCAATTCAGTTTTCAGTCGGGAACTCGTATCTTGCTATTGCAGTTGCCTTATGTGTTACTAGGGTAAACAACATCATTAAAAACACAGAAAGATCATTTTGCTCTGGTTTTTCATTTTTCCAAGTTCAGATGATGAATATAGAAATGACGTCAATAATATTTCTCATAGAGCTGAGGGCGACAGTGAAAGCTGAGTCATTTAATAGAGAGAAATAATTTCTCAGATATTCAAATGCATGGCAGTGAGATGTAGGGGATCAGAAGATCTACAGGCTTTAGCAGTCTTTGAATTCTTTATCCATAAGAGGAAATGCAGCCTCTCAGAAAAAAAATGCTTCCAGGACTGATCCATCCCACTTTCACCTTGATGGACAGCACATGTATCAGGTCATTTATGGTTCTAAATCTTTTCATGGTGCTCTAGTATTCCACATGCATATTCCTCCTCCTGGATTTTTTTATTTTAATAACTGAGCATGGCTTACCTAGATGAGACAATATTCCTAGTTGTTGCAAGTAACTCTCAGTGAAGCAGATAGCCCAGGAAGCATCAAACACTTACTGAAGAACACCCATTACAGCAGTTCAGTCCTAAAGCTCTTACCAGCTTCTCCCTGGTAATGGATGCTAAAACCAGCACCAACTTCATGAAATTTGATGGATTTAAACTTGAGTCTTGTTGGCAGTAAAGAAGTTGCTAGGAGAATATAATGAGCAAATTAAACTTTAAAAGAAATGAGAACTGGAATATAAGCAATCACCTGCATCCCAGCTTTACCCCAGAGGAGTGAAATCTGTTTTTTCTAGGTGTCTGCATTATCCACATGCAGGTCTAGGAGAAATAAAGATTATTGTTAGAGATTTAATATAGACCAAAGGAAAACACCTTGATACAGATTTTTTTTCAAGTTTCCTTGTTTGCATCTTCTTTCCATTTGTTTCCTATCATAATATATGTGTAATTAATTAAGATATAATGCTTGTATCAGTTTAAAGGAATAACAAGCAGGAAATTTTTTTAAAAAAAGTAAATTTTGTCTTTCTTTAAAGTTCAAAGTAGATTCAGGCACTCAAAATACACAGAATATTTAAAATATTTAAAGTATTTAAAATCTCACTTTAACTAATTTCTATTTCTTTGAATGGGTCATGGAAAAGCAACTCAGAAAGTGTTTTTAAAGAAAATATTTTGATTTACTCATTTCATAACTCAATAATCATTCAAAGGGGAGAATAAAGATGGAAGAAGCATTAAACTTCAAGAAGTTTGGGCTTTGAAATTCCAGGATGGAGTACAAGTTGAAAAATCAGGGAAGTTTACAAAAAATCATGGTTCCAAATAATCTCCAGTTTGCAATCAAAATACTAGATAAAACAGCTTTTCAAATTTCATGGGGAAAAAATAAAAATCAGAGATTACCGAGCTAGGCAGTCTTGACCCACTAGTCCACTAATACAAGATGATTTATTCATGTGTTTATTTGTCTAAATCTACTTAAATTGCAACTCAGGACCAAGATCAATCTAGTGACTGGGGTACCAGTTGCACAGACTCCACCACCCTGCTGCTCACAAGAGGGTGCACTAGACAGAGATGGTCAGACAAACCAAGACTGTAATCTAAGTGGACTTGTCACCACTCAGTTGAGATAAGCTTTAGGAAATGGAATTGATGCTAGAAACACATGACATCAAATATCACTTAATAAACTTGCAACTCATTTTGTATTTATGCAGGCTTCCCATGAATTTAAAGTACAGCATTGGATAGACAATAGTACTGTAACATAATATATCAAGAATTAAAAAACAACCAACCAAACAAAATAATAAACAAACAAAAAAGACAAAAAAACAAAAACAAAACAAAAAAAGAAACAAAAACAAGAAAGAAAAAGATGTTACTGCTCCAATATCTATATACAAGGAAGGAAAACAAGAACAAAAAAAAAAAACGAGTGATAATTTGTAGGAAAGCACAATGAAAAAGTTAACCTTGTCCTTTCTGCTACCTGGGCATCCTCAAGAAGCCAAAGATTTAACTAGATTCCTGGTAAGCTTGTTTTGAACACAGAAACAGAAAAACAGGAATACTGCTGCAAGGTGACTGTTAAGAAAAGATGGTGCCAAGGGGTGCCATAAGCAGAAAGCTGAATCCATTATCTAATGTTGAGCACAAGATTATTTCAGAGCTGCCTCTCTGAAAGGAATTTTTCTCATCTTTCTCTCCTTCTCCCCACTTTCTCCCCAAATAAGTAGAGAACTAGGCAGCATATTAAACCAATTAAGAGATTAAAATAAAGAGGGGGGAAAAAGTACATACCTTTTGTCTCTCTGTCTTAAACATGTCTTCTTTTAACCATTCTAACATATTTGAAATTTGGTACTGCTGCAGCACAGTACCAGTACCTTTGTGAAAAATATTATATTTTTGTAGCTCAGAATGCACATTCTGAAACTGTAAAGCAACTTTGTATTTCTTTTATGTGTTTTCTAGGCTTTTTTCCTATCCAGTGTCTGTTACAGAATTCTGGCATTACCTCTGATATGATGAGCAGTAACATTTGGGCCTGCCAGTCTCAGAAATCTGTAAGTGGAGTACTGCCTGGAGGCATATTAACCTCAAATTTTTGAGCTTCATATTACTGCTTGCCTCCATTGGATATTTTATTGATTTCTTTCTGTGTATCTTTGATCAAAGGTAGGTTTTCGTTTCTATGTTGTTGTCATTAATTTTGTTACCTTTTTCTCCTTTTACAGCATAAATCTGCTTTGCATGTGGCATTTTGAACAAACAAAATAAAACATTGGGGAAAGTACACTGCATTGAAAATATTTCCTCAGAGAAGAAAGATTGCATGGCCTTCACATGCCTTTTACTGCAGATAAAATGAATCTATAACAGCATCCTCTTCTTCACCCCACCATCCAGCTAGGTCATTGCAATATACAAGCAACAGATTGATTTTAGCAAGAAAGTCTCAACTGACACAGGAAACGTTCATTGCTGTGTCTGCAAAGTCACTGAAAAGTCTGTGTATAAACTGAGTAAGAGCTCATGCAAATAACCAGCTAGGGATTCAGCAGATGGTCTCTGGGCGCACTATGTCAAACAGTTCTGTTTTGTTCCCTAATGTTAAATTCACCTAATACTAAGCATATGAAATGTTTACTCACACACTGCAGTGTTTTGACCCCAAATAATTATATACTCCTCAAATAAGCTGGCTGTTTTCAAGATTGTTCAAAAATATTTAGTCATTAATGATGTCCTTGGTAAATGCTTTTAAAAACTTTATAGCAACAATGACCTTTCCAGCAAACTCTGAAGGATGTATTGAATATTTTTAGAACATTGCAAGCTTTTAAAACTATACAACGAGCCAGGTGTGTTTTCCTATGACAAAGCAATAAGCTGAAAAAATATTAACATAGGAAAATGTAATGTAAAATTCCTTTATCACCACTGTGAGAAGCTGAACAACGTAAAGGGTAAACATGCATGTAAATTTGACCTAAGTAACAAAAAATCTCTCTTTAGTCCCTTTTAGAATTCACTGGCAAATTTATTCATCATCAGACCCATATGATCTCAGAATAGTAGTGAAGACTTAGCTCACATTTCATTTTATACGTCTAAACGTTCAACAAAGGCATAAAAACAAAATCAGATACATAGTTGCTCAAGAGTGGAAACATAAACAACTCTGTCATCAAAGCAATGTTGTTAGCAAAGAGTAAACATTTGGCAAGCAGGACACTTTCCATTGATTCACTTCTCAAGATAGCCCTTTGATAGCTGACTTTCAGCTTCCTGAAGGTACTGCAACAACTACTGAGTTCTGCATAGCTAACAAAGCTTTCGCTGTTTGGTATACAGTTCATCCCAGGTGTGTTCAGTGACAGATCTGGAGGCTTGAGACGCAACTTCTGAACACACCACTCTGTTCCTTTCTAGTTTAAAAGCCCTTTCAGTCTGCATGACTGTTCTGATCATTATGCTTTGGGGAGATGTCAAGACCCGAGTAAGGCAACCCAGGGAGATTCAGATCGGACCCCCTTGCTTTTCAAACTCCTTCTCAGAGAGGAGACGAGGTGTGGCTGGATCCAACCTTTGTCTCAGGCCTGCCTCTTCCAAGGAGAGTGATTAAAACGTCACAGCCCGAGGAATTGCTCGACCATCCAATACCCCTTGATCAGATTAAGGTCAAACGACACTCAAGGTCTGTATTTGAATATTGTGTTTTCTTAAAGCTATAGAAGGAATACAGATACTTGAATTATTATCTTAAGCTGCACTATCATAAAGGCTGACACTTAGATCACAAGAGTACAATACACATATGTTTAAGCCGCACAACCTGAGAAAAAATCATGGTTAGGCCTTGCATTACTTAATGATAATAGGAAGGAAGAGAGAGAGGGAGTAGGGGAAGAAAAGTTTATGGATAGCAGAAAATCATCAGTTCTGGATCCAGTGTTGGGCCAGCCAATGGGGGAAAGTTGTTGCCAGTGAGGCTCCCAAAAAGCCCACCAGCCCAGCATTGCAGCTCCCTGTTTTATAGGTCTAGTTACCTTGTTTCACAAGGACCAGCAAGCTTGCTTGAGTCATAAGCCTGAGTAGCTGGAGCGGACCTCCGTCCCCCCATCCTTATCTCAATCACTCTACATGCAGCGTCAGGCCATATGCAGACCATCAGTGCAGCCTCCATCCTGTCAGGCAGGCCTTTTGGGATAAAAATGACACTTTGTTTAGGAGTTACAAAGGGGTTTCAGCACTAATTCCAGCAAGTATAGGTCCTGAGGGCTGAGAAAACTGGACTAGAGAGATTACAGGACATGATTTAAGCACTGAACAGGTAAATGAGGTTATGGTAGGGGGATTGAGGTTATGGTTGAACTTGATGATCTTCAAGGTCCCTTCCAACCAGGATGATTCTATTATTATGACATGATAGAAGAACCTACACCTAGAAAACACTGTGGTATTTCTCTAAACAGTTGTTTGCTAATTCCCACCTGTGCTGCTCTTAACATACATTCAAACTCCTTCTCTTGATGTATTTAGGCTGATCAAAACGATACATGACTCAGGCATACATACACTATTCCAGCATCAGCTGCATTGTTTGTGATAAGAACCAAAAAGATTGTTTTTATCATAAAACTCTACAAAGCTGCACTGATCTAATTATGAAAATTGCAAGACACTCCTACAAATCTAGCTTCTTAAATTCGGAAGAAGCAGCCTAAGATGTACAAACATACATACATATAACATTCATACACATACAACAGCATTAAAACAAACGAACAAACAAACAAACCTCAAAATCAAAAGGCAGTTTCTTTAAATCTATAGATACAAAACAATTTAAATATTTAAATGAAATGTCAAATCTTATAACTTTGGCTTCTTCTCAGAGAGGTCTTGTTAAACATTTCTGAACTGTTATAGGCAAAAAAAATAAATAAAAAAGGTACAGAAGTAAGTCAAGAAAGTAATAAGACATTAAGAACATTTTCTTAAGAATCGTTGAGAGCAAATATGCTTGAGAAAGCTGGAGTCCAGAGATAATCTCAAATCTTTGTAAGCTCTTTACTGCTCTCAATGCAGGAGAACTCCAGAACACAGGAATCAAGTCAGAAATCTGTAGACATTTGTCAGAAAAGTTTGCAAAGCATCATGAGATAGGTTATTGTAATACTGGAAAACATTCTTCAGAGGTTTATCAGAATCAGAATCCTAGTTAGTATCAAGGGGAGCATAGTGGTGTTGGGTTGATGTTCGACATAGTGATCTTAAAGGTCATTTCCAGCCTTAATGATTCTATTATTCTATCATGCCCTGCAGCTGTGCAACAATTAGTGAGGAAAAATCAGATCAAACTGGTAAAAAACTAATGAATTCTAGGTAGAGAACATAGCCTGAGGAATTGCATAATATGTTAAAAATATTATTTCAGATCTGATTCTGTTGGGTTGCCAAACTCTTGTATTTGTCTAAAACAGAAGTTAATTTTGATCTACTGAAATAAGAAAATTGCAAAATTTACATCCCTACTTGGAGTTAAATTTTACAGTGGAAGAGTGTTGAAGCATTTGAGTCCTGAGTTTCCACAAACTTCATACCCTTTCTACAAAAGCTCACTACTTCATTGTCTAAACATTACAGTTTTATTTCCTGTTTCAGTACTTTGTATGAAAGTAATAATTTAGTCTGTCTAAAAATCGTTCTGTTTCAAATTTGTTGTTTTGCTGTTTTTCTGGAATTCCCTTTCTTTTGTTCTAGAAGGAGAAAATAGCAGCTTAGTGCCCACTTCACCTTCTGTAAAGCATTTATTGTTTCAGTGCTCTCTGCATACCTGCATATTTCTCTCCAGAACTGCACCAAAAAAGCCTTAGATTTTTCATTTTTTTTTCTTCTCATCTTTTTTTAATGTCAGGGATCTCTGAAAACTAGATGTTTTTATGGGCATGTTTCCAGTTGCTTCTGATATGCAACAAACATTGGCATTCTTCTCAGAACTTCTATAAATTTTAGCAGTAGAACAGTGTAACTTGCCCAGCATTTGTTGAGAGGATAAACACATATTATCATGCTGTGGAGACTGTAAATAATAAATAACACACTTCGTGAAAAGTAAAATCTGTAACACTTCCATAAGCATGTGTGTATAATGACATGCAAGAGAGAGAAGAAAGGAATAGATCTCACAAGTATAGGCAAGGTTGGGAAGAGACGGAATATGTGAAATAAACAAAAAAGTGCCATAAAAACAGAAAAAAAAACCCAGAAAAACATTTTCTTTCAAAAAGCAGGAAAAAGAGATAAGGGAAAGAAACATCAAATCAGCAGCAGCTACTCAGTGGTGACTTTTGTTCCAAAATCTTGGATTCTAAATGTTTAAATTAATCATCAGATGAATTCAGGCACCCTAGAAGAAGCAACTGTAATTTGGGAACATCAAGTTTCTGAAAGTCATCAACACATCTTGTATACATTTTTATGGAAAGATAAAAGTTAAAAAAATAGAAAGTAGATGTTCATATAGCTACTCCTACATTCACTCATAAAACTTTTAACCAATCTGACCTATAGCTCAGCTAAAGACCTGAGCAACAAATGCCAAAAAGAAACAACTGTAGCTCCATATTTTACTCTTGTAAACAAAAGGATTTGGGTGGGATTTTTTTTGCCAGAAATGAAACCATTATTTAGTTTCTCCTGCAAACATGTAAGCTTCTTCAGTGTATTTTGTTTTATGAAATGGATTAATGCATTTTGCTATTTTTATTATTCCCTCTCCTCAGCCATGTTTGCATAAATTACATAGCTAAAAAAAATCCTAGATTCCACCTGAGCATGAAAGTACAAAAAACTGCTTTGATGTAACAAAAAGAACTAAAGCAACTAAAATAATGTCAGCCAGAAGATTGTTCCATTATCACAAGCAATTTAGCACTCTGCATTTCATGTACGTTATCTGTAAAAGCACACAAGTATTTGCTTTATCTTTTAGAATTTATGATATTTTCCTATAATATCCACAAAGTACTTTTGCAAACTAAGGGCTCAGATTTTCTGGATAATAACTATTTCAAATTAGGTGCTGAAAACATTTAACATGCTTTTAGAAATGTGCCCTAAATGTAACTGTATTAGGACCCATAATGAAGAAATCATCCCCTAATCAAGTAGACTCTCGACACTGAAGCCATGGGATTTGGAAGCATCATCTTTAGTGCTTTTCTAATAATGCTATGCACAGCAGGGTAATGGAAGTAAACCCCTTTTTTGTTAATCCTTCTATTTTTTGTCTCTTGTTATAAAACCTACCATTGTGATTCTATTAGCTTCACCTCAAAAATAAGGCAGGTTACCGCTACTCCTTATCAATTGTGTACTTTTCCAATTTATGCACATTTTAATTCCTAAAGGCTCCTACCAACTGAAAGAAATATTCTTGAGAAACCAGTTCTGAGCAGTAAAATGGGATATTTAGAAAATGAATCAATCCTAAACTCAAAATGTTTTTCCATGTAGTTTCCTGCTTTGGTGTGCAGACCCTCCAATGCAACAGAGACAAGCACACAACTTTTGAGACAGAAGGAATTCCATCCAGCTAGCCCTTGAAAATAACACTGAGTCTGTGACTCCTAAAAATTCTTTAGATGAACAAATAAGACGTAATTACTAATATATCCATAGGTTAAGCATTTTTCAGCTCTTAACAGCTTCATATTCATAGCTGAAGACCTGAAACATTGTTGAAATATTAGTATATTTTAACTACTACTTCATATTTAAATTTAATTAATAATTTTGGTTAAAATAATTTTCTGGTGACTCATTATTGGGGTCTCTAATGTTTAATCTTGTTGTTATTTATTGTAAACAAATGCCAATGGAAATGAGAAAGCCCAAACGAGATAATATGAAGTCAATTTATTACATACTTGTAAAAATTTGAGATTTTGAAATTGACATGAATAACCTAAGATGCAAAAGCAGATGTTGACCAGCTAGTTCCAAATCTCCTCTAGGATATTGTACCATGGACACAACACAGAAAGCAAGAACTGTGAATATCTGAGTGTACCAGTAGAAATTCATTGCTTCATGCAATCCATGAAACAACACGCACTGTTTTAAGCACCCCCTCTCTCACAACAGTGTTTTAAGTATCCTCTCTCTCTTACAACAGTAATTACATGCTAATTCATTTTAATGCTACCACATTATCATCCAGTAATCATGCAGTTAACTGAAGTCACCACCAAGTAGTGTGAAGGGGTCAGAGAATCAGAACATATCCTGGTAAGTAATGAGATCTTTAAATCAATAAGTTGTTTTAACAAGAGCCAATGGAGAAATTTGAGGGGTGGTACAATAATGATATAGACTGACATAAAAATTAGCCTGTCAATGGACACAAAGCACTATAGAAATAATCCAGATAAACTAAGGCAGCTAAACAGAAACGAGGAGGAAAAAACCCAACAAACCATCTAAAATACACTAGTTTCTTAAAATTTCAATTAATCAGATGAAAAACAATATATGTTTGAAAAGATGCCTGGAAAGTCTGAGCATCCAAATCATGAACTGACCAAAAACTTTACAAGAGAAAGATTTTCCTTTTCCTGTACATAGCCTCATAAGAATAATATTCGTTATGAGAAACTGTTAACAAGCTTTAAGAAAAATTGTTAATGAGATACAGATCAATTGAAAAAAACACCAGAAACCTGGTATTACAGCTGTTCATGTTGCTCACAAGGGCTGAGGAAATACTGAGATGAATATCACTTCTTTTTGTAACTTGTGTTTGATTCACACAGAGATTCTTTGAATATGCACAGATGAAGAATTGTGTGTGTTGTTTGCCTACTGCAAACATTTGACATTTGAAATTCAGGCTGTGTTGGTTAGCTTTGATTAGATACATGAATTACACAGGATGTTTGTTCTCTGATTGGAGCCCTTAAAAATCAGGTTTTCAGGATGAATATTTACATTTACAAGCTCCAATTTTGATCATCATGAGTATCTTCTAGCAGTCCATGAAAATTGCTTATTTTCTAATACATTTTTGCCTCAAAATTCTTGTGCTCGTTATGCATAGGGAGGGAACACTACAAGAATGAAAAAAAGAATGAGTGTTATCAAACCGAATCAGCACAGATATTTAAAGTGTTTGCTGTAGTCTGATAAAATAATATTCTAACATCATAAGGAAAATGTTTTTCCAAAGCCTTGAAGCAATTCAAGTAGCAAAAGCACTTAAGAAAAACAATTGCAACACATACTCTGTGTTTTTTCTTTTTCTTCTTATGTGCAATTCCTCATAGAATCTCTACTTTGTTTTCCAGACAAACTTCAATTGCACAAATTTTCAAATTTGAAAGAGTTGAATTTCTGGAATGTAAGATTTGGAGCTGCTTAATTATTCTGCTCATGAAATTACTGTTACGGAAGAAATATCTAAGAAACTAGATTTCCAGAAATTGAGCTTAGGAAGTATTACGCAGAGAAAGACCAGTATGTATTCAGAGAAAAGTAAAAAATGTAAATATAATGGCGCAGAGAAAGACAAAGACGAGATAAGATAGAAACATGAACAGAAACATTTGAGAGAGAAGTGATAACTAGTAATCAAATCAGGTTTAAAGCTGCATGACAGAGGATTAGAAAAGACTGATCAAGAAATTTATAGCATTAAATGTCACTGAAAGACCCAACTAGATGAAAAACAGTATCAGGCCAGAATTACTCAAAGCAGATTTGTTGGAAACTTAAAATTTAAATATAAAATGTTATATATGACACTATTTAAAACCTAACATTTTTCATAGAATGACTGTTGTCTTGAACCTTCCATATTATCCTGAATACTAAACAAGAACTTTCAGTTTCACAACAGTTCTAAATGAAATTAACAATGAAGTTAACAAATGTTTTCTGGAAGTATCATCTTTTTAATGAAAACTGTTGCATTTACCATAAAGACTAGTCTGCTTACAAAGGCATTTCCTAAATATTTTGGAATTATGTTTCCTATTCACAGACATAGTATGCTTGTCCACAAAGAAACTTCATTTAAAATTTTGTATATGTATACAGCCACAAAAGGTTTACTGTTTGAGTATCTAAAATTTAAAAATGTCTTAATATAATTTTCAACCATTTTTTTAAGTATGTCCAGATATTGTAATGTTCATTAAGCTTTTTTTTTTTTTTTCCTTTAATGAAATGCTATTCAGCTGACATGTCTCTGATGAGACAAACTCAGGAAACAATATTTTTTATTTGGTACCCAGCATTCTGGAACATTAAATACAGTTGTTGTGATTATTAGGTACCCACCTAGGTAAAATATTAAGTAACAATGTAATTGGAAATATATAATTAGTATACATATAGCATTCCTGGCAGTGTGCTCTGTAAATGCAAAGAATTAATATCTCAGCAGCAATACCATCATAGTAACAAGAGATAGGGTTAGATATTTGCTATATGCTTACATGAAGGTAAGTTTTCCAGGTTCATTTGCAAAAAGCATATGTCTTCGTTAACAGTGTTAAACTCCTAAAGCAAGCAGTGGTTTATTTTCATATGGAAGTATTGCTCCACTCTTCATTATTTTTATTGTTTCTGTGTGCGTGCATACTGGGCAAGACTTCAGAACAAACATCTAGTCAAAGTAATTAATCTTCAGTTACAGCAGAAATCCAACTGAAGCACTTGCGACATTTGCATTAATACCAAATGAGTTCATGGGGATTAATGCTGCTTAAAAGATATCAAAGGAACTAGTATTGATTAGGCAATTTATTTTGATGTATTAAAGTTTAGTGTAACTTATATCAACTTCAGATTTTGAACAGTTTCAATGCATATCAAGTCTCACACTGGCTAATCTAGGTGTCATGATGGGGATACTAAATGCATCTCCTATGACAATACAAGACACTGTTCCTGACTCAGAAGTCTGCTAAACCACTGTTTTCACAGTAGTTATTTTTCCCTGTGAACAGTTTCAGCAAAAATCAGTATCTCCACAAGCTCTTCCCCAAAGCAAGTTCATCTAGCCAGTTCTCAAGGGGGATTAATATGAAAACCAAAGACTGTTCATGTTAATAAGGAGAGAAACTGGCTCTTAGCCAGCCTGCCACATGGTTGACCATCTAGGCCTCCTTTATTGATTATTCTTTCTGAGTCCACTGCAGCATCTCCCAGTTGATTAGTTAAAATAAGCAAAAGCAGATGGTGGAATCCATTTGCCACAAAATTTTCAAATAGGAGAAAAAAGAAAAAAAGTAAAATCCCTATGGGCAAGGATAAAATCTGACTTTCCCTTCATAATGAAATAAATAAATGTAAGGTTAATACAATAGTCTGGAGTATAGGCTACCTATACTGTTTCTGTGTACTCTATTGGCTCAGGATACAAGATGGTCCTTGCAAGAATATAGGCATTATAAAACAACAAGTCTTCTAAAAAGGCAGTGGTTTCTTTCAATGTGTGTGCACTGAGAAGAAGATGGGAGAACCTGTCTTCTCTGCCATCCCTTTTACTTTCAGAAGACACAGTATCTTAATGTCTTTGAGACCTCTGCTTCACTGGTAAATGTTGTTAAAAGTCAAATGTATCAAAAACAAACAAACCCCCCCCCCCAAACCACCAGAATTAAATCACTTATGATTTAAGAGAAATGTTAAAGACAGGAAGTGCATTGAGTTAGTATTGCAGCTATTGATTTTACCGTATGAGTGAGGGGTATGGCAAATCTGCCATACACGCACTTAAGTTGCACCAATAAAATGCTGAGTTATTAATTGTCATTAATATTAATTGAATTAACATTAATCATTGGCTTCAAGATGCGTCAGCAGTGGCTCAGTCTTAACGTCACAATGCATTTCTGTACAGAGAGGGTGGTCAAACATTGGAACAGGGTTCCTAGAGAGGAGGTCAAGGGCACAAGACTGTTTTAGAGGCACTTGCACTATGAACTTATGCTCTAATATTTGGTGAAGTGACCAGGTAGCTGGACTAGATAATTGTTGCAGGCTCCTTCCAACTGAAATATTCTTAATTTAAAAAAAAAAAAAATTCTGTCACAGAAAGAAGAAAAAGTAGGAAAGAAATGTCTGTGGCATTTTGATTCCTTGCAAACAGAGACCAGACAGGAAAAACCAGTCATAACCTAGAAACCCTTTAATTGCTATCCAACACCCTCTGGCAGGACTCTGAGTACTCTGTTTGCCCTGACTTGTTAGCATCACCAGCTCTACCCTGCTTGCAGGGCTGTATCCTGTCAGGCAGGCACTGTCTCACCTGTGCTGTGCCACTCTCAGCCCCAATTTGCTTTCTCTTTGGGACCAGAGCTAGTCTTCCAGTTGATTACAACTTCCTTTATTATAAATATGAAATTCTGTAGTAAGGGTGCAAAGAAAACCATATTCTGTTGCCTTCCTATAAAGCTCAGATAATATAATGTCCTTTTAACATGGCCATGAAATGTCAAAACAAACCAAAATCATCACTGGAAATATCTCTACTGCAACAGTGCAGAACCTGTGGCATCACAGTTACAATAAAATTATCAGCAAATGTTTACTCTTTTTTCAGTCTGCCATGCAACCCAGAAATATAGTCCTCCCAATTTAATCTAGAGTAAATAAGATATAGATAATAAGTTCAGGCAGCCACAGATAAACTGGTCTCATTCCTTAGATGGCGCTTTCAGGAACATACAAATTTAATTTACAACACATAGATTAAACAGAAACTTGAAGAGATCGACTTACTATTTCTGTATTCACAAATAATACTCACTATAGTGATAGTCGCAGAAAATTCTCTTCCTAGAAGTTATCAAGAATTACCAACCATACAAGGAAGAGTACAAACAATCTTATGACTGTGTTGAATTTTAACTAGGCTGCCTGGAGTGATGAAAGATGTGTGCAGGAACATTAACCTGTTCCTCTGACTACATGATCGGGCAGATCATGGAAGACATGGTCTGGTAGCCATAAACCCATATTTTTATAGCAATAAATTCAACTGTCTTAACAAATGAAATAAAGTATTTATGCAGACTTTGATCTATTTAAAATATTACAAATGGTGCTTTCATGTAGGATACAAAATTTTGTCTCCTTAAGAACAGTGCAGGCAGAATAAATGACTTATTAAAGTAATGCTACTTAAAGCATTACCTCCTTGATAGTCCAAACCCACATTTAGATAGAAAGGCCCACTGCTCACTTTTCCTAAGAACTAAAGTCACTGAAGTCACTCAAGGGAAATTACTCTTTGTGCAAAATCCCTGAGCTCAGAGAGTGACTCAAAAGGTACTCTCAAAGCATTGTCACAACCACAGAAGTGCCTGCCTTGGACTGTAGGGTTAAAGCTGTTGAGCACAGCAGGAGCTCTAGAGCAACTTAGTTGCCAGGATTGTGGGCATCCTGCTGAGAGAAGGGGGTTTGAGAGGAGTGAGTGTAAGACCCCAGCTCAGGCAATTTTCCCTGGCCAATTCAGCCTGGATACAGCAGGGTTGAGCATAATCTCTGCTAGCATCAGAGGGTGGAAATGGAAGTGGAAGGACCCCAAACACCACCAGCACCAGCATGAGATTTGAGGATCATGGTAGCTCTTGGGTACTCAGATATAAGAGATATTCATAGATGAAGGAAACAACTTTCCTAAGAAATCTCTCCTTCACTACATCAAGGAAAAAACCACCTGTCTTGAAGTACTAACAACTGGAAGATATTGCTGCATAGAAACATACCCTATATTTTCCACATGACCAAGATAAAGCATTATGGGGAAAGACAAAACAAAATAAACAAAAAAACTGTCCTAGAACAGAATCTCTTTCCTCTAAGCTTTCTGTTTCATTTAAGTCTTCACACATATATTAAGTTTGAAGGCTAAGCTGCAGCAGAGCCCTGAGCCTATCTGTCTCTGCTATTCAGATTACTCTAAATCCCAGAATGTGGTAAATTACACTGCTGATCCAACACAGTAAACATTTGTCCACTTTGTTGCAATCTGAGATGGAATTGACAGTGTAGACTAAAGGGGCTCAGAAAACCAAAACACTTACAGTCATGGATGTATTCACTGCTGATGATACAACTTCTCTGTTGAGCGGGGGGGGCCAAGCAAGCCTGCACCACAGCTCTTCACACGACTTCTCTGGGCTGTGCTGGACGCAGCGGGCCGGGCTGGCCTGACCCGGCGAGCGCTGTTGCCAGCCCTCAGGTGCTCCTGAGGGGGCCGGGACCCCTCCCCTCAGCGGCCGTTGGTGGGATTGGGCACGGAGCACCTGGCTCGGAGTGGCTGCCCAAGCCTCCTGCCGGTTGGCGGTCGCAGCCGCTCGGCTCTCGAGACTGCAGTTCTGGCGGGCGGCGGGCAGCCCCCTCAGCGCTCCCTGAGCCCGCAGTGCCCGGGCTGCAGCCCCGGCCAGAGCCCTGCAGCCCCCTCAGGGCTGTCGGGCTGAAACCCAAGGGCCTCCCTGCGTCCGGCGGTACCTGACCCAGGCTGCAGCCCTTTGTTTTAGTGGTAAGAAAAATTGTCAGATCAAACAAAGTAAAGACGAGATTTTTGTATTTCAGGGCACTTTCAAGAAAAAATGTATCTGATTTTGAAAGGCAGCACTGACTAAGAAGGGAAATTTTTATCCTAAAATAATACACTGAAGCTCCCCTATTGGTTTGAACAGGATTTAACACTCATTTTGGTAATTACATCCAGAATATTGGAGATTTGGTTTTACGAAGTAGACTGAATTGGATGTTTTGAGTCCAGTTCATGTGGCCTTCAGCTGCAAATAGTGCCACAGAGGAGTAACTGAACAGCTTGTATTTTAAAAAGTGAACAAAACAACCAGGTTCCCTCAAGCTCCAGCACAACTTTTGGAAAATGTGGCCAGTGAAGGAAATGAGATTACACTTCTAGCTGTCTGGCATACTTCATAATTTCAAAGGACTTTATAGAGTTTCTACTCCAGATATATCTGTCTGATCTCCAGCCCCCTCTGTCTCACCCCCACCCCCACAATCCTCTTAATGCTTTTTGGTGTGATACATAGAAGTAAATTTTCATGACTGAACAAATTCAAGTGGGAAAAATGTTAAATATGCTACATGAGCAGAAATTATCTGAAGTTAAAACGAAGGTGTTTTTTTTCAATCAAAATTTACACATCCACCCAGATGTGATGAAATTTCTGTAAGGTCTGTTTTTTGCACTGACTTCTCTTGGTTAGCATCCATGAACGCATATAATTGAGTCTTGATTACGGTTACACTGAAATCACCTTTTCTTTAAAAAAAACTCTTCTCTTTTTTATTCATCAGATCAAGCAAACATTATCCACACTTGTCAATTACCATACTTTGTAACACTGAGACTTGTCGTTCCACTTGGACATAGTCACATTAAAATTCAGAGAGTGGGAAATAATACCCAATGCTGCCAGTCAAGTAGGATTCCTTTCCTCTGTTCAGCAGAAGCTTCTGGGTCTTAAAATATGTCTATGGAATACTTTGGGATCTTTTTATGTATGAATGAACATAAAGACAAGATAGAGCTATTGCTGGAAGACAATGAGGGAAAAAATATTAAATCTTAGCCCAAAACAAAGTTCGCAAACTTTCTTTGGAAGGCATATTTGAATATGTAGCATATTGGAACTTATGATAAGGAAAAATTATGTTTCAATATGAATACACCATAAAAATATTTTCAGTGATTTGCCCAAAGTCACTGAAATCATCGAGGCTACTCTTAACCTATGGTGAGTTAAAGGTATTTTTATTTCATTTCATTTATAATTGATAGAAACCTGTCATACTGAAAAGTGATAGTGCACTGGAATTACAAAACATTACCTGGCCCAGCAGATGTACATATGTGCCAAACAATAATGATAGCAGAAGGGAAGAGTGATGACCTCTGTACTTCGCTGTCAATTGCTATTTCTTGCTATAATGTATAATGAGGATTCATTTTCAAACAAGTGATTATTTCAGGAAATCCTACCTGAGAACAAGTACTGAGCTCTGGAACCTGACAAAATGATACTTTGCTCATCTCTCATTGGGTGTTTTTTAGGAATGGATATGAAGCTTTTTCGTGCTCATCTACACATGCCTGAAATGAATAACTTATTACAATAGTACAGACTTACACTGTGAACCTAAAATTCGAAGAAGGTAATACTCAAAGTCATAGATGATAAAATGGGCCATAAAACATGTTCATTCTTCTGCCATCTTCATCAAATTATGTGATCTTGAATGGATATAACTCTGTAGAATATAGATTAATGAAAATAGAGACTTTTGTTCCCCATACTGGGAAGATGAAAAGCATTTTAGGAACTTTATGTGGATAACTGGGAAATAAATTCTCTTAGATGTGTTAAAAATATATATATATATATTGAATCATGAAGCATCTCTGATACCTTCTAGCCTCTGATCTGGTCAGTCAATTGAATCTTCTCAAAGAGGAGAGTGAAATACAATTTATTCATGACCAAGAGCAAATAAGAGGTCTCTCATTTTATTGTACCAAGAGACTCATTTTGTCTTTAGAGAAGAATCCTCATCTGTTTGGAAAGAACAACAGTTGATGTGGTATCATTGCTGATTGTGTGGTCAGCAAATTTAGACTTTTTATAGGTGCCTGTTTGCCTCTGTAGTTATCTGAATCTTCCATTTGTAATCCATATTTTCAATGATTGACTGCCTTTGTCTAACATAATTCTGTTAGGCGATTATGCCTTTGGAAGTGACAATGCTAAACATGAGATCCCCAGTCCTCACAGTTGGGAAGTCACTGGATTATGTGACTGCTAGCTCAGTTAACCAGCAACTCAAAATTCTGGTTAAACTAATCTCTTGGAGATACAAAAACAAGATAATGGACAGGCTAGGAGACATCAGAGCCTGGCCTAGAAGATTCTGTAATACCCACAGATGTTTTCACATGAGAAGTGGATGTCCAGCACTTTGAAAACAGAACCAAAACCCAGGGCATATGTGTCTGATTGTTTGAAATGTGAAATTACCTTTAAAAGGGAAATTAATCATACAAGTTGTTTGTCATACTTATTCCCCTAAAATAACGGAGGAAAAATTGGAAGCCCACAGATTTCTCTTAAAATACTCATGACTACAGATCATGAAAATAATGCAAGAGTCTTAGCCTAATGCCTTTTTGTTGAGTTATATTGATTATTCTCATTTTAAAAAGTGACGATCTAGCTGGCTTTTTTAAGGATGTGCAGGAAATCAGGCAGACAGCTGGGAGTAGAAGTCCAGGAGTCCACTTCCTACTGAAAGACAATTTTCCTGTCTTTAAACTGTAATGTTATTTATAATTTTTCTGCCAATGCTTGATATAAAAAAGTTTTAACTTCAGCGTAGAGCTTTGTGTTTGGAAATTCTATAGCATCCAGTAAAAAATACCATGCAAAATATATCATGAGATCATAAGACTTTGCCATTCACTGAGTTCTGAGCTTTTTTAAATTTCAAGAGTATTGATAATTCTATTGTAAATAACCTCTCATAGTTCAGGTCACTAGTGTAGAACAAGGTTTGGGGAAATTGAATAAGAAAAGCTAATAGAAGAAGAATACAGCTTTATCCTTTCTAGCTATGAAATCATTAACAATGAAATGTCCTTCCTTATAAAATCTCTCATTTCTTTCCTAAGAGAAACATCGTTACAATCTTAAGTCTAAAATTTAATTTCCTATTTTTATTAAAAATAACTGTAGGTAGCAGGATAATAAACATCAGAATTTTAAATAAGATTTAGGTTTCTAAATAATTGATAATTAAATGAATGCTTGTGAGACTAAATTTATTGTAATGTTGAGCACATGATAGTACATGAAAGACTGAAGCAACTTTGGGCTACTTTAGTGTAATTAAACTGTGATGGAACTTCACTTATTGCACAACTTCTCACACCATAAACTGTAAACCACACGAAATGTTGCCATTATATGTGGAAGAGAGGAAAAGATCCTTACAATGTCAAAAGAAGGGCAGTTTTGTCTATTTTAGCCAAGACTGAAGTGCAATATGTTAATTGTCCCTAATAATATTTCTGAGAATGGAATATATCACACCATACAGTTATCTAGCATCAAAAAATTAAAGAATAGTTTAGAAAATATATAGAATAGAGTCCTCTGGAATTTGTCAGAAAGTATGAAAAAAAGTCACATCCTTAAGGCTTGTTCTGACTAGACTATAATATCCAAGGTGGCTCCTATGAAAAACAAAACAAGCAAAAAAAAAAAACCCCTAAACAACAAAGCAACAAAATATTACTCCATTTTCACTTTTGATTAAAATTTCAAATATGTCAGACTTGCAGTCCTTGGGAGATGAAAGAAATTATATGGAAAGCAGTGGGATTTCTGAGAGACGTTTTTTGTCATAAGAAAAATTTTAACAAATTTTGCCAGAGTGAAACAAAAAAATGTCTATATTTTCAGAGCCTGGAGACATTGCCATTGATTCTTTTTAATGGATTATTTCTCTATCCCTCCCTCTTCCCCATCCTGACCTTTTTCTTTGTTTCAATAGGGGACTGCAATGACATCTGATTCAAATCATGAGAATTTTTCAGATGGTGAATTACTGCATGCATAGTAGTTTTAACATTATTCCCCTGTCTTTATAAGGAGAAATTGATTAACAATACATTTCTGAAGAAGAGTATAGTTTTGTTTTAAGATAAAATTGTCTTTCTTTGCATTACATAATTAGAATTATTAATGATTTGCAGTAATTAGCTCTGCTGTGAGAGGATTTGATACAGGTTGGTTTCCATAATCTTAGTACTTTCAAAAGCAAGTAAGTATCACAGACCTTTACTCTTCACAGTAGTTTTCACACAGCTTTCTGCTCTTCTTTAACGTGTCAGCATCAGGTCATTCCACCCTGCTATAATTTCTGATATTCAATATCAGTTGCAATAATGAGTTTATTAATCAAATAGAGATGAAAATTACAGAGAGGGATTCAGCTTTGGTGAATTGCCAAGAAATCATAATGAACTATAACAACAAACTTCCCTGTATTGCCAGGGAAGTAGGTGTAGTATTTTACCTCTTTAAATGGAGAAGAATGACTATATCAAGAGGAATGTGTCAGGTTTTGTGGAGGGAGGTGGGGACACCTGAGGTTAGAAGAAAATGTAACAGCTCAACTCCAAAAAGATAATAACAAAACACTTTTCCTAACATTTCTATTCAGCTATTATGGATAACTAGTTCCTAATGACATTGCATAACCTTTATCTTAAAGAAAGCATAACGTTAATTAAAGTAAACCTTATCCTTATTTTCTGTTTCCTATCAGGTCATTCTGGCCATCTTTTCCACTTTAATTCTCCTCCACCAGTATTACTACTTAAGAGGTTTACATGTTTTCTGTTTTCTGGTAACTTAGATTCTTTTTTGCCCCATAATACTCCTGTTCTACAAAAACCTCACCTAACACAACTTTAATCCTGTTTTATAAAGAGGATTCCCATATGCTTGAAAGCCTCTCCTGATGACTCCTCTGAAGACACAGAGTCATAAAGATTGTACTACTACTCAGAAACCTCTGTATTATCTACTTTTCCTAATTGCCTGGCACAGGCAATTTTTTTAATCTAAATTTCAGTGAGGAGAACATTGCATTATTTTGACATTTTCCTGTGGTGAGGTATTGGGTTTTTTCAGGTTGTACTCTTAACAGAACAAAAATCAGAAAATATTGTTAATTTTTTATTAAGCTGTTAAGAAGATGATTATGGATTGGTTTGCAATGACTATAAGATTTTAATAATTTAGAAATAATATTAAAATATTAAATAAAATGCTAAACAACTTATTTAGAATAATTTTTCACATTATTTACAAAAAGTAATTCCATAATAGGAGTTTAATTTTTGCCAGAGACATGTGTCTTTAGTTAGTCTCCTTAATTGGAAATTTCAGCCTGTTTTGCTGAAAAAAGATACTTGTATGTTTCACAGAATAACTTCCTTCTCATGAAACAAGACTCAAGATGTTAAGTATCATTATACCCCTTCATTGCAAAAAGAATTTTTAAAATGGAAACAGTTGGAAAGCTCAGGCAAACATCCATCTGCCACTTCAAAACAGCAGAATTTTACTGGATAGACAGTATATAAGAACTCTGAAAAACTCTTTAATTCATTCTGCAATGAGTTTTTATGCCTTTTTGTCTTTGTATGTTTTCATCCTTTTGTCTATGTCATTATTTTAATTAATTTTCTTTAGCTCCTTATAGTACTTACCAGATAATAACATAATAATTGAAAATTTAATTGTGGGAAGAAGTACATCTTTGGTCCCTATGAACATAATATAAATTGTGACTATCTTTTCTAGGAGTAAAAAAATCTGAATAAAAGGAGATCTAAAGGAACAAGAGGTGGGAGGGTTGTTAGTTTTGGTTTTAATGTTTATAGTTTGAGTTAGCAGTTTAAGGGAAAATAAAACAAAGTACAAAAATCTGAGTAACTCATAATAAACATGTAGAACTTTCACTGTTGGATGTTAATGAGGCTGCTGCTATTCTGCATTTCCCACACAACATATTCTGTACTTGACAAGTTTTGCTGGAAGTCAGTAGCCTGCATCAAAGACCTTTGACTGCATCATCTCTGGTACAGCTTGATATATAGTCTTTTTAGGTTTTTTACACCTTCAGGAAGGTAGAAACTTATTCTGCAGCTGCCCTATGTCTTCAGCATCACAGATGACTCCACAGAGTCACTTAGACATACCTTTTTCAAAGCTCTGACCTGAGCCATTTTTTATTTTCCTCAAAAAACCACCAAAAACAGAAATCAGAGTTACCCTTCAAAAATTCCAACACTTCTTCAGCAGGAGAAGTATTAAGATTGGACAAAAAGTAAAAGCATTTTTATTGCTCTAATCAACTAATTTCATACTCCAAAATTGTTCTTCAAGAAAAGATTCACTTAACTAAAAAAATAATTTCACCAAAAAAAAAAAAAGTTTTTATATATTCTTCCTTTTTCAAGATAATCAAGATTTTAAAAAATAATACTGGTGAATATTACACAATGAAGTGTTCTGGCCCCTCTGTCTGGTGAAATGACGAGAAGGTAAAATTATAAATAAAAAAATAGAAGTAGTAAACATTTTTCATCTGTCTGTATCGAGACCACTACCAGACTGGCTTTTTTGTCTCCTTAGCTCTCCTTCCTGATGATTTTTCTCCTAGTTAGTCCACATTATCATCTTTAATCTCATCTTTTTCACTTTCTGATAGAAGTCAGCAAGGGCAAAATTACTTCCTATCACACTGTTCATTCTGCTTGTTGGCCACATCTCTTCCTACATCCCATATCTGTTTTGCTGAGTCTATCAGTTTTATGGGTATTTCTGTACTGCCCTTTTGCCCTGGTCCCTGTGTTGCACCTAGGCTCCAGTGCACTACTGTCATGTAACTGGTACTCCTACTAGTCATACTTCATATTACACATATTACGAGTTCTAGCAGCTCTCTACTAGTTGGACAACTTCAAGCAACAAGACAGTACAAGAAACTTGCTGTGGCTTTCAATATGCTTTCCTAATCTGTCACCAAACTAAAACATTATAAGGAAGAACAGTTATGTAGGTGTCACACACACATAAAGAGAAGTAAGCTACCCTGTGGGATCCTATGAAGAGTTGTATATTCTTGCTTCCATAGCCACATCCAGAGGAGAAATAGCATTTTGTACAAGACTGAAAAAGCGATTTGCACTCCAGGGAAACATTCTTACCTCTGTTTACTTTATTCCTATTCTGTATCTCATACAGCAGATAGCAGGTAATACTGTGCTGTTTTCATTGTTAATCCTGCAGTGGCATTTTGCCACCATGAGCAGGCACATGGAAGAAGACTCTAACTTTTTAGCACCTCAAATAAGTTACCATGTATAGTACAGATAATATATATTTACCATTGCATAATATTCCTGTCTTCAGAACTTTGCTGTCAATATTTTTGATCACTGAAAAGGGGAGCATGCTAGCTTTAATCTATAGTTATAGACACCTAAGTTCTGGATATCTCACAGTTTCTTATCATCTCAAATCACCTGTTAAGAGTTAATGTGGGCCAGACAGATACAACCTAATAATTATTTTTCAATTATTTATCTCACACAGCTAGTCTTTGAGTTGCAGAAATAGATGTCATGATGTGCCAAAGCCTGTGATCTGTAAATCGTTTCGTACTTCGAACACTATCCTTTGTTTTCTAAGCATTATTAAGAAAAAAATATTTTCTTTATGTCGTGTGAATTCTAATTCAGTATGATCCAACTTTTTATTTCTAAATTAAGTTGGTGAAAAATTGGAACAAGAATTAAAAATAGAAATATATTTTTTCTTCTAACTTGTAATTTTGATACATGCTAAGCAGTGCATATGTACAAGACAAAAATATAAAATCTGTTTACTTCATAATAGTTTTTGATTGCTGGTGAATCTCCTTTGGTCTTACTTTTGAGTGCAATTTTTTGAATTAAGAATATGCCAGAAAGTTTATTATTCTTTAACTGCATAGTGCTTAAATATTCATTTTCCTGTTTAAATATCAAACAGTCAGATGTTTATAATTAAATTACTTGGGATATTATGTACTAGTATGACAGCCATTATATACTCATTGCATTATATACGCGTGTCCTAATACTTTTTTAGTTCTAAATATGTAATTAAAAAAAACTAGCTGGCATTGTTTTGAACCTGGGTCATTTTCACTCATCAACAAATTAGATTAAAAGCATAGAGTATTTATGAAGCTGTGAACAGAAGAATAAAGGCTTAATAGAATAAGAAGTGAACACAAAGGTTTCACATTACAGACAGTGGAATTGGAGTGCTGAGTCCACATAGTCTTTCTATATTTCAATGTGATAAACCTGGCTAGTTGTCCAACTACTGGAATTCAAAATTCCAGTGATCTAAACTGAAGCTCTCTCACTGACTCTTTCTGATGATTTAGCAAATAGGTGCCAGTTTTCTGATTTATATAAAAAAAGGAAATACTGTAAAATCTGTCGATTTTTTTTTTTTTGTGACCTCAGAAAAATACATTCTTAAGATGCCCTTCCTCTTTTCTTCAACATTGTCTCAAGTTCAAATAGCTTTTGCACCTTGAGTCTTTCAAGTATTATTGTCAATTGTTAATACAAAGTTTATTACACATTTGGGGATCTCTCATTAAATAACTTTAATATAATTTTATTTAGAAATAGAGCCAAGGTTGATGGAGAAGGCAGTGCCTTATCAGAACTTGGTTCCACCCTTATCACATCATGAATGAATTAACCACTGATTCAAACTACCTGGTGCCTTGGAGGTACGACCTGCCTTTGAAGTCCACTTGAGGGCAAACTTGTTCCTTGTGCTACTTAGCACGCTGCAAAAAAATGTATTATAAACTTGATTTAGTTCATATTGAAGGTGATACATCATCTTCTGAAATGAATTAATCTCTCACTAAAAAGACCAATCACCTTCAGCTGCAATACAGTACATCCTCTATTAAATCAGATGCATTATTCACTGCATCAAATATATCACTTGTTAATTAAGAGTCTACATTTGTATCAAAGCCTTGAATCAAATACATCATCCATTAAATCTTATCAATATTGAATAAAATAAATTGCATGTTAAGTGGAAGCATCACCCAATTATAACATGAAGCCTAATAGTGCTATAAAGTTTTGCAGTCAGGAATATCCTGACTCCTGTTTAGTAATTTGACAGCTTGAGATCACAGAGAAGATCTCAGCATGTGAGTCTTGATGTCTTTTTCCTTAAGAGTAATATAAATCATTCTTAGATTGTTTGAATGGTCCCATAAAGCTGCAAGGGATGCTGTTCCTCTCAGGAGAGGATCAATAGAGCTATATCAGAGTAAGAAAAATTATGACCCTTGCAAGTGTTACTGAAGTATTCTGCAAGATGCTTCATCAATGACATGAAATCAGTGACAACTGCGATTACTAGTAGCCCCGCTGAATGAAGGTCCTGGGAAGTGCTTTCTAAGGGCAAATATACAGGGCCAGTAAAGATGTGTGCATCAACACTTGTTAACTGTGCAGTGTGAATTCTATCAGAAATATAACACAGCTCCATCCTGACTAATAAAATGTGGCTAAATGGTCTGTGGTAATGTGACTATACTGGTTTGTGAACCTGATCACTTAGAATTACTATCTCCATTTCCCTGCAGCTAGCACTGATTGTCATCTTGAAGATTTAGCCTAAATCTCATGAAAGAATATATGAGTACAGCTATGCACAGGAACAAACTAACACTTAGCAATAAGAGAGAAAATTTTCAGCAGTAGCCTCCAAAGGCATTTTCTAAACACGATTCTTTCAACTTCTGCCTGACTATAAAGTTGTCTGCATGTCAATATTTATTACCCACTTTCTGTGCTTAGACTGGGGGAAATTTACATGCTATTTAGATTAATTGGTTATACTGGTTATATCTGTTATTAAACTTTGTTTTTTCTCCTGTATGTCTGTTAAAATTTAAATTAATTTTTGTTTGTTTTCTACCTTCGTGTCTGCATGCTTTTTGCAAAGGGAAAAGAGTAAATTACCAGAAATGCCGTTAAATTTCTCACTCTCTTTCTGAGCCCAAACACCCATACCTACTTACATTATCTATTTTTTCCTTGTGCATGTGTTTTTATAGTTACACTCTCCCTTCCTTTTGTTAGGCATCTTGCCCAGTTTCTACTGTCTCAAACCAAAAGTCATATTATTTAGATCAATGAATCCCTCCCCTTCTAAACATTTCCAACTCTGTCCTTTTTGCTTGTTCTCCATTTTTTGTCCTCTTGTCTTAATTTTTTTTCCCGTCAGCTTAATTTGCTCTATTTTACTTATACTAGCACTATGTAATTCAAGTATCAAGGAGCCACGAGCCATTCCAATTATAAGATTATTTTAAGATAAATGGAATTTTAAAACCTAAGAACATAGAATTTGTTGGGCTGAGAGGTTTTTTCTGTTTTAGTTATTTATATTTATTTTAATTTAGAGTCGAGAAAGTCGCCAAGTGAAAGGTTCAGTAAGAGGAGACTGAGTTTAAGGAAGAGCATAAGATACCAGAAGTATGGCAGCAAAAATAGTAAGTTGTCAAATCTGGTCCCTAGTACCTTATCTCTAAGTCCCAGTCCTGGTCTCATATCTTCACTGATACTTTTACAAAGGGAATCACATTTTTTGTGTCCAGTTCATGGATTGTGGTAGACCTTCACTGTTTATCACTACTATGTAGAAAATGCCCAGATCCTCTTAAGACTGATTTTTGCTCACAGCTTCCTCTGCATTGGGAACTTATTGTGTCTTGTCATTGTGACAATTTTTCAGCGAAATTTCTTCAGTGCAGCAGCATTTACTATGTTGAAACATTTGTTCATAGCAAAGAAAAAAAATTAAGAATCTAAGTGATTGAATGAAGTTGGAAAACTCAAAAAATAAACCCCTATTCTGAAAGATTTATAAACATATTTTTATCTGAAGACAGACATTTTAGAGAGTTGTACTTAACCTGTATAAACCTGTGTCCTTCAAAAATCAAATATTACCCAATCCAAGGTTGTCATATCTTTACCACTTCACTGGCAGACTTCATTAATATAGATAGCCATCCAGCCTCCAAACATACTTGCAGTTGGAGATACCTAGTATTTTCAAGACTGATTCTGTTCATTTCCAGAGCAAGATCCATTAAACTTAATTACAATAAGAAATGTATTTCTGCTACACAAATAATAGTCTTATGTAACCTAATTTAAAATAATTGCCTACATTGGTTTTGTTCAGAAGGGAAAACAAAAACTAAAAGAAGTGCTGACTTATTGAAAATAGCTGTAATCATATTATTATGTTATATTTTGCTTAAAGCTTTTCAGGTACTCTGGGTTACATTTCAAATAAGAAATCTGAGGAAAATGTGGTTTATTCACTGATACTAGAGAAAGACCTGCATAAAAGCTAATTTACTACTCACAGTTCTAGGTTGAGTAGATACCAATCACAGAAAAATCACCAAGAGTTATCACTTTTATGTAAATAAAGCTATGTAGACAACCTGTATTTCAAAGGAGAGAAAATAAAACAATTAAAAGCCTTGAACCAAACAGTCATTCTGACTTAAAACAGCAATAAAAAACTTGGTTTTACGATGATACTTCAGTGACACTGAAGGAACAGAAATATAAAGAAAAAGTGTTCTGACATAAAAGAATTACCATTTCGATGCCGAATCACAGAAGTCTAGAAGTGAATACAGTTATTAGATTATCTGAGACAGCAAATATGAAGAGGCTGTCATGACTAATCTCTTAGTGAAGCCATTCCATTCTGTCAGAAGTAATATGATAATATTAACCAAACCTGTTTGCTTGAAGTCCATCAAGTCTCCATTTAAATTTCTACTGAAGAAAACCAGCCAACACAGTGAATGTCACAATATTCCTTTGTTCAGCATCTCTCAATGCAAAATGCTCGTGTTAGAAAGCTATTTGAAGGTCTAGTTCTGGGGAGCAGTTTTCAGAATCTTCTTGTAATTTTTATTTTCATAATAGTAATAACAATTGTGATAGCATCAATATATTATCAAAGATACATGGTAAACAAGGAAAAAGGCTTTGCAAAGTAGTGTTGTAACTGAAAATGTCAAAAACATACTTACATCCCTCAAAAAGTCAACTGAGATGGAAGATCAGTCCCCCAGGTTAATTCTTCAAGGTTTTGTCACTGCCTGCTCCCTGACAGTCTCCTGGAAAACCTTTTCAAAAGTTTCTATCTAAACTCTTCTATTAGGACGGCTTCATCTGCCTTTCATCCATATCTCCCTAAAACTTCTTACAGTAAGATTTTTTTTTTATTTTTTTTTTTTAAAGACCTTGGCAAATTATTGTTCAGGCAATTTGTATACTTATTAACTTGAGATCTTAATATGTGGATTGTAAACCAAATGGATATTAAAGCCTATTAAATACTGTCATCCTTATTTTGCTCTGTAATTTACTTTGTGTGTCCATTCTCACTCATTGCCAGGTGTTAAACTAAAGAAGCTCTTGCCAGTCCCCATCAGCCAAATACTACTTTGATGAAGGGGATGAAAACAGTTGACTGTTCTGTGCAATTGCTTGATGACTATTATATAGATTCATTGAGCTGATCATTTTTAGTTGTTTATCTGTTGCAGTCCGAATAAAAATTTCTTCAGTAATGCCAGTCTCCTCAGAGACACCAGTGAGGTTAACAATCCATTGCTAAAAATACATATATATATATATATATGTTTATATATGTCACATTTACAGTATCATTTACACAAAGTCAAACTTACCATCATTTAGCCAACTATCTTCACGCAGGGACAGGAGGTTTGAGTTTCTACATGGCCAACATTACTTATATTAGTATGAGTCCACTATTTTAAAGGAAATTCACTGTGCTATTTGAACATTTCTTGAAGGCTGGTTCCTTTGTGCTTCTGTGCAAAATATGAGTAATGATCTTTTGCTGACTAGACACAGCTTGTCAAGGAAACTGGTTTAACAAAAACTGACCACAGGAATAACAGCCAGTCATTGGATTACCATGTCCCTAATTTTTAATTTTATAGGACATAAGAGTTTGCAGTCAATTAATGAGGGATATTATCACTTAAATGTTTGGAAGTGCAAGTAATAGGCTTTTTTTTTTTTTTTTCCCCCCTATACAAGAAACTCTTGTAAATATCTAGGTCATTTTTTAAAAGCTAAGTTCGTTTGTGAAAGCTGACAGACAGTTCTGGAGACAGAAATCCTCTACAGATTTACTAGACAGGTACAGCATGAGCAACAGGCATTCCTTAGCTTTCTCTTCAATATGCTTCAAATCTAAACAGATGGTTTTCTTTTTTTCAATTTCTGTGTACATTCTGACACTTTTATTTCTTGAATGATCCTGAAAGTTATTAATTAGCTCAGAGTACCCCATAAGAAAAACTGCAACCAGCAAAACTGTTTTCTGTGGGAAACTGAAGCTCTCTTGGGTAGTAATAACTTTTAGTCACTTACTATTGGATTTATGTAACTTTGTAAGGTGTTAAGATAGTACAAATAAATGTGAGCCATTACTAGGAAAAAAATGAACTATTATCAAGTTGCAGTTGACACTGTAACCAAGTGCTAGTAACTGTATTCTGCAAATGACTAAAGAAATGAGCACATCAAAACCACAACCAAAAAGAATATTTTGCTTTGAAGAAACATCTACAAAAGAAGGCATTCCTCAGAGAAAATGTTTTTAAACATAGAATTGTCAAAAAGCATAGTGCATAGCCAAATTAATACAAAGTTTGTTCTGCAAGAAAAGACTTCAGCCCTAAAGTCAGTAATTCCATTAAAGACACTGCATATGAAACAGAAGACCTGCATGAAATCTGGGCATCATACAATTACATACAAGGAAGTCCCTTGATTTAGATGCTAAAGAAAAAAGATGATGGATGATCTTCAGTTTGTAGTAAGAACACACCTTGGTTTTGTGTTTGCCTGTCTGTTCTGGTTCAGTAATGATATGCGCTCCAGTAGCTAGCAAGATGAAGTATGCTACTTTTCACAGCTGTTTGGGACTGGCTGGAAGAAGTGGGAATGTAATTGGCTCTGATAAAACAAATCAGCCTCTCCTGCACAAGGGGAGTAACCTTGAACAAGTATTCCTTGCAGCATGTGGTGAATAAATATGTTCAGGATAAAATACTAGTTCAACTACCACCCTGATGACATCATAAAGAGAAATCAAAGAGCAGTGCAGAGTAATATCTAGAAAAGAAATCAGACACAGATGACCCTCCAAGGCAAAGTGCAAACAAGCTATTTCATTATCTTGCCTATTGTGAAAAACTGTCTGATTTGCCAGTACTCTGACTCAAGTACACCTTATTATGGAAATGTTGCCTATTTTTTCAAAATAAAGAACAACTTATTTTGTACGAGAGTACTCCAGAGACATCCCTTACCATGCTATTTACATTTCAATAGCTAGGATCAAAAAAGAAGTTCTGGGTTTAGATCTTTACTTATGCAGTTCCAAGTAAAGCCCAAAGACCTGCGGTCTCACTGCATGACAAACACTTCTAAGATGGGCTCCAGTAAATAGGCAGAATGGTACAGTGCCATTATGTAACTTTAATGCAAAGAATCAGCCAATCCTTGTGTTTAAATTCTCATCATCATTGTTACTCCAAGTACTTTGTTTGAAAAAAACAGAACTCTACAAATTGTTTCCCACACACTTAGTTATAAGCAAGACAATTAGGATAGAATAAAAAAGCTCTGAAAAAAATCAAACCATTTGGAGTTACTTTGTCTATACTGCTAGTGATTTTTAACTTTCTTATTCTTGTCCAGATGAGCAAGATTCCTCAATAGTGTTTTCAGCTGGCTCTTACAGTATGTATACCTCATGCCTATGTTACTAGAAAATCTGTAATGAACAACTACAAATTATATCTACAGATAGGCTGGATAGACAGATTAAGTGCATTAGTAACAGAGACAAATATTGTATTGTAGCTACAGAGAAAAGCCTCAACTCAGAGATGCCACAGTACTACATGTCTCTGTTACAGAATTCCTATCACAGTGAAGTAGACATGCCCTACTGCTCTGGAGGTGACCACTTCTGACTCAAAGTTAAGGTAAAACTGCTAAACTGCATGGATGTATTTTAATTTTTATACACCTAGGCCTGGATTCAGAAAGATATCTGTTACCTACTTGCAAGGAATTTAGAATCTTAAAAGTCACAATTATCTGTTTTACAAAAATAAGGAGTATCAATCTTTAGATCTTTAGTCACTTACTGCCTTTCACAACTATCATTTTACTTTTCTGAAATGCAATTTTTTTCCCTTTATCATGTCTGAAAATCTTGTTTTCAGGCATAGACAGGAGCAAAAAGTAGCAGGAAACTTTTTATTTTGATCCAGCTATACTTAGGAGCTACTACTAACCAGACGATAGACCTTTGTTGAGAGTCTTGCAGTCTACTTTCAAGGCCAAAGAGATACAGATGTTTTGGAATAATGTTAATAGCTCCAGGCTCAGATGAAAATTTGAGGTAGACTCACTTCTAGATACGTACTACAATTACCTTCACTGTATTTCAAAGCAAATTATCTAATTTTATCTGTTTATAATGCTGACAGCAGTTCAGGAATGCCCTTTTTCCTGGGTGTATATGTTTGCTGTTGGCAGTGGTAGTAAAATACCAGTGGCATAAATTAGCTGATTACAGAAGAATAAAAGCAGTGAGTCAGGAGTATGTTTCCAAAGGTCAATGAATATCTTAATTTTCAAAATCCTTTCAATCCTTACAGACAGTATTTGGTGCTGCCGTTTTATACTATCTGCTTGAACTCGCTGTCTTTAGAAATATATCCAATGTACCAATAGCTGAGCGAAAATTTACCATACACAGTTTTGGAGCCCACCTCTAAGCCCACATCTCCCTTGATACGCCTAACTCATGCAGATATGTTATAAACTAATCAAGAGAAATTAGAATAAAGACAGTATCAGCAGTGCTGGTCTTAAACAGTTTGGATACTGCTTTCTACTCTGTCATGAGGGGGGGGGAATAAAAAGGGAGCTTGGAATTCCTGGTGTGAATCCACAGAATTTTAAAGATTTTGTTATTTTGGTAATTCTGTCTCATAGAGAAAGTGTGCCTTTAGATACATACTTGTTGACATTATGCTTGTTGACTTGATTTCCCTAAAGCTCTGCCTTTGGTTGTGTAGATGGTTTTGAGGTCAGAACATTTTCCTTAATCACAGAATCTTAGGGGTTGGAAGGGATCTTGAAAGATCATCTAGTCCAACCCCCCTGCCAGAGCAGGATCACCTAGAGCACATCACACAGGAAGGTGTCCAGGAAGGTTTTGAATATCTCCAGAGAAGGAGACTCCACAACCTCTCTGGACAGTCTGTTTCAGTGTTCTGTTAATACTTAAATTTGTCTCCTGTTATATACAATCCTTGCATATTCTTCTAGAAGTTTCTTCTTTTAGTCAGTTTCAGGAATAACTTACCCTCTCCTCCCATTGTCATTTGCAAATCTAGTCAGTTGAACAAAACCCTATATGGCAACCTCGGTTTTTGAAGCCCTGAACAGCTTGTTATCCAGCCAAGATATTTCATTTCTACACACATCCTATTATGAGGATGGGAATAGTTAAGCTTTCAGTTAAGCTCTGGTTTCTGTAATTTAAATATAAGGGAGGCCTTGTCAGAAAAGTCTCTTGTCTATGATTTACTTGCCTAACTCCTTAAAAAAAATTAAACTTGTTAATCATCCAGGAGTGCTATAAAGCTGATTTTATCTCTGACATTTGGAGAGGACATAGAAGGATAGGATGAATAAGTTTTAATGAGATTTCCTTGTAGGATGAGTTTATGATTCTGGTATTTATTAGTGGGCATTTATTTGAATATTAAAAGTAACCCAATATAAGGCTTAGGTGATTGAATACATATCCTTTGCTCCACACAGTCATTAAAAGTTGTCAGTTATTTAAAGGCTGAGAGGTTCTTTTTGTTTGGATGTGGTTTCCTTTTTTTTCTTGTTTTTTTTGTGGCTTTTTTCTTTCTGGCAGGGGAAAGGGAGAAGGTTGACTAGTCAGGAAATACACAAGTATCCAAGAAAGAAATTATTTTTGAGGATTTTTTAGAATATATGTGTGCAATACACCATTGAATAGCTCTGATGTTCAGCATTTTTCATCTGATTTTTGCATTTACACTACTTTTCCAGTTATTTGAGGGTACATTTACCGATTTTTGTCTTTTCTTAATAAAATTTAAGTTGCAGGAGGGGAAGAGACGTGGTATTATTTTGGAAAATTAGTATTTCAGAACAGCCAAGAAAGGAAATATTTCTATAGCACTAGAAATATAGTGCTGCAAGAGGTGCTGACTGTTCCAAACTCTCATTAGTCTTATGTTCACTAACTAGCTAATGTCTAACTGACCTAGCTCATTTTATTGTAATAATTATCAAATCAGTCAACTGATTGGTTTTACTTCATTATATCTTAGATCCACTGCAAATATCGTGTGCAAGCACAGTGATCCACACATTTTCAATTCCCTGTCCTGGTTTTGATTTCTTTTGTTTTTTTTAAAGATTATGGCAAGTTTTTAACCAAATTCTGGCATGCCCATCTCTCTCGTGATTAACATACATATTTCTAATCAATGAAGGCTCATATAGATTAGTTTACAATTAGATTACACATGTAATTAGCATATGTGTAATCAAGTATAGTCAAACAAAGTAATCCCTTATATCTGAAAAGGAACCAGAACCTAATCTTGTTAGGCAAAGAGACTGTAGAGGGCAGTAGTATACCCTCACCAAAAAGATCTTTCTCTCCCAATGTTTGGCAATCTAATTATCAAATCCCTTACACCAACAGAATAATGACTTTACTGAAGTCAAGGAAATTACATCAGTGTATAGGCCCAGTATTTCCAAATCACTGCATAAACTCAACAGATAGAAAATCAATAGCACACAATTCAATCATATCATTAAGCTGCTTGACAGAACGTATATATGAACAATTGATGAACCAAGTATTAAATGAAAGGGTTTGGCACTATATGACTAAGTGTATAATTGATAATTATTGATTGCCATATGAAAACATTAAAAAACATTCAGTACTCTGGAGAGAATGTTTCAAGAGGTGACACACAGCACAAATGAAGGAGAAAAGAAGGCTCTATATATTATCAGAAGAATGTATTTAAAAGAAGGTGTGTGTCAGTCCTTTTAATTTTTTTAGCTTGTTTTTGTCCTATTTCAAGAAATTAAAAAAAAAAAAAAATCCCCCTAGTGCAAACAGATTCAGAAAAGTAAATAGAAAAAATTACCAGTGTCTAATGAGATTAGAATACTAAGTAAACTGAACATCAGTGCAAAGTAAAATGTTGTTAAAAAACATAACAATTAGGGTAACTTTTTTGTAAGTGCTTACTTTAATTATAATATCAGTGATTTCACTACAATAAAGAGCGGGAACCTCTGTACATTAAAATAAGATTAGCCAATGACAAATGTTACCATGCATTGTGGATCACCAAGGGTCTACAGACTTTTCAGTTGCTTTGAAAGACAGTAATTTAACTCAGAAGCCATTCATATCCAAGAGAGGAAAAGGTGATTTCAGCCACTAGCCTCTCAAAATAGACATTACTATCTAGTTTCAAGTAGCAGAAAACCCTGCTGTGAGCAGCTGGGAACCACAGAAGGAGTTTTATGTTCCAAAATAAGAAGTTTATTCACTTCCTTCTCTCTGTGCATTGTGGAAGTTAATTCCACAAGGTAAGAGTTAACAATCATTTTTTATTTTGAATAAACTAATTTCTGGTAAGATATTTATGAAATATTATATAATTATATATTATATTATATTATAATACAATATATATTATATATTATGAAATTGTTTGCTATCCAGATGAAAGGAATTATTTTTTTGCTGCCACACAAGGAGTGGTATTGCTCTGGTGAACTCTTGCCCGGCCTGCTAAGTTCTTCCCCCATCTTTTTCCCACTGTGTCTGTGTGAGATCAGTTGAGAGACTGCACAGTGGACTGCTTCAGAGAAGAGAGGGCTGAAGACAGAAAGGAAATAGTAAAGGGATACACAGAAATGCATTTCCATGTGGTGTGTGCACAGCTATGCTGACACAGTGGAAAAGGCAACATCTGAGTGGGAGAAAGGCTGTGAGCAATAGCTGATGAACTGGCTCTGCCACTGAGTGTGAAATCACATGCTTTTGGAGCCTAATGTTCTGCCTCTGTGCACAGACAGAATTTCACTGCTTTTCACAAGGCTCGATTCCTAAAGGCCAAGACTATGTCTGAACTCACAGAACATTAAATAGCCTTTCCTTATGTTTCCAGCACAGGAACCAACATGACTTGGTCTGTGCCAGGCCAGATGACTCGATTTTGTCCATAGGCCTCCTGTGAGACTGCAGCCTCTTTTTCCCAAGTACCTCTGTAGACAGCATTCTAGCATGTGAAAGCTCTGCATTGATGCCCTCAAAGCTACTACCATATTTCACAAATATACTTTCCCATATCAGTGGGGCACAAAATTCAAGGCTATAGCCATTCATCTTTTAAAAGCACTGATGAGCTCTGATGCGGTATTGTGCTGCTGCAATGCCTGCTTCCAGAAGCAAGGCAATCTCTGTTACTTTCACTCCCCTTGTGCAGTGCAGACTGGCTCTGAGCACTTCTGTGGAGTCAACTATGAGTTGTGTAGGTGGATACAAGCAGATAGCAGGGAAGGCTTGGCTACTGAAGGTAATTCCCACACAAAGAAAGAAATGATGTTTGATTTCCAGGACAAATGTTGTGTCAGGAGTTGAATAAAATTAAAATTCAGTAATAATTGAATAAGGCTAATAATAATATTAGTGAGTATGGTTATGTAATTCCCAAGGTATCAATATTTCTTCAGTTTTCAAAACACCAAAGATAAAAATTATCTCTCAGGGCAACTCTAATGTTTTAAAATACGTATAGTCAAAACTTTGTTACAAGAAAATATTCTTTTCCTGTAGCTATAAACTGAAAACCTTACTTATCGTTAACAAAATGTATCATTTGTGATTCAATCAATGAGAATCATGACAAAAAAATTATTTCTTTTATAGACATGCTTTGTAACAGTGAGCAAAAGTTACTATGTTTTGCCCATCCATTGTAATACTTAAGTACCTGCGCAATGAGAAAGAAACAAATGTATTTACAAATTAAAGTACAACTTGTACCTCAGTGGCATTTACTGTTTGCTGGAACTGAAAGTCATTTGTAGAGGATAAATGCACAAAACGAACTTTATAAGATGGTATGTGTAAATATATTTCTTATTTGAAGATAAAGACATCTATTTTATGTTCTCTGCACTAGTTATTATTGTTGCAGAACATAAAAGCTATTCTATACATGCCAGCTGATGGAAATAGTTCTGCTTTTGCCATTTACAACAAAAAGGGAGATGATCAGACATGTTCCTTTTCCCCAGGATACTGAAATGTGGCTTTCATCACTGCTGCTGGGCCATTCCTTATCCTAGCTGCAAATTCAGTCAAATGTTGAAAGTGTGCCCTCCAACCATTTAAGATGCAGTCCCAACTGCAACTTTACTATGCTTATCAGAAGGAAATCCAGAGAACATTTAAAATGAAAAATTCTTGCTAACTTCCTGAGCATATCTAATTTTAAATTTTAGGCATGAAATAAGAATTAAAGAATGTCATAGCACAAGTCACAGTACAACACTAAAATAATCTAGGAGAGGATGCTCCATTTGCTAAACAAGCTGTTTCTCATTGATAAAGTTTGGGAAAGTCAGTTCCACTTTGGCTTGCACAAGAAGAATACATATACAACTTTTAAATTACAATAAAATTGTCATGTAAAATGTTAATGCAGCTCAGCAGGAACCAGTCGTAGGATTTTTGTGTTATGCATAGTTGCTGGTTGTTACTTTGCTTAAATAGTAACAATATGAATGGCAATGGGACTTCTTAAGGTTAATGAAATCAAGATCTGAATAAATCACCTTACAATCTGGCCTGTAACTTACAGGCTCCTATGGTTAGCACCTACCATCAGGCAGAGCTGTACATTAAAATCAATGATAATGTCACAGGGGCCACCTGTACAGAGCACTTTTGAGATTAATCATTAATTTACCTTCTTTTAGGTGATTTTTAACCCTTATTAGTCCGTTAGGTAGAGTTTCAGTCTTCCTTATGACACCTCAGAGAAACAAGGAAGTACCTTTACCCTGCTTTATAGAAAGCCTTACTTGATCCTCTAATCCACCTCTTGCCATCATCACTACATTAATTGATTTGCTTACCTATTTTGGTCATTACACATAAAAAGCAACAGGTGGCATTTCTTTGCTGTAGTGACTTGACTATTTTCCACTGTAGTCTGAAACAGTATGAACCTCCTGACCATGATATTTGTGGAACTGAGTCTGGAAAAGAAAGAAAATTAAGAAAACCTCAGTATTAAATTTACATTTACCTAAAATTTCTGAAGAACAATTTAACATGCTGAACTCTCCTCTTTATCTCTCTGAAGTTATATTATAATAAGAATGCTTTAAAAGTAAAAGTGTTATTTAGTTTATCTGAAGTAGAAAGAATAAGAACAAGACTTTGCATATTCCATTTTATCATTTTTCAGCCCAAGTTTTCCTTTGAGTTTCAAGTTTATATTAATTAAAGAAAAAAATAATTAAAATTGTTACATTTTATTTGACCATACATCAAAACATGTTTCTGTAGATTTTTGACTACACTATAAACTACTCAGCTTTGTGTAAAGCTATTCCCAGGGTCCTTTAAAGACCCTGAAAACATTTTGTTGAATGTGGTCTGAACCACAAGTTTGTAATTAAAATCCTACCCCGTGTTTAAAACTTCAGAATTTACTGTTTGTGTAATAATTCAAACCAAGCTTTTTTTCCTGTTACATGCAGTATAAGAGGGTAGTTCCATATGGAGAATCACATAAGTGATTTTTCACATATTTGCCATAGTTTTCTAGTAAGCTTACTATATGAATGTTGATACTAGAATTTAGATTCTTTCTGAAGTGTCACAAGTAAAAGCACTACCTCCAGAACAGAAAAGTTTGCAAGGGAACCACTGACCATTTATTTTTCAGAAATCATCCAAATGCTTTTTACTGGAAAAATTCTGTGCTTATAAATAGTATATTTTTCCACCCTAACTTGAAAGAAGAATTAAGAATTCTGTTTTAGCAGATTTTTTCAGCCTTTCCTCAATAGAATGAAAAGGCAATTGAAAAAACTCTTGATTTTACTGAACATTTGCTGACTGGTATTCCAAATAAATCTTAGCATCCACTCAATATAGGTTTCTTTTTGCTCTGTCTTCCATAATAGACTTTCTCCAGTTTGCAATCTTCAACTTAAGCATTTAATATAAACTATGCTTTCCTTTAAAACCTTATTTCTATTTCTGTCCTCCTGTTTAGGCAAGAAGTATGGATCTCCTCTCAGGCTTTTCCCCTGAACATTTAAGCTGGTTTAGGATACTCTTTTCTCTCTTTATTTTCCCACAAGATTTTCTGTCTTTCTGCCTCCTTCACATACCACTAAAACTTGGATCCAAATTATTATTCTCAACTGGGTAAATTGCAGAAACAATCCACTCACTGTTTTGTTACACTTTTTGATATGATGCATAGCTACTGATACATCTAAAGAAGGCATCTACCTAATTTGCTGTCCCAAGCCAGCCTACTCTCACCTCTAAATCTCCTTTCCACCTTTTTCTCAATGTCCAGGATTAAAATTTCTTGTTCTAATTTAAGAGGCCATAGATGTTAATCTGTTTCATCATGTCTGTTTGTCTATATTTTCTTGTCTGCTTTGGAGCTTGTGTTTGTGTGTGTGTCTGCATGTTAAACATAAAAGCCATTAATTTGTTTTAAAAATATGTTAGGCTAAATTTCCTCCTGTTTCTGGTTGGAATACTCTCATTAAACTAATAAAAAAGGAAAATACCTCTGTCTAACAACCACTTCTGCTGTATCTCTTACTATAAATAGGAGTGAGAAAGTGATGGTTAGGTTGTCTATTGGGGGATTGTTAAAATACAAAATCATAATGCAACTATTTTATTTCACAGTAAAATAAAGCCATTACTGATGTTAATGTTGTCCTTATTGCTTTCCCTTTGAGTTATTATTAATATCCACCTTTTCAAAAATTAACTAAGACTCTTCTTATGTGCGGGTTTGTGCTGCATCCGACTGAAATCTATCTCATGTACTAGTTTTCTGTCTTTTTGAACAGAATCTTCCTAATCTGGTCTAGATCCCTTCATAACATCTAGGAAGACATACACAATAGGCTGACCTTTCTTAGTTGTCTTCTGTTGATGCTTCAATCTACAAGCATGCCAAAACCTATTGAAAGCTACTAATCAAAGTTATTGACTTCTCAGCATTTCACAGACATTCTAGGTTTCATCCCACAACAAGCAGATGAGTAAGGAAGACACTATTATGTTACTTCAGAGATAGGGCAGTGGGTGACAGCAAATGCATGCATGCTGTTAAGTTTGTTCATTGTTCACTTTGCACCAGGACCCCAGTCCTCTAATATGTATGTCTTAGTTGACATATAAGCTAGCATTACAGCTCCAGTCTGGCTTGGATCAAGCAGTCCATTCAGCACAGTTGCCAGGCATGGTTCAGAGGTTAGTCTGCCAGGTGGCCTACTCTGTCTGTGGTGTAGGTGTGAGCTGTGCCATATTTGGCACTCTGAGGGAACTTGATTCCTTTAAACAAGGAATTCCTTCACACACTTTGCTCTCCTGTCAGCTTAGTCATAAAGGAGTGTACAGACAAGGACCTGTATTGCCAAGTAAAGAATAGTGAGATAGTTATAACAGCATGACATAGAATCATATAGAATATAGTTGGAAGAGACCTTAAAGATCATCTCGATACACCCTCTCTTCCCCTGCATTGGCAGGGACACCTCTCACTAGATCAGATTGCTCAGAGCCCCATCCAACCTGCCCTTGAATACTTCCAGGGATGGGGCTTCCACAACTTCCCTGAGAAACATGTTCCAGTGTCTTACACTCTTTTTTTTCTGTCCTGATGAAAGTGCTACTGGACTCAACAACCAAGTTGTCTTTACAGTGATTGCTGTTCCCTAAATTCAAAATTTTGGATAGCCTAAAAGTACACACTTCTAACTTTACTCATTAATGCATGCATTTATTCATAAGGAGATCTGTGTTCCCCTGCACTCTCTTATAATTGTATGAACCTGGGTGAAGAACATACCATGGCAGACTTTTACTATTAGTAAAAATAGTAGAGGCTGCTCAGATTTTGTAATTCAGGGAAATAGGGACCAGAAAGACCACTTAGTCACTGAGTCCAATATCTGCTGCTGAAGAAGGGGTACAAAATTCAAGCAAAACTTCCTCTCACGATTTAGAAAATGCAGGTATCCTTGTTCTTCTCTCTTCCCCCTCCCTTCTTTATTTTGTAATGGCTATAATTGCCTAATTAAAATATCCATTATAATGAACAGATAAGCAGGCTATGCACACTGTGTAATGGATAGAGAGATGTCCAAGCTAACTCTGACATGGGGTAGTGCAGCTCTTCAAGCACTAGAAATATTTGTGTTTTTCATTCACATCAGTTATCTGAGTTTTTCATTGCTACATTAGTGAAGAGCTGATTTAGACATTTTGCACTTCTAGTTTGCTTTCCAGCTGCATATCATAAAGCAGTTTTCAAAAGATAGTCATGAGTGTTTTACAGGTTGAGAAATTGAATCCAGGCAACTGATTTATTAAAAACTATGCAGGGGGGGATAGAACTCAGGTTTCCTGACTCAAAGTTCATTGCTCAAAGCACTATGTAATGCTAAGTTACATTAGAAGATACCTTTAGATGGCAGAGAGGAACCAGAGTAGAATAACATCTCCTGCTATTCATGTGCAATGTGTGCAGTCAACCTCTCAATTTTCTCATTCCTTAGGGGGTCCATCATCTCTCATCTCTTGTATGGCAGACCCTGCACTAAGTAATGCTGCACAGGGTTAAGAGAAAAGGGAGAAAGAACTGTAGAGAAGGGATGCAGCTGTGCTGCAAAAGGGGACTGTAGAGTCCTTTTATGTCTACAAAGTGTTTACCATTCCCACTTTAAATTTTAGAAGAAACTTTTATAATGTCTGTCACAGAGACACCACAGGCAAGGAAACCAGGGGAAAAATAATAATTAAAAATGCTTGCTCCTCAGGACATGCCTGAGTCTGGTTTTCTTTCTAATTTATTTTGGCAGTTTACTTTTTCCTGAAAATATTCTTTTATTATTTATAATGTATGGATCCTGTCCTTGGACCCTCTCCCCCAAATTTAAGTCTCACCTCTGCCTTGAATCAAGTCACTCATATCCAGCATTTACAATTTGCCAGTTAGCAGCTGTATGAATAATGGCAATGACTGTTGGAAAAGAAATTCCTTTTCTGAGTAATGTTGAAAGGATGTTTTTCTAAGGGAAAAACATGGGAAAGATGTAAATGCAGATCCTAACTCTATTCACCACTTCCTCTTACACACATTCTGAGCAATTATAAATGCTCCTTTTTATGCCATCATATTATAATATATCACTCAAAGGCTGAGCAAGCAGAAATTTGATGGGAGATTTTTAACAGGAGTAGCTTAAAGAGATTATACTGTAAATTCACATTGTACCTGCATCGTGAACATCCTTGTATATATAAACATTAAACGGCATGGTTTCACATATATAGGAAGGTTGCTCTCTTATATTTAGTCTTCTGTGGGGGGAAAAGATGGGCCATTCTCCACACTGTCACTTTAGGTTGCTCTGTGGACTACTTTTTAGAGCTTTAGAGATCATTTCCTTGTTTTCTTGTGTTTTGTTTTATAATTGTGACAGAATTTGCCTAACAAGTTGCTTCAAACAATAATTTGTGCGGGTTGACAAGGCCTGTCCCTAAGAGACAGAAAGAAGCATTATTAGATCAAACTTGGACTAACTTCATAGGCAAACACAGACCAGAGAAAAATTATTTTCCTACTACATTTTGATTAGTTAGTGGGTGTCTCCAATGTGTAATTTACCTTTTAAGAGTCTGGATTTCTCCCTGAGAGCCTCCCAGACAACATTTGTCTCAGTATTGTCAGTGAAGTACTGAGGTCCCAACCAAAGAATGATTTTGCTCATGACTGGTGAAATCATCAAGATGGGATCCAAATTTGGAGGAATTGGAAATGAGTAAGAATCTGATGCTGGATGTTTGGAGCAAGACACTAGTATGAGTATAGAAAGTATTGAAAGGAGATCAGTTTTACATGATAGAATTTCTTTCAAATTCTTTTTGTATGAAGTGTACAGTGTTAGACTACTCTTCCCACTTTATAAAGGTATTTCATTTTATAAAATGAAAATTAAAATTCTATTACATACATCTGAGAGTATCTCATCCATACAACTTTGCAATTATCAATCAGAGAGAAGCTGACTACTGACATAATTCCCAAAGTGGATGTTTCTCTTTAATTCTTGCAATGACTGAAAAAAAACCAAACAAACAAAAATCTGAAAGTTTTTTTAAATAACCTACTTTCAATTATATCCTAAAATTCTTCTTTCCATTGCAAATGCAGAAGTTAGTCCATCTCTCAAAGTAATTAAGTAATTAAATATAATCATTAGTGAGGTTTTAAACTTTTTAAGCCACTGAGCTAGAAAGAAAAGCATATTGTTTCTAGATTTATGATATATGTTTACTTATTATTTACAGCTTATTATAAGTAGGAATTAGAAGCTATTCTCCCTTCTCTGAGTGTTTTCCCTTCCTTTAATGGTCTTCTCATCCTCCTGCTGGTTACCTTTCCTTCCAATTGGATAAAAACAAATAAGTCCTTTAAATGAGGAATTCATTTAACAGAAGGCACTGAAAACCCTCTCATATGTATTCTTTGTGGTCAGATCCCGCCAGACAGATCTAAACTTGATTTTATCACATTAAGATATCTAGCTTCATCACGAGTTTGTTGGAAAAATTCTGTCTCCTGCAACATTAAAATGTGGCTAAATTTACTAAAGCTCTGAACCGGCAAATGTCTGCAATTATGCATATTACACTAAAGTAATTTTTGGCTCATATGTCCCCCCAATTTTCAATAATGTAACAGAAAAACATACACATATACAATATTCTTTGCAAAAGCCTCAGTCTAACTCTTCTTAGAGAATTTTTCTCTAACCCATTGAATTGTGATGGAAACAACAGGCTACAAAAATAATTATGGATATGTATTTTCATTTTATGCATTATAATTCACAAGTTTTCAATAGCTTCCTACTTTAAAACAAAACAACAACAAAAAAAAAGGAGGGGGAGGGAGAAATAGACTTGAAGACATAACAATGAGCTGTTCTTGACCTAGCTGGAGCCAAATAAATGTTAGATGAAAGACAAAATTTTAAAACAGGGAAATAATTGAATGACCTCTCTCTGAAAAACTGTGTCAGAAATTATCTTTGCACTCTGTGGAAACATTCTCCTTTGCCTTTAGAGTAAATCAGACAATTTTCAGACCAAACCAATTTTCTAAATCATAATTAGACAAGAGGCTAAAATAGGTCTTTGTAATGGAAGTGGGTTATAAATTTAACATGATATCCATAATTCATCCCTGAAGAAAGGTCCTTTACATTCTGAAAGCTTGGATAATATAACTTAAAGAGCTGGCCTGCTAAATGGTGTAACAGTCTGTCTTGCTTAGTTTACTTTAGAACTTTGATTCATACTGTGCTCAGTTCTTTTCCCAGTGGGAAAGCTGGATTCTTAAATCTCTTTCTCACACTTATTAAAATAATTCCCTCCTCACCAGGACATCAGCCTTGGGCATGCCCAGTTCTTTTGCTAATAATTTTGTCTTTTCCTGTCCTTAGATGAGTTCTGAATTATAATTGACCAGAAAAAGCTTAATTTTTATATATACACAGACAAATGCTTAAAATACTATGCTAACAAAGGAAGAAAACATCCACTGCCATTTGAGAACACATTAGGTGTTTAGCATGCAAAAAAGAGTGGGAAAGAACAGTTTGAATGACTGTGACAAATGTGTCAACTGGCAAGTATATGCTTGAAAAAAGCTTTACCTTTTTAAAATGTGAATTGCTAAATACATATTTTACATAGCAAAACTAGAAATTGTTGGTATTTCACCAAGTAGTAAATCGAATTTTCAGGTATAGTTCAATATCATGTTGACCTCCTGCCAATTAATATTACAACTAATTCATTTAAAGCAGATTTTTTTTTTCATTGCCGTTTCATTAGTTTTCCAAGTAAGACAGAGAAGAAAGAAATGCTCTCCACAAACAGTTATCATTAATAATTTCAAAGAATTTTTGGGAAAAAAATGTTGGCTCTAATCGAGTCACAGTTTCTACCACAGTACAGAAAAATCTAGAATCTTTTTATTTTCACAGCATTGCTTCCAATGCTTCTGGTATTGATCACAAGTTTCTACAGTGCAGGTCATAGATAGTCATCATGAAATAAATCTGACAAGCTGTAGTTCAAGGCCTGTGCAGTAGCATTTCCAAAGCAACATAGAGAGCAGATTCTCTTTTACAGTAAATTCTACATTTGTCATTTAGTCAAAGGACACAGTACTCCTCAACAGAGGAAATAATTATGCTCTCTAACACCACTGTACCAGCACGCAATCTGCTTACTGATTCTTTGGTGATATATTATGGTTAAAACATTTGGCCAAAACCACTGAGCGCTTGCTTTGCTCTTGCAAAAATTTGCTAAGTCCCTTTCCTTTTTGACCTCATTTTTAGAAACTGTGTTTCATCACTCTGGTCTGACTCTTGGCCACAAGCAAGCGTGGCCCCATGCCAGCATTGTTTGTCTCACTCAAGGCTGATTTGAGAATGTTGAATCAACATCTAACTGTGCAGACAAGCTGTCTCTATGTGGCCCTATGTGTCCATTTGTGGTTTTTCAGCCCCTTGTGGAAAGACTTTCTCATAATAAGACTTTGATTAGATTGTAAGCTCTTTATGTCAGGTATTGTCTTTCTGCTAACTCTGTGTACAGATCAACTTTAATAAGGCCTTGAAACTTGTTTGGCCTTTGGTCAATACTGCGATAGCAACAGATGATAAGTTTATCCAACCTCTGATTTTTAATACTCCTCTGGTTTCGCTCTACAACACATTGAATGCTGCCACTGGTGCAGAATTTCTTTCTTTCTGCTGTAATTGTCTTGCCTTGATTATAACCTAGTGAATAATGTATGTTCACATTAGAGTGTTTGTCCCTGTGGGAGGACCTTCCAGTCACCTCCGTGTTTTTTCAAACATGCTACTGTATGTGACACTATGAGATAAAGAAAGTAAAGAATCAGACTGCAGCTTGGATGGGTACCACAGCTCAGATCTACAAATACTCAAATAGACTAAAAGATCCTTTCTGGCCAGTACCATCTATTTGATAATTGGAGCAGTAGCTAGCACTTACTTTGAATCTCTTGATTTAAGGAATCTGCAGGACAGAAAAATGAGGAATATTAATGTACTCTGGGCATTTACATATGAAGAAGGTGAGGTCCTCTGAAGTAAACTCACTCATACTAGGTCACACAAGGAAACAGTAGCACAATAAGAATTATAACTTGGTTTGTTTTGCTACCTAGAATTAACCCTATACTTAATAGATGAAATTCCAGGGAAGCCAAGATTTTACTGAGTGTCACGGTTGCAGAACAGGTCACAAAACTTTTGCAGTTTTCTCAAGGTGTAAAGCCTTTTACAGAAATCAGGTAAAGTGGTTGCACACTATCCAAATAGGCAGGAAACTGTGCTTAAACCTAGAAATACAAAGTCTTATGGTTGCTAATATCAGAACACAATGTAGGGAATGTGACTCTTAGGCAAGTAATCTTTCCCTACCTTATCATGCACCATAATTGCCCCATCATTTGAGGCAGTATACTCAAGGACAAAGAGAGCAAGGAGTAAGCCACTTGGTAATCTTAACATGTAGCTTCTGCAAACTATTCCCTGCAGTGTAGGATTGTTCAAAGTTGCACATGCTGTGTGTTGCTTGCTGAGCGAGAAAACTAGCTGCAGTGCTCTGAGGTATATTGAAAAGAGAAAGAGACTTGGTGACCTGTTAATAGGCATGCTGTGTGTAGTCTCTCCTGGCTACAAGTCCATATATTAGTGATCAGCTATATCCTTTTCAAACTAGATGCTGTTTAAATTTTACTGATTGATGAAATGGTTCTTGAGTCTGGGAGAGGGGAGGTTTTTAAATGTTTTTCAACAGCAAGTGACTCCAATACTTCTCAACAGGAATAACTTTCTTCTTGTTCTGTTCCCCCTTTTCATTTTTCACATCAAATGCAGATTAAGAGTTTGTTAAATCAAATGCAACACTCCAGCAAATCCAGCTTTTAATTCCAGTGCTATGAAAAATAAAACTAAAACACACACTTAATGCTATTTTTAAATGTTGGTACGTAATGTTCATCAGCCATGCCATAGTTCAGTATCTCCTTAGAAGCCTTGATTTTTGATAATGCTGAGAAAATGTAATTCCCACTAAAATCAGGTTGGAAACAGTAGGTCCAGGTTTTCTCAGCATCTTCAAAAACTGGGAAATCATGAACCTCTGGAGGAAAATATGGGGTGAGTTTTTACTTGGACACCCACTCTGAGATCATCTGAGAGAGTTCTGCAGGATCACAAGAAATATCCACCTGTAGATTTGTTATTAGGACTTCAACTTTCTAGAGGCTGGTTTTCTTACCAGTTTGAAAGGCTGTTAAAGAGTACAATGATGTTTGTAGAGAGCTGTGAGCTTCACTATGGGGATATCTTCTGACTAAGAGAAAAAATATTGTATTGACACAAAAAGTTTTTTTTCTGGTATTTTTTCTTGAATGGTGTTTTAGATGGCGATAGAACTAACAATTTTTTAAAAGTAACATTTTAATGAATAAAATAGAAACATTTTAAATTCTTCAGAAGTATGGTTCAGTGAACACAGAGAAAACAATTAAAGTATACATTTAGAGCATAAGGATATATAACTGCTTATTGTTTGTATACATGTAGTCATACAGAATACATGGCAATGCGTCATGGAGGTTGCAGCTACAATTGCTGTAGAAAAAGGACCAAGAAAAACATAAATTAAAAGAATAAGCAGCCTTTTGGTGTATGATATCAGTACAAAAAGCCACTTGCAGATGTCTTTTCTCACTAAATTATAAGGATCTCATACTTTAAATACTCTTAATTTTTTATATAGAAGTAATCCTGGTTGCTTGGCTATGACAGCACAGTGTGAAAAATAACATCCTGTGACATATTAATGAAGTGTAAATTTAGCATTAATACCTTTTTTTAATGAGCCATAGTTTTCCTGTTTTGCTTATTTCAGTGTTGCATCATAGAATGTTTTATGAATGTTTTTCATAAAATAATGTGGGGCATTTTTTATATTTTTAATAATAGTGTGCTGAATTTGGATAGTTTCATTTGCAATTTAAGTAATGCTTTGTTCTGATGAGATCTCTGGAGGTGGTTTTGACATTTAAAAGTGATGTGAAGAGATTCAAAGTGATTAAAGCTGTCAAATGTTACCCTAATTGTGTAGACTGCAATCTTTTCAGCCTCTTTCAATGAGTGTATACATTATACACACTGCACAGCACTTCTGTTTAGATTGAGGTTTTTTATTAATGCCACCCTGATTGACAGAAATTATTGCAAGATCACAAGTGGAACTAAATTAGTTTGCCACTGTATTCAAGCAACATGCACAGCCATGAACTTTCAAGATGCAGTTATCTACTTAACATTGTTTTTCTTCCTTCCCCTCCAAAAAAATCATGTTTTGGTAGTGACAGATGATATCTTTCACATTTATACAAAGTCATATTAGTTTATAGGAATAAGAAAGTTTTGCCCATAACAGAATTGTTTTAACCTGCAGTTTGTATTCAAAATGCTGTTTGACAGGTCATTTATTTTAAATATGGTTCATAGTTAAGAAAAGTATCAGACGTACTCTTATTAATTATGAATGTCCCGGGTTGAGCCAGGATGAAGCCAATTTTCCTTTTACTGATTTTTTTTTCCTTCAGTAAACTTTCTTTTAACTAGTAGCAGAGTGTTCCAACTAACACTGGTAACAGTGGAATGTTTTTCTAACTGCTGGGTCTTCAAGGTCACACCTTTACTTTGCTGGCTCAGACACGATGAGGGGGAACTATGACCCCCCTGTAGGAGGCTGAATTAGACAGACAGCAAAATTAGCAAGAGATATTCCATTCCATATATCTGCATAAGCTCAGAGGAAGGTCAGACATCACAGAAGACAACTTCCTTCCTGCTGCTTCTTCCCTTCTCTTCCCTCCATGGCCAGTGGCCAGGGAGAACTCTGTCCATCCATCCCTGTCGACCCCCAGGCTCGCACTCTCCTGACTCTCATCACTCTGCACTCTCTCCAGCAGCAGTCTGGGATTTTTTGGGACTGTTCACATGCTGTGGGAGTTGCTGGGGGCGGGGGGAGGCAAGAGACTTTTGCACATATCTGAACACATTTGTATATAACTGTGTATATTTTCTTTTGTCATTAGTGTTTAATTACAGCTGTCTACTTTAGTTTTCAATCCAGCCAAGTCCATCTCTTTTTCTCTCTCTTCTTCCTTACCTGGGTGGGAGGGGGAGGGGATCAAGAGCATTGTTGTCAAACCTGAGTCAAATGATGACAATGAGCAAGTCAGATTTTCCTGACTGATATTTTATTAATATTTTCATATGCATTCATGGAAGATGTAATACTTATTGGTACCTTCCTGTGTATCAAAAAAAGGAAAGCTTCTAAATCACTTTGATGTCATTAGATATTCATGTCTTAACTATCTGTACAGGAAAATAGGAGTAGTAGTATAACAGTTATTGAAGAATTGTTTAGTGTTGGATATCCTGTTGAGTTTTTTTAAGTACATAGGTCCAAATGCAGTACTGCCTTCATAGATTTGCCTCACTAGACTAAAACGAAGAAAGGTTAAAATATCCCCTCAAGTGAAATGTTTCGTGAAGTTTTTTATCTTGCAGAATACTAGTAATGTTGCTGCTGTGGTTTAAAACCTTTGTGTCTAGATAAGCAACTAGAATAAAATGCAATGTGCTTGCATATACCGAAGTGGCTCATAACATGCAGGAAAAATTAGATTGTTGTAATCATAATTAGTTTTCTTGTAACATTAACTGCAAGGACAACTATGTTTCCAAGGTTTCTTTAGACAATGAATGAAGTATCTGCTGGCCTTCAGATTTCAAATGACCGCACAAATACTGGAAACCTCAAAGCTCAGTTCTCAACTATCCTGATTAGTCATGCTGCTAGAAGAGCTAAGCAAACATATAGACTCAAAAATAAATCAAAATTAACCTTAATACTGATGATGACTGCAGCAATTACTATGACAAGATTATCTCGACTGGAAATATAGTAGTGAGGGCATCACCCTATAGAGAAAATATTTTAATGGGCTCCAAACTCTATTTCAAACACTATTTCAGCAAGAAAACAGCAATATTTGTTAATACCACAATTTAAAAGAAGCAAGACCAAAACAAAATCTGAAAGAAGTAAAATTGGGGTATAAGTGCTGCAGGAAAAAGTTGTATAGAGGCAAAGGCACTCAGTTTTACTTATGAAGAGGTAGAGGAGAGTGGGTTGTATTTCAATTCAACATTTCGTTTGTGCCTTTTTTGTAGGTAGGATGACCACACTGAACAGGTGTAGGGGCTATCACCTCATTTATTTGTCTACATTATTTTAATTTTTATATAAAAATCCCCTGAGAGATGTTTATATAGCATGATTCTCAGTAGTACTGAGTACTAGTACTACTATGAGGTAAATAATGCTTTAAAAATTGCCTGACAACTGCTACAAAGAGATAGGAGGTAAATTCTCCAAAGGAACTTTTTTCCCTTATGTTGCTGAGTTAGATTTGCTTGCGGCTTTCTCAAGCTCAGTGAATCATTTTATCTTGGCTGCAGAGAACAGGAGAATTAACATCTGAAATGTTAATTTTTTTTAGTAGCAAATTATTATATTGCTTACTCATTGATGGTGAATTATTTTCAGCCTATTTTAATGCCATGTTTTGCACTGAGGGAATTGTTTGTGTCATCGATACCTTTGGAATTTTGTGTGCTTTTCATTCGTGTTGCAGTCTCTTGACAACAGTATCGAGAATTAATTATAATTCATAATTATAATGGTTTACAATAAAGCTCAAGTTTCAATGGCTTTAATGCCTGATGAGGATAAGTAATAGAGTTGGGTGAATAATTCATAATGAATAATTTCTACAATGAATTTGCCACATAATATCTGCAGATAATTCTTTAGCTTGTGTGCAAGCAGTTTATTGTGAGTATTCCCACATTTGAAACGTGAGCTCATTAGAATGGACACATGGTCTTTATGGTGTTTTTCTGCTCTCTGGTAGTAACTCTAGAACAGGGTATTTTCATTTACAGAAGTGAACGTTTGCTTTTTACAAAAAGTTTCCCAGTATTCACTTTAAATTAACCAATAACACAATTGGCTAAAATGCTTTTACAGTAAAGATTAAATTAGAGGTCTCTAAAAAAATATTTTCAAAATTAGGCTTTTCTTAAATTATTGTTTAAATATCAGAGATTTATTGTGGTTTTTAAATCACAATTCTCCTAGTGTTACTTTACAGGAGAAGTTGTGGCTGGTATTGGCTGCCTGTAACTTTGACTGGAGTGGGGAAAAGTCTGAAAAAAGTCAAAATTCAGCATTCTGCCATTAGATTTGATTTTGTCGAGAGGCAGAAAACAAGATCAGTAAGCTGATAGGATTCAGCTAAGCTCAACCAAACTCTGTCGTTGATCAACATTTTAATTACCTCCTCACTCAGCTGCTTGTTATGATGGCTGTGCTTTCACATTATTTCACATTAATGGGGTAAGTAACTTGTGTTGCCACTGTGTGTGTTTATTTATCTTTGTTGTTCAGGCTGCAGTACTGTCATTTCATTACTTACTCCAAACTGACTTTGGGAAGCAGTGAGTGTGCAGGTGCTAGATGCTGTGCTGAAATGAGGCTGCATGCAAGTCTTCAGAGGAAGAGGCTGCCTTGCTGTTTCATAGCAGGAGCTTATGTTCTGAAAAGGGAGTGAGTGAGAGAGAAAGATCTTTCTTCAAACTTTCCCCCCGGTTATCTTTTCAATGAACATAAATCGACAGTGGAGTTTTATGTAACTCCATAGTGACAGAGCTTGTTGTTACCAAGCACATAAAAATATAAGAAGAACCACACTTTGTCAGACCAAAGGTTCACCTTGCTGAATATTCTATCCTAAGCAGCAACCAATAGCACATGTTCAGGGAGGAATATAGAAAACTGGTGAGTACAAACAGCTTAATCCCTTTTCTGTTAGATTTCCCAAGTTTCCCGGCTTCCCGAGCTAGAAGTCCATTGAAAGCTGTCACTGGTAATTTTCCTAAGTAATTGCCCAGGATGATAACAGCCAAGTTTATGCAGCAGGAATTATTCAGTTCTCAATGAATTTATACCCTCAGCACTCAGAAGTTTACAAATCTCTCAAAATAATTACATATATTTCTCATATATCTAAGTGATTTCTATTATGCTCATTGAAAGTGTCCATCCATTGGACAGATGAAAACTATTATACAGCATGGATCTAGCTTACAGATACTGCATAATGCTCCATGATATAACAGAGATTGATGTGAAATCAATAAAGAAAGCTTTTTAATCTTAATTGGCATTCCCTACTCACCTGTAAGCAGGATTCTTGAAAGCAAGTAGACTGGGCTATCTGAGGGAAAATGACGCTGAAGCTCTCTCCATTTGAAGACTGCTTCTGTATTAGTAGATATTCAGAGATTGAACTAGAAACAAAGAAAAGATATAAAATAAAATAAAAAAAAACTTTCCTTGCAAATAATATTGTTTATACACTAATGAAAAATCAAAAATTCCTCTCACAAGGATGTGAAATGACACGACTTTCTTTTAGAAATATATTAAATAATAACAAATCATCCTCTTCTCACAAACTGTAATTTACACCCAATATGTGTAAATGTGGAATAATTATTCTCTTTTATGAAATATAATACTCTCCTTAGCTGGAGTAATAGAATTCATACTTTATCCCAGCAGTATCTACTAAATTTTGAAGCAGGCAGGATAAGACTACAACAGTGATTAAGGAGTCTTGCCAAGGCTTCATGTATTATAAGGAAAAAAGAATTGTTCAGTTGCTCCTACTTAACTTTATCTAGGCATGCTTGTACTTCATGTCTATTTCCTATACTTCTTTAGATATGTGTAGATATTTAATTGGATGTGAAGTCACTAAACGTGGAATAAATTTAGGAGGTTTTGCTGAAGTAGTCTCAGTGTACTTAGTCTTTGGACATAATGCATTTGAAAGGGCACTACCTCCACTCTTTTGCCAGAGCTGATCTCTTACTGTCAAATGCCTCACCCACCGAAATTGCCATCCTGAGATAAAAGTGTGACAAAAAAAGTCATCCTTCAAATGAGATCTAAATTTAAGGGTTCAACTCTTGTCAATTGTGGAGAGATTTTCAGAACTTAGCATTGTCCATCACACAGGGATATGACAGTCCTAATATCCTGCATTTCCTAAGGTGCAGAAGATCCATAAAATAAAATGCTAGTTTGAGCTAAATTTGAAGGCTGACTTAGGGAAAATGAAAAGGAAAAAGAAAAAACCTGGTACTAAATACTTCAGAACATTATGACTTAGAGAAATGAGAAAGGAGATATTGGACAACGATCTATGAAGTCCTTTTAAAACATCCTCAATTAAATAGGAAGTTTGATTTTTTATACCAGAGAACTAACATAGACCCCGTGTCACTCACAGCACAGATGGCTGTGGGAATGTGAAGTCTATTCATTTAAAGCAAAAACACATCTCCATAGCCATAAAACATAAGAAGGCAAAATAAATATTTGTTACATATTAAAGTGCACTTTCCCAGAAATGTTTTGTTTAGCTGTAAAAAATATCCAGTTAAGCATGCAAATTTCAGATTAGCAAAATGTACTGCTTGGGATGTGTAATTTGAAAAGGAGATAGAACAAGGGACCTTTAAAATTAGATAGTTGATGCTTCTAAAATTAGATAGAAAGTATATTGGTAGATAAAATCAACATGTTTTCCAATATTTGACAAATTTGAAATGTTAACCTGTTTATCCCTGGAGGTTTTTGAGGCCAGGTTGGACAAGGTTTTGTGCAACCTGGTCCAGTGGTAGGGTTCCCTGCTCATGGCAGGAGGGTTGGAACTTGATGATCTTTAAGGTCCCTTCCAACCTTAATGATTCTATGATTCTATGATTCTAAAATGAAAACTATACTGTCTGGAGTGATAGCATTTTGGGGAGATCTCTTAGTAGTCTTCTCATGGCTCTTATTGCAATGAACCACCTCTTTCCAAAACCTTCGGGGAAAAATCTTCTTGTACTTTAAGTTAGAATCTGAAATTTGGGAACACTGAACTGCTCCCAAATTTACTTCAATGTTTCTGGTAGATTTTTAACAGAAGACAGTACTTGTAACTCAGAATTATCAACATGTGTGATTTAAAGCAATACAGTTTTACTTAGACTCAATCGGCACTTTAATTTTCTGGCTTGGTGGCTATACAAGGCTTTGGCCCTTCTTACTGCCTCTCTGCCTTGTCTACCGGCTTTGTCACCTGTGCCTTCAGTTCTGTGCTGCATGGTGTTCTCACCTACTGTGGCTCACTCCTTCCAGCACTTAATAAAATTGTGCTCTCTTGTGTGATATGGGAAGTGGCTGAGGATGCTTGTTCTCAGTCTTGCTTCTCTTTAGTTTCCAGTCACAAAAGGAACTGAATAGGAAAATGGGGATTATGGGTAGGAGTAGGAAGGCACTGGGTGTCTTAGAATCTCTTACAAAATCAGGATTTTGAGCTACCCTTGCTGATGGAGAAGACGTGCAGATCTTAGACTCTCTTTTCAAGCTAAGGAATTGTAGACTCTCCTTATCATGAAAGGAGAGTACATGGCCTCTAAAAATCAAAGATTTCCCATGTGTGCTCTAGGGCACCAGTGAGGCTGAAGAAGGTTCTAAATTGAGTGCAGTTTTTATCTTGCTTATTCAGTAGCAGAAAAACAGCCCTTGCCTCCTGAAAACTCTGCAGACCGGAATCCTGGTGTGCTGTTTAGGTACACTGGAAGTATACACTCCATAGTATATAGTAACACTACAAGAGAAGGGAATAAGAGTAGACTGAAAGGCTGGAGGGGGCGAATGAGTCTGTGAAAAGATAGTATTTAACACTTATGACTAGCTTTTCAATTTCATTGCACTTCACAAACATTGACTGATTAATAATCTCACAGCAATACACTGAGTCAGGTAGTACATTTTCTTCCTATTATTATCCCCAGCTGGTGGTGGTGGGGAATGTATAGAACATCAAGAGCTGTCTGCATTCTCAGTAGTATCCTAGAGAATTCTTCCTTATTATTTTGATTTAAGCAAATTTTAGCTTTTGAAATCAGAGCCCATAGTGCCTCATTAACAACATTTTGCTGGCAGTGTTTCCATTTTTTCATTTCCAATTACAAGGCAACAAGTGAGTTCTTCTTTGTGTACAACAGCAATGCCAGTCATTCATGTTTGCAATATATCTGTTGTTGTTTCTGTTGGTGGGAACAGGGAGAGGAAAGAGGAACTGAGAACAGGCAGTGAGTGGTATGCTCTCTGCAGCTGTCACTGCTGTCAATTACTTGGTGTTCATTTATAAAAGGCAATATGGGATCTTTATCTTTTATAGTACCCAAGGAAGGATGGTTGGTGATTATTGATTTTATTTAGTCCAGAGGAGCTGCTCACACACAGACTACAGTGAGCTGTGTGCTTCCCGCTGCTAGCTCTCCTGCCACTTATTGTTTTCAATTATTTATAAAATCCAAGGCACATCACAGAACAATTCAGCATGGTCTCTGAGACAGGCTGCTATTACAATGCTCCATCCATGTGCCTATCACTTCTGTAACAGGAACTGACAGGAGCAAATTGCTCTAACAAGGTCTGATCTATTATGAAGGCCTGGACAGTCAAAAACTATACAAAATTTGGTATAACCATCATAAGCTGCAAATGCCATGGTCATCACTTTCCCAAGTAACCACCACTACGTCACTGACTATCAGCAATTTAATGTGCTCTTCTGAAAATGACTCCATCCATTTTCTGTTTGTCCTAGCTTCTAAGTGCCTTGTGTGGATAATGATACGAAGAGATCTGTTTTCTTCAGTGAGAGAGACTACTTTGAGTCTCTCTGCTAAAAATGGTTCAGGAAAGGAAAAGAACTCGGCTTGTCTCCACTCAAAAAATCCATGAAAAAACGTCAGTAAGGGCTTCAGAAGAAGCTTAATTGAAGGTGGATATTGAGAGCAGAAATAAATAAATAAATAAATAAATAAATTAATTAATTAATTAATGAGAGCTTTAAGGGGAAACAAAATCAAGAAGGCATTCCTAGTCAAAGTTCTTTCCTACTTTTTTCCTTGGAACTGGAAGTTATGAAATAATGTAGACCTAAACTTCTTACCATTTCCACCCTCAGCTCTGGGGTCTAAGAGGGGGCATTACAGCTGTAGTCAAAGCAGGACAAAAGATTTATAGACTTTGAAGAAGTGCCTGTGATCCCAGAAAAGGAGATTGGCTGTAACTGAACTTTTGTGGGAACTTCTATTACTCTGGAAAGGCCTAAAGTTTTCCAGTTATCTGCAAAGCTACACTAAGACAATTGCCTTTGTTCAATGAAGGATAAGCAGAATATAAAAGAGTGGGTAAAAAAAAAAATGATGGTGATTTGTTAAAAAATAATTTGTTGACTGGAAAAGAGGCAGAAAGCTTATGTATTTTAGCTTTAGTATTTTAGTTTAGATTTCCAAACAAATCACTGTTTAATTTATATTGGTATATGTCACACACAAAGATACTTCTAAAAATACAGGACCTGACTCAAATTATAGTGATTCTATTATATTTGCTTTCATACTGGATCCTAAAATCATTCTGTCCAGATTAGAATACTCATGTTACTAAAAATCACAGAATATGAGGTCGAGTAGTGGCATTTAGAATTACCAATACTAAAAGATGAGCACAATATAGTAGGTGCAGATTGCTACTTTCAGGAAACTGATGAAGTTTTTACAATTGATGCTATCAAAGTACATGACAGATAAGTAATATATTTCGTATTTTTTGTTTTCTCATAATTGTGGTCCTAACTCCATAGCTCCTGATTTGAACCTCAGAAAAAAATATAGAAATGCCTGATTACTTTTTTTTTAAAGTTTATGTTTCAACTAATGTGAATTTACTCTTTAAATAGGGTTTTTTGTTGAGTTTTGTGTTTGGTTTTTTTCTGTCTTTTTGTCTTTGTATGTCCCTAGCAGAAGCAATGCAACTTTTAACTATAATTCCTTGAAATTTACTGGAAAACTACTTCTGAAATTTACTTTCAAAGTACACTTACAATTTTTGCATCATGTTTTTAAAAATTCTTTAGTGTGTTAGCTCTTATATTAAAGTTTGTGTGAAAAGCAGCCATAGAGGACAGTGTAGAAATATGAAAATACATTTATGGAAAGCTTTCTGAAGTAACCTGCCAGCTGCAGTCTCAAGTGCTTTCAGTGGTTTCTTTGTCTAAAGGGAACAAATTTTTCAAATATAGCTTTCTTAGAGAGTGAACTATTGATGATGTAGTTCATACCACCTTCCCAGGGTACTGATAGTACAAGAGCTAGATTCTCCTTTCTAACCTCTGACACATAAAATTAGGTGGCATAAGAAGCCCAAACATATGAAGCAACGTGTCCCATATATTCTAGGTCTACGAATGCTGTAAGAAAAGAAACCAACATACTGGAAAGCCATGTTGGAATGAACAGTAGTTTCACTGGAACATATAATCAGTCTGCATTGAGGAAAAAAAAAGAAACACAACCTTCTGCTTGAATGTAATAAAGGTTTGAAATTTCTTGTTAGCACTTGTTCCTCCAAAACCTTATTAAATCAAATAGGAAATGCCCTTTAAAAACATTGAGAAATACAGAAAGGTGACTGTATGTAAATGTCTCAGGAAAGAATGAAGCTACAGTTTAAGACTTTTTTCCAAAAATAGTGTTATTTGTGGATGACTTCTGTGACTTGACTGGACATACGCTCTGAGTAAGCTGGGTCAAATTCAGACCTGGAGGTCTGACCAGAAAGATCATCTTTCAGGGTCAAGACTGCTTGTAACACTCTCCTGTTTTGTACAGGTAGATCTTATGTTCACTCTGCTAAATACTTGAAGATATACCAGGACCACAAAGTGTAAATGTGTTAGAACTGTAAGAGAATGGTCATAAGAGAGAGAACTCATAATTATGAGGAAACATTATATAATTTTAGCTATGATCTTTTGATAAACCATATTTTTGTTACTGTATTTAAGATAATAATCTTAGAGGACATAAGGGAGTATTTTGATCCCTTCTATAGCATTTGTTGCAAGTGAGTCAGTCAAAATATCAGATAGGAAAGATCTGGTTTGTGTTACCATTATAAATAGCTCCTGCTTCTAAAGCAAGATACGTATTTCATACACTAAATCTTTTCTTTCCCAAAGTGTACTAGAAAGCTTAAAAAATGGTGAAATAAAATTATTACTCTTCCAAACAAAGACAATTTTGAGCACAAGAATAGATAAAACTATGAACTTTTTGAGGCTGAAAAAAATGGAAGGGAATATAAAGACATTTTTAGAAAAATTATTAAAAGCAGCTTCAGTCATTAGCTCATTTATACACTATGACACATGTATATTCTCATTAATACAAGTATAGAGGTTGGGAGTACTGCATTATTGTCTGATAAATTTTTTAAGTCATTCTGCAGAATACTAAACCCTGTATTTTTTGTTCTTCCCAATGAATAAAGAAATAGTTACTAATTTAGATGATCCAACTGAAATATGCAACCCTTAAAAATTGTGTTGTTCATGGACTCCAAGCTCAAGTATAGGTTTTTACTTTAAAGCCTATAAAAAATAAGAAAGCCTCAGGACCGGCTTCTCAACTCTTATAAACTAATGAATCTCTATTGAAGTCAGTGTCAATCTGCATTTGGGAAAATCTGGTTGCTAGTGCATGCACATTTCAGAGATTTTTTTCAAACAGATGACACTCTTATTCAGGAAATGAAGCGGCAAACATTTCATTAACAGTGAAAGAGAAAAACCTAGTAAAATACAAACAAGGCACAGCCACAAGATCAGACATTGAGGAGGTGAAAGTTGGCATAGCTCCATTAAAACTAATGTCACTTTACACCAGCTGAGAATCTGGACCTTCTTTAATTAAAGTTGATTCCAAGATATTAAACAAGGACTGTTATCAGGCTTTCTGGATTATTGCATAGCTCTTACCTGCACTATTTTAATCAACTGAGTCCAAATTGATCTTATTAAAAATAGATTAGCATTCATCAATATATGGAGAGAGCTTAATGTAAGGCAAACACACCTTTGCAGCACAAAACTATTGTCATTTCACTACATGCAGAGGAAATGTTCAACAAAGTCTTATATTTGTGACTCTGGAAGTTCAGATTAGAAAAATCACTTTTATTAAGACTATTGTAAAATCCCTCCAGCAAGTAGGGAAGAGAGTCATAGCATTATCCTAAATTGAAGTCTATATCCTGGGACTTCTCCTTTTCCTTTGCTTGGAAAAAAAATAAAAATCGCCCTTTTACCTTTGCTAGTTTGTGAAAGACTTAACAGTGAAGTCACTAAGAGTCAGACAATAAAGTTAACCTGCATGCTGGATGATAACCTAGTTGTTTCATGTGTTTGGAAGCGGATAACAGCCAAACTTTGTATAATACAAAACTCTGACATAAGGTACTTCAGCAGAGTGGATCTACCTGTTGAAGCCTGTCAAAGAAAAGGCTCCAACAGAGTGATGTTAGTGTGATCTTTGCAGTCTGAAATCCTCTTCCTGATATGAGCATGCTGGTTTGAGATATTACACCTTCCCCACTCAACCCCAATTGCTTATTACCACCCAGCTACTGGATGATGGCACAAGTCATTGGCAAAGTTGTTGTGAAGACTCCCACATATGTTTACAGTAGAATCAGTCCTGTTAAGTCAGACCATCTACTTAAACTGTTTAAAAAGCATAGTTGGTTTTGCAACCTGCCCTACTGTGCAACAGTGAGAGCAATGAGCTCCCTCAGAAGGCCAATTATCAATAGTTATTGACAGACATATCTTAAACCACAACAGCTGCTTGCAGAACAAACATCTATCTAGGGCCAGCCTTCCATGCCTGTCTGGTTTCCTCAGCTCTGTGGCTGTCATGGACTTGAGGCCCATGAGCTGCCTGAGCAATTTAAAAGACTGGATTAACAGAATTTAACAGATTTTTTTTAGAATGGACAGAGAAATATAAAACCAACTTTTTTTCTGAGTTGTTCACAGTAGATACCTCAGAATATGAAGTGTGCAGTATGCATACTGAGGGCATTGCACTGTAAATTCTGAGAATAAAACCTAGACTCCTGGTTTTATATCTCATTAAAGTGTCTGTAATTAGACCCAGCCTGTTCATAAGTTCTTAAAAGGAATAGATAGACTCTTCTAATCTAGGAAAAATCTGTGTTGTGTGTATAATGACTGCTCGGTTTATGGAGTCACCTGACCAGGAAAGCCCAGGTCAGCTTTTACCAAGGATAATTGGGGTTTACCAGGGAGAAACATTAATTCAGGGTCTATCCTAAATAGCTGTGGACTTCTTTCAGAATCTTTTCAGAATAATTACTTCTGCAATCTATTGCTGCATTTATTTTACTTGTCCCTTGCTCTGCCTGCTGCTTAAAGACACAGTTTTAAGCTGTTGAATCTCACTTTAAGTCTGTAGAAACTCCGGCTTTTTACTAGGCGAACACTGCTTTGACTTAACTTCTAGGGGGCTCCAGGTTGAACACTGGCAGCACTGGTTTTTACCCTTGACAATAGATAGCTGGCTTGTCTTCTCTATTGTTGCTCCATATCACAGTGGATAATTTATTCATCTGATTCAGAGAGCTATTTTAATTCAGTGGATTAGGGAGTAGGAAGTTCCTCATTTTACCACAATAAGTTAGATGACATGCTAAAACGATAAAGAAATAAATGTAACTATCTCTTAACCTCTGCTGAACAAGATGATTTTCACCCCAATGGATGTCTCATACATTTAATGTAGCACATAGCACCAATGCTCCCAATAAGACAGCTATTTTTCAGCTAGAATAATACTTGTCACTATTTATGTGGTTCAAACAAAAGGTAGACTTGGTTAGAGCATAGCAATCCAATTTTAGCCACAGGTAGCTGTAACTCTAGAAATGTATGCGTTTTTTTCATTAAAAGGCTTTGAGAGTCAAAGCCATGACTTCACAGCTCACAAGTCACTAAGATACAAGCTGAGATAACAATAGAAGCATTCTTTGGTGGACCATGATCTCTGATGCTGATGGGACATAGATTCACAAAGGAGTAAACCCTGAAGAATTAATACATGGGCTTATAAGCTGGAAAAATGGTTTTGGTTTTGGTTTTTCCAATATTCCCATTTAAAAATACTGTCAATAGGTTTCAGTCATTCTTTTTACTTCATGATTACTAAATAGTTATATAAAGAAATGGAATTATGACAAGCCTCTTAAAATTCACTTAATTTGTGTTGTTAAACCATCTTTCAATATAGACAGGAAAATCCATTCCCAGGAATAAGACTATATTTTATCCTTACTTACGTATCAAATATTGCAGTCTCAAATGTAGGGTCTCAGTTTGAAAGTACATTAATAAATCTGAGGAAAAATATAGTTTCTCTTCCTATGGAGCAGCTTATTAACTTGCACTGTGGAATTTGAAATGTGATTTAAATAATAAATTTCAAAGCATAGTATGTGTGCATGATAAAAATCTAAAAGATACCCATTCTCTCTCTTTTTACTAGTATATAGCAAGCTAATGAGGTCACAAAGAAAAGCAAGAATTGTTTCCCTTGTACAGTACTCACTGCCTTTTTCTTTGCATAAATATCACTGGGTTGTGCACATGTATTCACTTCCTATACTTAATTTCAAACCCCAAGCCACTGGGAAAATATATCAAGACCTCAGGAAAAAAAAAATCAAACCATGAAAACACAGGGTAATCCTGGGTTCAACAGCTGAAATCTAAAATTTTCTGAAGTCAATGTTAGAAAACTGCTAAAAATAATGTATTTTTTTTACATAAATCACACAACGTTTTTAATATCTAAGCTGCAAAATAACCTTTCATATTTGCAATGGTTTAACACTTATGTGGAAGAAGAAGTAAATTTCTGGAGAAGGGAGAAATCCTAACCCAGAGTAGGCCAAGAACATAATACAGAAATCAAACTTGTCAATTGGCTGAACAGACATAATTCTAAACCAAAGCAAATTTTTCAATGTTTTCAACTTGAATAGAATTCTTAATTGGATCAAGTTATTGAGGGGAAAAAATTAGTTAGAACATATAACTCCTGTTATTTCTGGTTTTAGATATTAATGTGCATCACAAGCTAGGAAGCTATTAACTTCACTTTGCTAAAATAAGGAAGAAACTGTAAAGCTTCTCAGATAGGCTTTGCTACATGCTTTTTTTTAATAGCTACCCTTTTGCTGATCAATCTGCCCTTTGTCTGTTACGTTAGATAAAACAAAAAAGCACTGGTTATCTGAATAAAAAAAAAAATAAATTAGTATTTCATGGACAGTTTTCATGGACTATCAAGAGGTTGGAATAGAACATTTGTCACAACCTGCAGTCACAGAGAGGAATATTGCATTTAATAACACAGCATAAACATTACTGTTGTGTTTGTTAATAATGCCTGTTTACAATTAAATCTAAAATTACTGTTAATGTTTTGATCTATAGAGAAGATAAAAGCTCATAGCTACACAAAACATCTTGATATTAAGATGAACCTTAAGATGAAATATGTTTAATGTTTTCTTTCTAAGCAAGTACATAAGCATTTAGCTTTGAAGGAAACTATGCCAGGTGACAAAACAGAAGCAAAAATACAACAGGATTATGGTAGTGTATAGTTAGCTTTGTCCCAGTACAGGCATGGGAAGATGGAGCTGAATTACACCCTAATTTTAATGACATCTCATAGGAATAATTTTTTTTTTTTTTTTATCACTGTGAAATATCCTTAAATTGCTTCTGGTTCTAATCTGTTCTATAAGTGTATGTATTTTCTAAACAGATTCCCTGCTTCTTCTCCCCCAAATTACTATATTTTAGAGAGAGTTTATGTGCATGCATGAATTAGTGTGCATATTTGAATTACTCACTTTCAAATATTTGCTAGTTCAGAGCTATCCAAATTTGAGCTTTGAATCAAATCTGACACTCATTGGCACCTGGACAAGCATATTAAAGCACATGTTCTGTGTTAACACCCAATTTGGCTTTAACCTTGCATATGTCTCCTTCTATAAATTTCCTCCTATGGATCAGCTTCTATGAACACAGAATAAAACAGTGCAGCAGTGATATTTCTCTGTTTCCAAAATGCAACTATGTGCCTGTAGATTATTAAAACAAAATGCAGGATAGATAATTTGCTTAGCTTTCATTGCTAATGTACAATATATTCTCCCATCTCCTCCCATTTAGTGAAATTACTCTGGAAGAAAAATATCCCTTTTTATTGAGGTATACGGGATTAAAGTGAATTATTAAAATGCATAAAACAAGACCGTAATGTATAATGTGGTTTGTGACAAAATGTACTGTAACCTTAACTGTAATTATATCAAATATATTGATTTAAATTTCATAATCAAATTGTGCAGGTAACGATCCATATCTTTGGTAATTGAGTTGTGTGTGCAAATGTAATTATAGTAATGGTATAAAAATTTGATGATGCCATCTAGATTAGATTGAACTTTGGGTGTACTTTAAAGAATATGCAGGGATTCATAAAAAATCAGTTTATGTGGAACTATATCATAACACAGGACTGATGTTTTCCTGAGAAAGTAGCTTAATCCCTGTTAAAAATGAGGCAGAAAAAGTTGAACCAGGAAAGCATCTTCAAATTTTGTGTTCCTATTGAAGTATAGGACACAGCTGATGCAAACCTTTGTAGAAGACAGGAACTCTGTTGTGCACAGAAGCAAGTTTAAGTTTTTCCTGAATGGGCTTTTGTGGCTAGCAGCACTTTCTACAGATGCTAAGAGCTTCAGGGCTCAAAACTATTTAGAACTTTTAAAATAATTACCAGTAAGATTACATTTTGCAGGATGGAAGGGAGAAGTGTTTCATAGCTCTGCACAATGCTGAAAAAAAACCAACAACAAAGCCAGTCCTTTATACAGTACCAAATGATGAGTCTTCTTGAATGGTAGTCATACCCTGGCTTTGATATAAAATTCTTTCTTATGATGGCTATAATAAATGTTAGCAGTGCCCATAGGTCTGATTGATTTTTATATATATATATATATATAAAATCTTTGTTTCAGAGTGAAAGAAGTTCTAAACAAAAATTTAAGATCTACAGAAAAAAAAAAAAAAAAAGAAAAAAGAACTTCAACTGACTCCTTATTTCTGGATGAAATTCTTCCCTTTGTTATGTTTTTACCTAACACAGAGATTATTAACCTCAATAGTCTCTATATGTATACTTTTTAAGATCAGATTTTGGCTCAAAAATTCAAGTAAATTTTTATGAATGGATGTGACTTTTCATTTTCTTAATTCAAATATTTTCTAGGATAAATTATCTCAGCCAAAAATCCTGCCTTGATAGAATTACTCTTACTGAAATGTATGTCTTGAATGCATAGGTAAATTTAAAAACACATCAAAAGTGGTGTGTGTATGTCTTAATTTTCTAAATCTGTATTATTCTCATACCAGAAACCTATAGTTCATTTGTTGTTCATAAAATCATGTATCTAGCAAAATTTTAATTGGAGTATAGCAAATGAAAGTAAGACTAGTTTGTCTCAGTTGGTGAGGATGTATATTTTTTTATAAATCTGCTATACAGAGTTTCAAATTAATCAAATGTATTTTAGAGAACTTGGGATGCAGAAGACATAGACAAAATTTGAAGATGTGTGTGGATAGCAGTGTGTGGTTTTTGAATAGTCAGCTAATTAGAGTTCTCTTGTATCAAGCACAGGAAGAAACGTTGTATCTTCCTGTCATATCTGATAGTGCATACCATTCCCACATCAAGGAGAATTATTCTTAGACTTAAAAAAAAAAATGGAACATATCTCCACTTTCTAAGACAAAAGGTGGCTACGTACTAATGGTAAGATATGATAAAACTGGAAAAAAAAACAGGGTTATTTGTTTATTTATTCTGTTTTTCTGTCATTGAGAGAATTTATATTGCATATAGGAGGTACAGAAGTATTAACACTTCATATTGTTTCCTTATAGCTCATTTCCGGAAAAAAGGGTAAATAAAGAAGTTCTGTAGAAAAGTCACTGCTATATTAAGAACAAAGTGTTACTTTTATGAAAAAGTTTAACAATTAAAAAAAGCAATAACAAACTTTGAACAGAGGAGGAGGTGACAAGGAACCACATTTCATAACATTTGTTTCCTCAGAACTGCAACTGTGGTTTATAGTGGCTTTAAAGTAATTTTTTTTTAAGATTCTATTTGTGTCACACAGCAAACCGCTAGTATTGATTTCTGCTAATACAACATAAATGCTTCCCTTATAAATTCAAGTCAGTGACACGTAGTTCAGTATGGTATGGCAGCACACTTACTCAATTCCAAGTACGCCTTACACAAATCTGCCTTTAAAAGGAGGGGGAAGTTCCATCAGACTGATGGCCAGTTTCTTTCATGTCATCAGCCAAAAATACCCCTGAATAAGTCAGAGAGCATCTGCTGCACACAGAATGTGCCGCAGCCATATGCATTTAGTATTCATACTATATTTTTTTCTTAAAAAAAACTCTGCCAGTTAGTACAATAAACAATAATACTTTTCACTTCAAGCCATGCAAAGTTCATGTCACATATTTTGGATAAAGAGATATCTGAATCATTAGAGGTCTGGCTTGCTTCAGTCTTATCATAGCTATGATTCTCCTCACCACAGCACTTACAGGTAGGAGAGACTGATTCACCCGCTAATCCCATCTATTTATATCAATATGTATTAAAACTGTTGCATAGATGTCAAAAGCTGAATCATGTTACTTCTTAAATACCATAAAACGGAACAAAAAAAAATATACTTATTAAAACCAGTTCTTAAATATTTCACCAAGAAAAAAAAAAATGATTAATGATTTCTCTATGTTCACAAAATTCTAGAGAATAGACATTTGTAAGTATTTATGATAAAAAATAATGAATATAAATGGTCTTAGATTTGAAGGTGAACAGAAAGAAATAATTTTGTTTGAACTGGCATTTATAATTAGGTTTCTAAGCTCATATTAGCCACTGCTGTGTTTTCCAATATGTTGAGAACTCGGACTGTATCACAAAGGTCAATGTAGTCATCCCATGACATGGTACAAAACAGGAGAAAACAATTAAGAATATTTTTATTAATTTGATATGCTTCTGAACAAAGTGTATTTTTACCTTTCTTAAATGTTATGCCTACCTAAATGCTAAGGAAATAAAAGGTAATAAATCCCACTGTTTTTTAAATTTACTTTAATCCTCAGAATAAGTTAGGATCATAGAACCAGTACTAGGAATTCAATAGGAATTATAATATTCACATTGTCTTATCCTAATGATCAAAATAATATTGATGCTAAATTGATTTTTCATTAAAACTAGTGAATTTGACCAAATTTTTCTTTAACTTAATAACAGTTCATTTCATCTTTTCCACCACAGCAGCTGTCAGAAGCATGATGTGTTTTTCTTGTGGCATACTGCATTTGAATTTATTAATTTATCTTTATTGACCTACTTATGAGTCTTAATAATGTCGAATTATCAGTTTCTTTGTGAAGTAGTAAGTGGGATGCTTTTTGTAGAAAGGCATTCATTTTGTGAGCCAGGTGCACAAACACTAAGAATATCACTAATTGACACTTACAGGTACCAGAGAAAAGAATTATTAAAGGAAGAAAACTGGCCCTTAAATGTTCAGAGGGAATAAAGGAAGTTTAAATGTCAAGATTTCTATAAAAAATATTAGTCTTCTTTTTATTATATACATTTTGTGTGCAACACAATTGCACAAGTCAAAATAAAGTTTTCTGTAGCTTATCCTATAGAAAGAAAATCTTTCTTTTAGGAACAAAATTATAGCCTTTAGTTTCTACATTCAAAAGCTTTCTGAATGAAATTCAAGATTAGCTTCTTTTGCTGAAGCAGTTAAATCATTTAGCTGTTCACGATGCAGTTTTCTCCTAATTGTACTTTAGATAAAAGAATATTTTAACAGTCTTGCATACTGCAAGTAAATAAAAACAGACAAACTTATCTCAAAGTTATTGCTGATCATTCAGTTTCATGAGCTTTTCTACTGCAAGCTAAAACAGAAGTTATGAATACTATCCTTCCATTTCTGAGAGATGTTTAAATTCCTTAGTATAAAGCTCTTATTGCCCGTTCAGTAGAAATAATATGCTTCTTTGTACACCTTATAGGCATAAAGCTGTTGAAGAGGCTATTCTTCAGAATACTGTAATCAGCTACAAGACCTGGTTTCTAAAATCCACAGGTGTCTTTCTCAGTCATTAATCCTCATTCTTTTAAAGTTTCATCTAAATTTTTTTCAAAATTACATAGATATGTGTACTCATGTATTTCAACTTTGTTCTCTGCATTTTCAGTTCAATAAAATACATAATCACATAAGTGGTCATCAACTTGGTGAACTAACAAAGAAAAAAAATAGAGATGGTGCATAAGCACCTGAAGTGCATGGGCATGAGAGCACTTAAATAATGGAAGGTACTCCTGATTTAAGATTTTGGGGGCTGAATCAAGCAGCTGGAAGGTGAAAGAAAGATTCATTCACATTGGATATTTTGTCTGTAGGGCCATCAGCGTAATGACTCAGCTCAAATGTGAAGCATGTTCTATTGCTCTATACACACTTATAAAATTTCTACAGCTCACAAAGTGTGATAGCATATGAAATATTAACACCCTAAGAGAGTCCGGAAATAACTGAGGGTCATTACAATGCTGGCAACAAAAATTATCTAATACACTGTCTAGAAATAGTGAGAGGAGATAAACCTGGAATATGAATATCAAATTGTTAACTGTTCACAGCGATGTACACACTTACACAGTCCTGGGAAAACAAGCGAAGGGGAATGGAGAGTTTCAAACCAGTGGCTTAGTAATAGGTACACATGCTCACATAAAAAAATGTATTTTTCAGGAATGTAACAGCCACATATGCCTACTGCACAGTGATTTAAGGTTGCTGTTTATAAGAATTTTGGGGGTTGCTCTCATTTATAAACTGGACTTTAATCTACCAGTAAAAAAGTGTACTTTGTAGTACTTTTAGTCAGCTACTAATTGGGTTTGAGCTGCTGCCACTGGAGTCACACTGATATCTAAATGCATGACTAGTGGGAGTTTCCTGATAATTAGAGGTGATAGCTACCATGAAAGTGTTGAAATTAGGAGACTAGAAATGGAAGCCTGGGTTTTAAATGTTGTTCCCAAATGTGTGTGTTCCAAAAAAAATTTTAATTGTCTCACAATGCAGGAAATTCTTTAGAGTACTTATCTGAATCCTCACATGCTCAGCCCAATTCCTGCATGATGTTTCATTTCCACAATTCATAGTAAATGACATAGTACGTTCATGGCACAGTAAGGCATCCAACTGCCTTCATTCTGAAACTTAAAGGGTTAGAGTTTATGTTTACTTTGGTGTTTTCCTAAGAGACCGTTTTGTGAGTACAAGACACAGATAAAGACAAATTAAGCAGCTGTGACACAGTATTTTCAACTTTTCATCAGAGAAGATAGTGATAGGACAAGGGGTAATGGTTTTAAACTGAGACAGGGGAGATTTGGGAAGAAATTCTTCACTATAAGGGTGCTGAGGAACTGGAATGGGTTGCCCAGGGAGGTTGTTGATGCCCCATCCCTGGAGGTTTTGAAGGCCAGGTTGGATGAGGTTTTGTGCAACCTGATCTAGTGGTAGGGTTCCCTGCTCATGGCAGAGGGGTTGGAACTTGATGATCTTTAAGGTCCCTTCCAACCTTAATGATTCTATGATTCTATTATTCTAATATCACATTTTTATATATAAATATGTATGTATCTAATAACAATTAACAAACAATAAATAAAAGCAAATATTATGATAAAGAGGACACATTAGAAGAGACAGGCAAATGATCATCTGATTAAATGAAATTACCAAATTCACCTCTTTAAAAATTTGGCCCATTATGATAAAAAACAGCAACACATATAAAGGTAGCCTTTTCTTCCTGCACCCTAGAAGGGTTGCCCTGTTGAGACTGGTACTGGATTTTTCTTGAATAAGTCAATTTTACAGTCTTTTTTATCTCCCAAGACACAATTAAGATTCATCTCCTGCAATGAATCCATAAAGATTTGTTTTTCTTTAAATTGTAAGGCTCTACACTTTCAAACTGACATGTAGAATTTTCAGCTCATGTTTAGGACTGGAATGATGAAAAAAATAAAACCCAAATAGTATTGTAGTTTGATTCCTAATAAATGGAAATGATTATTTTTTTTTGTTTTTGCATTGCCAAGAAATAAAAATTGTATGTTTTAACTCTGTAATTGTGTTTTTGAATATGCTAGCTTTTAAAAAATAGTAAGTCTTAAGGAAGAAAATATAAACTGACAAAATTAATCCTTTCCAATGCCATCTTTGAAATAGCTGGATAAGTAAAACACAGTTTTGCTATGAAAATGGGAATTACTGCTATAGCGACGCTATCATTTCAGCAAAAACCTACCAATAAGTTACCATAGAGTTTGATTCACTGCTAAGTATTTTGAAGCTTTTCTAGAATGAAAGGCTGAGACAGCTGTAAAAATTGAGTCTCCACCAGTCTAGCTGATTCAGCAAGGAATTAGCCATGCTCAGAAAGTCCTTTAAAATATACTCTATTCTGAGGCATCAAACCATGAAAATATGTGGAGCTACTGTAATTGAGCAGTGCAGAACACATGTCCACATATTAAGTACTGTGGGTTAAACAGTAGCACAAAATCTCTGCCTCACACTGGAGCCTTTGTGGACAGTGTTTCTATTCACTTTAATGCTCCTGTCTTCAGAGACTAGTGGGAAGAAAGGATAAGGCCATGATTTTGAATGTTTATGTTCCATATTTCAGAATGATGCTCACTTCTGATTTTGGAACATACCAAAAGGACATTTTCTGGCCCTCCAACTGTACAAAGAGTGGGATGAACCATCTCCAGGGTGCTTGGAGAGAAATTGCCTGTCACACATTTCTTCCTGTCCTCTTGAAGTGCTTAACCTTCTCTTCGCAGTTTGGCTCCAACATGTAATTAAATACAATTATGAGCACTTTGATTGTAGTGTCCTCGATTATCTTACAAAAAAAAATCTAAACTTCATAATTATGGGGAATAAAAGTTAAAAATGTGAACAAAAAAACAGATGAAAAGAAATTAAATATTATTAAATCCATTATTGATTACCCTACTTCAGGAATTACGTAGGTACGGACTCATGCTTTTTAATACTTATTAAGGTAATAGCTAATATACCACCAATCAAGTAATTGGTCTTAATACTACTGCATTACTGTGATTCACAATGCAGCAACAGAAAGCAGGTTTAAAGCCCCTAAGGCATGGTCCTGTAGTCTAGAAAATCTAGACTTTATTCTCTACTCTATACGATAAATTTAGAAGGTGGAGAGTTATATTACTCTGATCAGTTCTACTATATCCTTCATACTTTCAGAACTGTCAGTATGTTTTATCATTTTCTGTGCAAAAGTCATTGAACATGTAATCCAATTTTAACACATTATTTCATCACCATGTTAGTCTTTATAATTCAATCAGTACATATCTTGTGTAGTAGCCTGTGAGTTTGTAGGTAAAACAATTACACAATACAGTGGCACAACCTCCACTCTCATTTTTGTGACCTCGAGGCTACTTACACCTCTGCATAACAGGCCCTTAAAAGACTGAGCTTCATGAACTCCTGAAGTTGATTTCCAAATAGACATGAACTTCCCCTGAATAGATCAAAATACTTTTTCCTAAATGGTCTGTATATAAAGGTGTCAAGAATCATTAGTGTATGTTGGGTAATCATTGCTGCAATTTGGTTTAAATGATGGAGAAATGTGTGATCATGGTACATTTAAGTGGAAAGTAATTTGCTAAGACCTAGCCTTAATTTGGGCAGTCACTGATAGCATAAGAATATGTTCTGTTCTGGTCACAGTGTCTCAATTGTCTGGGTGGTCTGAGCCAAGTTGGAAGATATCTCTGAATAGAAAACATTTTATGTACTTTGTAGTAATTCCATTTATAGAATCATAGAATCATAGAATCCTAGGGGTTGGAAGGGACCTCGAAAGATCATCTAGTCCAACCCCCCTGCCAGAGCAGGGTCACCTAGAGTACATCACACAGGAAGGCATCCAGGCGGGTTTTGAATGTCTCCAGCGAAGGAGACTCCACAACCTCTCTGGGCAGCCTGTTCCAGTGCTCTGTCACTCTTACAGTAAAAAAATTTTTCCTGATATTCATCTTAAACCTCCTATGCTCCAACTTGTATCCATTACCCCTTGTCCTATCACTGGTCTTCACTGAAAAAAGCTTAACTCCATCGTCTTGACACTCACCCTTTACATATTTGTAAACATTGATGAGGTCCCCCCTCAGTCTCCTTTTCTCCAAACTAAAGAGACCCAGCTCCCTCAGCCTTTCCTCATAAGGGAGATGTTCCACTCCCTTAATCATCCTTGTGGCTCTGCGCTGGACTCTTTCAAGCACTTCCCTGTCCTTCTTGAACTGAGGGGCCCAGAACTGGACACAATATTCCAGATGTGGCCTCACCAATGCAGAATAGAGGGGGAGGAGAACCTCTCTTGACCTACTAACCACACCCTTTCTAATACACCCCAGGATGCCATTGGCCTTCTTAGCCACAAGGGCACACTGCTGGCTCATGGTCATCCTCCTGTCTACCATGACCCCCAGGTCCCTTTCACCTACACTGCTCTCCAGCAGGTCAGCCCCCAACCTGTACTGGTGCATGGCGTTTTTCTTCCCCAAATGCAAAACTCTACACTTGCTCTTGTTAAACTTCATCAGGTTTTTCCCCGCCCAAGTCTCCAGCCTGTCTAAGTCTCTCTGAATGGCAGCACAGCCTTCTGGTGTGTCAGCCACTCCTCCCAGCTTGGTGTCATCAGCAAACTTGCTGAGGGTACATTCTGTGCCCTCATCCAGGTCGTTGATGAAGATATTGAACAACACCGGTCCCAGTACCGACCCCTGAGGGACTCCACTAGTCACAGGCCTCCAACTAGATTCTGCCCCATTGACTACAACTCTCTGACTTCTTCCTTTCAACCAGTTCTTGATCCACCTCACTGCCTGATCATCAAACCCATACTTGATCAACTTATCTACAAGGATGCTGTGGGAGACGGTGTCAAATGCTTTACTGAAATCAAGATAGACCACATCTACCGCTCTACCATCATCTATCCACCTAGTAATTTCCTCATAGAAGGCTATGAGGTTAGTCAAACATGACTTACCCTTGGTAAAACCATGTTGACTGCTCTTGATGACCCCCATCTCCTTGATATGCCTAGAGATAGTGCCAAGGACAAGTTGTTCCATTACCTTTCCAGGGATGGAGGTGAGGCTGACCGGTCTATAGTTACCCGGGTCCTCCTTCTTGCCCTTCTTGTAGACTGGAGTGACATTTGCTATCCTCCAGTCCTCAGGCACCTCTCCAGTTACCCATGACTTACCGAAGATGATGGAGAGTGGACTAGCAATGACCTCCGCCAGCTCCCTCAGCACCCTTGGATGCATTTCATCCGGACCCATCGATTTATGGATGTCCAGATTATGCAACTGATCCCTAACCCAATCCTCATCTACTATGTCCTCACCTATCTTGACTACTTCTGGGGTTATATGAATCTGGGGCTCATGGGAAAAGCCTGCAGGAGTAAAGACAGAGGCAAAGAAGGCATTCAGCACCTCTGCCTTCTTCATATCCTCTGTCACCAGGGCACCCACCTCATTCAGCAGTGGGCCTATATTGCCTCTGGTATTAGCTTTGTTGGCTATGTATCTGAAAAAGCCCTTTCTATTGTCCTTAACCCGACTTGCAAGGTTAAGTTCCAAGGAGGCCTTAGCTTTCCTAGTTGCCTCCCTACATTCCCTGACAACATTCCTATATTCCTCCCAAGTGACCAGCCCCTCCTTCCATGATCTATAGATTTTCCTCTTCCACTTGAGTTTCCCCAGCAGTTCCTTTTTTAACCACGCTGGTCTCCTAGCTCCCTTACTAGATTTTCTACCCATTGGGACACACTGATGCTGTGCTTGCAAGAAGTGGTCCTTGAATATTGTCCAGCTATCTTGAGCCCCTTTACCTTCTAGCACTCTGTCCCATGGGACTTCCCTTAACAATTGGTTGAGGAGGCCGAAGTTTGCTCTGTAGAAGTCCAGGGTTCTGGTCCTGCTGGAAATTCTGTTCCTCCCACACAGGATCCTGAACTCCACCATCTCATGGTCGCTGCAGCCAAGGTTGCCATTGACCACCACTGCTTCAATAAGGCCCTCCTTGTTGGTGAGCACAAGATCCAGCAGCGCTCCTCTTCTAGTCGGCTCATCCACCATTTGCATTAAGAAGTTGTCATCAATGCATTGGAGGAACCTCCTAGACTGTGAAAGGCTGGCTGTATAAGTCTTCCAGCAGATATCGGGATAGTTAAAATCTCCCATGAGGACCAAGGACTGCAGTTGTGAGGCTGCTTTCAGCTGCCTGTAGAAAGCCTCATCAACTTCCTCATCTTGATCAGGAGGTCTGTAGTAGACCCCCACAACTGTGTCACCCATACTACCCTGTCCTTTAATTCTTACCCACAGAATTTCAACTCGCCCCTCATCAGCCCCTGTACAAAACTCAATACATTCTAGTTGCTCTCTCACATAAAGAGCAACTCCACCACCTCGCTTCACCGACCGATCTTTCCTAAAAAGCACATAGCCATCCATGGCCACATTCCAGTCGTGTGAGCTGTCCCACCATGTCTCTGTTATTGCTACCAGGTCATAACCCTTAGACCGCACACAGACCTCTAACTCTTCCTGCTTATTCCCCATGCTGCGTGCATTGGTGTACAGGCATTTCAGGAAGCAAGTAGAGCACATCGGTGGGACTAAATCCTCCTTAGCCCATCCTCCTACAGGCCCTGGTATGTTCCTCTTGGGCTTGTCCCTAACAGACCCAGTTTTCTCCCCTTCCCCCTTCACATCTAGTTTAAAGCTCTCTCAATGAGCCCTGCTAAGTCCTGCCCCAAAAGCCTTTTCCCCCTCTGGGACAGGTGCATCCCACCCGCCACCATCAGGCCAGGTGTCTCATAGAGCAGCCCATGATCAAAAAAGCCAAAGCCCTGCCTTTGGCACCAGTCTCTTAGCCATTCGTTCATCATTAAACTCTTCCTGCTTATCTCTCCACCCATTCTTGCAGGAGGTATGGAGGCAAACACGACTTGTGCTCCAGACCCCCTAACTAGCCGTCCCAGGGCCCTGAAGTCTCTCTTCATTGCCCTTACATTTCTTGTAGTAATTTCGTCACTGCCAACCTGAAAAATCAGCAGTGGGTAGTAATCAGATGGATTTACCATACTAGAGAGTTTCCTTTTAACATCTCTAATGCGAGCCCCAGGGAGGCAGCAGACCTCCCTGTGGGATGGGTCAGGTCTACAGATGGGCCCCTCTGTTCCCCTCAGAAGGGAGTCACCCACCACAACTACCCTCCTTTCCTTCTTAGTTGAAGAATTTCCTGGGAATTACTTTTAAAGTGGCCTTCTACTTTACTTTTACAATAAGTACAGGAAAGTTTAGAAGACAATATAAAAATATATCTGATCCTCTTGAATTTGTAGACTTCAGCATTTTAAGTTTCATGCATTCAATTGTACTCACTGGTTTTAATTGAAACATTTCAATTTGTATGTTTACAGAATGTGTTCCAGTGCTACCTAGCACCCCCAAACATAAGCTATACCCTTCTAACATGAGAAGACAAAGATACAGCCAAACTTAGCCCATTTCAGACTGATATCGGGCACATCAGCTAGAAGCTGCATAGCTTTAATGATACTGCTCTGGGCTAAAAAGCTTTGTTGCTTTCACATTGAAGGAAAACAAAAGAATGGAAGTATACAAAGATGTTTGTTTTTTAAAAAATAGTGTTAGATTTTTACTGCCAATTTATGGGCACCTGTGAATTCAAAAGTAATCTCAGAAACAACGTCAAATTTCCCTTTACATTCTTGGGCCTCTTTAATCTGCTGCCACCCCTGTACTAAAAGAAAAAAAGAAAAAACAGAAAAAAAATACTCGTTTTCCTCTTTTCCAAAATCTTTGCCATTTGGGTGAGTGGATAGCTACTTTGAATTGTCTGTGAATTGTTTCCTTTAGCAAATTATGTCAAATCTCCATTAGACTATATCACAATCATAGCTGGGGAACTCCAAGGTGTAGCTGTTACTCAGCTGGACCATTCTTCCTGGGGTTTTTTCTTATTTTGATGTGTATATTGTGCAAGTGAAGCTGTCTCATTTTCCCTTATCTTGTTAAATACCATCTGAGATACGTGACCTACATCCCTCAGAATACTAATTATTCTTATGAAGTACAGTAATGCATTTTTAGAGTGGTTTTCTAGTTGTTGGTATTTTTAATCAAAACTTTTATATCTGCTAGGCTTGCTTCTTAATTCACTATGGCTTTTAATCATAAAGTTGAAGAGTTCTTATTTCTTCTTAGGAATTTGCTTACTTTTCCTCTTTCTAGAGAATTATTGATGATTTTTTTCAGTTGTATTTCTCTGCTTTGGCATGGATGTACCCTACTGAAACTTTATTCTTTTTGATCTCATGTTTTATTAAGAAAAAATCTATAGTAGGCTTAGCTGGAATAATATTAGAACACACAGTGAATTTTCTTGTTCCTATTTTTCCATCTTTATCTCTCCATTTTTATCTTCCATAAAAGATGCAAAAGCAGATCTATACAAAAAGAACTTAGAGCATGGGTACTGCCAAGGAAACCTTTGGAAATTCTCTCAGGCTCTTCCATATATCTGGTTACTCTTCTTTGGTCATATTTACCTCAGTTAGAGATTTCTTCTCACCCTTCTATGGCTTTCCTGTGTGTTTTATTTAGAGCAAAACTGAAGCAGGAATATGCATAATTTCTGGATTTTTTAATACATAATCATATGTGTTGAGGTGTCTGTTGGTCTCTTCTCCCACTTAACAAGTGATAGAACAAGAGGAAATGGAGTTCATTTGTGCCAGGGAAGGTCTAGATTTAGTATTAGGAAAAAATATCTCTATGGAAAGGATTGTCAGGCATTAGAACAGGCTGCCTGGGGAAGTGGTTGAGTCACCATCCCTGGAGGTATTTAAGAGATGTGTAGATGCGGTGCTTAGCGACATGGTTTCATGGTGGACTTGGCAGTTCGTAATTTTATGATTCTATGATTCTATATTGCTAACAAAACTTGTTTGAAGTCAAGATATCGTAAATAATCATCTTCTCAAATCATTTAGCTTGGCTGAAGTTAGAGTCAGAACCCTTTCAATATTTAATTGAGTGCAAGACATTTTAGCATACAATTATGTCTAAATTATCAATATTATATTATAATTATTGGTAATTTTATAGTTTTATTTATACATATTATTTGGCTGCCTAAAAGTTTATCCTTTTTTATAGCTGTATCAGTTGATCAAATGAAGGATATTACCTTGCCCCTATGAACCTTCAAGATAACCACAGTGGTGTTATTCCTAGTATGCTCTCAGTAGCTCAAACCAAAATTAGATATTAGAATGAGCTCCACTGACAGAGCATAGTTAGCATATACATAATTCAAGCAATGAACTGCAATACATTGAACAAAAGTTTGCACACACATTCCATCATGATATTTTCATACAGGTGTGTGTGGCAGTGTCATTCTGTGTTTTCCTATGGCTTGTTAATACACACTATTTCAACTACACAGATTCGAAGGAAAACTAGATATTTATTTTTCAGAAGTTTAAATACTAGGTGTGCAGCAGTCTAAGGTATCAGTGCCTTTCCCTGTGATACCACTTTTACAGTAAACCTGGGTCTACTCAGTTCAGCAGAATTCTTTTCAGTTTACACAATATGCGGGAAGAGTAAGGCCCTTAGTATATCATATATATCATATGCATATAGCATCCAACAGTAAATGATTCTCTCATATGCACACATGTGTACACATGTAGTTATTGATATGAGCATGTAAAAAGTCCACTTTATTTTTTCCTGGTTCTGATTGTACAGATGTTCATTTGCATATTTGGAAAAGTTAGCTTTGATCCTGGAGAAGCAGAGAGAAAAATCATAAAATGCATGTCATTTTATAACTCATAAAGCTTTTATTCTACATGTTTTTGTTCTACAGCTGAAATAAGAGGAGAAAAAAATCCTTTCTCATCTGTCTCTGACATCAGTCACAGAACTGTTCACAAAATAAATGTTATTCCTGCATGTTAGCAGGCTGTGAAAGTAGAGCTTGAAATGGCTGCCTGATTACAACCTGAAAACCAACACATCCTTAATCAACACTCCTTAACTCCCTCCAAATAAGCTCTCTATGATGTTATGATTTATTATATTGACTATGGCTTTTTTCCATTTTGCTTTTTAGGATCTCTTAGAAAGTTGTAATTTATTTCCTTCCCACCCCCTGCTTCCCCTTAGTGAAGTGGCTGCCTTTGATTAGATTTCCTAGGATTTAGTTCCGAGGGAATTTATTTTTATTCAATCCCAGGGAAAAAAAGAAAAAGAAAATAAAAAGAAAAATAAAGAAAAAGAAAAGGAAGAAGAAAAAGAAAAAGAAAAAGAAGTACAAATCTAAAAGAACAGACATTAATAGGTTCACTGCCAAAATAAACCAAAACAAAACCCACAGTATTATATCTTTGATGTAATTTCCTCTAATATTTTGCTTACTACAGAAAAGATTGGAAGAGAATTTTCTTCTCTCCAAGTCTCAGTTTACTTTTTAAGGAAAACCTTGAATAAGAAAGATAATACTTTGTAGATTTTTGAAGCAGAAGAGGCAATTTATTCACTACAGTACCTTTCAGAATGAACAACTATTTCTCAAGAGCTTTTGACCAATTATAAAATGAAACATGTCTTCTTATTTTGAACAATATATTTTCTCTTTGTGGAACAGATTACTTATACTAAAGGACACATTTCTATTAATACCTAGTAGAGCCTAAGACAAGCTGCAGTACATCAAAATACTATCTTAGAAATAAGAACATAATCAGAAAATATTCCAGACAATTACAGTCTTCTGCAATACATTATTGGCTGTAACCTTGATCTCTAACCCTGTCATATAAAAAGTTTACCTGGTGGGCATATTATCATCTATCATTTTACAATGTGATTTTTTCCCCCTCAGATTCTATTGCATATATTGCTTTGATGCTTTTGAAACAGATACACAGTCAGACAAACCAATTATCTTACTCCTTGACTGCTAAGGATAAAAAATAGATTATGAATGTTAGTCTACAGGTGACTTATGTAGCTGTCTAAGGATGGGGGAAAGGTTTTAATACATTTTATTTTCCATACTATTTTAGTAACTGTCAGCATTATATAAATGTTATTTGTTATTTGCTGAAAAAGCTGTGGTGCTGGAAAACAGTTATAACTGGTCCTTTGCTTGAGCAATCTATTGAAATTTGGAATAAGTAAGCATAACAAATACAGTTGTGGAAAAAAACATCAATTAATGTAATGTATACAATGTAATTGAAACATGCAGTTCTATCAGAACCATGCTTGCTTGCAGATAGCTTCATGTCTAAAGCATCTAAACATTTTCACTCTTTGCACATTTTCTTCAGTGTTGTGTGGCTTTAGTGAAAGACAATGGTGAAGATTTTGTGCATGAGGCACAACCCCTATAGAATGCAGTAATTCAACGAATTACTTGACTTTAGTTTAGGATTAAGATTTGCAATAACTGAGTTAAAATAGAGTCTCTAAGAAGGTCTTCTTATGAGAGAGATATACAAATTAATGCATACAATACCTATATGTTGGTTTAGATACTAAAAAGAAACTCCATTCCAAATGAGTTCTAAGTCTTTAAACTACTGCCAGTAATGTTGGACAGGTAACTGCAATCCGCTTTAATTACCTGTGAATGACAAATATGTCTCATTCATCTTGTCATCAGTAACCCTACTCTGCCATGTTGATGGTCATCAAGTTGGACTTGATGATCTTAGAGTTTTTTTCCAACCTAAGCGATTGTATGATTCTATGAATATTTAGTACTTCTGCCACAGAAGGGGAAAAAGATGTCAGAAACATAAAGGGAGGAGATTAAAGCATAGCAGAGAACACTTTTTCCATCTTCAGTATTTTTTGAGTTGACCAGATTAATAATAATCAAGTCTTAAAACATTTTTGGCACCAGTCCATTTCAACTGTTTAGAGACAAATAGCTCAGCTTCATGATTCTTATAAACGTGCTGGTCTGAGCCTAACTGACATTCAACACTTCTGTACACAGAATGGGCTATAATTCAGGGCTAGGCTGTTGAACAGTCATCAGATGGGCCTAATGTTTTGCCACTAGAAATTCAGCCATGTTAATGACATTTTTAATTCTTTGACTAGTCTAATCTGTGACAAAATTATCTTTGAAATTGGCAACAAGTTCTCTCTCATGGAAAAGATGGTGGATCAATGACAAGCTGTCCAGTTCCTATTGCTTAAGAATATCAGCTCAAATCCAGAAGGAGAAAAACAAAACAAAACCAGTCTTATTTTTACAAATATTTCTTGGCAGAAAGTGATGCAAGAACTAGATCAAATAGGCAATTGTTTCTTTTCATATCAGTCTTTCACCTTCAACCAGAAAAAGAAATCTTACCTGATTCAACTCCCTTCTTTTAGCCATTTATCAGAGTAGTTACACCCCTACCTGCAGATATTTTTTCTTTGATAAACATTTATATTCATTATAATATTTGCAATTACTAGCACTTCTTATAAAATCTGTATGGTATTATATAGTTAAATATAGGTGCATTAGAGAGCACTTTTGATACTGTTCCATGTGGAAAGTCATTGAGAAGGACAGGAAAATAACCATCAGGAGTACTTTAGCATTATAATTAGGCAAAGGTGTATCTTCATTTTATTAAAGACTTAAAAAGCATGCGAATGTTGGGGCTAAGGGTGCATCCAGAATGCACCAGAAATATGAGTTCTTCAGGATTGATTCCATATGTATAAAGTTGCCCTTACATTGTCCTAATATTGGGATCTTTGAAGAAGTTTATAACATTTTCAATGACAGATAACATGGTTGCATAACACCAGCTAATTCTTCTTCAGCCTCTTTTACACAGTATTTAAACATGCTTTTTGCTCAACCTTCCCTGGAATTTGCCCACCCTTTAGGGACATATCTGCTAAGGGAAAGGTTTAATGAATTGCAAATCAGAAACATTTCTAATGCAGAAAGAAAGGCACTTCAATTTTCCTGAGTAAATTGCATGGAAATGGGTCAATTACATCGTAAGAACAACAAAAATAACAACAATGAAAAATCTTCTCTATCAGCTTGTGACTCAAAATGTCAAAGTGACAAAAGCTAGAAAATTCAAAGATGCAGCACGGGAAAGATGCAGCCAAGATACAGACATCAGCGTCTTAGGATTAAATTCCAATTATGTGCCTTCTTTTGCAAAATGACTCAGAATTCTTAGTCATCTGCTTCTGTGAGCTCCCTGTTATTACAGTAACATCAAACCATTGTAAGGAGGGCTAGTTATCCCTCATGACAATTCCATTTTTTATTCTGTTAACAGGCTGTTCTATGGTGAAGCTGAATTTCTTTTCCAAATGCATAGACTGCAGTCTAAGATGTAAGCTTCTATTACAAGTAGAATAAAATTACAAAATAAACATGTTCAATTAAAATGTTGCATAAGTAAAAATTAAAAGAAATTATATTGTAGCTGGGATGACCCTCAGAATAGTTTTACCATGTAAATTAAAATGGGAACAGCCTATATAGAGTTCAATGTCACAAAGGAGTCCTTGAAAACCTTTATTTTTCTGAAAAGAAAACATTAGATGGGGGATTGCTTTTCCAGAGAGAAGGTTGAAGATTATTAAAAGGATGCATGGAGTTCATCCTTCTTTAAACAAGCCAAAAACCTTTCCTTCCTTATGCCAAAGAAAGGGAATTCCTCTGCTTTTTCCTCTCCTCTCATTTGACAGAATATAGGAAGAGCTGGAGAAAACACTTGGAAGTCTTTGGAGTACTGATAGAGTGGCGAGAGCTGAAAATGGAAGTGTATACACTGACTGCTGTATAAGAAACTTTCTTCATGCAGTTCCTTGTTGTCCTAGCTCCAACACGAGCAGTTCTGTTTCAAGAAACAAATAACATACTTAGTCATATACTTCACTCAAGTACATTAGCTACTTCTAGTATTATAGACTTGTAGATCAGCATCTAGGAAAGAGGAAAAGTTCATGTGCAATTTGGCAGGAATAGAATGATCTTGGGAAAAAGGAAAAAGAAGAAAAAGTAACTGCAAGAGAATAAAGGAAAAGCAGCCTATATACCTAGAAAAGGAAATTTAAAACTTAAACCATAAGAGATACTGATGTACAAGCACAATAAAAGTATGAAATTACTACTCAAATATAGGAAGCAACTGAAAGCAATGTGACTGGGCAGCATCAGTTGGGGTGAGTTAAAGAAGGGAAGTGATTCAGAGGCAATAGTGGATCCTGAGAATAGCTTTTTTTGGTGGGAGGTTCTGTTTCTGTTTCTTTTTTCCTCTTTGCAACCATAAAGAAAGAGAAAGTTTAACACAGAAAAAAGGTAGAAAACCAAAATGGGTTATCTGAGGATTTATAAATGGATATAAAAATAATGAAATGGCCTTAAAACAGCATATACATCATGCCATTGTATTTCCTTTGCCTTTGGCCTACCATATGTATTAATTGGGTAATATTTGCACTAACTTGTTAGTCATTGTAACTGTGTAGGTTGGGAAAGACAGTAGCTGATTTTAAAATTTCTACATTATATATTAATTATATATTATATATTAATTATATATTAATTGAGAGTGAAATGCAAAGTTTAGACTTTCACAACTATAACAAACCAGTGATTTCCACTTAGTCACCATTATCAATAGGATTTCAAAACCACATAGTAACTAATGCTATGTCAGACAAGTTAAAGACCTAAATATACTTTTTGAAAAGAATGTGATACCTTACTCATCATTCATTCACCTAGTAAAACAGATTGCAGTGCTGAAGGCTGTATATCTGACCTATTACTGCATATATAATGGCTATGATTTCTGCTCTGTAGAGATGATGAATCAACCTTTAAATAATTTACTTTTTTTTTGCAAAGCTGAGTGGGAAGCAGGCATGAGATAAAAATCTGTCAATCAATTTCAGATGATACACATACACAAATGATGTTGGTTGGATTGGCAAGAAATCCTTTTAGTATTTACAGTACTATTCCTGGGACACCACTTCTAAATTATTGCAAATATTTCAAGTGATTCCCAGAAGTTATCAGCATATGACTTCTCTTCAGGATGCAAACTGGCAATGTGCCAGAAGCTAAGTCAGCACCTTCTGATGAGGATGCCAGAATTTGCTTGTCACTGTATTTTCAACAGCATATTGCTGCTCTCCTGGCAGTGGTACCCTGTGTCTTTACTTTCTTAACCCCACATGTTGGCCCTAGAGAGCCCCTCACAGATTGTGGCACTGCAGAGGAAAAAGAACCTGGGTAGTGGTTGAAGCTCATCCCTGAAAACACCCCCAACACATGCCTCCAATCCAAGTATTTTATGGTACCCAACATGAAGTTGTTCCCCATCATCAGGCTAGATGGAAGATGGTCTACTTTTTCTAAATAATTGACATTTTTACAGTCTTTTAGAGGTTTACTCAGGTGATGCATTGGTGAAGTATGTGATAGGTTTTCGTAGTTTGTAGATATACAGGAAAACAAAGACTGTGCAGTACCAGTTAGAGAAAATCAGAAAACAAACACAAAACCATTTGCCACAAGATACACTAAGGTGTGAGTTGAATTAGTGCATGAACATTTCAAGTTTAAGTTGTATTTGCGTGCATCCTTTTCATTTTAGATTAAGGTCCTTGGTTTTATCATTTTTGTAGTATTTTCTGCCACCACAGGCCCTCTTTTTGACATGACTTGAATAGATTTGAAGATTGATTTTCGAAAATTTAGGAACATACTAGCTGAAAAAATGTGATGATGCCTTGTGAGTTTACCAATAATGCTTTAAATGCTCTGGACACTAAAAGAAGATTGTAAATTCAGCAGAAAACAGATTTGTTCAATGGTAAATACATTAGTCTAAGTTTAAAATAGTCAACACAACAACTGAAGCCTTGTGCACTCAGATTTAGCCTGAATAAATTTTTATAGCCAAGTAATAAACAACCCAAAATAGGTTATATAATAAAAGTGCTGATACCATCTTAACTACATCCTAAAGTTGCAAACAGCAATGCTATAATGAGTCAGACTCATTGTGTCTTTCACAGACATGGTTTCATTTTAGAAGTACTGTACTGCTGATGGCCCACATTTGCATTACATACACTTCCATGATGAAATATCTTACTATTTCACCTGAAAAGTATGGTACAGAGATCATTTTTTGTTTAATTAGTTCTGAGTTTGCCTAAAGGCTTCAGGAACTAGAACTTTCGCAAGCTTGTTTTTACAAATTAGTTGTGAAGTAGAATCTGTCTTTTCTGTTTCTCCATCAAGGTAATGTGCTTTGCTCACATTTCTCTTTTTTTTTTTTTTTTTTTTTTTTTTTTTTTTTTTTTTTTTCCTAATGAGCTGTTTCTGATAGTCAGCTGCTTTTTCTGCTCTGTAGTTCACTGAGGGCACCATGTTATCTGCATTATTCATTACTGGAACTGTGGCATACCTTGGTTAGAATCTAAACACAAAACAGTTTCTAGGCATAAGTCTATGACTTCAATAAAAATCATGAATTATGTAATGCACAAATCTCTCCACAATAACATCACTTCTTTCTCTGGCAAGCAAGTGGGCTATTTTTATTAAATATTGCTCATCTGCCATATGGACTCTAGTATTCAAGTTAATTATGACGATGAAATATGGCAATGCCCTCTGAATCTGTAAAATAATTTTTCAATTAAAACTATTTTAGAACACCATATATACAAAATAATTTTATACAATCTTGATCAAGAACAAGAGATTTTTTAATAATCAAAACATTACACAAAGATCCACATTTGTAGTTGCTCATAGTGCTCTACACAGAAGTACTTATGCCTCAATGAACAAATTCTCTTGCTTGAGAAAGCCCCAGGAACTGCAGCAACTGCAAGCAAATGTCAATAAAGAAATTACTACAAAGTTCTTTATTTCTGATTGCTAGTTCTACTATTCTTGGGTTATTCTTAATGCTACATATGTAGGCTGTACGTGGTGGAAATGGGTAATGTGGAAAAATTTTCTGAACTTTTCTTTTAGACTTGTTCTATGATTAACATTGCTGAAATTAAAGAAGAAATATATTTTTAAAAATATAAACAGGATGATTTGCCTCCAGGAGAAAAATATTTACATGCTTAGGCAGGTATTTGTTATGATGAATTAGAGACATCCTTCTTGATGGCATCTAGCACACTTTATCCTGAAGCATAAAAGCATCTGTTGCACATCGCAAATCAGCATAAGCAATGGTAGGTAAATAGCTGCCTAATGCTTGCTGGTTAGACATTCTTTTGCTGAGTCCTGGATAAGGTTCTGTGTATTTTAATAGTGCTCCTTAATAATAAAAAAGTAAGGTTGCCTTAAAAAATTTCCTCCAAAGGGCACTGTTTAAACAATACTCCACATCTATCAAGTGCATTCCATGTATGTTGCTAATTCAAAGTGACTGAAGTCTTATCCAAAGAAAATTTTGCAACATCCTGCAACAAAAAAAATAATGTGCTAATTCAGCATGAAGCTTTCTTAATGTTTTGCTGTGCCTGTAAAAAATTCTTCATAGGGATCAAGTTCTTGCTTAAAAAAAAATTCCAGATTGTGGGACAATACATAGTGATAATCGAAATTTTACTCTCACCAAGTTTAGTAGCTCATTAGAAACTGACCTGAGCTTTTTCCAAAGTTGTCCTGACTTGATTGCTCACGATGATAACATGATGAAAGTGTAAAATGTGATGAGTGAGTGGATCACAAGAAGAGGAATGGTAGATCTGGTGTATTCCAGTGTCACAAGTGCGTAGTCACAGTGTGCTTTTTCCGTGTTGGGAAAGGGACTGACTGGGTATATCTATAAAATAGATAATGTTATTTTCCTGAGCTAATTGATAACTTCCTTTTTCTGTCTTGGGAAGCCAATGAATAATATAATTGGAAAGTATCTTCCAAGAGACACTCTTCTGAGTGAAGAAAGGCAGAAGGCTCTAATGAAATGAGAAATGTTTGAAAGAAAGTAATAATGCTGATGTAATGCATGTTGTTATTTATAAGCCTTGGTTCTGTCACTGTGATTAAGAGGTACAGAATAAACTGTTTGTATGACTTCTAGTAAGCTACTTTGCACTGTTGTTAAAACATTTGATAAATTACATAGAAAAAATAGAAAATTCTACAAATTATCCAAAGGCTGAGAGAAATCTTTAATAATGAAAAAGAGGGGTAATTGTTACTGTGTGATCCTGTTTGCTTTGGAAATGGAGTATAAATAGATTGTACACATTTTCATAATGTGACATACTAACAAAGAAACAATTTACAGAAAGAGTAACTATCCGAGAAGAAGAAACAATAAAAAAGGATTGGCATTATCAAAGACAAACAGCAGTACTTGATTTCACATAGTGAAAGACAAATGTAAAAGAGATCCTTGGGTCAGCACAGACAGTTACACTAGCTTTACCCTTTCAGAAACTTTTTTCATTGCCAGCATCCTCAGTAAGAACTGAACATCCCCCCTTCTCAGCACTTGTATCATGTCCAATTTTGAGCTCCAGCAGAATACTGTGAAGATGATTAAGGTCCTGGAGCACATATTATATGTAGGAGAGGTTGAGAGACCATAGTCTAACTGAAACAGTTTAGGGAGGATGTTATTCAGAGTGGTTGTGGAATCTCCATTCCTGTAGATATTTAAAACTCAGCTTTTGAGCTTTAAACTTTGAGCTGGTACATAAGGCCCATAGTAATTTGCATTTTAGCTATGAAATTATTTCAGGATTGGGAAAGACACATTAGAGTTTCTCAAAGAATTTACTCTATTAGGCTCTGTATCTCAGAATTACCACCGTACATAAATATTTACACAAGCAATTAAATATTGACAATCGATGGGGCTTGACCTTAGAAAAGATGTAGCTTCTGGAAGCTGGAGCTAGATAGTCAGTCTATAAACAACATCTGAATTTTAACAGCATGGATAATTAACTTCTAGAACAAAAGCTGTGGTGGAGAACCCTATTCATATAAATATTTTAATAAAGTTTTGATTTTTTTCTAAAGATTCCTGGTTGTTCAAATGGGAATTAATTCAGGAAAATCATATGGTTTCCTTTAAAAAAGAGGTCAGACTGGGTGAATGCAGAGGTTCCTTCTGGCTTTACAGAAAATTAATCTGTGAACCCTAGGTCCTTTAACATCATAATGTATAAGATACACATGTGCCAACTGAGCTCTTACTTTATGGATTGTCTCAGTACAAAAATAAAGGCAAAGAAAGCTTTTGAGCATGTCTGGATTAGAGCTGTCTCCTCTGTTGTTTAATATAAAGGAAAACAATTTATCAAATGAATACATCTGAGGTCAGAGACTTTCTAGAAGCTAACAGTACAGCTATTCTCCCTAACTTCGAGCCACTGGCATAGTCAACTGTAATTACCAGCAAGGTTATTATGCATCCACAATGACAAGCTTGTATTTCTACCAACAAATATTTAAGCTTTAGGGGTATCTTAAATTAGAAATTAGCTTTTTTTTTTGCCCTTTTTTTTTTTTTAATTCCCATTGAGATCTTGAGAAGCAGAAAAGAATTTGGCTGATAAATGAAATATCCAGCCCAGAAAAATGTAACAGAAGCTATGAACATACTTCTGTTGGAGAACACAGAGTGACAGACCAATTATGAAAATCTAAACATAATTCTGGACCAAATTCTGTAATTCTGTTGAGCATTTTGTCATTTGATATTTGGACTGAAGGATATTTTGGACACTTAGCAGGCATTCTCTAGCTTTTGAAATAAGCTTCTGATTTTTTCAGAAAATACAGAATTAAATTTATAGATTGATATGCTAGAATTCTTATTGGTGTACTGTCTTTTTAGACACCATTATCTCTCTGTAATAAGGAATGTGATTTCATCACACATACCTTTCACCTTTCATAATCTGACATGCATTTGTACAGATATTGACCATACATAGGAATGCACTTTTATCACTAAGCCATTAACCTGTTTTGGGTATTATCCAATGCTCCATACTAGCATGGATAGTGCTGTTGTAATAACCTACCCAAGTATGTCCGACTTATGCAGAGAAGTTGCTGTATTGCTTATTAAGTTACTTCTCTCCTGCAGATTGCAGATGCAGTGATAATGTCTAGGTAACCTGAATAATTTGACAAGAAACTGATCTGGAAATAGTTTCTGAGGGCTTCTTTCATCTCCTGTAAAACTCTGAAAAGCCAGAAGTGAAAAAAGAATAAGATTCAACTGAGAAAAAGATGGTTGATAAAAATAACATGCACGCCTGATTACAAGCAAATGGTTAAAATCTTCATTTAACTGGTTTTTATTGTCTAAATCCAATAAAAACAATATTAAAAGTTTTTATTAGGATGTTTTTTTCTACATGAAAGTAGAAATTCTGTACAACTGTACAATTGTACTGCAGAGTGATGGAAAATAAATAATACTGCAGGTCCTCCAAGCTGCAACTCCCATTGTTAAATCTTAGGCATTCCAAAGGGGTCTGCATTATCAGGTCTTTATATTTTGAACTAATAGAAGCATAATACTAGAGCAAAGCAACAGTGGAAGAATATAGAGTCCCCTGTGGCTGCAATTGAAGCTCTAAAAGCCTGGTTTTCATTTTTAAACTGTTCCTCTGGGCATAGGTAATGTTCAAAGAAGCATTTTAAAGAGAAAATGAAACTTTAAAAGCTTCAAAATGCAGTTGTAGGAAATCCAAGATGTCTTCTGTGACATCTCCAGTCTTATTGATAGTCTTGTGGGAAACCGACATTCAGAGTTCCTCTTGCTACATCACAACACTTCAGAAAAGGTTGGCCGTGGCTTTCTAGAGGATCACTGCAACTTTGATAAAAAGCTCTTACCATGAAAAAAAAGGAAGGGGTTGCTTTGTTTGAGAGAGGTTTATTCCAACTGGAAAATGAGAGCTTTTTAAAGGAAAAAAAAATTAAAAATCAAAATTAAAAATTGTGGAACTAGTGAGCATGTGAAGCAAGTGAAAACAGGAAGAACTGTGTGTTCCAACTTGTGATCTTCTTACAGTGACAGTGACTACATGCAACGTGTACACCCAGATTTGGGTGAAGAGCTGGTGAGAAGGACGCAATAGCAGACAGATCCATGGGTGAACGTGTACTGGAAGTGGACAGAGATTTAAGCAAAACCTTTAGATATTACTCTTGCATCTGATTTCTGTATAGACCTAGGCAAATACTGCCAGGTTTTGAATTTTCATTGATAATTTTTATCTGAGACTTTATTTGTGAATAAATAACAGAAAAGGAACCTCGCAAATTTTGGAATAAGTTTTTTGGGGGATTTCTGAATAATTCTCGAAATACTTGAAAACCTCATAAATTAGAAACTCACTGTTTTTCAACTGACCAGCTTCTGAGATCATCCAGATTCCGCTGGGAACTTTCACAGTATGGCACCATTCCCTTGTTCCTTTTGCATAGCTCATTAGCATTCAAAATCACTTTAAAGCAGCAATGTCAGTTTTCTATTTTTTCTCATCTCTATAAAGACTTACTCAGAGAAGAAGTGACCAGTGAAACACAAAATTCATTCATGGAGGAAATGAAAGACATGTTAACAGCATGATCGCTAATGCCTCATTTCATTGGGGAAAGACAGCAATTCCACTTAAACCTGACTTCTGAAACTAAAACAGAACTGGAAAAAAAAGAAGCAAACGCTGTTTCAACACCCTTTAAAATCCTTTATTAAGCTATCCTTAAAGTCTTTTTTTTTTTTTTCCCAAACAAATCCTAAGCTATACACTGATACCTATACAGCTGTAGGTTTGTAAATATATATTTGAAATAGAAAGTAAAACTGTAAGACTACCCACAAATAAATAAATAGCATTTCCTGCAAGGACACACCATTATAGGATAAGAATTTCAAACTCAGATAGAGGGGAAAAATCCTCTGAAATACATTTATCAGTGAATGACCCTGATCAGCTGTGTTCCATCTGAGGAAGATCATTACTGCAGACAGGGTAATGCAGGAGACAGGTTTAAATTGCGTTTCAGATTATTGACACTTACTTTTTTATTAAAGTTTATTTACAGCTGGGGATAAGAGAACATAAGTTCAGAATTATGGAACTTTTTAAAACTCCAGAGATCGTATCTTTGAAAACCTTAGCAAAATTCATAAAGTTTGTATTTTTTCCATTAATCCTGTCTGAATGGATGTCTTTCAAATTCAGTGCTCTAATTCTTTCAAGTTTTGATATTTTAATGTATTTTCATTTGTGATGTGTTTTATGTTGAATTTCTATCAAAGGCTGAGCCTTTCTTGAGCAAAGCATGTGCTTAAAAGCCTGTCTAAATCGGGAGAGGATTAAATAAGTGTAATGGTTCAACTTCTCTGGCTGGTCAGGTTTAAAGGCCATATCTAGCTGCCTGCCCAAAGGATAGGCTCTATTGGAATTACAGTTTTAAACCTACAGCTCACCTGCAAATATTTTCTGTTCCTTTATAAATCTGAAGTTTTTCAGAGAACAGACATTGATGACTGATGCCTTAGAAATGTGCATACAACTAAAATATGCCCTTATATTCCTGAAGGAACATATCCTTCCCTAATCAAATGGAAAAGATAAAATAAATCTGTAAAACTCCAACTCCTCAAAAGTGAAGCTTGCTTTAGGAGACAAAGTAGACTATATTTACACATAGAGTGAGGTCTAACAAATGGAAAAAAGCATTGGTGATGGTTCACTAGTTGCAAGGACAAATTAAAAAGGGAAGTTCTAAATATTGATTTCTAGTGGATTTTCTCTGCCAGTTGCACGTGAAAGTTTTTTCTTCATTAATAGAAATTCAACAGAAGGGAAGTCCAGGTGCAGACATATTTCTATTTCAAAGAGCTGATGTAAGAGTTGTGGTTGGTTTTTTTTATAGTTTCTGAAGGCTATTTAGAGCTAATGATGGAAATAAAGGATAATTCAAAATCAGATGTAGTTATTAAAAACTGCTAATCATATTAATTAATTGACATCACTGCCCTCATCCTGAGCTGTTGAGCCATTTTAAAAAATAGATTAAGTTATTTTATAACTTGCATGCACTTTTTTCTAAAGATGTGAATGTATGAAGTAAGCAACCAAGTTGTGGTCCTCTGGGGATTGGAACAACTTTTGGACCAATCTTCAATCAGTTACAAATGTGAAAAGAAGCTATTGAGTGTCAAAATATGGATATAATATGGATAGGCAAGAAGACACAAAGTATGTCTGGATATGGAACATATTTCAGTTCAGAGTTTTCAGACCCCTGTTCATATCTAGGGTTCCTAAACAAGACAGATACCTTCTTTATATTTCTATGATGAGTGTAGATTCTACATTCAAAGCATGCATGTAACTGCAAGAACTCATATTGACATTTGTGAATATTCAAAGAATAAATAACTAACTGGGTAACTATTAAGACGACTCATTCCTGAGTTCTAGCTTTTGTGCTGCTGCTTTTGGAAGGTAGTTCCAGAAACACATTATTCTAATAGTTTTGAAGTGTCTGATTTCCAGCTAAATACATTTACAGTCATCACCATTTTTTCCTAGTGACAGCAGTGTCCTTTAGCTTACAATATCACTGCTCAATATTTACTCCTGCAATGTGGTTTTTCTAGACAGCAATCATATGAGCTCACAGACTTCAGTTGTTTTTCTCAGCTAAACAATTCAGACTCTTTAAATATCTTCTTGCAAAACAGGGTCCCCAGTCCTTTGATCATCCTAGCAGCCTTGCTCTGTAGTTCTTCACATTTAAGGTGACTTTTCTTCAACCTTGTTACCAATACAGAGCCCAATGTTCAGATTATGTCTCCCCAGGTTCTAATGCTACTTCAATATCATCTCAATAGCTGTGGAAACTCTGAGCTCCACCAATTAATAGTTTCCTGAAGCCTGTTGATATAAGATCATAGGTGGCGATATTACAGACAGTAGAGAATGAGAAAGTAGAGAAAGAAAAAAAGATAATACATTTATAATGTTAAAAAAGATGTTTTATCTTTCGCTTTACATACAGGAAGTCTCAATAGGGATAATTCAGCATCATTTCTTAAATCAAATCTGAATAGGCCCTATGAATTTTCTTTTAGAATTCGAAGAAAAATTCGAAAAGTACAAAAACATTTTGTTTCAAAGTATGTGCGAGGGCCTGTATGCTGTTTTTTATTCTTGTCCCAGTTCAGTGGGACCTAATTACGGTTGGATTTGAGACTCTAGTCTAATATGTATATTTTTCAAATTCAGAAATTCAAATTTAATTTCAGATTAACTTTGTAGTCTTCTATTATAGTGAAATAAATGTTTGACCTGTGAATTTAAAAGGAGAATCCACGTGGGAAGGAAAAAAAAACCAAAAAAAAAAAGGGAATTAAAAATTCTTTTGCTCATTCCAGAGGATTTGCTTTCTCAGGAAGAAATTATTTTTGTTTTGTTAGGGACAGAATGACACACTACTACTATAGATCAGGCCTGTATGAAGTGATCCAGTATCTGATAAAACATATCTACCCGCAGCAAATAAGTATTTTTAAAGGCATACAACACATGGCATGATAGGTTAACTTAGAAATTACCTTCTGATACTGAATCCAGGATCAAATCAGTGGTTAAAGAAGGATGTATTGCAGATCTTGGATCACAGCACAGCAAGATTAATACTTTATTTTTATGAAAAGAATATTCTGTTCACAAATGCCACATTGTCTAATGATCTGTGTTTTAAGACAAGTCTCTGTAAATGCAGTACATTAAATGACGCAGTTAAGACCAGGTTATTTTTTGCACAGAGCTGAAGGGAATACTCTTGATCCATATAAAGCACTACTTGACACATTTCAGACTCATAGAAGAGGCAGTCAACTTCCGAACTTTCTCAGCCCATGCCTCCTATCAAATGAGAATTTGATTTTTTTTCCTGCATATTTTTTGTAACCCACCGTTTAGCTTAACTGATAGGGCACACAAATCAATATTGTTTGGTGATGATAATATATCCACTGTGTTCTATGTATATTATCTTTTTCCTCTTTTTTTCTTTTAATCTCCAATTTCAGCATTTTTCCCCTAAGCAGACTCCTTTTATTAATTTCATTGATTTTCATGTGTTTTTTTCATGCTCTTCCATCGCAGAATCTCTTTCAGAAAGCACTGTTTTTTCATTTACTTGGTAAGAAATGTGATGAGCATAGATACCATGGCAATGAGAGCCAGGAACACTTTGCTAGCATACTGGCTCAGCAGTGCACAGAAACTGAGCTGCTGAGGGGCAGATTTTCAGCTTGCATAAATTGTTGTAGCTCCATTGAAATCCATGTTACAATGGTAAGGTATAAAAGCTGAGGCTTTGGCCCTTAAGCCTGAGATAAATTCAGTGATGCAATTGTCTGAAATTACTATCAGCATTATACTTAAGAATTGTTTTTCTCAATTGTCCTACTGCCTGAAATTTATTGATCATTTTTAATCTACATCGTGTCATGCACCTGGCATTATTTCCTACATTGTAGCTCTTCCCTGTCTTCTTATTGCTCCCACTGTTTCAGCCTGCTTAAAAGTATACACATAACAAAGACCATTACATACCTACATTTCACATTGTTTTGCGTAATTTCTCACTCTTTTTACTTGTTCTGTAGTTTTACTTGGCATCTAATCACAAGGTTATGTGTGTTGTGGATCCTCAAGTTGCACGTTACCAAATAACAGGGGCAGGTCAGGATGAGGGAAGAACAAAGGAATTCTTTCAGATCTGACAATTAAGGGATCTTTTGTGACAGGTCCTTCTGTTGCTGAGTGCATTTCTATTCCACAGCTATCATTCAGTCTGGTGAATCAACCAGATGCCCATGACCAGAAGATATGGGTCTCTGACATAGAACAGATTTCACTAAACAGCCTGCAAGACCTTTATTATTCAAACCACGAGGTCAAAGACTAGCAGCAAACCACCTGCCCACCAGTCACAGACACCTTCAAGTGACAATGGGCTGGAGTCAAAGGCTGCAGATACTGAATGACCCCTGTGAATTTAGGAGAGTGCTTTCACAAGTAAATAACTGCCCAAACTGAGCCCTCCAAAAGCCCCATCTCATTTCAAGAACTTCTGAAATATACTTAATTTTGGACACTTAAAATTGATTTCAGACATTAAAAACAGATTTGCAACTCACCAGAAAGAATTGCATTGAACCAAACAAGTTGAAATAAAAAATGCAAACAGCTTTCTCAGTATTACTCACTAAAATTTCAAAAATGTTAACATGTTTGAATAGATTTTTTTAAAGAATGATGGTAATGGAAAAGCTAATAATTTTTAATTAATAGTGTTCTTAATTGCTGTTCTACCTGCCTTTGAAAGGTAGCAAATTATTGCCCTAGCCATGAATACAGACTGAATGAAGTCTTTAGAGTAGAATTCAATCAATAATAATAAATTACTCAAACACTTAGCAGTGTTCTAAGAGTGATCAATTGGCTTTTTTACATATTCTTGTGAGCAGCAAATCACTACAAAAGAAAATACTTTTCTAGAAATAATTAGAAGTAAATTTCTGATCCTGAAAATAAGTAGACATGGAAATAAGTAACCACACTTATGTGAACTCAGGTCAGTAGAGATAGTCACAGTATGATTGTTCTGGTACATGTATGGAGAAATAACTGGGAGATGGCTGAAATAGGCATCACTATTGCATGATTCAGGGGAAAAAAAAATCTATTGCTTTGTCAAACTGTGTGATCAGATATGACTATAATTTCCCACCGAAAAAAAAACAGTGATGTGGATTCAAGTGTTGTTTTAGTATAACATGTTTATCTGCACGGTGCTCACTGATACTGAACGGGCATAGTCATAAAAGCACTTGTTTCATTTAGAAACCTCTAAAAGAGTTGACAATAGATTGATTAAAGCAAACTTAAATTGGTATTATTTGCTGTGGATACTCCCAAAATTACTGGATTATAAGAGTATCTTCAAAGACTGTGTATTTCTCACCAAGATAAAGAATTTATAATACTATCTGTAACAATGACATCTGCACTGAAATATATATAGCAATTGTAATAACAGCTTCAGATTAATGCACTACCTGGAGGTTAGCTACCAACAAAGATAATGGAGGTTGGCGTGTATCGGGTCAGCAGTTCTTCCACTTTTATCAGGCAAAAATGCCCACTTGCCTTTATCATTACCTTATAATTATATTTTAAATTTAGAGAATGTTGCCATGGTTAATTATAGTATTTAATCATCAAACTGCTAGGTCTTAAAATTTTAAAAGCCAAAAATAAAATATGTACCAGCAAAACTAGTTTAAAAATCAAAACCAGAGATGAGATTTTGCTTTCATTAACTGAAATCAGCTAAGCTCTTTTATCCCTTTCTTCCCACTGCAATAAAAGACGACCTGAGTCCCCTTTGAAACCAGCACAGTGTGATCTCAAGAATGAAAAAATGTTGATTGACTGGCACTGCATGCAATAATTTGAAATGAGCATAATCTTTTCAGGTAAAAATGGAACAGTGCACTGTTGATATATGTCTGAACGTTGTCCCTCCCCACTGCCTAGGGCAGGCAGCAGAGTGGAGATGGTCTGTAACGATGGCCTGGCAAATATGACAGAATCATTTTTTTCATCCAGTTTTCAGCTAATCTGTAATGTCAGACACACTGTTAGATTTTCTGCAGCTCGACTAGACCTGCTGCTGCTTCTGCAGCTGTGGGCACTGTCCCCAATGCTTTGCTCCCAGAGTGCTGGGGGATGCAGTTCTCATGGGGCACACAATAACAATGTGGGGTGTCCTGGGCTCCAGCCCCAGCCACCAGCAGGCTCTGACAGTGCCTGTGGCAGAGTATGTCACTGTAGGCACCATGGAGAGATGCTATTGCAGCTGCTGTACTTGGTAGCAGTAAAAATTTTAGATTTAACTCTCGTGGCAGCTTCCGTGTTTTCTCCTGTATTGATATTACAGAAAAATAATCTCAAGGCCAGAGGAAGACACAGGTGAGACCCACCACAAGGATTGCATGGCTGTGCCTGTGGCTCCAGCAGCTGCAGCTAATGCCACAGCATTTATGTGGATCTTAAAACCTGGAGAGAAGGCTGCAGATTTATCTTTTTCTATCTGTGTTTTAATAGCTATGTATTACTAGGTCTCACTCTTGCTAGCTTGAAAAACAATGACTTAAGGATTCTTGTATTTTGGAAACTGATGATGGTATTTTTTTTTTCTATTGGAAATTCTTTTGCTATAAGTCTTTTTCCTCAAAATCCCAGATGTAGAAATTATCTTTAGGGTCAAACATAGGGTCAAACAAAAAAATTGCTGAGGAACAGGAATGGCTGTTCTGTTTACCCATTCAATCATTGAAATATTTGCATGTTACATAATCCTTTAGGTTTATGAAATATCATACTTTTCTTTCACAGAGGTCCACTATTATGCTGTAGAAAAAATACCTTTTTGTTTGCTGTAAAATATGTTACTTGGCTTGAACTAAAATACATATTCTTTTTAATTTTCAGCAAGGCAATTTTGAAAAAAATGAAAAATTTGAAAACTGCTTGAATAAATGAGTCTTTTAACAAAATATTTAATTTGAAAATAAACATAAAAATAGACACAGTACTTTTCAATAATGTTTTAAAATAAAAAATAAAATATTATGTATAAATCATAAAAATACTTTGTTAATTCATGCATTTTCAAATTCTTTTGATAGCTGAAAGATTTTGAAATCACCTTAGATTTGTAAAACCATTGCTTAACACAAATTTTTCAGATTATATTTTTTGCTCAGCTCAGTCAATATTTGCTTCTAATAGTAGAAAATTGATAGGCACAACTCCAGCCTTTTGTTTTCATTTTCTTTTTGCCATTTGAATTTTCAAGGCTTGATTTTATATTTTTGCACAACAGTGCTAGGTTTCCAGAATATTTTAAACAGAATCTAAACAGCATATTATCTTACTTGTTGCTGCTAATGGTACTGCACATTGTATTTTCTCCTCTCTCCAGCTTCCTACCTCTCTGTTAGGCATATGGGCTGTTTCACTCCTGTTGAACTGTGTTAAGTGCTGTGTCAGACATTATTTGATTGTACTATAACTGTAAAACAGGGTATTTGAAAATATGGGTATAGAGAGGTATATCTTGGAGAGCAAGAACAGAATAAGTTAGCTAGGTAGATCTTAGAAAGAGACATTATACAAAAGTATTTTTCTGAAGTAAGGGGCTGCTAGTTTCACCAGCATCTGACTGTCTCAGGTATGAACCAGTAGCCAAAAGAGAGTTAACATTTCTTACAAGAAAAACATAACTTAACAGCAGGCAAAATGTTTGTTCTGCTAAACTCTGTAAAGTTCATTATATAACAAGGAAATTGCATTTCACCAGTTTCAATCAATGCTATTCTCTTTAAGGCCCTCCAGTCTTACCCTTGGCAAAGATTTCATTGCAATTAATCTATTTAAACAGAGCCATTGAGAGTTTTCCTTATTCGCAGGACTTCAGGAACAGGCCTTAAGGCAGCTCTCTGAGAGCCAAAGGATAATAATTTCATTACACAGCAGCATATTTCAGTTATAGTGTAATTAAACCAAAAGTTGAAGCCATATCTGAGAACTAGTGTGATGGAAAGCTAAATCAGAAGGTCCTCAAACATTTCATATTGCAGACTGAAAGCAGAATTTTGGGGTTTGTAATACAGTATTTAAAGCTGCATTGGCTGCTGATTGAATCTGTATGTGATAATTAATATATAAGCATAACTGAATATTTCATTCACTTAGAGCAATATCTAATGGGCTTAGAACCAATGAACTTCTAATAGTGGGTAGAAATAAATTATTGCATCCTTGCTGTCAGTGCAATTTCAGATTTTGTATTCATGCTCTGCTAAGCTTTTTAGCTTGTTTCAGTTTTTAAATCACATGCAGGAGAGCTTCAGGGGCCTGCATCTCTGTGATTTATAATACAAAGGAATAATTATTTCTGCGGGTAAAATTGTGCTTTTTTGAAAAAGGTTAGATAAACAGATGTGCCTAAAGCATTCTTAGAAAATCATGGTGAAATGGTTAAATGTATTACAAATAAAAATAATAATAAAAAAATACAGCCATCAACTGCCTAAAGTACTCTGTGTACATTTGGGTGTCTACCTGTATGATTCAAGTGGCTATAAAAAACCTGAGAACAGAAAAGCAAAACTTTCTGGATAATCTGAGTTGATTTTTGTAGGATGTGTTGTGGTCATCTGCTGATTTTGCCCTAGTGGTGCTTAAAGTCATTTTCTTGATTTTGTCTTTTTGAAAAGTGGGTTTGTTATCGTTGTGACCTTCATGTTAGGGCTGTATTCATTTAACTCTTTTTTTTCTTTTTTTTTTTTTTTCCCCATCTGAAGTCAGTTGTGTTGTGGTCACACAATCTTCCAGCCACAGCCAAAGGACTTCTCTTACAGTCTAGAGTGACTTGTCTTCTGAGAATGTGCGTTTCTCTGCACAATTAGAGCTTCAAATAATTTGTTGCATCAAGCCAAGGCCTGAGACAGCTTTCATTCAGGAATATGCTTTCTGACAAACAGAGATGTATAACCTCACAGACCACACAGTCTTTATTATTTGTATTTAATTACCTTCCAGTGGGAAATAAGAACTGCAGTTTCCTTATGCTTTATTTTGGTGCAAGTTTGAAGCTTTTAACCACATGTACATTTCAGTTTCCTTAAAACAGGGATCTTTTCTGCATTCGTTCCAAATTTTCGCAGCCTCAGGGTAAACTCTGCATTTTTCTATTATTAATTTAGACAGTTACAATTTCCTAGCAAAATAATCAGTCAACATTTGGCAAACTTTTGTAATAAACTAGATATAAAACTAATAATTAAGGTTCTTGTTAAATCAATAACATTGATCCAGGCTTGTCTTGAAATCACATTGTAAGAGAGTAATTTCTTTTGACTTCTGAATTCTTTATCCAGGAATGGAAGACTGACATTTGATCTTTGTTTGTCAGCTATTGAACTTTAAATAGTCTTATTTTCTGTAGTTTAAATTTTCTGGAAACCTTAACAATTAAACAAATCCACATTTTTAATTCTCTCTAATTTTTGGTGAAGATATAAAAGCAGAGGTGAGGGAGAGAGTTGGGAAGGAGCAGATACTGTGGAGGCACTGTCAGAAACAGCTTCCAGTTCTCTTATGTCAGCATCAGATTACCAACATACCCAACCTCATGTCTTTGTCACCTTTTTAGACCTAAAGTTCTCAGGGTTGTGTTTAAGACAACAAATAAAGACATTGAAATATAACCTGCTGCTTTCCAGTTGTAGTTGCAGCTGCCGACACGTTCTTGGCACTGTTGCTGCTCTCTTGAAGAATTGTTCCCAAGACGAAATGACATTTAATTGTAGGTTAGGGTTACCTGAGCCTGGTTTGATACATTTGATCTGCCTGCTAGCTGAATATATTCTTTTATAACTTTTTGAAGGATTTAATGACAACAGGAATTTGTTCATTAGCATGAACATTGCAGTTTTGTCTTTGCAAAATCAAGGCATTCTTTGACATTCACTAATATCACTCTGTCTATCTTCTAGCAGAACAAGTTCCTACATCTGTAAGAGTTCCTCTTGGGGAAATTATTTTTTCATGCCAGAATAATGGAAACTGATCAATGGTGTATATGCAGCTAAAGAGCATACCTAAAATGAACTAAACATTACATGACCCTTGAAGGAAATAAAAACTTGTCTCCTATAGCCAGTGGAAGTTATCAGACATCCACTGCAAGGTTACAGACGCTGTCACCTCAGTAGGGACCTTGGTGAAAGAAATGCAATTATAAACATGAAAATCCGTTATTTGATCTTAACTATATTTTAAAGTAAGTTGACTGAAATGGAAAACAAGAATATACTCTTAATAACTCAAAAGAATAGAAAACCTTTCAGATGGTATATGGCATATGTAAAATAAGTGAATAATTTTTCTCATTAGGCACAGAATGCCTCTCTTTTCCAGGCTGCTTTGTCTTCTGCTGTCAGTGCCAAGTATCACAATTTCCTGCATTTACCAGTGGAAGCTCTATCCAGAGTACATAGAATTCCTAAAAGGGCAAAAAGCAGCATAACTCTCCAACCACCTGCTTGCTTGGGACTGGCATTGGAAATGTGGCCAAACCTGCAATCTGCCCTGAGATTACTGGGTACTCTAATGGCTGTTTGGCACAATTAGTAGCCACAGCAATTTAGAAAAGCATTCAGGCTTCTCTACCTGATGCCAACAATTTGGCCCAACATGTTTCTGGAGTAGGACTGGAAGTGTGAAGGTGACACACAGCCAACTTTGAAGCCTGCAGTCAAGTTGCTCTGTATGTCAACAGCTAATAGCCAGACCCTGTATCAATCTTATAGACTCAATATAGAACCAAATATTCCTCTTCTGCAGATGCTCATAGTTGTACATAAATCAACCCTATTCAAAGACTTAATTACTTAAATACTATTCATTTCATTTGTAAAGGTCAGAACTCTTCTGTGTTATGCATTTAGAGAAATTAATAAGAATAGAAAAAATAACCTCAGAGCATATATGCTACAATATCCTTTTGAATATGGAGGTCGGGTCCCAGAAGTAATGTACTATTATAAAGAAAGGGTTCATAGTAAATGTTTTAGGAAAAATTGGAAACTGTTGGGGTTTTTTTCAACAGTTTATAATTTTATGTACTATGTTGTGAGAAATCTTTCCTCACTAAAAGCAACGACAACACCACCTTTGTGAGCTGAGCATCCAGCTTCCACAACTTTCCCTAATTGTGTAGCACAAGTTGTACAAGCTTTCTTCCACTGCTTCCTGGAGTACAGACCTCCTCCTTGATTTGCAATCTGTATACTTAATGTTCATGTTCTCAGAGGAGCAGTTCCACCTCCAACACTGTAATGCCCTAGAATGAAGATGTACACTTCAGCATTTCACTTGTATTTGTATCGCAGAATGCAGTGCCTGAATAGGAACTCTTGTCAAAAGCTAAGCAAAAATAAAGTTAATGTGTTCCAGCCTGAACAGATGATGGACACTGTTCAACTCCATGGTAGCAGGAAAACTCATGTCAATAGTTTTCCGATTCGGAACCTTGGATATTAACAGTATTCATTTTTAATTGGGAAGAAAACCACTTGGCTGATTTGCTGAAATAAATTACTGAAGAAAAATACAAGACTTTTCCTCTAACAAGACCATAACTGAAAGCACCATTTCTACCTTTTCATATAAAAATTGGTAGGAGGTGATTCACTAGTCAAGAATTTAAAATTGAATAACACCATCCTGTTCTGCCACCAGACTGGGCTTTTCATTCATTAGTGCAAATGCTTTTTTATTAATGTGATGCTTAGCACTGTGGTATTTTACAAAGGAAATGTATTATGACTTGTAGGATATATAGCACTTTCCCTGACTCTTGCCCTAGTTTGCTGTTATTATCTTATACACATGTACGTCTCTTCCATGAGAACTAGAATTGAAATTCTCCACTGCCAGGGTGTGTGTGTATATGTATATACATACACATACATCTCTATGTATATTTATGTATACATTTCTACATATATATATATATATTTAAAACTGCCTAAATAATACACAGAATTCAGCTGAGATATTAAAGCAATTGTCAGTGGAATATATCTCCAGTAGCAATCACTTTGACAGGTTACAGGGTCAGTACAAATCAAGGATATGGAGGTTAGCAACACAAAAAAGACTGAACAGTTGTTCAAAGAGCAGCTTAAGGTGATGAAATGGGTTTATATGGTAGTGTACAACAATATTAATGGTGCCATTACATTGACCTCTTAAAGGCATAAATGCACAGTAGGAACTCTAAAGCAGAATAATATAATCTGGGTTTTTAGTCAAAGGATTTATTCAACATTTATGGTAAAAATACACTGGAAAAAGATATTGCTGTCCTAAGTGTGTAATAAAAAATGTAGATACCTTACTCATCTAACATTTTCCTTACGAACACCTCAAGCTCTTGGTGACATAAATATTTTAAGTATCCTGATTTCCTACAGAGTAGGGAATGCCTTTATTTTGCAGAAGAGGAAACAGAGGCATGAGTGAAGGCTTATGTCTTCAGGTTCAATCATCTACAATGAAGCACTTATTGTGATAATTAAACTTCTGCTTCATTTTGGTAGTTTTTTCTGATGCACTGACCATCAGCTTTTCTGACAAAGTTTGTAATGCAGAAAGTATAAAAATGATATTTTCCTTCTTTATTATCTTAAGGACCAGACAACCAGTGAATATATATATGTATATAAAAGATAAACATATATATATATACTTTTATTTAAAAGCATCTTTTAGTTACTTGTGAATCGGATATTATTTTGAGGTTGACAGTTCACTAAGATTTTTAAAGGGGTTAAGTAATCAAATAATGAAATATTCTATCAGATAATGCACTAGATTTGTAACATAGCACTCACTTTCTAGCACATCAGATTAACTGCATGAGACAAGGGACGGTTTCCCTGTTGTGCTGTGGTATTTCATCAGGTGATTTTGTTCATCTTACTCTAAAAGGGAAGACCGCATTTTTATTTACAAGTGTGAAGATAATTGGGGAGGAGAACTGCATGAAAATACTTTGTTTAAAGCCTTATTTCAATCTTATAATTCTAAACCAAATAGTTTTCTAAACCGGATAGTATTCCTTCATTATGAGATTTCACATTGTCTGTGTCTCTAAGGTATTTGCATTCCAAGAATGTGATTCCCAAGAGTAGCCTTAAAATAGACATACTTTCCCAATTTTTAAAGAAAAATCATCTTTTGAGGGTTTTTTTTTCAGTTCCATAATATAATAACATAATAATAATGTGCGTGTGCTTTTCAGACAATATATTTGGACAGCAGGATGATAGGTCCATATAAAAATAATGAAATTAAATATGTGAAATTTTATTGGGAGCTTCACTTTCTTAAATAGCATTTTATGCAAATTTGGCATCGTATATCAAGAACAAAAGCACAAACACAGGCATCAATCTCATTCAAAATTTAAGTCTTGAATACAGTACTTAGGTTAGGATGTAAATTTACCACTCATAACACACACTGAAATAGCAAAAGCATCAGCAGAAGAGTAGGTGAACACTGAGTAGTAAGCAGTTTTTACAGGTGGAAGCTTCTTCCAATACTGTTTGCACTGTTGGCTTCAGGTTTGAAGCTTGCAGAAAAATTAGTCTAAACTTAACATAGAAGGTAAAATCCAGATGTTAACTAACCTTTGCTGAAACCTAGCTGTTTAGTGAATCATGTTTTCAAGACAAGGGAGAAACTCAGGGGATGGCAAAAAAAGAGAAGAACAGGAGATCTGTACAGATGTCTGAAATGTGAGCTGCTGTGTCTACTCTCCAGTGAACCTTTCAGCTCAGTCCACTACGAAGCCGCTGTTATGCACTGCATACCTTATATTGTGATCCTGTTTGTTTACACCTTGGACCTTAGACCCTCTGGTGCTGGCATGGTACCAGGGTACATACCGTTCCTTGGGAGGATCCTGGAGTATGTGGTCATTCTGGGGTAGCCATGGACCAATGCACATTGCAGAGTCATGTTCCCACATTTGGGGCATGAGCAGCATATCTGCACTGGAACCAGCACTTTGGGTCACAGAACACAATACTGCTGCCCCACAGTGTGTGCCTAGCTTTCAGTAGCTCAGGCTGCTAGTGACAAAAAATCTCTATGCCAAAGACATCAATTTAAATAATTTTCTGTGAGTGCATCATTGTAACTTGGAGCCAGATAGTACTGATGTTTGGAAGATGGCCTTATTAGATGTTATATATTTCTGCATAGGAGGGAACAATATGAACTGAAGTCACAGAAAGAATTACAAAACCTAATTTATGGATTGCTCCAACTGGAATCCACATTTCTTCCAGGCAGACAGACTTTTTTTTTTTTTTTTTTTTTTAATTGTGGTTATTAGCTTAATGAAGAGCATAGTCTCATTTCATCTCCTTTGGAACGGCTTTCTTACAGCTCGGTCAGTTTGTTTTCATAATGCTGAGTCTCATCCAGCTGGATTTGGGCCCAGTCAGGCATCATATTGCTCACCTAGTTTTACGGCAGTTTGTGGGTCTTATAGTTTACAGTGCCACCTCTTCTTTAGACATTATAATTTATGATAATTAACTTGTTGAAGTCGCTTCTAAATGTGCTGTCATTCATCCTCTTAAAAATACAGTGACTCAAAACACCACTAATGTATACCTACTCCTTTGCACACTCACATATTCAGTATTCGTACTACTGTGCATTGCTGTAATTTGAAAGTTTATTCAGCTGCATGAAGCTGGATAGAGGGTGTTCTCTATAAAATTGTCCTTTTCTATATTGATGCTTGATACAAAATTGACTCTTCCTTGACTCTTCCTTGCTGCCAGATCCTTATCACTAGGAAAAAAGGAATTTCTTAGCTGCACTGATATAAACCCTAACTGAAGGTGTAACTTAAAGCAAAATTTAGCTCTCAGTGCTTAACTCTCTTTCTTGGCTCTGAATACCTAGTTACTCCCAGGTCTCTCATTTGATTCCCAATTATTTCTCTTTCACACACATTCTCTCTCTTCCTCCAGGGCTTTCTCTTTTCTAGGCCGTCTCTGCTAAAGACTGTTTCCTAATTCTTGACTCTTGTCCCCATCATCATGACTAGTCCCCATCAGACCTGACTAAACAGCATTCTACACAACTCTGATTTAAGAGGATGAAGCACCAGGGACTGTAATTACTGGTGCTCTTAGCATGTTGAGACATGTACTGGTAGCCTCTAAAACAGTTAACTCACTAGATACATACTGTACAAGAGTCTGTCAAATAAGTAATCTACATAATAAATTTTAATAACCAGGACATTTTATTAAATATTAAATGTACACCCCAAAAAATTCTATTAAAAAAAATTAAAGATTGAGACATTCTCTAAAATGTCAAGGAGATTTTCACATCAGGGACATTAGCAGACTGCAGAGACATTTACAAAGCACTGTGATTCACACTAAAGCTGTAAGGATATGCCTCAAATAAAACTGTATGTGATACAAATGACATGTTTTAGGAGAAATGAAAGAAAATTCTCTAGTGCATAGGTGTGAGAATAAAACTCTTAAAGATTGCAGGAAAACCTATGCAGATATGCTGTATTTTATTGAATTGTTTAACTTTGATTGTACTGGATCAGGGCAAATACTAGTGATAATTTTAAAACAATGTATTTTATGAAATCTATATCTAAAGGACATAAGAAGAACATATCAATAAAACAAATGTGTGGAAAGTACAGTCTTTACTCCAAATTCTTATTGCCTAAAGGGTGCCAAGATACGATCCATAGCTGAATCACAAGGATAGAAATGAGAGGTGAAAGGTGAAATGATTGGAGGCAAAGTTGAAATTAAATAATGCCTAATGAAACTAATCTGGAAAACAAGTAAAATACTACTCAGGTGCTTATGCTTTTGCTCCTGGCTTGGCATTTGCCGTCTCACAGTTACACAGAAAACCAGAACCATTAGGCCAGTTTTCCTTCCTGAGCTTATTGAACAAACATAGGAGACCTTTGTTTTTCCAACTGGACCTAGAAGGACTAGTCTGCCAACAACAGGATCTCAGACAACCAGGTGGCTCCTTTTTCCCTCTTGCACTTGCCACATGAGTAGAAGTACACAACTGCCTTGTGCCTTGGGGAAATAAGATAGCAGACTTATTTGAAAAGGAGATCTATTAAACTGCCAGAATGAAACTGGAATATTCCATACAGCTATAAAAACTTTCAAATTTATTGTTGTATTGAAATACTGATTTATACGCAGTACTTGGATGCCACTTTTGCATGCTTTACCTTCAGTGCACCCCTCACTACTCTGTTGGTGCTTGAACAGAGGGATCCCAATAAATGATGATCAGATGGATATCATAAGAATGGATTTTTCTTATAATTCTTACCATACTGAAAATAGACTATAAATATTTTAATGAGGATAACTTTTAGAAGTATGGCTTTCAATACATTTTAGATATTTTATTTCTATTTTGCCCTTTATCAACACACAAATAAAATAATTTAATTCTTGAACAATCCATTTCTAAAACTTGGTGTTTATATGCATATTTCAGTGTTGGCTGAGATTGTCAGAAGTAACAGCTAATCTTCTTTATGTAGCAGGGTGCTGAGTAGGCTTAAAGTCCTTTGCTTCCAGAATGCAATGTAATTATAAGATGTGATTACAACTGATTTTAATCAATCAGCATAGTCTTAAGTGTAATTTATTTTGCTGCAGCTGTGGTTAGATTAAATCGTCATATAAAATACAATTTCTCCAAGATATGTAAAACCGCTTGAACAAACCCAAATACAGTAAACTGGTAATGCCATAAATATAGAGTGAATTATGCCAATTACATAATAGTTCAGGGCTGTGTGTACCACAAAATAAGTTTTCCCTCACAGAGGATATTCCTGATTCAAGACACAAAATTGTCCTCTTATTACAGTGACAGGACAATCTTTGTGGCCTCTTGAACTCTTCCTTACACCATCTGTTACATATGGTGTGTGACTACCAGCACCACAACTACCATACTCAGGAAAGGCTCTTCTGAAACAATAATAGAAACGAGGTATGAGGGTTTACGAACTGACATGTTTTAGTAGGATAGGGTCCGTCCTAGCTGTCAAAAACTGCTGAGTTCTCATGGCAAATCTGCTAAATGGCTTTGTTCAGTTTCTTACCTCCCATCTGTAAGCTCACGTTGTAGCTGGGAAGCATAACTGCAGACGAGTCTCAGCCAGCCTTGCTCCAGCTTGTCTGGAGAGCCCCAGCAGCAATCCAGGGCTGAGCAGGGGTCTGGGCTGGCTGCCAAGGGCTGCCTGCTCCCAGGGGCTGCCCAGGACAATTTGCCATGGCTGTTTTAGTCCATACCCAAGCACCTTTTCACTACCTGTGTTTCAGTTGTATTTCTGAAATTGGTGAAGGGTTAACCTCAGCTTTGCAGTCTGCAAAGTGGCATTAACAATGCTTATTGCCTTTCTTAGGGATGTGTTGAGAGCTAACAGAACCACTTAGTTCTTTCACATCTACACAGAATTTTAGGACAAAGAAAATCTCACCAGTGAACACCTTAGCTGGCAATATGAAATTAGAAAAATGACAGCAAGATGAATACCATTTCTAAATTGTTCAGAATATGTGCACACATGAAAAACCAAACTCATTTACTGTTCTTTTATCAGACAAAACTTTAGCTTTTGGCTTCAATGTCAGAGGAAGGTACTCAACTGTCTCCTCCCAAAAATAATAGAGTATGAAATTTAAAATAAATTAACTGGTACTCAGAACAAACATCTAGCTATTAACTTCCAAGATTTTGAATTCTTGCTTGGAAGTCCCTTTGCCCAGTTTACTGTGATTCTGAAACAATAATGTTATTTTGTGTGTGTAACATGAAACTTGGTTCAGATCTGCATAAAATAAATTATATTTCTCCCGAAGTTTTCTCAGATAAAAGGAAAATACATCTGTTACCAGACAAATGGGAAGATGCAATCTCTTCCCCAAAATGAAACAAAACAAAAAAACCAACCATAAGGCCCCCTCAAGCCCCAAAACAAACACAAAAACCTAACTCTCTGTGGCTTCTAGTAGGAGAGTATTTTATTGCTCGCTTTCCTCCAAAACTAACATGTCATGACTTGAGTATAAAATTTAAGAGCACTCCTACAGCAGCAGGTTATTTAAGACATAATCTAAAAAGTTTGTAACATTCAGGATTTTTATATTTTAAATAGGAACTTCAAATTTCCCTAGCAATTAACTTCTTTAAAAATAAATTAATATTCTTGAAATTATGATACACCATTAAGGTTCCGTACCCTAATTTTTTCATGGTTAATGAAGGCACACTGAAGGGAGAGTTAACAAAAATGTATGTTTAATAATCTGGAAACTGAGCGTATTTACCTCATCTTTCTTAACAGAAGAACAGGAGGGCTATGAACTGCAAAAATGTAAAAAATAGTATATAAAGGTGTGTGTGTATATATATAAATCATCAGCTAAATATGTTTCCTCTGTATTTCTGTTGATGCTCTGTCTGTACCCATAAGCCTTTCATTGACATCCTTAATTTATGGGCTTGATCCTCACAATGAATTCCTGTGCCACTGAATAATTTCATTTTGAACCTTAGTTATTGCTTTAGTTATTTGCTATTCTATTTTAGTTCATACATAATACTTTTAGTGTGACATCTGAGAATGACCTGTCAAGAAACATAAAAAATATCTGTTTGACATATTTGTCATTAAAATAATAAATATTGGAGAAAAAAACAGATACAAAACGAGTAAATAGATCCTTAACCTATGGCCACTTTCAAAAGAACAAAATTTTATCAAAACATATCTGATCTATCAAAACACATCAAAAGCCAAAGAAGTGATGATATTAGCTGCCACTGAAAGAATTTATATGTTTAAATATGAATGATTTACACCTAAATGGTATTTTTCATTCAGATGAAATTCAACAAATTTCATGATCATCAGCCTCCAATATGATTATATTTTAAATTAATTTTAATCTAAATATTTTTTAACCTGCCATTTTTAAACCCAAATGCCTAACTATGTTTATTTTTAATTTAACAACACTGTACTGAATATGGCATAATTTCAACATTTAAATTTGAGTGTTCTTCAAATTTCCAGTTATAAAAGTTGTTTTTCTTATTCAGTAATGAGTCTGCATTTGAGCCAAGCAGCTGCATATGAAGGCTGCCAGAGTTGCTCCTCACACACTTTTCAGTTAGCTGACTTTAAATTACTTTAGGTACAGGAAAATCTATTTTACTGCTTTAAAAGGAGGGGTCAGTATAATGTCAGCCAATAGACAGAACCCTTATATATAAAATTGGTTTTTGATGCTTTGTATTTTTAATATTCATGGTTTTATGTTTAATATATTCACTTTGATAAGAGCCTAAACTATTGCTAATCTCTCTCCCTTCATTGTTAAGTAGTTTCTGATCAAATTAAAGAACTTTTAAGTAGATACGATTCCCACATGACTCAAAATAATCTCACAGAAATTGAAATATACTGCAAGTTTTAACCCACATGCTATTTTTAAGCATGTTCTCTTCAGCAAGGGGACACAAGAATGGTAATGCCAAATTTTCAAAGTGATGTAGGCAATTAAGAATGTGCAGATTTGCTGCTACAAACACCTTCAGGAGCAGATGGCAGGCAGGGTGCATAAGCAGACATGGGTCTGCTACGGGTAACAATGGTGACAATAAGAGTAAAGGACGTATGGACATAGCCTGATTATTTTGGTTTGCCTACTTATATCTTCAGTTACCCAAATACTTTTAAAATCCATTATCAAGTGATGCATTGCTGAATTGGAGCTGGATGTATCTCTTGAATATCAGTACTCAAATGGTTATCAAAATTCAGTCATGAAGCCCCATTCTATAAATACATTTGTAAATATTCAGCCAGGTATCTATTTATTAAGTCTATACACTAAGCAGCTCCTTTTTCTTTAAAAATAGCCCAAGTTAATCTTTATACAATTTAACTAATCTCAAATATGGACTTGCCTGCAATAATGGTAGTAATTACATAAAATAGATTTTTTTCCCTATAAGCATTAGTATTCTGAATGCAATTCAGAAGTTCATTTCTATGACACTCAAAAAAGTGACTACAGTAGATGGTTGGTGAATTTTAAACTTAATATACCTCAGTTACTATGCAGAAATAAATGCCTAATAGTATCACAGTAAATTATTTCAGAAGATTCTTGCTTAAATTAATTTTTAAAATATCAGAAAAAAATATATTTCTGTTGTTTAGAAAGGATAAGTGATAAAATGGTGAAAGAACAATGACAAAGGACAACAATGTAATTTTAGAACTGTTGAAATACTCTTAGCTGAAAGTACATCTTCTGTTATTTTAAAACAATTCCTATTTATCCACAATAGGGTCAGAACCTTCTACTTATTAATTATATTTAAAATCCCTTAATTATCTTTCACTCATTTATCTGAACAGTTTCAATGTCCAGCATGACATTTAGATAATGAACACAGCATTTTAATGGTATCACTAATACCCACATGGATTTATTTAACATGTCCTCTAATCTCTAATTTTCAGGGGCTCTGAGAAACTTAAAATCAGCAGAACCTGTGTATTATCATTATTATTTAAATCAGAAGTAGAAGAAAGTTTTGAAAGAATAAGAGTAGCTAAATTCTCATAACCAGTTTGTAAACCAGTAGAGGTTGTATTCAAATGTAAGGAGCCAGATCCAAAGTCCATTTGCATTGACTCAGACTTGTGTTAAACACTATAAAATTTAGATGAGACCTTTACATCCTATTATCTTCAGAAAACTGATCAAGTGCAGAAATGATAAAAGCCATGATTCCTTTTGTGCATCTTATAACTTGGATTCATAGTTATTAGATACATAAAATAGATTAAGTAACAGCAATGACCAGTAACAAAATTCACATTATTAGACCACTAATTCAAATCAAGAATAAGAAAGAGAGAAAATTAGGTAAAAAGAGACTCAACATACATGTTATTCTCCATCAGACATGCCTATTGCTAAATTAAAGAAATTATACAAGTAAAAACATGGCCATCTGATTTTAAGAAGAATATAGTAATTGAAAGGGCTATTCTGCAACTTCACATTTTAAGAAGGTCAGAAACTATGATGCCTCACAGACATATAATGTAGTCCCGATTTACAGATGAGGAGCTGTAGATTTATAATACATATTTAAATTAATTCAATTTTTGTTTTCTTGAAGCACATATATGAAAATATTGTATAGGCAAATATAATTATAAATTTGTGCATCCTTTACATTTAATTTTAATTTAAAATAATGTCTTGAGGAGCATCTTCACATTATTTATTGTTATTTAATATTTGCTACTCATCAACAATGGACTGTTTAAAATACAGCTTTTCAGTTTGTGTTGTAGTCTTAATTACTATGACAAGTTTTCTCTAAAAATCAAACTTAGAGATGTGGTAGCCTTCATTCCTCCTTTCCATACTCTAGTGCTTTTTGCTAACAATTAAACAAGTGAAGTATAGCTATATTTTCCCCAAATCCCAAACTGCAAATCTGACGAGGGTATGTACCTTCTTAGTCTATTTTTCCTTGTAAAAGTGTTTCTCACCAAGGACTAAGTCTCCTAATCAGACTTTTATGTTAAAATCAAATTGTCATTTTCTAAATTGTGACAACTTATTTTTAAAAGGAGTGATTTTGAGCTACTTAGAAGTGATTCATGATCATCCTTCAAAAAATTTGTATTTACTTTTAAAAATCTCTTCATACAGCAAGTCATAGGTAGAGCTTCATCAACTCTTGTAAAAACAGACAAACAAACAAACAAAACAAAACCCAAACCAAAATAACCCTGAACTTTGTAGTTTCATATAGAACAGATCTAAAAATATCTGTGACTTTAAAGCAGACAAGCTGTTGTGTGTGAGGAGCTGATTGTACACCATATAATTCTCTGTAATGTTTGTTTCCAATTATTTCCTAACAGGTATCTTCTAAATCAACCTTTCATTTTTCCTATAGAAGTTCTTGTAGCCTGTTTTCCACAAAAGTAGATCTTTAAGGACCAAAAGAATCATAGATTCCTTTGTATGAAGGATGTGATCACTACTTCTACTTCATAGCTGGCTTCCTTGTTTCATTACAGGCACTATCCAATACACAAACATGGTATAATGGAGTATAAATAACACATTGATTGCATTTAGTTGCCTAATTAATTTTTGGATGATGATGGTGATTACCATGAACACGTTTCCCATGCTTTCACAAGGAATGCAGACAAATCTTGGATGACGTGGCATTTTGTTTGGAAGAGGCACCGGAAGATTGAGAAAGGCAACATTAAACACCCAGTGTGTCACTAAACTTTAGATAAAAGTGGAAAGCTAAGTGAGGCTGCTTTATCTCCAAATTCATGGGGCCTAAGTCACATGAAAGCTTGTAAAACATTGTAGACTAGGATGAAAGGAATGAGTAAGAATGGAAAATAGTACAATAAGAATATAGTATTAGCAAACTAGTTATTATCTATTCTCAACTCTGATTAGGAGCTCAGTTTTTCTCTAAAGCACAGACAACTTTTGATGTATCATCTTCCCTTTATGGTTGCCAGCTAGTATATTGATGCAGAAGTATAGGCCAGCTTGTTCCCCTGAGATGGAATCATTTTATAGCCCAGTATGCTGAATATTTATTACAGAGCTAAATTATTTTGTGGAAAGGCTCTGCATTAACTCTTTGTGCTAACATTTCATTTAGGAATCTACAGCAGAGTGCAGATGCCAGCATGATAATTTATTTTAATTCCTATGCCAACCATTTTAGGAAATTTTGTCTCAGCAGCTTTCTTGTCTGAAAATGAACAGCAGTGAGGTCAGTAATTGCTGTAGGAGCAGCAGGTTCCTGAATCTTTGGGTTCAGAAGGAAGGGTTGGTATGAATGAGGAAATACATCATGAGAAAAAAGAAATGGGAGGATTTTTTGTTTGCTATTTGAGGGAAGCTTGTATCATTTAAGCTGCTTTTGTCTATAGAGTAATTCTGGAAAATCAATTTGATGTCTCAGAGCTCTCTGTTTAAAGACTGACACTGTGTATTTGAAGATGTCTGAAGCCTTAGTCATTAATTTTAAGAAATACTGCATTTGAAAAGATATAACTGATGAAACTGAATTAAAGCTCTATTACTATTTATTCAAAACACAGCCTGATTCAGATGTATAATCAAAACTTAATTTCAGCATTGTGGGAAGTAACAAGATTTATGGTTTTTTTACATATGTAACATTTCTACAAGATTCTCCTGCTCTGCCAGCTGATGGCCATCTCTCTGCTAGCCACTGACTGGGAAGCAGTGTAACAGGACAGACTCTTCAGGACAACTTAAGAGCCCAGCACTGTGAAAGGGGAGTTGAAAAATCAAGTTTGCTAAGGAAGCAGCCTTTCTTTACCCTCTCTCATTTATGTTACAAATCTATTTACAGTAGGTATCAGAAAGAAATTGAAGGGATGGTGACACTGAGTTCCATTTCTGAGCTACTAATGATGAAGCATTTTTTCTTTCTGTGCTTGTGCTTATTTATATATTTGAATTACACTAATCCTCGTTATTTCCATTGGAATGAAAATTGCTATTGCATAGATTAACTTTTTGTCCCTTATTTATGTAAATTGAAATTAAATAACTTGTTATTTAAAAAATCACCAAACAGAGAAGTGACATTTATGTAGGTCTGGAACAGTGAAAATTCTGGTCAAAAATTAAGTTTATACAGAATTACCCACTTGTGCTATTATCTGTATTTCCACTTCTACTTTCATAATACTGTCCTAAAATAAGACAGTATTAAGCTCACCAACCAATACTGTTATATTGTCATTATAGTTGGAATTTGAAACATTGCTGTGTAGGGTATGTGATTCTATAATAATGCCTCTCATTGCAAGAGCAAGTTTGACTTATATGTCAGGTAACTAAGTCCTAAAATATTTGATCTGAAAGAAATGTTGTACTAGATAATTAGCAAATCCAGCAGTAGGATGACCTCCCTTTAAAAGAAAAAAAACAACCAGGAACTGAAATTCTCCCACTTCTGTGTATCCATAGGAAACCTACCACTGATGCTCATAAAACTATGCACTAGGTAACAGCATTGTCCCATAGTAGAATTCTGTTAAAAAAATAGAGTTGTCAGGGAGATTTTGGTTTAAAGGATATGGCTTAAATACAAGAATATAAAAAACTATTTGTATCTGCTTCCCTACCAATGAACGGTTGGGTTAGAGTGAACACTAAAAAGTAACAGTGAATGGTAAACAAGTATCAACTGTGGGGACTGATTTTATTACCAAGCCAAAGATAGTCCTCAAAATTTCTGAAAGGTGTGAGTATATCACATTATGATACATTCTGTATTTTATACATTCTAAGCTCAGGCCTCATACAGAAGCTATTTAGGGGAGGAGGAAGTGTCAGTATTTTAAAGTTATCTCTGTTCTTCATCTGTGGCCTAGAGAACTTAATTGTCATTAGGAAGGCTAAGTTTGTAAAAAGACACAATTCAAAAATTCTCTTTACTGGACAGCGTAGTTGATTTTTAATTATTTGGTCATTTACTTTAACTCTTAAGTATTGCTTTTGAACTAAGCTGCTCATGTGCATTTGGCCATTCTACTTCACTACACTTTTTGCCTAACCAGGTGAATTTGAAGCTATCGTATATTTGAACACAGAAGATCCTATGAGAACACGAGCTAGTATTACACGAATGAGGACACCAACAAACACAGGCATTTCTCAATGATGAAGGTTTTCAAAATGTAAACTCCTGCCTCTCTCACAGAGACCATCCCTGCAGCTTCCCCACCCTGCTACTAAAACCTTGCCATGTACACCCAGTACAATCCTGCATGCACAAATCTCCCTTGACAGTAAGAGGAAGAATAAAACATGCATAGCAGATGTTAGTCATATCATTTCATGTTGCAATGGAAGGTTATTGAAATTGATAGTAATCGGAGCACTATGAAGAGTAAACTACGACAGAAAAATAGTCAGTTTAGACTTATCCTGAAGTTAATAGGTTATTAGTGAAAGATGTTAAGAGCATTTGCAGTCATAAATTCTGATTTTCATTATGTTAAGTGTCTTTTCCTCATATTTCTACTATTGTACACACTTGAATGCTTACAAGCAGTCTTGCAACACACAATGTTTGTTAAAGTTTATAAGGAACTGTTAGTAGTCATTGTGATTCTGGCTGTGAAAGTGTTTCTTCATGAGACTTATGCACTAGCATAACGTCATATTAAATTATCTGAGACTTCCTACATGTAACTGCAGATGAGGAAAAAAAAAAAAACCCACAGGATTTTACGATACCCATATATGTCATGTGAAAAAAGAGACACAGATAGATGAGTTGAAACAAGTTTTCACCTAGGGTATTCTGTTTCCTTCCTAAATCTTTCATCTATTTATTGGTTGTTTAGTCTTTACTATACTTTGGAACAAGAGACCTTGTTTGCTGACTATATGTTACCTGCTGTACCATGCACATGACTAAAATGTAAGCATAAATCTTAATGCCTTAACCAGAGGGGTAATGGTGATTAAAAGATCACTTAAAAATCACAGTATTTGAAAAATGGGGCTGAGCTGTAGATATTGTGTTCATGGTGCAGAGCGAAATAAGGAAACCAATAATTTAATTTAATAATTTCTTTAATCTCTCTTTCATGTCTTCTAGGAATAGAATACTGCAGCTCACGGACCTGTCATCTGCCTTCTAGATTCAATAAACAGTCCTGAAGAATGTGGGAAAAGAGCAGAGGGTAATGATCAGCACCTACAAGCAGGTAGGCAAGGCAGTGAGAGTATATATACTTTTTGTGGATACACTTCAATAGCAGAAACTCAGAGCTTTGTGGTTCTTTGAAATGCTTGAAAAGAGAACTGCAGCAGAAGGATGCTGTAAGCCAGTCACCTGAGATGGATCAGAGAGTTAAGAAATGCAACCTCTTACCAGACAGGTAATCCTTTTTTCACCCGGTGTCAGGGGGAAAAAAAGTAAGCAGCAAAAAAGAAGCAAAAATTACACTCTTATAATTTCAGGAAAAACAAATGAACACATAAATTATTTTCTGTTGATCGCCAAGTGTAATGTATATGTTTTGATTCCTGACCCTCAAAAGAAAGGTATGGCAAGGACTGGCAATTTTTAAAATTGTTATATAAAATGCAGCAGATATAATTATGCAAACATTTGTATAGCTATTTTTACTTTTAAATTAATGTACACTAATAATGGTGTTATCTTGCTCTGAAAATGAAAATTCTTACTGGGGCTGTGAATTCAGACTTCTGTAAGAACAGGCTCTAGTGCCTGTTTGCAGTGTTTATAGGTCATGCATTTAGTGGCCAGATTTGACCCACAATTCTAATGCAAACAAAACAGCACCATTCATTACTAGCAGCCCCTTTTGCCACTCTGGCAGTTACTTTTTCAGCAGACATACTTAACTAAAATAAAAGTAACTGTATTACCCCTTAGACAGTGCAAATTATCTAGTGGGTGGATTTTAGCCCTCAGTGTTCTACCAATAGAAGAAACTATCCACAAGGTTTAAGACATTTTAAAAGTAATTGAGGCTATATCTTACAAAATTTTAATGTGAGATGTGCTGTCACAAATTTTGTTTGATATAAATTGCAAAACAGCATAGACTATAACATATAATTTGTATTTATATTAATTTAATTTCTTTAAAAACACTTGAATTTAAGGGACAGTATGGGTGGAAAAACCAATTACCTGAGATGGAAAAAACCCCAAAACATTCAGCATTTAAAATGTAAAGAAAGAAAAAGACAGAAAACTCAGTGCTTATTATTTTTTGATAAGATAGCAGTTCAAAGGAAACATCAAAATGCCTCTGTGGGCTAGTATGCTAAGGTAAGAAGACGGCTGCTCTTGATTTCTAATGCCTGAAGTTAGGTCAGGAATACCAGCTGTGATAAATTGTAAAACAAGTATGTATAGTTTGACAAGCCAAGCAAGGACTTGCTTTCTGGAGTGTTTTAAATCTTTTGTTCTTTAGTTCTGCCCCTCAGAATCTCAAAGTTAGCTAAACAGAGCCCCAAATCAGGCATGGGGATTGTAGCAACACTAAAGCTTGTGCTACACTTTGTGAATGTTATTCTCATCCTAAATCTTTAGCTGCTGAAGCTAAGCAGAAACTGTTGAACACCATAATCCTGATTAGGGAGGAGGAATATGAATGCAGCCCAGCAGTAACACTATATTACCAGTAAATAAAACATGCCTTCCTCTCAAAAATGTTTTTAATATCTATAGATAGATTACAATCATTACAGTCTATTAGGATTCTTCTATTATTTAAATCTTGCACTATGATAAAATAATAGAGTTATTAAATGTAATTATGAAGAATATAGAGAAAGAAATCATTTGGAAGATACGTGTTTCTGAGAACAAAGCCAGTAGTTTATCCGAGTATTTTCCATATAAAAACAAATCATTTGTGTTATTACTATATTTTCTCATTAATTAATTTTTACATTAATAATAATATTGCCAGTGCTATTTTTAACTCTGTTCAGTACTGTAATGGTATCATTTCCTTTTGAAAATATACTATATCAGGAAAGACAGCTTCTAAAAAGTTTAAATTAAAGTTTTCAAAATACATATATAGTTGCACTTCAAAAAACCCCTCATCTTGTGGAGATCTACAGAACCTTAAATGGTGCATGTTTGCTTTGTTAATCAGATCTGTGTCCAGGCACTCAGCAAGTACATCTACCCAAATATAGTGGGCCACAAGTGACAGTGTTGGTACACTAGGGAGAGACGATGTGGGACCCATGCAGGAACTTAGTGTTCCACAAGTCTCTTCTAGGCAAAAATCACAGTCCCAAAGTTAAGCTACTGGACAAGAGACTGAGAGATAGCTCTGCCACAGCATCCATGAGTTTTCTTGGGCAAGCAGTATATGGGAAAATGTGAGAGAGACTGAAAAGCATTGACATGTAGACAGGATTTCTAATTTTAGTAGCATTTTTGCTGCTGAATGTTGGCATAATTTCTTAAATAACCTTCTTAAGTTCCTTCCTCACATACATGATTTTGAAAATTCATTAACAGATCTAGAGGAAAAGCAAAGTCATCTGTCATTAGTCAGCTTTTATGACACATTACTATTTTTACAAAATTGGGGTTTAAAAAGTCAGTCTTAAGCTGGTCTTGGGTAAACCTGGCACTTTTAAAGTCAGTGTCAGATAAGATATTGTTCTTTTAATGGTAACAGAATTTGACTGAAGTTGATAAGATGCCCTAGGTCTCTACATTTTTAATATAAAAATATTAGTAATAGGGGGTATCCAGATTGCTATCCAAGAAATGAAGCAACTTCTGGAAGATGGAAATAAGTCATGCCTTGTCTCCCCTATTGCCTTGTCTTTAGTGGTGAGGACATGTTCCACCAAAATAATTTTTGAAACAAATGCAACTTCTGCTTCGTGTTCACTTCATCCACTTGTGTATTTATCATCCTCTCTTGTGCTGTGCAAACAACAGAATATTTGTAAAGGCCATTGTTTAATGACACTAGGCATACATAGCTCTGTTAAAACATTTATATTTTTTATATGTTGTTATTATTATTACAGTTGGAAAACCTTTAAAAATCATATTGAAAAGGCTGCCAAGTTTTGAGACTAAAAATACATTCATTAAATACTGTTTCTTGTAAAGTCAGGTCTTCTTGAGTCTGTACCTTACTCAGCTTCCAAATAAATACCAGTAGACTGAAGAAAACACTAGGCAGTCCTGGCTACATATATCTGTCTTCCATATGCTGACCTTACTTTCCATTCAAAATAAATTTGATTATTTGGGAACATTTAGGTATTTACCTCTGAAAGGCTTCAGTGAAGTTCCTTGGGCATGAGAGAGATATAAAACTTTCCCTTGTGTGGTTTGGAGGAAATTCTTGGAGGCTGAGCTCAGTGTAAATCAGGAATAAAGGTGGTTTATTAGTGGAGCTGGTATAAGCAAACCATGTGGCCATTGATTTGGATAGCTGACATAACGTAAAATCCTTTTGCCTTCTCTAAATGAGCACCTCTGCTGCAATCAGCAGGAATTATTTATGTGCTTATTATTACATTTAGATTTGTAGTGCTTGAATCCACGCATGTAAGCACATTTGGAAATTCCTTGTGGCAATGCAATATTCTGCCACCTTTCTTTCAATACTGCTTTGGTTGTGTTTCTTTGATTGCTTTCTTAAAGATCAATCATTCTTAATCAACTGTATTTATATGATTATTTAAATGATACCTAGTTATGCAATTAGTAAAAGTGTTTAGTCATCATCTGTTTCGAGCATTGAATTACAATTTGAAATTTGAACTTGTTTATCATATGGATATTTAAACATCTTTCTCAGGTACATGACCCCTATTTTTTCGGCTTCTACTAAACCATGAAAAAAATTGCAAAAATGAATGTACTTCTTGTGGGAGTTTTGATGAAAATACATGTACAATCATAGTAAACAAACTTGACAGAATGGGGCTGGGCCACAGTGCTCAGATGCACATTGTACTTTCCACCTAGACACCATGATTCAAAATTGTGATGCAGGAACTCCTGCCAAATTGATTTTGTTTTAGAACTGCATAGAAGTGCCCGTATAATGATTCAAAAATTAAAGTCTAAATATTTTGATGAGGATAGTTTCATTACATTAGGCACAGTTTAACTTACCCTACTCAGTGTAAATGAGACTAGGATACAAGATGAACCTACTCTATTTCCACTGTTTATTACAGTCTTGAAATGATAAAACACAGCATTGATCTCTGGGGACATTGGAAAGCACACAAAGGAATACAGGCAGTAGGTGCTACATGATTAGAATTTTTTCTGCAAATGTATTACATTTCAGAAATTAAGTGGGCAAGGGAAAAATGCCCTGAAAAATGCCCTTTGAAAGTAGATAGAAAATTTGGTTCTCAATGTAATCATGTCCAAAGTTCCTTCTGTTTTCACAGCTGCATGCCACTGCATACCATTTTAAACTTTGTATTTTGGCACTGGGAAAGAAACGTGTGGAACAAAGAGATTCTCTCACCTACTTGCCAATATTGGAATTGAAAGAGGCCTCACAGAGGGGGGACCGTGAATTTAATTAAGCATCCTTTTAGAGAAGATCTTAAGATGGAAGAATTTCCTTTCTATTCCTGTGACAAATTCTTGGAGTGCAGTGATTATACATTGGTTGGGAGCGGAAGGAAGTTGAGAGTGAGTGGACAGATGTGTAGTTCCATTCTTACTGCTTGCTGACCACAGCATCCAACCCAGAGAAGAAAATGATGAAAAAAGAGTAATTTATTGGTGGTATAACCCAGCTACAAATCACTGTTTCCCAGAACTCATGAGATGGGGATGATTCATATCCAGATCTCCTCTTGGGACTGCTTCTACAGTGGTGGAGCCCAAGTCCCTGTGCTTTATGAGTGGGATGAAAGTCTCAGTCTAGCCCTGAGCCATCCTTAATAAGTTACTGAAAATCTGACAGTAAAGAAGTCACTACTGGGTTTTTTTTTTGCTGGCCCTTGTTCTTTAGGAGCAACTGTCGAGGTCTTAAAAAGATTAGCATACAAATGTAAAGTAAAAATTACTTTGTCTTTTCTGCTGCTCAAAAGTCCAGCTGACAAAAGAATTGCTTCTTTTCAACTTTATTTCCAGCAATATTTTCTGAGTCAACTTGACCATTTCCCCTTTTGATACGAAAGTAATTCTGTAAAGGGAAGTCACTGAACCAGAAAACATACATTTGGTTGCTCTGATTTCTAGTATTCACGACCAATTGAATGCTTATAGAAGTCAGTGAAAAATAATCCCATTTGATTCACCCCTCATTCTAAGTTATTTACAATACAGAGTATGCTGACTAGCACTTTCTTGTCCTGTGTGAAAGTATTAGGTTTTGACTCACAAAGATAGCTATGGGGAAAAGGCTGTAAATATTACTGAAAACGTGTGACCGCTCCCTTTCTAAAGAGGAATGAAGAATTTAGTTCACATCAAGAAATTACACGAAGAATATTATTCCAATTCATTTTTTATTTGATCATAAACTAAGCTCTTGAAAGAAGCATCTCCTGTGTAAACTCCTCTCCTCACAAGCCATTGCAGCTTTTGCAGGTTCTGCAAAGAACACTATTTGAAGGATTTGGTTTTCTATGCTTACACTAATTTGTTCAGAATACTGACTTTTAAAGCTTTTTTTTCTTGGTCACATAGCATCTCTTTTCAAAGCAAATCTGATTTTCCTCCATGTGCAAAACTAATGTACATAAAGTCAAATTCTGTGGCATCAGAAGGGCCAGCCATCAGCTGGGAAAGGGAAATTAGCCCTTGATTCTGATGCTGTTCTGGCTTACTGAGATTTCTCATTGAACACAAGGAGTGATTTCAAACAGGGCAGCATAGCTTTGAGAAATACAACTGTGAACTGAGTCAGAAAAGAAAATGAAGGTCTACACATGACAGATATCTGAACAAATTAACTTCAGAACATTAACACAAAGTATGTATGGAAATGTTTACCAGGAACTCTTAAAAGATAGAGACAGGAGGCAAAATATCTCTGTGTTAACTTTTCTATTGTTGTACATTTGTAAAATTACACTCTTCTATGTTACCCCTTCCATTTTTGCTAAACAAGTTTCTTCTTTCCCAAACATCCCAAGAAGAACCAGAAAACCTAACTGATCCTGAAATTGCAGAAAGCAAGCTTCTTCATTAATTTGGAAGTGTCCTGTGTTCAGTTAATACACAGAGACTGTAAGAAATCATGAACCTATCCCATAGCATCTTTTTAAAAAGTGATTTAACTCAGGAGATCTTTGCTGTCACTTTCTGATAAACAGTCACAGTTGGAGAGAAGAGCATAAAGAGAAAAAATTTAATTCAGTCATGTTCTTCTTTATTTATTTTTATCTTCTCCGAGATTAATAATGTTGTATCTTTCCTCAGAATTATTTTGATGTTCTGAAGGTTTTGTATGGATAACTGTGTTTACCAATCTTGTTACTTTTAAAATATGTTTTCCTAGCAATATTTAATATCCCCCATAAGAAACTGACATTTTGGAAAACATTTGTCAGGAGTTGGCAGTAATGAACATGGTAAACCACAAACCAAACTATTAATGCAAATATGAAAACTTGGAAAACCTGCCCAGCAAGCCAATGTTTAACTTTAGGACTTGCAAACTCAAGTACGAGCTTAAATAAAATTCCATAGAATTTATTATTTGTCCTGAATTTTATTTTTGTGTAGTTTTAAAATAGGAACAATAATGGCCTGGTATATTTCCTTTGTAATTGAAATTCATTTGCTGAATGATATCAATATACATCAGATGAAGATTTCCATTATCTTAAAGCAGTATAAACAGCTAATCCCAGAGATTCTCAATGTAATGATATTTAGAGGGGTTTTTTCTTCTTTTATTTTTATGTATTTTATATCTTTCAGATATGGGTGGTCCAAAATAACCTGCTTATTAGATTTTTTTTAAATATTTCAAAATTTGTTCATATTTGCACTATGAAACTACATCCTTTTCATTCACACACATTATTAAATGTAGCATTGGTGATTTCAGTAAAGCTGATGTACACTTTCCTGGACAAAAAGGTTCTAGTAGTGGCAAATTATAACTTTTTTTGTGGCTTCTCCCTGTCTCCATGTCATTTTTACACAGGATGAAGTGGAAAATCATTCTTCTGAAATCCTCAATTTACTTTGATTACTAATAAACTTCCACAACTTGTCTTCTCACTATTAGTGATACTCTATTCATCAGTTGAAACTTGTTTCTAAGGGAATGTAACTTCCAGGAATTTTTCTTTCATTGACCAGCACCATTAGACTTCTCTGAATCAAGAACAGATGCAGCCATTTTGTTCCCCAAGCCTCTATGTAATGACTATTTTTTAAAATCTTGCATTAGTTACTACTGCCTGTTACCTGAAAGACTCATACTATGCTCTCATTTTTTTCCTTATTGTTAGCATTCTTAGTCTAAATTCAAAGCAATTTTAGGCTGAAAGTATGTGGATTAGTTTTGTGCAGGAAGAAACATAAATGCAAGCACTCTTGCACAGTGTGCAGGGTGATGGCTTGGTGATACTGGCTTCTAATAGAGATTTAATAAAAAAATCATTTATTGCTTGTCAACAGCAAAAAAATATATATTGAAAGGAACAGTAAAGTTTTAAAAGCTTTCAGATCAGGAATGCTTGTATCCTTTTGTCTTTAGTTTAAAAACATCTTCCTGTCAGGACTTTTCTGATTTTTTACCTTAGTGAGAAACATCAGGCAAAATATTGCAAATAACGGAAAAAGGAGTAAGAATTTAAGGCCAGAACATAAGCACTACTTTCAATCTTTTTAGCTTCTTTTTTTGTTGGTTTGTTTTGAGGATAAATAGTTGGATTTTCATACACATAATGATCAGAAACTGTGATAAGAACACTTGAAGAAAAATAATATAAAATATAAAACTTAGATTAGTCCAGTTTGTGAAAGGAAATTTTTGTTTGTGATTTGTACTAATGTTAATATCACTTGAGAAGGCTGTGCAAAAGCATAGCCACACTGCCACACATACGGATAATTTTCTCTCTCTTATATTGGTAATAGACCCAGTAACTATATGACACTGGGGAAGATCACCTTAAAACTGAAATTTTTATTTTTGGAATAACTGTGACAATTATACTGCCAAAATTAGCCAGAGGTAGCTTGGTATAGCAGTGCTCTTTACAGAGAGATGAAGCCTGTTCTTCAATTATTTTTTTGATTTCTCTTTTTTCTAAGATTTTCTACATATAGAGCTATAATTGCTAACAGCTTGGTTATGAAAGCAAAATAAATTATCTACAGCTGTGTAAATAACAGAGACTGAACCAAAAAATTAGGAGGAAAAACAAGTCTGGGTTCAAGCAGACATGGAAATTTTTAAAATCTGGATTAATTTAAATAGAATCAAACAATATTTCAGCAGGCTTGATGGAAACACAGTATTTCATTTAAAAAAAAATAAAATTAAAAAATAACGCTCTAAAATATTCCTATCCATTATAAAATCTAACTAAAATTGTATAGGCACGTGCTTATCTGCCAAAAAAATTATTGAAATTACTCTTGTAGAATTTGTATGTCTTTTCATTCTTATTTCTAGATATTTTCAATCATACTGTAGTGAAAGCATACCTTTTGCACACAATCTTATTACCTATCTGTTCAGAAACAGGAATTTCTCTCTTCCTGTGGAATAATATAATTCCAAATATCATCTGCCTCCTGTCAGAACGTTTTTCCCCTGACAGTTAGACATTGCTACAATTATCCATTATGTTGGCATTTCAATTTCTTTTGAACTGTAAGGTGCATCCAGTTGCTACAACTGTTTCCAAATCATGAGACAGTTTTCTTGCTTAATGTGGTCCATGGAGGGCAGGCATAAATAATCCTGGTTCAGAGATCCTCCATGCATCTGCATTGCAGGATTGTCAGATGCAGAGTAATACTGTTGCTCAGGATTACATGCAATGGCATTCAGAATTTGGGGAGATGAAAATGATAGGGCTAAAATGCAAATAACCTGGTAGCAAAGCTAGTTATAAATAAAAGAATTGACAGAAATAGCTTTGAAGTTCTCTACTTTCGTGATCCTAGTCATCCCAGCCTGTATTAGGTAGATGAACAGGGAATGACAGAATGCAGCCTGGGTTGTGCCCGTCTCTAATTGTCTGAACGCTGTAGCTGTGCTGGTGAGAGAAAAAAAGCCTTCCTGTGCTCAGCAGTATGTAGTTCTGGGAGATCTTGGAGTGCATAAATCTAGTATTAATGAACTCAGAATGATGACCAAAGAAAACCTTTTGAAGGACGGAAAATCTTTTGACAGTGGTCCTAAGGAGAAACAGAACATACAAATGTAGCCTCAAAGCCCAGAGCTTAAAACCTAGCATATGGATCCTACACAGGCTCAGGAGCTTAAAATCTTGTCCATCCAAGCACATGGGACCTATTTGTAGAAGCTAAATGAAAGTTCTCTGCAGGGGAAGCCAGACTGGACCTGAGACATGGGAATTTTATATTGCCTGTGACAGAATCAGAGCCCTAATCCTTATATTGCTGACTGAATCCCATTATTTCAATCCTCTCCAAAGATTCTATTTTTACAGAAAAAAAGAAAGTATCCATTTCCCTTCCTAATAACTCATCTATTCATTACTTCTACAAAAGATTTCATCTTAAACACAATATCTCATTTATTATGAACTTTTGCCATTTGTGTTTATTCTCTATTATTTTACATAGTTGCAAACTAGTTAGTACCTGATATCATAGAAGCTTAAGTTATTTCAGGAAACAGCAGATCTCTGAGTGATTGAAGTGTCACCAAATTTTATTTAAACAACTTTTACTGAACTTTTACTAGGATTTATGTTTGTTTATCCAAGCCCCAACACATATGAAAGAGATAACAAATCTGACTGTAGTACCAAATATACATGCTCCTTACAGGCATTCAGGTCACGTGAGTTTTGAAAATTTTATTTATTCTACCATGAATTAATAGAATTTCCAAAATACGCTGTTTTATCTGAAACTTTGCACCCAACAGAGAAATGAACTTAATTTAACAAGCATGTTTGATCCTCCAGAGTACTTGTGTCATGGCAGTTAAATCACCAATCTATTTCATTCTCCTGTATAAGTTTATGATATTGTCTCAGACTTTGCCTTTAAAATTAATGAGCTGAGTACTTCCAAGAGATAACCTTCTGGAATTTTATCCTATCATTTAATGACGTCTCTATGGCCCATATAGGATCTCCTTGAATTAGTCAGTCTTTGTTCAATAAGATCAATCTGATGAGAGTGGACAATACATTTGAGGCAAAAGAGTACACTCAGGGACATTTTCTCAAAACTGCTGACTATAAATATGAATAACTTTGAGAAATATTAATAACTTCAAGATTGTATTAGCCAATTATCCATGTAAGGGAAATATTTTACAACAACCAGATAAAATCGTCATTTTCACTAGAATGAACATTTAACGACATTGAACTAAAGTGTTTGCTTTTTTAATAGCTTTGTTCTTTAAATAGTTCCTTTTTTTAATGTATAAATTATAGTGAAAAGTGTGACAGTGCACTTAAAAATCTTCTTCTAAATGCCTGTAATACTGCATCCACTTTCAGTCTTGGAAACACTTATTTTATAATGACATTTCATCACCATGTGTGGAAGTAAAGGACTAAAGTACACATTTTGTCTGCTTTGTTGGAGTTTGATTTTTTAATTCTCCTATCTTAAACTGTACTGAGGTAGTCACCAGGTTTTTATGCATGGTAGTATCAACCTGCCTTTGTAATCAAGAATAGGATTATATGCTGGATGCTTCACATCAGAAGCTGCCTTTGAAAACAAATGTTATTAAGAGCTGATGGAATTCTACACGGTATTTAGTAATGTGGGCAACTTAGCACTTCACAACAACAACAGTGAAAACTGTATATATTGTATTCCAGATTTCATCTTTTCCCTTCTGGATATTTTGGGTCTTGGAGGAATATTTAAACATAAGCTATTAATATAGGTAAAATTCAATGTATCTATGACTCATTTGGAATCAGTGCTTGCTGTTGAAATTAGCAATATACAATTCTGATTGTGTCCTATATTCTTACACAGAATTCTGGAATTAAGCTTTCATATTCATGTTTTCCCTGGCACCTATGTTTTTTATTTAATGGTTGATATCCATTTCCCCAGAAAGTAATTTAATGGCTGTCCCTCCTTCTCTCTCTCAAGCTAGCAAGAATTTCTTGCATTTAGTCTAGATTTTTTCATTTTACTTCCCTGACAACACTGTTCAGCCTTTTGGCATCCTGCAAAAGTGGGATTTTATTATAGCAAACAGTGCTTACTTTGAATAAAGTTTATTTTATAATATAAATAACTTTTGCTTCAGCTCCAAAATTTCACCTCATGACCATGACTTATACCAAATGACTCACCTAACTGTTGGAAAATGATTTGTGGGGACAGAGAGGTAGCAGATCTACTGCATCTTTAGAGTTATGTTCAGGAAAGGTGCCTTCTGCAGAAGATGATTGTATAGCTGAGTCTTGATACCTTGCTGTGAACTATAGAGAAGGGATGCATATTTCTACTCTTCAAGTATTTATGTGAAACAGAAAGTAGACAGCCCTGGGAGGTGCAGGAGAACAGGGAGCATAGGAACACACAAGTGACTTCAGGATGCTGATTAGCCAGCCTTCATTTGGGGTTTTTTCTTATGTTTTCTGTCTCTGCTTGACATTTCTTCCAAGTTTTCTTGTGCATCCCTAAGGTCCTCTTTATGTTCTGTCAGGTTGCCTTCTTGCCTTTATACAGAGAATATGGGGTGTTTGGTGTTGTTTTTTTAAGTGAGGTTTTAAAAATCTATTCTATAGCATACATTATTTATCTAAAAGCTGAAACGATCTGTTAAGCCACCCTTAACCACTCAATAGATATTTACTAAACCTACTGAATAATTTGAAACTTAGATGTGATATGACAGAAATGAAAAGCAGCAGTAAATTGATGAATTAAGCAGGGTAACAGGATTTCAGCTGCTTATGTATAGAAGTAAATTCACATATTGAAAAAATAAGTGTGTGCAACCAAGAAAAACACTTTTCACTGCAATGCAATTCTCTTTTCCTTACAATTTTCCTCCTCTCACCTTTAGATTGTTGTAAGGGAAGCTGCCAGGTTTTTACCTTACGTCTTCTTCTGTTCTGCCTTAATTCAGTGGATAACACATCAGACAGTCTTTATTTTTACTGTGTTTGTACATCAACAACAAAATATGGAAAATAGGTTTATGAATTTTCTGACTTTTACAGTATTATTGATGCCACTGGCTGCACATTTCTGTAGCTAGTAGATGAGCCCTAAAATTGCTGAGAAACAGAAATAGCACTAGTGTCAACACATGGCAGTTTGTGATGGGAACACACTCTCTTCAGAGATGTATCTAAATTCTTCAGATCAATATGTGATTTGTGGTTCTTCAAATACTCAATTATGTCACGTTTTGAAGATCTTGCCTGAAGATAGCAGCAAGTATTGATTTGTCTTTAATATAATACTTTTTGAAAGTGGTGCTTGAAACAATTTCAACTTTAAATGTCATGTTTTCCTATAATTATTTTGATCAAATAAGTATAGCATTTGATTGTTAGAGGCATGGGTAATTTTGCCAGTTTTTGCAGAAAATATTGCAGGATCTTTGAAGAAAATACTTGTTTAATCCTTTCTATTTTCTCCCTTGCTTACAATGGAAGACAAGTGATAGTTATAGTACAATGATACAAAGTAACTCAGACACACTGATACCTTTGGAACTTCTGTGTTGCATGTTTATCTCCAGCAAAGATTAGGGTGATGACACACCGCAGAGCATGGTCAATAGAGGACCCTGAGAACTGGACATTAAATCACTGATAGTAGTTAAATATATGGCGGTATTTATTGTTTCCTTTTTGAGGATGAGAGGTATTACACAAGTTGCAGTAAATGGAAGCACACATGCTGTGATAAATAGCCGTTTTTCACTTCTGCTTATTCCATTACAAGTGCAGTTAAAAACACTCTGAAAGAGTTTCTTTAAGGTGATATGGAGATGGAGGATCAGAAGATGAAACAATGTTTCATTGCCTGTTACTTCAAAGACAGCAGGGGCAAACATGACTGTAATTATGACCCTTTAAAAAAAATCCTCAAATTTACACTGATGTGTGTAGAAGTCTGCTGCTATTTTTTAAAGATCTCCTCCCTTAGATTCTTTTCTTTTGTTCCTAGTTGGAAAAATCAAGGAAAGATTTTAAAGAGCCAGGTCAGTGACACTCGGACTATATTTTCTGCAATGACCTGCTGCTCCCTGATTGATTTGAGAACTTTTGAGTGTCCTGGCCAGAGCGCATTATGTGAATGGTATATAGTCAGATCAAGGGATCTTATAAACAAAGTTTTTTTATAAGTGGAAGACACCACTAAAATAATGAAAAAGGATTAACATAATGTAACAATACAAACTATTTTCCTTGGTTGAAACTTCACTCATTCAGCCAGTTTTTTGGATGGAGTTGAGTCTTCCTTCAGGTCTCAGAGGAGAAGTGGAAATTATATAACTTTTGCTCCGGCTTAGCTGGAGACAGGCCAGCACAAGGCTGGAGACACAGAAGGATACTTCACTGCCTCGAAGAGGCTGCTGCAAGTAATGGTGCAGGCAGGACAGCATACAGGAAAAGATTTCACCTATGACCTCTTCATTTTTTGACCCTGTTCAGGAAAACACATAAGCACATATTTCCTGCTCCTTATTAGGTCCCAAAAGAACTTAAGCACATGCTTAAGTGTCAGCTGGTGAAGGAATACTTTCCTGAACCAAGACAAAGAAAGAATCTCCTCCCACCATCCTGCTCCTTTCTGCCTTGCTGCCTGGTGCCTCTGTCAGCACAGCTGCAGGGATGAGTTCATCTGACCACACCGGCCATCACCTGCACCTGGGGGTCCCCAGCCAGGCAACACAAAAAATGTTTTTCCCACAGTTTTGCTTAATGACTGTGCAGTCTACTCAGGGCTTAATGAGGTAAAAGAGAAAAGCTGTTAGGAGCGTCTGCTTATTTTATATCAACAACTAACTTCCACGGTTCTTGGCTGATGGAAATGGGTTGAATCTTATGGATTTAAAGGTATCCTCGTTTGGGAGTAATGACTGAAATTTCATCCATGCTATTAGATTATTTTCATGCTGAACAGAGGTTATTTGCAAACGTACTCCTTTTCACTTTGCATCTCCTGTTCTTAAAATCTGAACTGAGTGCCTATTGAGATAAACACTGTATATTCCACATTACTAAACCTCCCTGTCTTGATTGTTTGTATGCAAGGATATGAAATCAGGGAAGTTCTATTGCTGCTTTTTGCTGAAGGGCTAGTTCCACTGGAGGTGCTAAAATGATATAACTACTATATATATAATTCATTGAAATGTTTTAATGGTCAAAAAGATTTGGGAAAATGGACTGTATAGTGTAGATATGCTAAGTGTAAAGACATTGTTTTTTTCTTTGACCAGTTTTGTCTCCATAATTTTTCTTGTGCATGTAAAGATTGTTGTAGGAAGAAGCTTAATTTCCAAATCTGATTCCTTCTGTTAGTAATGAAATTTTTATTAAATAAGCACTGGAATAAAGCTAAATTAATCATGAGCTGCTAGAACCACCAATGCGCTTATGTGTAACAACACTGCAAACTGCAGCACATAACAGTTAGACATCTGCTCCCTGTAGCTGCTCCATGTCCTGAGCAAGTTGCCCAGGCTCCTGCTGGATTTTATGGAGGCAGCTGGACCTTTTGGAATGAGGCTCATAACAGGTTGACTGCTGAGGAGGTATATGCTACTGTTATTAGAAGGATATCTGAGAGTCTGAATCATTTCTTAGAAAAGAAGAACACTTTTATGTTAGTAGTCTTATTTTATTCAATGGAAGTATTTGTGTTAGAGTGATGTGACAAGCATTTGTAGAATTTCAGCTAACATTGAAGTGTTCTGTATTTTTGGCACAGTGGACATTGATGTAAAATATTTAGCACTCAGCACTGCACACACCGCTAGATATGAAGAGCACTAAAACTAATATCTGGATGTTTCAATAACTGTTCATTTGAAAATTTAACCTGTTGTTTCAGTCTAGTTTTGTTTTTTAAAAATCTAGTACTAAGAAAAAAACGTAACTTTTGCTACATACAAGGTGTTAAATATTACTTATATGATTTCATAAAGTGTGATTAAGAACAGTACAGTTCTCAAGCTAAGATATTTTGTAAAAAGAAGAAAAGAAAGCTGTTATGAGACTCTTGCATCACGAAGATATAAAACCCCCATAAAAATATTTTTAATAGAAGTGGAAACCAGTACAATAGACAAGGGATCTCAAAATGACTAGGTTACACAGATTTGGTCTAACCTCTACTAATTACTTCTGAGAAGATGCAAAAATACAGAGACTTCAGAGCAACTGTAAGAGCAAGAATTTGTTCTGAAGCACTAAGACTATGCTGAATGAATTTTAACACAAGATTAGACTAATATTTCTGGAATTTAAAATAAAGTTTGTCAATAAAAGAGAAAATTAAACAGGGTCAATTAAAAGAGCATAACCAGAACTGGTGGCAGCTCCTCTTGAATTCTTTTACAGGGATAAGTTACTAGGCTGTGATCAAAAGTAAGCAAGCATTTGGATCAAATCTGTTTGAAAAAGTTCAACAAAAATATTTCTAGCTTTTCAGCTCACAGTGAGAAGTTTTGGGTTTGTTCTTTTTTGAGCAGTTCCTACCTTGTACCTATATCTCAGGCTTGCAGGTGTATTTTTAATCATGAAGAATAGTGATGTCAAAACATTTCCAGAGAGCATAACCTCAGAAAAGTATTCCTTCAAGACATTGTATTTCTGCATGGACTGGATTAGACTGAATGAGTCTAAGCACTGTAGACCCTCACAGTGGCTAGGGGGAGAGTTGTGTGTTTCACCAGTGACATGTGGAAAAGCAATCAGACACTGGATTACATGGCTGTCACTGTCCATTTGCCTTCTTTATTTCTACTTGCTCTAAACTTTTGCAAGGCCTCCCTAATAATAACATTGCTGCATAGAGCAAGTCAAAAATATTTGGTCTTGATGTTTGCAATTTTTTTGCAAAGCAGTTAACATTTTTTTTATTCTTAACACAATTCTTCAATTATATACTTGAAGAAGTACTTGCTAAGTATAAAGGTTACTACTAAACTGTTGGAAGGTTTTTGTTTATGAATCTCTCTTTACTGAAGGTAACTCGCCACCTATACTTGTCCTCTTATTTTATTTTCCAGTCAGTTGCCCCAGTCTTTGTATATAGTCTTTGTATTTATAAATAGAAGGGACATCTAAATAAATTTGAGGAATTAAGATGTTTAAAGAAGTGGAATGCCTGCTGGCTGGAGAGGGCACATTTCCCTGCACACACTTTGCTGCAGAGTCTAGGTGTGAACTTGCCAATTCACCTTCTTACAGTTTACACCTTTATACTTTGATGCATGAGACACCCAGATTAAAGCTTGTGTCTGTATGTTTATGGTGCTTTAGTAGCAAAGTAAGTGTATCCCACAGAGAGAAAACAAAAAGCTGAAGAATTTTAGATAACCTAATTTCTTTTCATACTCCCATCTGCACAAGAAAAAGCACCACTTTAGCTATACCCTTGATGTTGAATAAATAACCATAGGATCTTGCCTTATTGAAGAACTAGGTAAATATAGACATTTATATATTATATCCAGTGCAGATTTTTCCATTTAGTCAAAATGCATCATATAATAATGAATTCTCTTAACTGTAGATGCAAAGTCTGCAACCAGCTGGTTGAATTTTAGTGTTTTGGGGACAGAATTCTGCCATTATTTATCATTACGTCAAACCAGTAGTAGGTAGTGCCATCTTTGGAGAACATGGAGGAGGGCTTTATTCATTTTCATAGAATCATAGAATCATTAAGGTTGGAAGGGACCATAAAGGTCATCAAGTTCCAACCCCCCTGTCATGAGCTGAGAGCCCCAGAACTGTACACAGTGTTACAGGTGGGGTCTCACCAGAGCAGAGCAGAGGGGCAGAATCACCTCCCTGGCCCTGCTGGCCACACTTCTTTTTTTGCAGCCCAGGACACAACTGGCTCTCTGGGCTCCAGCGCCACTGGCGGCTCATGTCAAGCTTCTCATCATCTACCACCCCCAAGTCCTTCTCCTCAGGACTGCTCTCTAGCCATTCTCCCCCCAGCCTGTATTTGTGCCTGGGGTTGCACCAACCCAGGTGTAGGACCCTGCACTTGGCCTTGTTGAACTTCATGAGGTTGGCACTAGCCCACGTCTCCAGTCTGTCAAGGTCCCTCTGGATGGCATCCCTTCCCTTTAGGGTGTCAGTGACTCCACACAGGTTGGTATCTTCAGCAAACTTGCTGAGGGTACACTCAATCTCACTGTCCATGTCTCCAACAAAGATGTTAAACAGCACATTTTCCTTCGTTTCATTGCAACCATGAACAACCATGAATAGATTTATTTTTTTAAGAACAGAATAAAACTCAGTATCACTGTAATTAATTTAGATTCTGTGAGTCATTTTACATTAATTTTAACAGATGATATATGCACTGGAGGGGGCCTTCAGAGTAGCAACGAATTTAATACGAGAAAACTAACATGCTTGTAACATGCAGAATCTATTGTATCTTGCTTTTCCTTCCTGAGCTTGTAAAATGTATAACTTTAACAGTAGAATGCTCATTAGAATGACTTTAATGAAATCGGATGTCCAAAACCAGAAATAATTACATAAATATCTAGTGGTGTCTTTTAGCCTAGTCTATAGAAAATATCACAAGATACAAACACTGCTTGGGCAAATGCTGCAGCTTAAGAGTAAAAAAAAATGACCTTTCTCAAAGCTTTTCCTATTGACAGCATAGCATGTGATGGAATAAGTCATAATGATTTTAGCTTTGTATTCATAAAGAAGTAAAAGATTATTGCTTTCTGTGGCAATTGGCAGATAAGCACTCAGTGTCCTCTGCACCTGATGAACAACCCCAAAAACTGTATAGTACTCTGGGGACTGTGAAAAAGGACAGGATTACCTGTTTCACCCTCTTTCCTCATACTTTTTTTACTGACCCTTAACCAGTATGGACCTTTGACTGCAATATAGAGAGCAGCTTAGTAATGTAGCTTTCAGTGCCAAATCTGCTACATCAACCTTCTCCATTTTTCTTTGCAAGTTCAAGGTAACTGTTCCACTCAAAAAAAACCCCTCTCAACAAATCTTCTGAGGAAGTTACTCAAAACAAGTAATGCCCGTGTAACATAATAGTCTTCCTTCTTTAATTAAAACATGATACATTGCTAACTTGACTATCAAATCAAGAAACAGAGTATTTGAGAGAAATAATTTTTCTGAGGGTGCATCTGAAATTATGCAGTGGAAAGTTCCTTACTGGAAAGATAATAAAGCTGCAATATGGATTTTTAATATCTTGGACTGATGAGGAGCAGAGAATAAAATAAATCCTAAGCAATATATCTGAAGACTTTGTATTTCATATATATGTGTTGAGATTAAAAAAAAAAAAGGGAAAACTCCCAAGAGGACAGGCCCTGCTAAACAAGCAAAACATTGCTTTCTACAATACTTTTTCTTATGCTTTCTTTAATCTTATTTTCGTTATCCTAACTGAGAGTGCTTCTTCATTTTTCTGGGAAGATTCACACTGAAGTAAATCACACATCTCAGTTTTATTTTTCCTCCTCATTTTTTTTTTGCAGTTTTCTTCATTCGAGAGTCACTATTTTTCTTATACCTATTAGACTAAGTCCAGGTCCCATTTAAATTTCGAACTGAATCAAGCCTGTATTTCCAATGCGATGTCAAATAATTAATCTTTCTCCTTAAAACTGTCATCCTTCTAACATCTGCAAGACCACTCTTTAGTTGTTGCCTGGCAAAGCCTTTCTGTTCATGTACATCTTCTCGTGAAAACACCTGCTATCATTCTAAATACAGTACTTAGCTCTTCATGTAGAATACATTGTGGCAACAAATGAAGAACTGAGAAAGCACTGCATCTTTGGTCTCATCTAAGTTATTCATTCTGTAGTTTACATTATTAGAAGGCTTGTTTTAAAAAAATAATAATAATTGTCGTCTGTAATTACATAGGAGAACATGCACTCAGGAAAACTTCAAACTCACCTTCTGATACCAACATTGGCAACACAATGATGAAGAGTAAGTCTTTCACAACCAGACATTACCCCATCAATCAGTTTTCAGTCAAGAGAAAAATTGACTTTGTCATGATATGGTTCTTAAAGCAAAAGCAATAAATTCTATACAAACGGCAAGCCTGCAGCGTAGCTAATTTATTCATCATCCACCCCAGAAAAATAATTAAGCCATGCTTTCTTTCCTGGCTCTTCATTACAGTTTAGCCTTTTTCTGCAGCAGTCAGTGACTGAATACTTATTAAAATAAATTAGCTGCAAAACTTTTAACTCTGTCTTAAAGAAAAACGAATCCACTTTTCTAGTGGAAGCAACATTGATTAAATAAACCTAGTTTCATGCGGAGCAGACTAATTCCTTTAGCCAGTTTCCAATCTTAAATCATGTTGTATCTATATTAATTTGAGAACTATATAATGAGCTGTGAGTTTATAATTGGTATTAATCTCTTTCTGTATGCATTTTGGATTTTTTAGCCTGTGTGATTTTAAGTGGCAGAACAAAATCCCTGTGCAACCTATAGGTATTCTTGTACCCATGTATTTTTTCCAGCATGCACACATACACTCACTCAGACATACTCTGCTATTCTTATGATCCAGCTGTTTCAGACAGGCTGCCTTTACATGAAGTAACTTCAGCTCTGTCAAGCTGCCTCACAGTTACTAAATAGGAAGATTGCTTTAAGAAAGAAAAACAAAAACAAAAACGAACAAAACCCAAACATATAAACTTGCTTATATCCCATACCAGAAACACAGAATGCTCAGCATTTAAAATAACATTTGAACGTGATCCACAGACAAGCCAAACTAACAGAAACAGTTCTTTCAAACCCTTTGAGTTTTGCATAAGAACTACTTTGTTCAAAGGCAAATAGTGCAAAATAGGCAAATAAAACTGAAAGGACTGTCGCTACGTGAGCTCTGTAGAATGGCCCACATCATTCCTTTTTTTTCTTTTTAATATATAGGTTCATAGTTTTTTTAAAAAAAAAAAGTCTTTAATGCCACCAGCAGTAGTCAGCCAACAGTTCACTAAGTAATCAGTCAGTCAGATCACATACTCAGAATTCCCACAAGAAAAAAATATTAGAATCTGATGTGAGATAGTGATTAAACCATTATAATAATTAAGCCAGGGACAAATCCATCACCCCCTTCCCAAGACCAACCTTGTCACAGGGCATCAGAGGGGCTGGCTGATGCTGAAGCATAGCTCAGCAATAACTGCAGCCTGAGGGCACCGGCGTCCTCTGCTCACACAACAATCCCTTGTGTGCTGGTGCACTTCCAGTGGCTCTGAATATTTATAAAAACCTCAGCCTCATCTTCAGCACCCCATTCAACTCCTCAGCACTAGGAAGGGCATTTTTCTAAAGAAGCCATGTACTTCATGGATCTTAGCCCCTGTAGTCCTTCATTACCAGCTGCCAAAGCTTCTCAGGATGGCACAATGATGTTGCACAGAGCAGCCAAAGGACATCCTGTTTGAGGTTGGCTTTTGTCCCAGTGCACAAGAACCATTTTGATGAAACAGGGAAAAGAGAATACAAAAGTCTCCTCTGCCCCATATGTTGATGTGGCCAACTGCACTGGATGGGAGGTGAGAAAATCTGCAAGGGGCAACTTTCAGATTACAAAAAGCATTCATGAGGCAGGGCATGCTCTCAGCTACAGTTAATTCATCAGCAAACAGCAAAGTACCTGATGGGCCTTGGTGACTGCTCCGTATTCTGGGCTGCCTGAGCAGTATGGGAAAGACCTCAGGCAGGGAAGAGGACCTGTCATTCCATGGGCACAGGAGGGTCTAGCACTGCCCTGCTGCTCAGGGTGACCCTTTGTCTCCCAGAGTGGGCAGCCATCAGTCTCCCTGCCATGATCTGCAGGATCACCACGCCCCATCCCATGCAGTAAATCCTCCAATGTCCTATTTAAAAATACACAGATACTGCAATATTGGCAGAACCGAGAAAACATTTTTTTTATTATCAGTTCCCCCACGTCCCTTTCATTGGCTCCCCTTCCTCTGTTCTGCTCAATTTTATCTTAGTCTAACTGCAAGTGTGAGGGTAGGAAGGGAATATGTCTGCTCTGACAGAAAACTCCTCTTCTGTAGACAGGAGTCCACTGAGGGCCTCTGGCTAAGAAAGTGTTCTACATCTTGTGTTGATAGTATCTTTGGTCTTTTCTTTACACTGTGCCTAAAACTGTAGCACATAAATTCTACCTATCCATACACTTTTTACCTAAGAGCAAAAATCAGAGAAGAGACCAAACACCAATAATTCATTGAAAAGAATAATTTAAAACAATTACAATTTTACACCTACTAGTTTGAAGCAATTGTTTTCATGTAATTGTCTAACTAGGCAACCTGCACTTTCAGGAATTTACTTGTTTTGGGTTATGTTTGTATATTTATTAGGCTATGCCAGAAATTGTCAAATTGCTTTACCCACCAGTGACTTATTTGCTGAAGGTTCCTTACCTATTTAAGTGGAAAAACTGGGGCTATGCAGAACTGCTTCAGAATTTTTTCTTACAGAAACACATATAGTTCTTTTTTAAGCTTATTGTATTGAAGCAGTGGTGATGAAATTCTTGATTTTCTGGAATTAATTGGTTGCTAATATTTTTCAGTGAAAAATCTCCAGTCTTCAGTGATATGTGTGTTTCCATAGGAATATTTAAATTTTGTTTGGGTGATGTACTTGTATCTGGTGGATGCAAGTGTATCTAGTGGAACTGGAGGCTTCTAATAAACTGTACAAAAGAAAAAAATTTCCTCTCTCTAATAGTTCTGCTAGAGATTCTCACATCAATGACAACTTATTTAATTTGATATATGGCACTGTCTTTTTGTTTCTTAATTGAATAATCATAAATCTTAAAATTAATTAGATTTCAAGGTTTAAAAAAAAAGTATTATTATCTACATATAACAAAACAGTGTTGTTAAGTATAATCTTCAAAGTTTTCTTTTCTGCATAAAGTAAAAATTACTAGTTTCTGGTAGATCTATGTACTACATTTTTCTCAGCACAGGTTTTGTGTGGAAGCAGATGATATAGAGAAAGCAATACAAGATAGCAGAGTTTTTTTCTAATGCTTTAGTCAGAATTAGGTTTTGAAAGGGAACTGGTTCTAGGAACTTGGTTATTGACACTTGGATGAAAATCCTGAAAGAAAGGATTATTCTGCATGCTAAGTGACCATTGTGTTTTCAGCCTGGTTTTATATACCGAGATAAAACAAGCTACACTTAAAATACATGCAAAGCACATGAACCTTTTACACAGAACTGTGGATAAGAAGGGACAGTGTTCAGGTTAAGATTTAGGGCTCTGGCAGGACTTGGGGGCTGAGGTTGTCTTCTTACAAAAGTAACCTGGGAGCTTTCAAGCATTACATTGCATTTCATTAACTTGTTCCTCCATAGATATATGCTATTTCCTCCTTAATGAAGCATTTAAAATGTTTTTATTTTTATAAAGTAATTGGAAAATCATAATTAGCGATTAAAAAGGAAGGCAAGAAAGCATGTGCAATCTATTCAAAGCACATTAAATGATTCCTTTCACTACAATTTCTCAGATGTTACTAAAATTATAGAGAATAAAAGAAGTATAGGATAAAGCAGGAATACATGGTGGTTTGGGGCTGTGTTTATTCTCACCTTTATGTAGCTAAAAATGTTTTTTAATCAATTATTATTTTTTTAATACTAAAAATTTTACAAACCTGATAAAATTTGGTTTTGTATGTCACATTTTCCCACATGCATATCTATTCCTCAATACTTTTAAAGTGTGTTGAGAGGAGTGAGGTCTGACATTCCTGAAATTACAGACTTGAAATAGAAATATTACTGTAATTCTTCTACAGCCAGTAGAAAGACATATTCTGCAGACTCAGGTCTGGGAAGCCCAGAGATTCCCTCTATCCTGCAATGACTCAAAAGGGAGCATTTTCAAATTAGACACTTCAGATGGAGTGACTCACTCTCCATTATGACTCAAATTTTGTGTGAACACATTTTCAGGAGTTTCAATATTATGATTTCTAAATTAGCAGTTGTATTTCACACAGAGAGAAATCTCTGCTGTGTTTCTAAAAGGATCCGGTAATTTACTGTCTTTGGGCTTCTAATCATCAATACTTGAAAGGTCTGAACTCTAGCACAGATGTCAGGCTAGGTTTTTAAGAGAAAAATGCAGAATCTTCTTCTTTAAGCACTTTTTTACATAGCCATGCTCACCTTCACTGGACCCTGCCTCCATACATCATGCACTGTGTTAAAATAGGTGCTCAAGAGGAACTGTTACAAAAGTCACTCAGCTGGTGCTGAGTTTTTACTTCTCCTAAAATTAGAACCTTGTTCAAGTCGATGCAAGTCCCCCAGGTTTGTAACTAGCTAGTTGAGGTAATCCCAATACTGGGAAGAGTGTCCTTCATAGTCTTCTGCTAGCGCCCATTAATGTCCTTATCTCCAAAATGGAAAGGGTTTTCTTTGTTTGAATGTTATTAGAAACTAGGAATTAACTGGTTTGATACTGTAACTTAGAATTCTAAATACTTTCAATTTAGGAGACATGCTGTAAATTTTCAATGAACTAATGTGGAATTTGTAACAGGTGAAATATATCACATGAAAAATATTTTGCTGTGATCAAAACCCAATTAACCTCAAAGAATGCTATATTAATATAGACTGTGGAAAATTTTAATTATAGCTGGAAATTCTATACAATTATCGACCAAGTTTGGCAGATAAATTGTTGCATATTGTTACTATGTGCAGTTAGTTTTTAATGTGGAAGTAGGAAGAATTAATTTCAAATCAGAATGGTAATTTGAAGAGTCATGGATTTAATACCTGTGGACCACTTGAAATAATAATTTTGGCAGCCTTCCCAAAATAAGATTTCCTTTTTGAATAGGATACAAACCATAGCTATAATATAGCTATTTTACTACAGATATGTGCTTGAAACAAAATTAAATGGAAATATATTATTACAGGACCAGATATCAAGAAGTGCCAAATGCTGTTTCTAATTATGAAAATGTTTGCTACTAATCTCATGAGTCTACTTAAAAGTCTTCAGTTACACAGAGCTCTCTTACAGCCTGGAACTACAGTTTCAGAAAAAGATATGATCTGAAATATTTGTGATATTTTTGTAGCAAGTGAATAAAGTTGAAAATTGTTCCAATCATTCCTCAGTACATAAATTTAGAGAAAAAACAGTGGAATTCAAAGTCTTGTGTGCTTGTAAATACATCTGAACCTCCAAAACAAATCAAGACATCACAAACGTGATATAAATAATCTTCAAAAAAATACAACAGATACAATTGTGCTACAATAGAACAGAATTTAAGAACAAAATTTAACATATTTTCTCTTTTTTTTTCAGAAGATAAATAACTTCTTTAGATTCATTTGCAGTCTAATTTAAGCACTTGCAGAAGTACAATAAAATTCCCATTTTACAGACAAAAATGAGGCAAAGAGAAATGTAAGCACTTAAATAAAGGATCTACTTGGAGTTTCACTCTAAAGTGACATCCTTTCTATTAAGAAGCTGTGAACATAGCACATATTTTGTGCTTTTATGTTATACAAAGCTCTTCTTGGACTGCACAAGGTAATGCTGCATTTGACACAGAAACAGAATAATTTAAGTTGTAAGGAACCTCTGGAGATCATCTGGTCCAACCTCTCTCTCAAAGCAGCACCAGCTTTGAAGTTAGAGCCAGATTCGAAGTTAGACCAGGTTGCTCAAGGTCATATTCAGTCAAGATTGGAATATCTCTAAGGACAGAGATTCCACTACCTCTCAGGGCAATGTATTCCTGTACTTGACCACCCCTTATTTGAAAAAAAAAAATTTTCTTTTATCAAGTTCTTTGTTAGTTATATACTCTTACAGTAGAAAAGTCTCAGGTCCCATGGGGAAAAAATAAACCCTTAATCTAATGCAGTTAATTCAGGTTTGTTTGCTGTTGTTTTTTCTTAAAGCTAAGAGACATTGAATGCAGAAGGCACAAGAAATTTTCAGACAGACAAGAGGTGCTGTTAATTTGCAGCATGCTACTATGGAGGCCAGCCACTTTTCTAGCAGTTGTGTAGAGTCTGTGTTGCCATTATTAAAGTACTCTTGTGATTTTACAACTTAATTAAATCCAGAAAACAGCATTCAGAAGAACTGAGTTTGAAATTATATTCATAAAGATGGGTTTTCATCCTTCACCCAGCAAATTTTTACTCTTGGAAGTTAAATGGAGTCCTAATGATCACAGAAAGCTAGTTGTCTGCAGGGCACAATATTTGATCATTACAAAATCATCAGCAGAGGAAAAGAAACAATGGAAGAGGATATTAAGAACTTCTGTTAAAAAGGAGCTAGCATGAACAACAGGCAGAATAACTGCCGGACTTAAACAGATTTAAGTGAGAGGGAAAGATCTGAACCTGAGGGCTGAAGAGAGAAGACCACAGGAGGAACCTAGGACCGCTGAAATGATTGTTCACTTACCAAAGCATTCTGTGGATGATGAAAAGGAAGGAAGTTGCTTGCAGAGTGGTATTCTTCCCTCCTCTAATCTATTTCCCATGTTTTACCTATGAGAAAAAAAAGTAATTGGATATAACATTAATACATTTAAAAATTTAATTTAGTTTACCTACCTCTAAAAATTAATCATTCCTAAGGGTGGAATGTTGCAAGGAGTATACTTGTGTCACAAGAATTATACATAGATGGAATCTAGCTTGGCAAGAGAAAGAAACTTCTGGCATGAAACACTTTTCTAAATGCCCAGCTAGTATTCAGAAGAATATTCATTATACTATAAGTGACATCCTCCTATAGTAAATATGAATCAGTTAATTACAATTGTAATCAGATAGATATTTTTTAAATGCCATCAAGCCCCATTGCGTAGTAAGTCAAAAGCTGTGGAAAAGGTGCAGAAAATTTCTGGTGTATCCAAGATTTAGAGTTCCTCCTGACTTGCCTAAAGAAGGTCTCAGTACTCTGTAATTCTTCTGTAAAAGAAGACAGCCTTAATCCTATGCTACTTGTTCTGTTCTGAATTTCCTAATTTTAGGATGTCCATCACTACTCTCTTTAGGATGTCAGTCTTAGGAGCCTGATTCTCTATGTGAAGTCTTTGCTTATTTCTGGACTTAGTCTTGTTATTGTGACCACTTCTTGAAATCAGGGATATGAACTTAAATTAGCGAGTACAGGTTTTCTTTGTTTGAAGTATATTTTGCATTTTCTCTTTTCAAAACATTCTTGGATAATTCATAACATTCTCACCTGACATACTAACTTCTTTCATCTGTGAAACAATTAAAACTGCTTGTACCACTTTCCTTCTATACTCCTTAGAGTCCAAGGTTTAGGACCTTAATTTGAGTTTGACAGATCAGCTGAGATTTTACTTTGAAGAAAACAAACAAACAACAAAACAAAAACAAAAACAAAAACAAAAAAACCCCAAAACAACAATAAAAAACCAACAACCTAACCCATGAACTGCATGAGCACTGTAATAATATAACCTTGAAGAGGTAACTTAATTAGTAATTAAGTGATCCAAAATTACAATGAAATTCCAATTGAAATGTGCACACCCACCTGCATATCAACTAAAATCATAAGATCATTGCCTTTACAGAAAATATAATCCCAGTTCATAACAACTGGATTTCTTAAACAATGTGTCATCAAAAGATAACGCATAATTTCCAAGATTCAACCACATAGGAATGCATACAGGATGCATTGGTTTCTAGGAAGGACTGGGAGATTGGGAATAAGCAAGCCCTAAGTGTTAGTGAGAACTGAGTTCATACAGAATGACCTTGGAAAAGTAATTTTCACCTGTTTGTGCTTCAGCCAGCCCAGCTGGAATGTTGCATAAACAGCAAAAGCCAATTGATAGGCAGGTGCTGCTTTTAAGCTGGCCTTTAAGTGACATACATTAATTTCTCCTGGGGATAATTACACACAGAAGGCAGGAAGGCCCTTTTGTCTTTATGTCCCTCTCCTGGTTTTGTTCTGTTTTGGTTTTTGTTTTGTTTGTTTGTTGGTGGTTTTTTTTAAGACTTACTTGGGTTAAAAATGAGGTGGGGGGGTGAGAATCTATTTAATAGTGAGCTGTTATTCAGTGTTCTGTTTCTGCACCTTTCTACATCTCCATAGTAAGGTGCTTTGCTAACCATGGAGAAATTAAATTCTCTCAATATCATGCAGAGCCTGGAACTCATCCCCTCACATTACGCAAGCAGGATGATTCATGCTACAGATGAAGCCTTGCTGCTCAAGGGACTTGGGCTGGTTTTTTTTCTTGAGCTACCTCAGCAACAAGGGCACAATGAACTCTGAAGTGGAAGTCTGAGATAAGCAAATGCTCAAGAATCAAAAAACCCTTCCAAAACAGAAAAGCTTGTGGAGAGACAAACACAAATCCATTCTCCTCTCAGGTGTTCCTAGGGGGTTCTGCAGCTAAACTGAGTCTGCCTTTCCCTCACTTAATCTGTGCATGCCTCTCTCCTCTGCTGTTTTACTTCGGTGCCTAGACAATGAGGCAGACCCTAATCTGTGTGGCTGAAAACTGGGAGAAATATATAGAAAATGAAATAGGTACTTTTTTAACATTTCCGTGAAATTTATGCTATTTTAAGAAACCTTCTTCTCTCCCCACCATGATGTAGGTAGTGAGCTGGGATTGCAGAATTGCTAAAAAAGGACTTTCAAGACTGGTGGCAAGTGGTTTGGGGTGATATGTTTGGAACAAAAGCAAGGAGAATTTAGTAGGTTTATCCTGGGACAGAATGTATTTTGGTAAGGGTGAAATAGATCAGCAATCTTCTCGGGATAGCAAAAAGAAAGACTGAGAAAAAATAATGAGGCACATGGCCCTCCTGTCAGTCGGGGAAATTATCTTTTAATATGTGGAAAAGCAAATGTGATCCCAAAGAACATGTGCTACAGGTTGTCATGGAAAGATATAAAGACAATCAAGTAGATGTGGTAGAAAGTCCTTTCCCCAAAATGTCTCTCCAAATTTTGTATTAAAACAATAATGAAAGCATAATTATATCAACCAAAAATAAATTAAATGAAAAAAAAAAGAGGAGGGAAGAAAAAAAGCAATGGTTGTCAGGCAGGAAAAGAAGCATACTGAGTTTAAACCTACCATGACTAATTTAGCTATGGTAAGATTAATATAAATTTTAAATAAGAACTGAATCTTCGTGTGTTATTTTGGTAACAAATAACATCAACAAAAACCCAGGTCACTTAGAATAATACATTTCCAAAAATATAGGGATTAAAATAGCCGTTATCTGCCAGTACCTAAGAGAACTGTATTTTTTCACATTTCCAGTTCCATACCTTCAGGCTGAGATGTAAAACAATTTCATTCCTAATGACATTTTGTGCAATTATCTCATAGGAGCTGCCAGTAGCTCCTTTCTATTGCTGTGATGTAGCAAAAATCTAGTTACATGCAATAGACACAAATCATTTAGTAACTGGGACAACTTTGTGACCTGCTCCAATTATTCACTTAATGAACTGGTGGTGATGATGGAGATGAAGATGATGATGATGCAGAGCGGCCCTGATCCAATATTGCTTTCAATTACAATGAGTTAATTTAGGAAAATTTTGTTGATGTCAATGTAAAATGACAGCTACACTGCAGCACTAGGCCCTCTCTAGAGCTTTCTGAATCTACTAAAACTACTTTTATATGTGCTACAGAGTACAGTGCAAAGTGCTGAAACAAAACACTTAATCAAATGCTTAACTTTAATCATATGTATACTACCAACCCCATTCAGCAAAGCGGTGTCTACGTGATTAATGTTAAATAAATGGGACAAAGTAAAACCATATGCTTAAAATATAAGCTTAAATGCTTTCTTGAGAGTAGAACATATAACTCATTTCCTTAAAAGAACTGTATTCTGAGTTCTTGGCTGAATAGTGGTTGTTGTATTTCAAACAATGTCACACACAGACCTATGACATCACTTGAGTAGGAAGTGTTATTTCTCAGCAGCATAAGAAAATGTCTTGTTTCTCTATAGTTATTTGGCAAATAAACTGATGGATATATATTCTTTGCTACTCCTAGTCTAACATTTTGGTGGACTTCTTATGTATTAAATTTAGCCATGCAGAAAGACACTTCAGAAAACTGTTTCTCTCATAATAATGAAAAATTGTGCTGAAATTCACTGACTAGAGATGATGTAACCACAAGACTCCTTCATGGGGCCCAGAAATATTCATGACTAGTAACCACTGGTAACCATATTGTTTCTGTAATAAAAAGTATAAATCTGTCAGTATCAATAATTACCATTCTCAATGTTTCTGTTTTATGGGATTCAGACTGAAGCATTTAGTATCATTTGGGTATCTACTCCCAGTAATTATTTCTCTTTTGACCTTGCAATTTCCACTCCCAAATAGGGAGGAGTTGGCTCATAATTGGTCAAGGATAGTTTCAACTAGATTTAATTATTCTATAAATTGAATGACCATTTGAAAAATATTATAGGCTACTTTTCATTCATTTCTGAAGTCAAATCTTATTCAATACAAATGCTCAGTTCTCTCTGAACTGGCACTGCATTTTCCTGTCTTTACCTATACTGGGATATTCATAAGTAAGGAGGCTGGGGAAAAAGAAACATATCTCTGCTAGCACAATCTCAAGATATTTAAAACATGAATCTACTCATAAGTACTCTGTGCAGTAGTTCCAAGTACAGGCCACTCAAACATTTAGGTGCTTATGACTTATTAGTGTCATTAGGACCACTCAATTATCCTTTCATCCAAAATCTACAGCACTACTTGAGTACCTCCATTGTGTTTTGAGACTCCAGCCTCTTTTTTGCTGAAGCTTAATTGCACTCCCAATACCATGATCGCTCTCACATTTTATTATTATGTGAAATAAAAGAGACAAAATACAGCTAGTATTTTAAAAGAAACAAATAACAAGAGACTGTGAAGTTCTTCCCTGTTTGTTTGGTTTTTTTCTTACTCTACATGGTGATCAAGCATTCTTAGAATATATTTCGCAATTGTAAATTATATTTGAAGTCTTCCTTCTTTATTTATTTTTCAGTTCATTACAGTCCAAAAACATCTCACTTTGAAATATGGTTGTACTGTAAAATTAATACCAGAGGTTTTCTATGTATGTGGATGTAAACAGCTGCATACACATATGTCCAAATTACAATAAGAAACATCAAGAATTCCAAGAATTCCCATTTAAAATTTAAATAGTCTGAATAATAAACCTTATTTTCTTAGTGCGAGAAACAGGAGTTCATAAAAACCTTTTTTATTCCTTCCTTCCTTATTAGAATGCAACCATGCTACAAAGAACTGCAGAATTCTGGAGCATGTTATGATGTAGAATAATACACCTATACTGTCTGCAACATTAAACTTCCATTCCCACAGGACAGAAAATTGTTTTG